>NC_134486.1:180473978-181169811 GCF_040206685.1 Ascaphus truei | reverse complement strand
TCACAATGCCTTTCTGGTCTGTGCTGAAGCAGGGCATTCTGGCAGCCAAGTGGCTTGACCTTTATTAGTGAGCCTGGTTACCCCCTCTCGGAACCACAGACTTAGAAATCGCCAGCTCATATACAGTGCATAAAATATATTTATATAATATATTTATATATATACCCTTATACACCATTTTAATAAAAAAATATCACAAAATTCTTCTAAGTCCCTCGGGAAGAGTGAAAGACGCGCACGTTTATTTTCAGAGCTCCGAGACCTTCCTATAAGAAGTTAGCCAAAAAGTAGCTTCGAAAAACGCTTAGGTTAAGTTTCAGAGTTGCTTCTAATGTACCAAAGCTGGACTTAGACATAATTTCACTCTCACAACATTATGGCTGGTTGGAGACAGTCCGAACCACAAGTACCGGGTCCATGGTTCTGGGCGTATACTGGGGGGACGGGGACGACTCCCATTAACCCCTGACTATACCGGGGATACGCTTATCACAATGCCTTTCTGGTCTGTGCTGAAGCAGGGCATTCTGGCAACCAAGTGGCTTGACCTTTATTAGTGAGCCTGGTTACCCCCTCTCGGAACCACAGACTTAGAAATCGCCAGCTCATATACAGTGCATAAAATATATTTTTATATATACCCTTATACACCATTTTAATAAAAAATATCACAAAATGCTTCTAAGTCCCTCGTGAAGAGTGAAAGACGCGCACGTTCATTTTCAGAGCTCCTAGACCTTCCTATTAGAAGTTAGCCAAAAAGTAGCTTCGATAAACGCTTAGGTTAAGTTTCAGAGTTGCTTCTAATGTACCAAAGCTGGACTTAGACATAATTTCACTCTCACAACATTATGGCTGGTTGGAGACAGTCCGAACCACAAGTACCGGGTCCATGATTCTGGGCGTATACTGGGGGTACGGGGACGACTCCCATTAACCCCCTGACTATACCGGGGATACGCTTATCACAATGCCTTTCTGGTCTGTGCTGAAGCAGGGCATTCTGGCAGCCAAGTGGCTTGACCTTTATTAGTGAGCCTGGTTACCCCCTCTCGGAACCACAGACTTAGAAATCGCTAGCTCATATACAGTGCATAAAATATATTTATATATATACCCTTATACACCATTTTAATAAAAAATATCACAAAATGCTTCTACAGTAAGTCCCTCGTGAAGAGTGAAAGACGCGCACGTTCATGTTCAGAGCTCCTAGACCTTCCTATTAGAAGTTAGCCAAAAAGTAGCTTCGATAAACGCTTAGGTTAAGTTTCAGAGTTGCTTCTAATGTACCAAAGCTGGACTTAGACATAATTTCACTCTCACAACATTATGGCTGGTTGGAGACAGTCCGAACCACAAGTACCGGGTCCATGATTCTGGGCGTATACTGGGGGGACGGGGACGACTCCCATTAACCCCCTGACTATACCGGGGATACGCTTATCACAATGCCTTTCTGGTCTGTGCTGAAGCAGGGCATTCTGGCAGCCAAGTGGCTTGATCTTTATTAGTGAGCCTGGTTACCCCCTCTCGGAACCACAGACTTAGAAATCGCCAGCTCATTAACAGTGCATAAAATATATTTATATAATATATTTATATATATACCCTTATACACCATTTTAATAAAAAAATATCACAAAATCCTTCTAAGTCCCTCGGGAAGAGTGAAAGACGCGCACGTTCATTTTCAGAGCTCCTAGACCTTCCTATAAGAAGTTAGCCAAAAAGTAGCTTCGAAAAACGCTTAGGTTAAGTTTCAGAGTTGCTTCTAATGTACCAAAGCTGGACTTAGACATAATTTCACTCTCACAACATTATGGCTGGTTGGAGACAGTCCGAACCACAAGTACCGGGTCCATGGTTCTGGGCGTATACTGGGGGGACGGGGACGACTCCCATTAACCCCTGACTATACCGGGGATACGCTTATCACAATGCCTTTCTGGTCTGTGCTGAAGCAGGGCATTCTGGCAACCAAGTGGCTTGACCTTTATTAGTGAGCCTGGTTACCCCCTCTCGGAACCACAGACTTAGAAATCGCCAGCTCATATACAGTGCATAAAATATATTTTTATATATACCCTTATACACCATTTTAATAAAAAATATCACAAAATGCTTCTAAGTCCCTCGTGAAGAGTGAAAGACGCGCACGTTCATTTTCAGAGCTCCTAGACCTTCCTATTAGAAGTTAGCCAAAAAGTAGCTTCGATAAACGCTTAGGTTAAGTTTCAGAGTTGCTTCTAATGTACCAAAGCTGGACTTAGACATAATTTCACTCTCACAACATTATGGCTGGTTGGAGACAGTCCGAACCACAAGTACCGGGTCCATGATTCTGGGCGTATACTGGGGGGACGGGGACGACTCCCATTAACCCCCTGACTATACTGGGGATACGCTTATCACAATGCCTTTCTGGTCTGTGCTGAAGCAGGGCATTCTGGCAGCCAAGTGGCTTGACCTTTATTAGTGAGCCTGGTTACCCCCTCTCGGAACCACAGACTTAGAAATCGCTAGCTCATATACAGTGCATAAAATATATTTATATATATACCCTTATACACCATTTTAATAAAAAATATCACAAAATGCTTCTACAGTAAGTCCCTCGTGAAGAGTGAAAGACGCGCACGTTCATGTTCAGAGCTCCTAGACCTTCCTATTAGAAGTTAGCCAAAAAGTAGCTTCGATAAACGCTTAGGTTAAGTTTCAGAGTTGCTTCTAATGTACCAAAGCTGAACTTAGACATAATTTCACTCTCACAACATTATGGCTGGTTGGAGACAGTCCGAACCACAAGTACCGGGTCCATGATTCTGGGCGTATACTGGGGGGACGGGGACGACTCCCATTAACCCCCTGACTATACCGGGGATACGCTTATCACAATGCCTTTCTGGTCTGTGCTGAAGCAGGGCATTCTGGCAGCCAAGTGGCTTGACCTTTATTAGTGAGCCTGGTTACCCCCTCTCGGAACCACAGACTTAGAAATCGCCAGCTCATTAACAGTGCATAAAATATATTTATATAATATATTTATATATATACCCTTATACACCATTTTAATAAAAAAATATCACAAAATCCTTCTAAGTCCCTCGGGAAGAGTGAAAGACGCGCACGTTCATTTTCAGAGCTCCGAGACCTTCCTATAAGAAGTTAGCCAAAAAGTAGCTTCGAAAAACGCTTAGGTTAAGTTTCAGAGTTGCTTCTAATGTACCAAAGCTGGACTTAGACATAATTTCACTCTCACAACATTATGGCTGGTTGGAGACAGTCCGAACCACAAGTACCGGGTCCATGGTTCTGGGCGTATACTGGGGGGACGGGGACGACTCCCATTAACCCCTGACTATACTGGGGATACGCTTATCACAATGCCTTTCTGGTCTGTGCTGAAGCAGGGCATTCTGGCAACCAAGTGGCTTGACCTTTATTAGTGAGCCTGGTTACCCCCTCTCGGAACCACAGACTTAGAAATCGCCAGCTCATATACAGTGCATAAAATATATTTATATATATATACCCTTATACACCATTTTAATGAAAAATATCACAAAATTCTTCTAAGTCCCTCGGGAAGAGTGAAAGACGCGCACGTTCATTTTCAGAGCTCCTAGACCTTCCTGTAAGAAGTTAGCCAAAAAGTAGCTTCGAAAAACGCTTAGGTTAAGTTTCAGAGTTGCTTCTAATGTACCAAAGCTGGACTTAGACATAATTTCACTCTCACAATATTATGGCTGGTTGGAGACAGTCCGAACCACAAGTACCGGGTCCATGGTTCTGTGCGTATACTGGGGGGACGGGGACGACTCCCATTAACCCCTGACTATACCGGGGATACGCTTATCACAATGCCTTTCTGGTCTGTGCTGAAGCAGGGCATTCTGGCAGCCAAGTGGCTTGACCTTTATTAGTGAGCCTGGTTACCCCCTCTCGGAACCACAGACTTAGAAATCGCCAGCTCATATACAGTGCATAAAATATATTTATATATATATACCCTTATACACCATTTTAATAAAAAATATCACAAAATTCTTCTAAGTCCCCCGGGAAGAGTGAAATACGCGCACGTTCATTTTCAGAGCTCCTAGACCTTCCTATAAGAAGTTAGCCAAAAAGTAGCTTCGAAAATCGCTTAGGTTAAGTTTCAGAGTTGCTTCTAATGTACCAAAGCTGGACTTAGACATAATTTCACTCTCACAACATTATGGCTGGTTGGAGACAGTCCGAACCACAAGTACCGGGTCCATGGTTCTGGACGTATACTGGGGGGACGGGGACGACTCCCATTAACCCCTGACTATACCGGGGATACGCTTATCACAATGCCTTTCTGGTCTGTGCTGAAGCAGGGCATTCTGGCAACCAAGTGGCTTGACCTTTATTAGTGAGCCTGGTTACCCCCTCTCGGAACCACAGACTTAGAAATCGCCAGCTCATATACAGTGCATAAAATATATTTATATATATACCCTTATACACCATTTTAATAAAAAATATCACAAAATTCTTGTAAGTCCCTCGGGAAGAGTGAAAGACGCGCACGTTCATTTTGAGAGCTCCTAGACCTTCCTATAAGAAGTTAGCCAAAAAGTAGCTGCGAAAAACGCTTAGGTTAAGTTTCAGAGTTGCTTCTAATGTACCAAAGCTGGACTTAGACATAATTTCACCCTCACAACATTATGGCTGGTTGGAGACAGTCCGAACCACAAGTACCGGGTCCATGGTTCTGGCCGTATACTGGGGGGACGGGGACGACTCCCATTAACCCCTGACTATACCGGGGATACGCTTATCACAATGCCTTTCTGGTCTGTGCTGAAGCAGGGCATTCTAGCAGCCAAGTGGCTTGACCTTTATTAGTGAGCCTGGTTACCCCCTCTCGGAACACAGACTTAGAAATCGCCAGCTCATATTCAGTGCATAAAATATATTTATATATACCCTTATACACCATTTTAATGAAAAATATCACAAAATTCTTCTAAGTCCCTCGGGAAGAGTGAAAGATGCGCACGCTCATTTTCAGAGCTCCTAGACCTTCCTATAAGAAGTTAGCCAAAAAGTAGCTTCGAAAAACGCTTAGGTTAAGTTTCAGAGTTGCTTCTAATGTACCAAAGCTGGACTTAGACATCATTTCACTCTCACAATATTATGGCTGGTTGGAGACAGTCCGAACCACAAGTACCGGGTCCATGGTTCTGGGCGTATACTGGGGAGACGGGGACGACTCCCATTAACCCCTGACTATACCGGGGATACGCTTATCACAATGCCTTTCTGGTCTGTGCTGAAGCAGGGCATTCTGGCAGCCAAGTGGCTTGACCTTTTTTAGTGAGCCTGGTTACCCCCTCTCGGAACCACAGACTTAGAAATCGCCAGCTCATATACAGTGCATAAAATATATTTATATATATACCCTTATACACCATTTTAATAAAAAAATATCACAAAATTCTTTTAAGTCCCTCGGGAAGAGTGAAATACGCGCACGTTCATATTCAGAGCTCCTAGACCTTCCTATAAGAAGTTAGCCAAAAAGTAGCTTCGAAAATCGCTTAGGTTAAGTTTCAGAGTTTCTTCTAATGTACCAAAGCTGGACTTAGACATAATTTCACTCTCACAACATTATGGCTGGTTGGAGACAGTCCGAACCACAAGTACAAGTACAAGAGTGAAAGCACGTTCATTTTGAGAGCTCCTAGAACTTCCTATCAGAAGTTAGCCAAAAAGAAGCTTCGAAAAACGCTTAGGTTAAGTTTCAGAGTTGCTTCTAATGTACCAAAGCTGGACTTAGACATAATTTCACCCTCACAACATTATGGCTGGTTGGAGACAGTCCGAACCACAAGTACCGGGTCCATGGTTCTGGCCGTATACTGGGGGGATGGGGATGACTCCCATTAACCCCTGACTATACCGGGGATACGCTTATCACAATGCCTTTCTGGTCTGTGCTGAAGCAGGGCATTCTGGCAGCCAAGTGGCTTGACCTTTATTAGTGAGCCTGGTTACCCCCTCTCGGAACCACAGACTTAGAAATCGCCATCTCATATACAGTGCATAAAATATATTTATATATATACAGTATATACCCTTATACACCATTTTAATAAAAAATATCACAAAATTCTTCTAAGTCCCTCGGGAAGAGTGAAAGACGCGCACGTTCATTTTCAGAGCTCCTAGACCTTCCTATAAGAAGATAGCCAAAAAGTAGCTTCGAGAAACGCTTAGGTTAAGTTTCAGAGTTGCTTCTAATGTACCAAAGCTGGACTTAGACATAATTTCACTCTCACAATATTATGGCTGGTTGGAGACAGTCCGAACCACAAGTACCGGGTCCATGGTTCTGGGTGTATACTGGGGTAACGGGGACGACTACCATTAACCCCTGACTATACCGGGGATACGCTTATCACAATGCCTTTCTGGTCTGTGCTGAAGCAGGGCATTCTGGCAGCCAAGTGGCTTGACCTTTATTAGTGAGCCTGGTTACCCCCTCTCGGAACCACAGACTTAGAAATCGCCATCTCATATACAGTGCATAAAATATATTTATATATATATACCCTTATACACCATTTTAATAAAAAATATCACAAAATTCTTCTAAGTCCCTCGGGAAGAGTGAAAGACGCGCACATTCATTTTCAGAGCTCCTAGACCTTCCTATAAGAAGTTAGCCAAAAAGTAGCTTCGAGAAACGCTTAGGTTAAGTTTCAGAGTTGCTTCTAATGTACCAAAGCTGGACTTAGACATAATTTCACTCTCACAATATTATGGCTGGTTGGAGACAGTCCGAACCACAAGTACCGGGTCCATGGTTCTGGGCGTATACTGGGGGGACGGGGACGACTCCCATTAACCCCTGACTATACCGGGGATACGCTTATCACAATGCCTTTCTGGTCTGTGCTGAAGCAGGGCATTCTGGCAGCCAAGTGGCTTGACCTTTATTAGTGAGCCTGGTTACCCCCTCTCGGAACCACAGACTTAGAAATCGCCATCTCATATACAGTGCATAAAATATATTTATATAATATATTTATATATATACCCTTATACACCATTTTAATAAAAAATATCACAAAATTCTTCTAAGTCCCTCGGGAAGAGTGAAAGACGCGCACGTTCATTTTCAGAGCTCCTAGACCTTCCTATAAGAAGTTAGCCAAAAAGTAGCTTCGAAAAATGCTTAGGTTAAGTTTCAGAGTTGCTTCTAATGTACCAAAGCTGGACTTAGACATAATTTCACTCTCACAACATTATGGCTGGTTGGAGACAGTCCGAACCACAAGTACCGGGTCCATGGTTCTGGCCATATACTGGGGGGACGGGGACGACTCCCATTAACCCCTGACTATACCGGGGATACGCTTATCACAATGCCTTTCTGGTCTGTGCTGAAGCAGGGCATTCTGGCAGCCAAGTGGCTTGACCTTTATTAGTGAGCCTGGTTACCCCCTCTCGGAACCACAGACTTAGAAATCGCCATCTCATATACAGTGCATAAAATATATTTATATATATACCCTTATACACCATTTTAATAAAAAATATCACAAAATTCTTCTAAGTCCCTCGGGAAGAGTGAAAGACGCGCACGTTCATTTTCAGAGCTCCTAGACCTTCCTATAAGAAGTTAGCCAAAAAGTAGCTTCGAGAAACGCTTAGGTTAAGTTTCAGAGTTGCTTCTAATGTACCAAAGCTGGACTTAGACATAATTTCACTCTCACAATATTATGGCTGGTTGGAGACAGTCCGAACCACAAGTACCGGGTCCATGGTTCTGGGCGTATACTGGGGTAACGGGGACGACTACCATTAACCCCTGACTATACCGGGGATACGCTTATCACAATGCCTTTCTGGTCTGTGCTGAAGCAGGGCATTCTGGCAGCCAAGTGGCTTGACCTTTATTAGTGAGCCTGGTTACCCCCTCTCGGAACCACAGACTTAGAAATCGCCATCTCATATACAGTGCATAAAATATATTTATATATATATACCCTTATACACCATTTTAATAAAAAATATCACAAAATTCTTCTAAGTCCCTCGGGAAGAGTGAAAGACGCGCACGTTCATTTTCAGAGCTCCTAGACCTTCCTATAAGAAGTTAGCCAAAAAGTAGCTTCGAAAAATGCTTAGGTTAAGTTTCAGAGTTGCTTCTAATGTACCAAAGCTGGACTTAGACATAATTTCACTCTCACAACATTATGGCTGGTTGGAGACAGTCCGAACCACAAGTACCGGGTCCATGGTTCTGGGCGTATACTGGGGGGACGGGGACGATTCCCATTAACCCCTGACTATACCGGGGATACGCTTATCACAATGCCTTTCTGGTCTGTGCTGAAGCAGGGCATTCTGGCAACCAAGTGGCTTGACCTTTATTAGTGAGCCTGGTTACCCCCTCTCGGAACCACAGACTTAGAAATCGCCAGCTCATATACAGTGCATAAAATATATATTTATATACACCCTTATACACCATTTTAATAAAAAATATCACAAAATGCTTCTAAGTCCCTCGGGAAGAGTAAAAGACACGCACGTTCATTTTCAGAGCTCCTAGACCTTCCTATTAGAAGTTAGCCAAAAAGTAGCTTCGATAAACGCTTAGGTTAAGTTTCAGAGTTGCTTCTAATGTACCAAAGCTGGACTTAGACATAATTTCACTCTCACAACATTATGGCTGGTTGGAGACAGTCCGAAACACAAGTACCGGGTCCATGGTTCTGGGCGTATACTGGGGGGACGGGGACTACTCCCATTAACCCCTGACTATACCGGGGATACGCTTATCACAATGCCTTTCTGGTCTGTGCTGAAGCAGGGCATTCTGGCAGCCAAGTGGCTTGACCTTTATTAGTGAGCCTGGTTACCCCCTCTCGGAACCACAGACTTAGAAATCGCCAGCTCATATACAGTGCATAAAATATATTTATATATATACCCTTATACACCATTTTAATGAAAAATATCACAAAATTCTTCTAAGTCCCTCGGGAAGAGTGAAAGACGCGCACGCTCATTTTCAGAGCTCCTAGACCTTCCTATAAGAAGTTAGCCAAAAAGTAGCTTCGAAAAACGCTTAGGTTAAGTTTCAGAGTTGCTTCTAATGTACCAAAGCTGGACTTAGACATAATTTCACTCACAATATTATGGCTGGTTGGAGACAGTCCGAACCACAAGTACCGGGTCCATGGTTCTGGGCGTATACTGGGGGGACGGGGACGACTCCCATTAACCCCTGACTATACCGGGGATACTCTTATCACAATGCCTTTCTGGTCTGTGCTGAAGCAGGGCATTCTGGCAGCCAAGTGGCTTGACCTTTATTAGTGAGCCTGGTTACCCCCTCTCGGAACCACAGACTTAGAAATCGCCAGCTCATATACAGTGCATAAAATATATTTATATATATACCCTTATACACCATTTTAATAAAAAAATATCACAAAATTCTTTTAAGTTCCTCGGGAAGAGTGAAATACGCGCACGTTCATTTTCAGAGCTCCTAGACCTTCCTATAAGAAGTTAGCCAAAAAGTAGCTTCGAAAATCGCTTAGGTTAAGTTTCAGAGTTTCTTCTAATGTACCAAAGCTGGACTTAGACATAATTTCACTCTCACAACATTATGGCTGGTTGGAGACAGTCCGAACCACAAGTACAAGTACAAGAGTGAAAGCACGTTCATTTTGAGAGCTCCTAGACCTTCCTATCAGAAGTTAGCCAAAAAGAAGCTTCGAAAAACGCTTAGGTTAAGTTTCAGAGTTGCTTCTAATGTACCAAAGCTGGACTTAGACATAATTTCACTCTCACAATATTATGGCTGGTTGGAGACAGTCAGAACCACAAGTTCCGGGTCCATGGTTCTGGGCGTATACTGGGGGGACGGGGACGACTCCCATTAACCCCTGACTATACCGGGGATACGCTTATCACAATGCCTTTCTGGTCTGTGCTGAAGCAGGGCATTCTGGCAGCCAAGTGGCTTGACCTTTATTAGTGAGCCTGGTTACCCCCTCTCGGAACCACAGACTTAGAAATCGCCAGCTCATATACAGTGCATAAAATATATTTTTATATACACCCTTATACACCATTTTAATAAAAAATATCACAAAATGCTTCTAAGTCCCTCGGGAAGAGTAAAAGACGCGCACGTTCATTTTCAGAGCTCCTAGACCTTCCTATTAGAAGTTAGCCAAAAAGTAGCTTCGATAAACGCTTAGGTTAAAGTTTCAGAGTTGCTTCTAATGTACCAAAGCTGGACTTAGACATAATTTCACTCTCACAACATTATGGCTGGTTGGAGACAGTCCGAAACACAAGTACCGGGTCCATGGTTCTGGGCGTATACTGGGGGGACGGGGACTACTCCCATTAACCCCTGACTATACCGGGGATACGCTTATCACAATGCCTTTCTGGTCTGTGCTGAAGCAGGGCATTCTGGCAGCCAAGTGGCTTGACCTTTATTAGTGAGCCTGGTTACCCCCTCTCGGAACCACAGACTTAGAAATCGCCAGCTCATATACAGTGCATAAAATATATTTATATACAGTATATACCCTTATACACCATTTTAATAAAAAATATCACAAAATTCTTGTAAGTCCCTCGGGAAGAGTGAAAGACGCGCACGTTCATTTTCAGAGCTCCTAGACCTTCCTATAAGAAGTTAGCCAAAAAGTAGCTTCGAAAAACGCTTAGGTTAAGTTTCAGAGTTGCTTCTAATGTACCAAAGCTGGACTTAGACATAATTTCACTCTCACAACATTATGGCTGGTTGGAGATAGTCCGAACCACAAGTACCGAGTCCATGGTTCTGGGCGTATACTGGGGGGACGGGGACGACTCCCATTAACCCCTGACTATACCGGGGATACGCTTATCACAATGCCTTTCTGGTCTGTGCTGAAGCAGGGCATTCTTGCAACCAAGTGGCTTGACCTTTATTAGTGAGCCTGGTTACCCCCTCTCGGAACCACAGACTTAGAAATCGCCAGCTCATATACAGTGCATAAAATATATATTATATAATATATTTATATATATACCCTTATACACCATTTTAATAAAAAAATATCACAAAATTCTTCTAAGTCCCTCGGGAAGAGTGAAAGACACGCACATTCATTTTCAGAGCTCCTAGACCTTCCTATAAGAAGTTAGCCAAAAAGTAGCTTCGAGAAACGCTTAGGTTAAGTTTCAGAGTTGCTTCTAATGTACCAAAGCTGGACTTAGACATAATTTCACTCTCACAATATTATGGCTGGTTGGAGACAGTCCGAACCACAAGTACCGGGTCCATGGTTCTGGGCGTATACTGGGGGGACGGGGACGACTCCCATTAACCCCTGACTATACCGGGGATACGCTTATCACAATGCCTTTCTGGTCTGTGCTGAAGCAGGGCATTCTGGCAACCAAGTGGCTTGACCTTTATTAGTGAGCCTGGTTACCCCCTCTCGGAACCACAGACTTAGAAATCGCCAGCTCATATACAGTGCATAAAATATATTTTTATATACACCCTTATACACCATTTTAATAAAAAATATCAAAAAATGCTTCTAAGTCCCTCGGGAAGAGTGAAAGACGCGCACGTTCATTTTCAGAGCTCCTAGACCTTCCTATTAGAAGTTAGCCAAAAAGTAGCTTCGATAAACGCTTAGGTTAAGTTTCAGAGTTGCTTCTAATGTATCAAAGCTGGACTTAGACATAATTTCACTCTCACAACATTATGGCTGGTTGGAGACAGTCCGAAACACAAGTACCGGGTCCATGGTTCTGGGCGTACAGTATACTGGGGGGACGGGGACTACTCCCATTAACCCCTGACTATACCGGGGATACGCTTATCACAATGCCTTTCTGGTCTGTGCTGAAGCAGGGCATTCTGGCAGCCAAGTGGCTTGACCTTTATTAGTGAGCCTGGTTACCCCCTCTCGGAACCACAGACTTAGAAATCGCCAGCTCATATACAGTGCATAAAATATATTTATATATATACCCTTATACACCATTTTAATAAAAAATATCACAAAATTCTTGTAAGTCCCTCGGGAAGAGTGAAAGACGCGCACGTTCATTTTGAGAGCTCCTAGACCTTCCTATAAGAAGTTAGCCAAAAAGTAGCTTCGAAAAACGCTTAGGTTAAGTTTCAGAGTTGCTTCTAATGTACCAAAGCTGGACTTAGACATAATTTCACTCTCACAACATTATGGCTGGTTGGAGACAGTCCGAACCACAAGTACCGGGTCCATGGTTCTGGGCGTATACTGGGGGGACGGGGACGACTCCCATTAACCCCTGACTATACCGGGGATACGCTTATCACAATGCCTTTCTGGTCTGTGCTGAAGCAGGGCATTCTGGCAGCCAAGTGGCTTGACCTTTATTAGTGAGCCTGGTTACCCCCTCTCGGAACCACAGACTTAGAAATCGCCAGCTCATATACAGTGCATAAAATATATTTATATATATACCCTTATACACCATTTTAATAAAAAATATCACAAAATTCTTGTAAGTCCCTCGGGAAGAGTGAAAGACGCGCACGTTCATTTTGAGAGCTCCTAGACCTTCCTATAAGAAGTTAGCCAAAAAGTAGCTTCGAAAAACGCTTAGGTTAAGTTTCAGAGTTGCTTCTAATGTACCAAAGCTGGACTTAGACATAATTTCACCCTCACAACATTATGGCTGGTTGGAGACAGTCCGAACCACAAGTACCGGGTCCATGGTTCTGGCCGTATACTGGGGGGACGGGGACGACTCCCATTAACCCCTGACTATACCGGGGATACGCTTATCACAATGCCTTTCTGGTCTGTGCTGAAGCAGGGCATTCTAGCAGCCAAGTGGCTTGACCTTTATTAGTGAGCCTGGTTACCCCCTCTCGGAACCACAGACTTAGAAATCGCCAGCTCATATACAGTGCATAAAATATATTTATATATATATATACCCTTATACACCATTTTAATAAAAAATATCACAAAATTCTTCTAAGTCCCTCGGGAAGAGTGAAAGACGCGCACGTTCATTTTCAGAGCTCCTAGACCTTCCTACTGTATAAGAAGTTAGCCAAAAAGTAGCTTCGAAAATCGCTTATGTTAAGTTTCAGAGTTGCTTCTAATGTACCAAAGCTGGACTTAGACATAATTTCACTCTCACAACATTATGGCTGGTTGGAGACAGTCCGAACCACAAGTACCGGGTCCATGGTTCTGGGCGTATACTGGGGGGACGGGGACGACTCCCATTAACCCCTGACTATACCGGGGATACGCTTATCACAATGCCTTTCTGGTCTGTGCTGAAGCAGGGCATTCTGGCAGCCAAGTGGCTTGACCTTTATTAGTGAGCCTGGTTACCCCCTCTCGGAACCACAGACTTAGAAATCGCCATCTCATATACAATGCATAAAATATATTTATATAATATATTTATATATATACCCTTATACACCATTTTAATAAAAAATATCACAAAATGCTTCTAAGTCCCTCGGAAAGAGTGAAAGACGCGCACGTTCATTTTCAGAGCTCCTAGACCTTCCTATTAGAAGTTAGCCAAAAAGTAGCTTCGATAAACGCTTAGGTTAAGTTTCAGAGTTGCTTCTAATGAACCAAAGCTGGACTTAGACATAATTTCACTCTCACAACATTATGGCTGGTTGGAGATAGTCCGAAACACAAGTACCGAGTCCATGGTTCTGGGCGTATACTGGGGGGACGGGGACGACTCCCATTAACCCCTGACTATACCGGGGATACGCTTATCACAATGCCTTTCTGGTCTGTGCTGAAGCAGGGCATTCTGGCAGCCAAGTGGCTTGACCTTTATTAGTGAGCCTGGTTACCCCCTCTCGGAACCACAGACTTAGAAATCGCCAGCTCATATACAGTGCATAAAATATATTTATATATATACCCTTATACACCATTTTAATAAAAAATATCACAAAATTCTTCTAAGTCCCTCGAGAAGAGTGAAATACGCGCACGTTCATTTTCAGAGCTCCTACTGTAGACCTTCCTATAAGAAGTTAGCCAAAAAGTAGCTTCGAAAATCGCTTAGGTTAAGTTTCAGAGTTGCTTCTAATGTACCAAAGCTGGACTTAGACATAATTTCACTCTCACAACATTATGGCTGGTTGGAGACAGTCCGAACCACAAGTACCGGGTCCATGGTTCTGGGCGTATACTGGGGGGACGGGGACGACTCCCATTAACCCCTGACTATACCGGGGATACGCTTATCACAATGCCTTTCTGGTCTGTGCTGAAGCAGGGCATTCTTGCAACCAAGTGGCTTGACCTTTATTAGTGAGCCTGGTTACCCCCTCTCGGAACCACAGACTTAGAAATCGCCAGCTCATATACAGTGCATAAAATATATTTATATAATATATTTATATATATACCCTTATACACCATTTTAATAAAAAAATATCACAAAATTCTTCTAAGTCCCTCGGGAAATGTGAAAGACGCGCACGTTCATTTTCAGAGCTCCTACAGTAGCGACATACTTTATCGCACTAAATGCCGGCGGCATGCCGGGATCTACCCCAGCTGCCGCCAGTAATAACCGCGCGCCGCCGCGTTTCCCACATGCACACCCCCTCCACCTCGCGCGCAATTTACTCTCCTTCCGGACCCCGAACCCGGCTTCTGCTCTGCCCCTCTGCTTCCCCGCAACCCCGCTTACCTTAATTTCATCTCCAGGGGTGTCGGGGAAGCCTGCGGAAGCCGGGGAAGACGGGGAAGCCGGGCGCGCGTGTGACTGTGACGTCACAGTGCGCCGCCACGCGCCGCGGCTACCCGCTTCCCAGCCGCATACAGCCAGCGGCTTTTGCTCGAATAAGAGCTGCCGCTGCTGTAGACCTTCCTATAAGAAGTTAGCCAAAAAGTAGCTTCGAAAAACGCTTAGGTTAAGTTTCAGAGTTGCTTCTAATGTACCAAAGCTGGACTTAGACATAATTTCACTCTCACAACATTATGGCTGGTTGGAGACAGTCCGAACCACAAGTACCGGGTCCATGGTTCTGGGCGTATACTGGGGGGACGGGGACGACTCCCATTAACCCCTGACTATACCGGGGATACGCTTATCACAATGCCTTTCTGGTCTGTGCTGAAGCAGGGCATTCTGGCAACCAAGTGGCTTGACCTTTATTAGTGAGCCTGGTTACCCCCTCTCGGAACCACAGACTTAGAAATCGCCAGCTCATATACAGTGCATAAAATATATTTTTATATATACCCTTATACACCATTTTAATAAAAAATATCACAAAATGCTTCTAAGTCCCTCGGGAAGAGTGAAAGACGCGCACGTTCATTTTCAGAGCTCCTAGACCTCCCTATAAGAAGTTAGCCAAAAAGTAGCTTCGAAAAACGCTTAGGTTAAGTTTCAGAGTTGCTTCTAATGTACCAAAGCTGGACTTACTGTAGACATAATTTCACCCTCACAACATTATGGCTGGTTGGAGACAGTCCGAACCACAAGTACCGGGTCCATGGTTCTGGCCGTATACTGGGGGGACGGGGACGACTCCCATTAACCCCTGACTATACCGGGGATACACTTATCACAATGCCTTTCTGATCTGTGCTGAAGCAGGGCATTCTTGCAGCCAAGTGGCTTGACCTTTATTAGTGAGCCTGGTTACCCCCTCTCGGAACCACAGACTTAGAAATCGCCAGCTCATATACAGTGCATAAAATATATTTATATATATATACCCTTATACACCATTTTAATAAAAAATATCACAAAATTCTTCTAAGTCCCTCGGGAAGAGTGAAAGACGCGCACGTTCATTTTCAGAGCTCCTAGACCTTCCTACTGTATAAGAAGTTAGCCAAAAAGTAGCTTCGAAAAACGCTTAGGTTAAGTTTCAGAGTTGCTTCTAATGTACCAAAGCTGGACTTAGACATAATTTCACTCTCACAACATTATGGCTGGTTGGAGACAGTCCGAAACACAAGTACCGGGTCCATGGTTCTGGGCGTATACTGGGGGGACGGGGACTACTCCCATTAACCCCTGACTATACCGGGGATACGCTTATCACAATGCCTTTCTGGTCTGTGCTGAAGCAGGGCATTCTGGCAGCCAAGTGGCTTGACCTTTATTAGTGAGCCTGGTTACCCATTCTCGGAACCACAGACTTAGAAATCGCCAGCTCATATACAGTGCATAAAATATATTTATATATATACCCTTATACACCATTTTAATAAAAAATATCACAAAATTCTTCTAAGTCCCTCGGGAAGAGTGAAATACGCGCACGTTCATTTTCAGAGCTCCTAGACCTTCCTATAAGAAGTTAGCCAAAAAGTAGCTTCGAAAATCGCTTAGGTTAAGTTTCAGAGTTGCTTCTAATGTACCAAAGCTGGACTTAGACATAATTTCACTCTCACAACATTATGGCTGGTTGGAGACAGTCCGAACCACAAGTACCGGGTCCATGGTTCTGGGCGTATACTGGGGGGACGGGGACGACTCCCATTAACCCCTGACTATACCGGGGATACGCTTATCACAATGCCTTTCTGGTCTGTGCTGAAGCAGGGCATTCTGGCAACCAAGTGGCTTGACCTTTATTAGTGAGCCTGGTTACCCCCTCTCGGAACCACAGACTTAGAAATCGCCAGCTCATATACAGTGCATAAAATATATTTTTATATATACCCTTATACACCATTTTAATAAAAAATATCACAAAATGCTTCTAAGTCCCTCGGGAAGAGTGAAAGACGCGCACGTTCATTTTCAGAGCTCCTAGACCTTCCTATTAGAAGTTAGCCAAAAAGTAGCTTCGATAAACGCTTAGGTTAAGTTTCAGAGTTGCTTCTAATGTACCAAAGCTGGACTTAGACATAATTTCACTCTCACAATATTATGGCTGGTTGGAGACAGTCCGAACCACAAGTACCGGGTCCATGGTTCTGGGCGTATACTGGGGGGACGGGGACGACTCCCATTAACCCCTGACTATACCGGGGATACGCTTATCACAATGCCTTTCTGGTCTGTGCTGAAGCAGGGCATTCTGGCAACCAAGTGGCTTGACCTTTATTAGTGAGCCTGGTTACCCCCTCTCGGAACCACAGACTTAGAAATCGCCAGCTCATATACAGTGCATAAAATATATTTTTATATACACCCTTATACACCATTTTAATAAAAAATATCAAAAAATGCTTCTAAGTCCCTCGGGAAGAGTGAAAGACGCGCACGTTCATTTTCAGAGCTCCTAGACCTTCCTATTAGAAGTTAGCCAAAAAGTAGCTTCGATAAACGCTTAGGTTAAGTTTCAGAGTTGCTTCTAATGTATCAAAGCAGGACTTAGACATAATTTCACTCTCACAACATTATGGCTGGTTGGAGACAGTCCGAAACACAAGTACCGGGTCCATGGTTCTGGGCGTACAGTATACTGGGGGGACGGGGACTACTCCCATTAACCCCTGACTATACCGGGGATACGCTTATCACAATGCCTTTCTGGTCTGTGCTGAAGCAGGGCATTCTGGCAGCCAAGTGGCTTGACCTTTATTAGTGAGCCTGGTTACCCCCTCTCGGAACCACAGACTTAGAAATCGCCAGCTCATATACAGTGCATAAAATATATTTATATATATACCCTTATACACCATTTTAATAAAAAATATCACAAAATTCTTGTAAGTCCCTCGGGAAGAGTGAAAGACGCGCACGTTCATTTTGAGAGCTCCTAGACCTTCCTATAAGAAGTTAGCCAAAAAGTAGCTTCGAAAAACGCTTAGGTTAAGTTTCAGAGTTGCTTCTAATGTACCAAAGCTGGACTTAGACATAATTTCACTCTCACAACATTATGGCTGGTTGGAGACAGTCCGAACCACAAGTACCGGGTCCATGGTTCTGGGCGTATACTGGGGGGACGGGGACGACTCCCATTAACCCCTGACTATACCGGGGATACGCTTATCACAATGCCTTTCTGGTCTGTGCTGAAGCAGGGCATTCTGGCAGCCAAGTGGCTTGACCTTTATTAGTGAGCCTGGTTACCCCCTCTCGGAACCACAGACTTAGAAATCGCCAGCTCATATACAGTGCATAAAATATATTTATATATATACCCTTATACACCATTTTAATAAAAAATATCACAAAATTCTTGTAAGTCCCTCGGGAAGAGTGAAAGACGCGCACGTTCATTTTGAGAGCTCCTAGACCTTCCTATAAGAAGTTAGCCAAAAAGTAGCTTTGAAAAACGCTTAGGTTAAGTTTCAGAGTTGCTTCTAATGTACCAAAGCTGGACTTAGACATAATTTCACCCTCACAACATTATGGCTGGTTGGAGACAGTCCGAACCACAAGTACCGGGTCCATGGTTCTGGCCGTATACTGGGGGGACGGGGACGACTCCCATTAACCCCTGACTATACCGGGGATACGCTTATCACAATGCCTTTCTGGTCTGTGCTGAAGCAGGGCATTCTAGCAGCCAAGTGGCTTGACCTTTATTAGTGAGCCTGGTTACCCCCTCTCGGAACCACAGACTTAGAAATCGCCAGCTCATATACAGTGCATAAAATATATTTATATATATATATACCCTTATACACCATTTTAATAAAAAATATCACAAAATTCTTCTAAGTCCCTCGGGAAGAGTGAAAGACGCGCACGTTCATTTTCAGAGCTCCTAGACCTTCCTACTGTATAAGAAGTTAGCCAAAAAGTAGCTTCGAAAATCGCTTATGTTAAGTTTCAGAGTTGCTTCTAATGTACCAAAGCTGGACTTAGACATAATTTCACTCTCACAACATTATGGCTGGTTGGAGACAGTCCGAACCACAAGTACCGGGTCCATGGTTCTGGGCGTATACTGGGGGGACGGGGACGACTCCCATTAACCCCTGACTATACCGGGGATACGCTTATCACAATGCCTTTCTGGTCTGTGCTGAAGCAGGGCATTCTGGCAGCCAAGTGGCTTGACCTTTATTAGTGAGCCTGGTTACCCCCTCTCGGAACCACAGACTTAGAAATCGCCATCTCATATACAATGCATAAAATATATTTATATAATATATTTATATATATACCCTTATACACCATTTTAATAAAAAATATCACAAAATGCTTCTAAGTCCCTCGGAAAGAGTGAAAGACGCGCACGTTCATTTTCAGAGCTCCTAGACCTTCCTATTAGAAGTTAGCCAAAAAGTAGCTTCGATAAACGCTTAGGTTAAGTTTCAGAGTTGCTTCTAATGAACCAAAGCTGGACTTAGACATAATTTCACTCTCACAACATAATGGCTGGTTGGAGATAGTCCGAAACACAAGTACCGAGTCCATGGTTCTGGGCGTATACTGGGGGGACGGGGACGACTCCCATTAACCCCTGACTATACCGGGGATACGCTTATCACAATGCCTTTCTGGTCTGTGCTGAAGCAGGGCATTCTGGCAGCCAAGTGGCTTGACCTTTATTAGTGAGCCTGGTTACCCCCTCTCGGAACCACAGACTTAGAAATCGCCAGCTCATATACAGTGCATAAAATATATTTATATATATACCCTTATACACCATTTTAATAAAAAATATCACAAAATTCTTCTAAGTCCCTCGAGAAGAGTGAAATACGCGCACGTTCATTTTCAGAGCTCCTACTGTAGACCTTCCTATAAGAAGTTAGCCAAAAAGTAGCTTCGAAAATCGCTTAGGTTAAGTTTCAGAGTTGCTTCTAATGTACCAAAGCTGGACTTAGACATAATTTCACTCTCACAACATTATGGCTGGTTGGAGACAGTCCGAACCACAAGTACCGGGTCCATGGTTCTGGGCGTATACTGGGGGGACGGGGACGACTCCCATTAACCCCTGACTATACCGGGGATACGCTTATCACAATGCCTTTCTGGTCTGTGCTGAAGCAGGGCATTCTTGCAACCAAGTGGCTTGACCTTTATTAGTGAGCCTGGTTACCCCCTCTCGGAACCACAGACTTAGAAATCGCCAGCTCATATACAGTGCATAAAATATATTTATATAATATATTTATATATATACCCTTATACACCATTTTAATAAAAAAATATCACAAAATTCTTCTAAGTCCCTCGGGAAATGTGAAAGACGCGCACGTTCATTTTCAGAGCTCCTAGACCTTCCTATAAGAAGTTAGCCAAAAAGTAGCTTCGAAAAACGCTTAGGTTAAGTTTCAGAGTTGCTTCTAATGTACCAAAGCTGGACTTAGACATAATTTCACTCTCACAACATTATGGCTGGTTGGAGACAGTCCGAACCACAAGTACCGGGTCCATGGTTCTGGGCGTATACTGGGGGGACGGGGACGACTCCCATTAACCCCTGACTATACCGGGGATACGCTTATCACAATGCCTTTCTGGTCTGTGCTGAAGCAGGGCATTCTGGCAACCAAGTGGCTTGACCTTTATTAGTGAGCCTGGTTACCCCCTCTCGGAACCACAGACTTAGAAATCGCCAGCTCATATACAGTGCATAAAATATATTTTTATATATACCCTTATACACCATTTTAATAAAAAATATCACAAAATGCTTCTAAGTGCCTCGGGAAGAGTGAAAGACGCGCACGTTCATTTTCAGAGCTCCTAGACCTTCCTATAAGAAGTTAGCCAAAAAGTAGCTTCGAAAAACGCTTAGGTTAAGTTTCAGAGTTGCTTCTAATGTACCAAAGCTGGACTTACTGTAGACATAATTTCACCCTCACAACATTATGGCTGGTTGGAGACAGTCCGAACCACAAGTACCGGGTCCATGGTTCTGGCCGTATACTGGGGGGACGGGGACGACTCCCATTAACCCCTGACTATACCGGGGATACACTTATCACAATGCCTTTCTGATCTGTGCTGAAGCAGGGCATTCTAGCAGCCAAGTGGCTTGACCTTTATTAGTGAGCCTGGTTACCCCCTCTCGGAACCACAGACTTAGAAATCGCCAGCTCATATACAGTGCATAAAATATATTTATATATATATACCCTTATACACCATTTTAATAAAAAATATCACAAAATTCTTCTAAGTCCCTCGGGAAGAGTGAAAGACGCGCACGTTCATTTTCAGAGCTCCTAGACCTTCCTATAAGAAGTTAGCCAAAAAGTAGCTTCGAAAATCGCTTAGGTTAAGTTTCAGAGTTGCTTCTAATGTACCAAAGCTGGACTTAGACATAATTTCACTCTCACAACATTATGGCTGGTTGGAGACAGTCCGAACCACAAGTACCGGGTCCATGGTTCTGGGCGTATACTGGGGGGACGGGGACGACTCCCATTAACCCCTGACTATACCGGGGATACGCTTATCACAATGCCTTTCTGGTCTGTGCTGAAGCAGGGCATTCTGGCAACCAAGTGGCTTGACCTTTATTAGTGAGCCTGGTTACCCCCTCTCGGAACCACAGACTTAGAAATCGCCAGCTCATATACAGTGCATAAAATATATTTTTATATATAACCTTATACACCATTTTAATAAAAAATATCACAAAATGCTTCTAAGTCCCTCGGGAAGAGTGAAAGACGCGCACGTTCATTTTCAGAGCTCCTAGACCTTCCTATTAGAAGTTAGCCAAAAAGTAGCTTCGATAAACGCTTAGGTTAAGTTTCAGAGTTGCTTCTAATGTACCAAAGCTGGACTTAGACATAATTTCACTCTCACAACATTATGGCTGGTTGGAGACAGTCCGAACCACAAGTACCGGGTCCATGGTTCTGGGCGTATACTGGGGGGACGGGGACGACTCCCATTAACCCCTGACTATACCGGGGATACGCTTATCACAATGCCTTTCTGGTCTGTGCTGAAGCAGGGCATTCTGGCAACCAAGTGGCTTGACCTTTATTAGTGAGCCTGGTTACCCCCTCTCGGAACCACAGACTTAGAAATCGCCAGCTCATATACAGTGCATAAAATATATTTTTATATATACCCTTATACACCATTTTAATAAAAAATATCACAAAATGCTTCTAAGTCCCTCGGGAAGAGTGAAAGACGCGCACGTTCATTTTCAGAGCTCCTAGACCTTCCTATAAGAAGTTAGCCAAAAAGTAGCTTCGATAAACGCTTAGGTTAAGTTTCAGAGTTGCTTCTAATGTACCAAAGCTGGACTTAGACATAATTTCACTCTCACAACATTATGGCTGGTTGGAGACAGTCCGAACCACAAGTACCGGGTCCATGGTTCTGGGCGTATACTGGGGGGATGGGGACGACTCCCATTAACCCCTGACTATAAAGGGGATACGCTTATCACAATGCCTTTCTGGTCTGTGCTGAAGCAGGGCATTCTGGCAGCCAAGTGGCTTGACCTTTATTAGTGAGCCTGGTTACCCCCTCTCGGAACCACAGACTTAGAAATCGCCAGCTCATATACAGTGCATAAAATATATTTATATATATACCCTTATACACCATTTTAATAAAAAATATCACAAAATTCTTGTAAGTCCCTCGGGAAGAGTGAAAGACGCGCACGTTCATTTTGAGAGCTCCTAGACCTTCCTATAAGAAGTTAGCCAAAAAGTAGCTTCGAAAAACGCTTAGGTTAAGTTTCAGAGTTGCTTCTAATGTACCAAAGCTGGACTTAGACATAATTTCACCCTCACAACATTATGGCTGGTTGGAGACAGTCCGAACCACAAGTACCGGGTCCATGGTTCTGGGCGTATACTGGGGGGACGGGGACGACTCCCATTAACCCCTGACTATACCGGGGATACACTTATCACAATGCCTTTCTGGTCTGTGCTGAAGCAGGGCATTCTAGCAGCCAAGTGGCTTGACCTTTATTAGTGAGCCTGGTTACCCCCTCTCGGAACCACAGACTTAGAAATAGCCAGCTCATATACAGTGCATAAAATATATTTATATATATATACCCTTATACACCATTTTAATAAAAAATATCACAAAATTCTTCTAAGTCCTTCGGGAAGAGTGAAAGACGCGCACATTCATTTTCAGAGCTCCTAGACCTTCCTACTGTATAAGAAGTTAGCCAAAAAGTAGCTTCGAAAAACGCTTAGGTTAAGTTTCAGAGTTGCTTCTAATGTACCAAAGCTGGACTTAGACATAATTTCACTCTCACAACATTATGGCTGGTTGGAGACATTCCGAACCACATGTACCGGGTCCATGGTTCTGGGCGTATACTGGGGGGACGGGGACGACTCCCATTAACCCCTGACTATACCGGGGATACGCTTATCACAATGCCTTTCTGGTCTGTGCTGAAGCAGGGCATTCTGGCAGCCAAGTGGCTTGACCTTTATTAGTGAGCCTGGTAACCCCCTCTCGGAACCACAGACTTAGAAATCGCCAGCTCATATACAGTGCTTAAAATATATTTATATATATACCCTTATACACCATTTTAATAAAAAATATCACAAAATTCTTCTAAGTCCCTCGGGAAGAGTGAAATACGCACACGTTCATTTTCAGAGCTCCTAGACCTTCCTATAAGAAGTTAGCCAAAAAGTAGCTTCGAAAAACGCTTAGGTTAAGTTTCAGAGTTGCTTCTAATGTACCAAAGCTGGACTTAGACATAATTTCACTCTCACAACATTATGGCTGGTTGGAGACAGTCCGAACCACAAGTACCGGGTCCATGGTTCTGGGCGTATACTGGGGGGACGGGGACGACTCCCATTAACCCCTGACTATACCGGGGATATGCTTATCACAATGCCTTTCTGGTCTGTGCTGAAGCAGGGCATTCTGGCAACCAAGTGGCTTGACCTTTATTAGTGAGCCTAGTTACCCCCTCTCGGAACCACAGACTTAGAAATCGCCAGCTAATATACAGTGCATAAAATATATTTTTATATACACCCTTATACACCATTTTAATAAAAAATATCACAAAATGCTTCTAAGTCCCTCGGGAAGAGTGAAAGACGCGCACGTTCATTTTCAGAGCTCCTAGACCTTCCTATTAGAAGTTAGCCAAAAAGTAGCTTCGATAAACGCTTAGGTTAAGTTTCAGAGTTGCTTCTAATGTACCAAAGCTGGACTTAGACATAATTTCACTCTGACAACATTATGGCTGGTTGGAGACAGTCCGAAACACAAGTACCGGGTCCATGGTTCTGGGCGTATACTGGGGGGACGGGGACTACTCCCATTAACCCCTGACTATACCGGGGATACGCTTATCACAATGCCTTACTGGTCTGTGCTGAAGCAGGGCATTCTGGCAACCAAGTGGCTTGACCTTTATTAGTGAGCCTGGTTACCCCCTCTCGGAACCACAAACTTAGAAATCGCCAGCTCATATACAGTGCATAAAATATATTTTTATATACACCCTTATACACCATTTTAATAAAAAATATCACAAAATGCTTCTAAGTCCTTCGGGAAGAGTGAAAGACGCGCACGTTCATTTTCAGAGCTCCTAGACTTTCCTACTGTATAAGAAGTTAGCCAAAAAGTAGCTTCGAAAAACGCTTAGGTTAAGTTTCAGAGTTGCTTCTAATGTACCAAAGCTGGACTTAGACATAATTTCACTCTCACAACATTATGGCTGGTTGGAGACATTCCGAACCACAAGTACCGGGTCCATGGTTCTGGGCGTATACTGGGGGGACGGGGACGACTCCCATTAACCCCTGACTATACCGGGGATACGCTTATCACAATGCCTTTCTGGTCTGTGCTGAAGCAGGGCATTCTGGCAGCCAAGTGGCTTGACCTTTATTAGTGAGCCTGGTAACCCCCTCTCGGAACCACAGACTTAAAAATCGCCAGCTCATATACAGTGCTTAAAATATATTTATATATATACCCTTATACACCATTTTAATAAAAAATATCACAAAATTCTTCTAAGTCCCTCGGGAAGAGTGAAATACGCACACGTTCATTTTCAGAGCTCCTAGACCTTCCTATAAGAAGTTAGCCAAAAAGTAGCTTCGAAAAACGCTTAGGTTAAGTTTCAGAGTTGCTTCTAATGTACCAAAGCTGGACTTAGACATAATTTCACTCTCACAACATTATGGCTGGTTGGAGACAGTCCGAACCACAAGTACCGGTCCATGGTTCTGGGCGTATACTGGGGGGACGGGGACGACTCCCATTAACCCCTGACTATACCGGGGATACGCTTATCACAATGCCTTTCTGGTCTGTGCTGAAGCAGGGCATTCTGGCAACCAAGTGGCTTGACCTTTATTAGTGAGCCTGGTTACCCCCTCTCGGAACCACAGACTTAGAAATCGCCAGCTCATATACAGTGCATAAAATATATTTATATAATATATTTATATATATACCCTTATACACCATTTTAATAAAAAAATATCACAAAATTCTTCTAAGTCCCTCGGAAAGAGTGAAAGACGCGCACGTTCATTTTCAGAGCTCCTAGACCTTCCTATAAGAAGTTAGCCAAAAAGTAGCTTCGAAAAACGCTTAGGTTAAAGTTTCAGAGTTGCTTCTAATGTACCAAAGCTGGACTTAGACATAATTTCACTCTCACAACTTTATGGCTGGTTGGAGACAGTCCGAACCACAAGTACCGGGTCCATGGTTCTGGGCGTATACTGGGGGGACGGGGACGACTCCCATTAACCCCTGACTATACCGGGGATACGCTTATCACAATGCCTTTCTGGTCTGTGCTGAAGCAGGGCATTCTGGCAACCAAGTGGCTTGACCTTTATTAGTGAGCCTGGTTACCCCCTCTCGGAACCACAGACTTAGAAATCGCCAGCTCATATACAGTGCATAAAATATATTTTTATATACACCCTTATACACCATTTTAATAAAAAATATCACAAAATGCTTCTAAGTCCCTCGGGAAGAGTGAAAGACGCGCACGTTCATTTTCAGAGCTCCTAGACCTTCCTATTAGAAGTTAGCCAAAAAGTAGCTTCGATAAACGCTTAGGTTAAGTTTCAGAGTTGCTTCTAATGTACCAAATCTGGACTTAGACATAATTTCACTCTCACAACATTATGGCTGGTTGGAGACAGTCCGAAACACAAGTACCGGGTCCATGGTTCTGGGCGTATACTGGGGGGACGGGGACTACTCCCATTAACCCCTGACTATACCGGGGATACGCTTATCACAATGCCTTTCTGGTCTGTGCTGAAGCAGGGCATTCTGGCAACCAAGTGGCTTGACCTTTATTAGTGAGCCTGGTTACCCCCTCTCGGAACCACAGACTTAGAAATCGCCAGCTCATATACAGTGCATAAAATATATTTATATAATATATTTATATATATACCCTTATACACCATTTTAATAAAAAAATATCACAAAATTCTTCTAAGTCCCTCGGGAAGAGTGAAAGACGCGCACGTTCATTTTCAGAGCTCCTAGACCTTCCTATAAGAAGTTAGCCAAAAAGTAGCTTCGAAAAACGCTTGGTTAAGTTTCAGAGTTGCTTCTAATGTACCAAAGCTGGACTTAGACATAATTTCACTCTCACAACATTATGGCTGGTTGGAGACAGTCCGAACCACAAGTACCGGGTCCATGGTTCTGGGCGTATACTGGGGGGACGGGGACGACTCCCATTAACCCCTGACTATACCGGGGATACCCTTATCACAATGCCTTTCTGGTCTGTGCTGAAGCAGGGCATTCTGGCAACCAAGTGGCTTGACCTTTATTAGTGAGCCTGGTTACCCCCTCTCGGAACCACAGACTTAGAAATCGCCAGCTCATATACAGTGCATAAAATATATTTTTATATATACCCTTATACACCATTTTAATAAAAAATATCACAAAATGCTTCTAAGTCCCTCGGGAAGAGTGAAAGACGCGCACGTTCATTTTCAGAGCTCCTAGACCTTCCTATTAGAAGTTAGCCAAAAAGTAGCTTCGATAAACGCTTAGGTTACAGTAAGTTTCAGAGTTGCTTCTAATGTACCAAAGCTGGACTTAGACATAATTTCACTCTCACAACATTATGGCTGGTTGGAGACAGTCCGAACCACAAGTACCGGGTCCATGGTTCTGGGCGTATACTGGGGGGATGGGGACGACTCCCATTAACCCCTGACTATACCGGGGATACGCTTATCACAATGCCTTTCTGGTCTGTGCTGAAGCAGGGCATTCTGGCAACCAAGTGGCTTGACCTTTATTAGTGAGCCTGGTTACCCCCTCTCGGAACCACAGACTTAGAAATCGCCAGCTCATATACAGTGCATAAAATATATTTTTATATACACCCTTATAAACCATTTTAATAAAAAATATCACAAAATGCTTCTAAGTCCCTCGGGAAGAGTGAAAGACGCGCACGTTCATTTTCAGAGCTCCTAGACCTTCCTATTAGAAGTTAGCCAAAAAGTAGCTTCGATAAACGCTTAGGTTAAGTTTCAGAGTTGCTTCTAATGTACCAAATCTGGACTTAGACATAATTTCACTCTCACAACATTATGGCTGGTTGGAGACAGTCCGAAACACAAGTACCGGGTCCATGGTTCTGGGCGTATACTGGGGGGACGGGGACTACTCCCATTAACCCCTGACTATACCGGGGATACGCTTATCACAATGCCTTTCTGGTCTGTGCTGAAGCAGGGCATTCTGGCAACCAAGTGGCTTGACCTTTATTAGTGAGCCTGGTTACCCCCTCTCGGAACCACAGACTTAGAAATCGCCAGCTCATATACAGTGCATAAAATATATTTATATAATATATTTATATATATACCCTTATACACCATTTTAATAAAAAAATATCACAAAATTCTTCTAAGTCCCTCGGGAAGAGTGAAAGACGCGCACGTTCATTTTCAGAGCTCCTAGACTTTCCTATAAGAAGTTAGCCAAAAAGTAGCTTCGAAAAACGCTTGGTTAAGTTTCAGAGTTGCTTCTAATGTACCAAAGCTGGACTTAGACATAATTTCACTCTCACAACATTATGGCTGGTTGGAGACAGTCCGAACCACAAGTACCGGGTCCATGGTTCTGGGCGTATACTGGGGGGACGGGGACGACTCCCATTAACCCCTGACTATACCGGGGATACGCTTATCACAATGCCTTTCTGGTCTGTGCTGAAGCAGGGCATTCTGGCATCCAAGTGGCTTGACCTTTATTAGTGAGCCTGGTTACCCCCTCTCGGAACCACAGACTTAGAAATCGCCAGCTCATATACAGTGCATAAAATATATTTATATATATACCCTTATACACCATTTTAATAAAAAATATCACAAAATTCTTCTAAGTCCCTCGGGAAGAGTGAAAGACGCGCACGTTCATTTTCAGAGCTCCTAGACCTTCCTATAAGAAGTTAGCCAAAAAGTAGCTTCGAAAAACGCTTAGGTTAAGTTTCAGAGTTGCTTCTAATGTACCAAATCTGGACTTAGACATAATTTCACTCTCACAACATTATGGCTGGTTGGAGACAGTCCGAACCACAAGTACCGGGTCCATGGTTCTGGGCGTATACTGGGGGGATGGGGACGACTCCCATTAACCCCTGACTATACCGGGGATACGCTTATCACAATGCCTTTCTGGTCTGTGCTGAAGCAGGGCATTCTGGCAACCAAGTGGCTTGACCTTTATTAGTGAGCCTGGTTACCCCCTCTCGGAACCACAGACTTAGAAATCGCCAGCTCATATACAGTGCATAAAATATATTTTTATATACACCCTTATACACCATTTTAATAAAAAATATCACAAAATGCTTCTAAGTCCCTCGGGAAGAGTGAAAGACGCGCACGTTCATTTTCAGAGCTCCTAGACCTTCCTATTAGAAGTTAGCCAAAAAGTATCTTCGATAAACGCTTAGGTTAAGTTTCAGAGTTGCTTCTAATGTACCAAATCTGGACTTAGACATAATTTCACTCTCACAACATTATGGCTGGTTGGAGACAGTCCGAAACACAAGTACCGGGTCCATGGTTCTGGGCGTATACTGGGGGGACGGGGACTACTCCCATTAACCCCTGACTATACCGGGGATACGCTTATCACAATGCCTTTCTGGTCTGTGCTGAAGCAGGGCATTCTGGCAACCAAGTGGCTTGACCTTTATTAGTGAGCCTGGTTACCCCCTCTCGGAACCACAGACTTAGAAATCGCCAGCTCATATACAGTGCATAAAATATATTTATATAATATATTTATATATATACCCTTATACACCATTTTAATAAAAAAATATCACAAAATTCTTCTAAGTCCCTCGGGAAGAGTGAAAGACGCGCACGTTCATTTTCAGAGCTCCTAGACCTTCCTATAAGAAGTTAGCCAAAAAGTAGCTTCGAAAAACGCTTAGGTTAAGTTTCAGAGTTGCTTCTAATGTACCAAAGCTGGACTTAGACATAATTTCACTCTCACAACATTATGACTGGTTGGAGACAGTCCGAACCACAAGTACCGGGTCCATGGTTCTGGGCGTATACTGGGGGGACGGGGACGACTCCCATTAACCCCTGACTATACCGGGGATACGCTTATCACAATGCCTTTCTGGTCTGTGCTGAAGCAGGGCATTCTGGCAACCAAGTGGCTTGACCTTTATTAGTGAGCCTGGTTACCCCCTCTCGGAACCACAGACTTAGAAATCGCCAGCTCATATACAGTGCATAAAATATATTTTTATATACACCCTTATACACCATTTTAATAAAAAATATCACAAAATGCTTCTAAGTCCCTCGGGAAGAGTGAAAGACGCGCACGTTCATTTTCAGAGCTCCTAGACCTTCCTATTAGAAGTTAGCCAAAAAGTATCTTCGATAAACGCTTAGGTTAAGTTTCAGAGTTGCTTCTAATGTACCAAATCTGGACTTAGACATAATTTCACTCTCACAACATTATGGCTGGTTGGAGACAGTCCGAAACACAAGTACCGGGTCCATGGTTCTGGGCGTATACTGGGGGGACGGGGACTACTCCCATTAACCCCTGACTATACCGGGGATACACTTATCACAATGCCTTTCTGGTCTGTGCTGAAGCAGGGCATTCTGGCAACCAAGTGGCTTGACCTTTATTAGTGAGCCTGGTTACCCCCTCTCGGAACCACAGACTTAGAAATCGCCAGCTCATATACAGTGCATAAAATATATTTATATAATATATTTATATATATACCCTTATACACCATTTTAATAAAAAAATATCACAAAATTCTTCTAAGTCCCTCGGGAAGAGTGAAAGACGCGCACGTTCATTTTCAGAGCTCCTAGACCTTCCTATAAGAAGTTAGCCAAAAAGTAGCTTCGAAAAACGCTTAGGTTAAGTTTCAGAGTTGCTTCTAATGTACCAAAGCTGGACTTAGACATAATTTCACTCTCACAACATTATGACTGGTTGGAGACAGTCCGAACCACAAGTACCGGGTCCATGGTTCTGGGCGTATACTGGGGGGACGGGGACGACTCCCATTAACCCCTGACTATACTGGGGATACGCTTATCACAATGCCTTTCTGGTCTGTGCTGAAGCAGGGCATTCTGGCATCCAAGTGGCTTGACCTTTATTAGTGAGCCTGGTTACCCCCTCTCGGAACCACAGACTTAGAAATCGCCAGCTCATATACAGTGCATAAAATATATTTATATATATACCCTTATACACCATTTTAATAAAAAATATCACAAAATTCTTCTAAGTCCCTCGGGAAGAGTGAAAGACGCGCACGTTCATTTTCAGAGCTCCTAGACCTTCCTATAAGAAGTTAGCCAAAAAGTAGCTTCGAAAAACGCTTAGGTTAAGTTTCAGAGTTGCTTCTAATGTACCAAATCTGGACTTAGACATAATAACACTCTCACAACATTATGGCTGGTTGGAGACAGTCCGAAACACAAGTACCGGGTCCATGGTTCTGGGCGTATACTGGGGGGACGGGGACGACTCCCATTAACCCCTGACTATACCGGGGATACGCTTATCACAATGCCTTTCTGGTCTGTGCTGAAGCAGGGCATTCTGGCAACCAAGTGGCTTGACCTTTATTAGTGAGCCTGGTTACCCCCTCTCGGAACCACAGACTTAGAAATCACCAGCTCATATGCAGTGCATAAAATATATTTATATAATATATTTATATATATACCCTTATACACCATTTTAATAAAAAAATATCACAAAATTCTTCTAAGTCCCTCGGGAAGAGTGAAAGACGCGCATGTTCATTTTTAGAGCTCCTAGACCTTCCTATAAGAAGTTAGCCAAAAAGTAGCTTCGAAAAACGCTTAGGTTAAGTTTCAGAGTTGCTTCTAATGTACCAAAGCTGGACTTAGACATAATTTCACTCTCACAACATTATGGCTGGTTGGAGACAGTCCGAACCACAAGTACCGGGTCCATGGTTCTGGGCGTATACTGGGGGGACGGGGACGACTCCCATTAACCCCTGACTATACCGGGGATACGCTTATCACAATGCCTTTCTGGTCTGTGCTGAAGCAGGGCATTCTGGCAACCAAGTGGCTTGACCTTTATTAGTGAGCCTGGTTACCCACTCTCGGAACCACAGACTTAGAAATCGCCAGCTCATATACAGTGCATAAAATATATTTTTATATATACCCTTATACACCATTTTTATAAAAAATATCACAAAATGCTTCTAAGTCCCTCGGGAAGAGTGAAAGACGCGCACGTTCATTTTCAGAGCTCCTAGACCTTCCTATTAGAAGTTAGCCAAAAAGTAGCTTCGATAAACGCTTAGGTTAAGTTTCAGAGTTGCTTCTAATGTACCAAAGCTGGACTTAGACATAATTTCACTCTCACAACATTATGGCTGGTTGGAGACAGTCCGAACCACAAGTACCGGGTCCATGATTCTGGGCGTATACTGGTGGGACGGGGACGACTCCCATTAACCCCTGACTATACCGGGGATACGCTTATCACAATGCCTTTCTGGTCTGTGCTGAAGCAGGGCATTCTGGCAGCCAAGTGGCTTGACCTTTATTAGTGAGCCTGGTTACCCCCTCTCGGAACCACAGACTTAGAAATCGCCAGCTCATATACAGTGCATAAAATATATTTATATATATATACCCTTATACACCATTTTAATAAAAAATATCACAAAATTCTTCTAAGTCCCTCGGGAAGAGTGAAAGACGCGCACGTTCATTTTCAGAGCTCCTAGACCTTCCTACTGTATAAGAAGTTAGCCAAAAAGTAGCTTCGAAAAACGCTTAGGTTAAGTTTCAGAGTTGCTTCTAATGTACCAAAGCTGGACTTAGACATAATTTCACTCTCACAACATTATGGCTGGTTGGAGACAGTCCGAACCACAAGTACCGGGTCCATGGTTCTGGGCGTATACTGGGGGGACGGGGACGACTCCCATTAACCCCTGACTATACCGGGGATACGCTTATCACAATGCCTTTCTGGTCTGTGCTGAAGCAGGGCATTCTGGCATACAAGTGACTTGACCTTTATTAGTGAGCCTGGTTACCCCCTCTCGGAACCACAGACTTAGAAATCGCCAGCTCATATACAGTGCATAAAATATATTTTTATATACACCCTTATACACCATTTTAATAAAAAAATATCACAAAATGCTTCTAAGTCCCTCGGGAAGAGTGAAAGACGCGCACGTTCATTTTCAGAGCTCCTAGACCTTCCTATTAGAAGTTAGCCAAAAAGTAGCTTCGATAAACGCTTAGGTTAAGTTTCAGAGTTGCTTCTAATGTACCAAAGCTGGACTTAGACATAATTTCACTCTCACAACATTATGGCTGGTTGGAGACAGTCCGAAACACAAGTACCGGGTCCATGGTTCTGGGCGTATACTGGGGGGACGGGGACTACTCCCATTAACCCCTGACTATACCGGGGATACGCTTATCACAATGCCTTTCTGGTCTGTGCTGAAGCAGGGCATTCTGGCAACCAAGTGGCTTGACCTTTATTAGTGAGCCTGGTTACCCCCTCTCGGAACCACAGACTTAGAAATCGCCAGCTCATATACAGTGCATAAAATATATTTATATATATACCCTTATACACCATTTTAATAAAAAATATCACAAAATTCTTCTAAGTCCCTCGGGAAGAGTGAAAGACGCGCACGTACATTTTCAGAGCTCCTAGACCTTCCTATAAGAAGTTAGCCAAAAAGTAGCTTCGAAAAACGCTTAGGTTAAGTTTCAGAGTTGCTTCTAATGTACCAAAGCTGGACTTAGACATAATTTCACCCTCACAACATTATGGCTGGTTGGAGACAGTCCGAACCACAAGTACCGGGTCCATGGTTCATGGTCGTATACTGGGGGGACGGGGACGACTCCCATTAACCCCTGACTATACCGGGGATACGCTTATCACAATGCCTTTCTGGTCTGTGCTGAAGCAGGGCATTCTAGCAGCCAAGTGGCTTGACCTTTATTAGTGAGCCTGGTTACCCCCTCTCGGAACCACAGACTTAGAAATCGCCAGCTCATATACAGTGCATAAAATATATTTATATATATATACCCTTATACACCATTTTAATAAAAAATATCACAAAACTCTTCTAAGTCCCTCGGGAAGAGAGAAAGACGCGCACGTTCATTTTCAGAGCTCCTAGACCTTCCTACTGTATAAGAAGTTAGCCAAAAAGTATCTTCGAAAAACGCTTAGGTTAAGTTTCAGAGTTGCTTCTAATGTACCAAAGCTGGACTTAGACATAATTTCACTCTCACAACATTATGGCTGGTTGGAGACAGTCCGAACCACAAGTACCGGGTCCATGGTTCTGGGCGTATACTGGGGGGACGGGGACGACTCCCATTAACCCCTGACTATACCGGGGATACGCTTATCACAATGCCTTTCTGGTCTGTGCTGAAGCAGGGCATTCTGGCAACCAAGTGGCTTGACCTTTATTAGTGAGCCTGGTTACCCCCTCTCGGAACCACAGACTTAGAAATCGCCAGCTCATATACAGTGCATAAAATATATTTTTATATATACCCTTATACACCATTTTTATAAAAAATATCACAAAATGCTTCTAAGTCCCTCGGGAAGAGTGAAAGACGCGCACGTTCATTTTCAGAGCTCCTAGACCTTCCTATTAGAAGTTAGCCAAAAAGTAGCTTCGATAAACGCTTAGGTTAAGTTTCAGAGTTGCTTCTAATGTACCAAAGCTGGACTTAGACATAATTTCACTCTCACAACATTATGGCTGGTTGGAGACAGTCCGAACCACAAGTACCGGGTCCATGGTTCTGGGTGTATACTGGGGGGACGGGGACGACTCCCATTAACCCCTGACTATACCGGGGATACGCTTATCACAATGCCTTTCTGGTCTGTGCTGAAGCAGGGCATTCTGGCAGCCAAGTGGCTTGACCTTTATTAGTGAGCCTGGTTACCCCCTCTCGGAACCACAGACTTAGAAATCGCCAGCTCATATACAGTGCATAAAATATATTTATATATATACCCTTATACACCATTTTAATAAAAAATATCACAAAATTCTTCTAAGTCCCTCGGGAAGAGTGAAAGACGCGCACGTTCATTTTCAGAGCTCCTAGACCTTCCTATAAGAAGTTAGCCAAAAAGTAGCTTCGAAAAACGCTTAGGTTAAGTTTCAGAGTTGCTTCTAATGTACCAAAGCTGGACTTAGACATAATTTCACCCTCACAACATTATGGCTGGTTGGAGACAGTCCGAACCACAAGTACCGGGTCCATGGTTCTGGCCGTATACTGGGGGGACGGGGACGACTCCCATTAACCCCTGACTATACCGGGGATACGCTTATCACAATGACTTTCTGGTCTGTGCTGAAGCAGGGCATTCTAGCAGCCAAGTGGCTTGACCTTTATTAGTGAGCCTGGTTACCCCCTCTCGGAACCACAGACTTAGAAATCGCCAGCTCATATACAGTGCATAAAATATATTTATATATATATACCCTTATACACCATTTTAATAAAAAATATCACAAAATTCTTCTAAGTCCCTCGGGAAGAGTGAAAGACGCGCTCGTTCATTTTCAGAGCTCCTAGACCTTCCTACTGTATAAGAAGTTAGCCAAAAAGTAGCTTCGAAAAACGCTTAGGTTAAGTTTCAGAGTTGCTTCTAATGTACCAAAGCTGGACTTAGACATAATTTCACTCTCACAACATTATGGCTGGTTGGAGACAGTCCGAACCACAAGTACCGGGTCCATGGTTCTGGACGTATACTGGGGGGACGGGGACGACTCCCATTAACCCCTGACTATACCGGGGATACGCTTATCACAATGCCTTTCTGGTCTGTGCTGAAGCAGGGCATTCTGGCAGCCAAGTGGCTTGACCTTTATTAGTGAGCCTGGTAACCCCCTCTCGGAACCACAGACTTAGAAATCGCCAGCTCATATACAGTGCATAAAATATATTTATATATATATATACCCTTATACACCATTTTAATAAAAAATATCACAAAATTCTTCTAAGTCCCTCGGGAAGAGTGAAAGACGCGCACGTTCATTTTCAGAGCTCCTAGACCTTCCTACTGTATAAGAAGTTAGCCAAAAAGTAGCTTCGAAAAACGCTTACAGTAGGTTAAGTTTCAGAGTTGCTTCTAATGTACCAAAGCTGGACTTAGACATAATTTCACTCTCACAACATTATGGCTGGTTGGAGACAGTCCGAACCACAAGTACCGGGTCCATGGTTCTGGGCGTATACTGGGGGGACGGGGACGACTCCCATTAACCCCTGACTATACCGGGGATACGCTTATCACAATGCCTTTCTGGTCTGTGCTGAAGCAGGGCATTCTGGCAACCAAGTGGCTTGACCTTTATTAGTGAGCCTGGTTACCCCCTCTCGGAACCACAGACTTAGAAATCGCCAGCTCATATACAGTGCATAAAATATATTTTTATATACACCCTTATACACCATTTTAATAAAAAATATCACAAAATGCTTCTAAGTCCCTCGGGAAGAGTGAAAGACGCGCACGTTCATTTTCAGAGCTCCTAGACCTTCCTATTAGAAGTTAGCCAAAAAGTAGCTTCGATAAACGCTTAGGTTAAGTTTCAGAGTTGCTTCTAATGTACCAAATCTGGACTTAGACATAATTTCACTCTCACAACATTATGGCTGGTTGGAGACAGTCCGAAACACAAGTACCGGGTCCATGGTTCTGGGCGTATACTGGGGGGACGGGGACTACTCCCATTAACCCCTGACTATACCGGGGATACGCTTATCACAATGCCTTTCTGGTCTGTGCTGAAGCAGGGCATTCTGGCAACCAAGTGGCTTGACCTTTATTAGTGAGCCTGGTTACCCCCTCTCGGAACCACAGACTTAGAAATCGCCAGCTCATATACAGTGCATAAAATATATTTATATAATATATTTATATATATACCCTTATACACCATTTTAATAAAAAAATATCACAAAATTCTTCTAAGTCCCTCGGGAAGAGTGAAAGACGCGCACGTTCATTTTCAGAGCTCCTAGACCTTCCTATAAGAAGTTAGCCAAAAAGTAGCTTCGAAAAACGCTTGGTTAAGTTTCAGAGTTGCTTCTAATGTACCAAAGCTGGACTTAGACATAATTTCACTCTCACAACATTATGGCTGGTTGGAGACAGTCCGAACCACAAGTACCGGGTCCATGGTTCTGGGCGTATACTGGGGGGACGGGGACGACTCCCATTAACCCCTGACTATACCGGGGATACCCTTATCACAATGCCTTTCTGGTCTGTGCTGAAGCAGGGCATTCTGGCAACCAAGTGGCTTGACCTTTATTAGTGAGCCTGGTTACCCCCTCTCGGAACCACAGACTTAGAAATCGCCAGCTCATATACAGTGCATAAAATATATTTTTATATATACCCTTATACACCATTTTAATAAAAAATATCACAAAATGCTTCTAAGTCCCTCGGGAAGAGTGAAAGACGCGCACGTTCATTTTCAGAGCTCCTAGACCTTCCTATTAGAAGTTAGCCAAAAAGTAGCTTCGATAAACGCTTAGGTTACAGTAAGTTTCAGAGTTGCTTCTAATGTACCAAAGCTGGACTTAGACATAATTTCACTCTCACAACATTATGGCTGGTTGGAGACAGTCCGAACCACAAGTACCGGGTCCATGGTTCTGGGCGTATACTGGGGGGATGGGGACGACTCCCATTAACCCCTGACTATACCGGGGATACGCTTATCACAATGCCTTTCTGGTCTGTGCTGAAGCAGGGCATTCTGGCAACCAAGTGGCTTGACCTTTATTAGTGAGCCTGGTTACCCCCTCTCGGAACCACAGACTTAGAAATCGCCAGCTCATATACAGTGCATAAAATATATTTTTATATACACCCTTATAAACCATTTTAATAAAAAATATCACAAAATGCTTCTAAGTCCCTCGGGAAGAGTGAAAGACGCGCACGTTCATTTTCAGAGCTCCTAGACCTTCCTATTAGAAGTTAGCCAAAAAGTAGCTTCGATAAACGCTTAGGTTAAGTTTCAGAGTTGCTTCTAATGTACCAAATCTGGACTTAGACATAATTTCACTCTCACAACATTATGGCTGGTTGGAGACAGTCCGAAACACAAGTACCGGGTCCATGGTTCTGGGCGTATACTGGGGGGACGGGGACTACTCCCATTAACCCCTGACTATACCGGGGATACGCTTATCACAATGCCTTTCTGGTCTGTGCTGAAGCAGGGCATTCTGGCAACCAAGTGGCTTGACCTTTATTAGTGAGCCTGGTTACCCCCTCTCGGAACCACAGACTTAGAAATCGCCAGCTCATATACAGTGCATAAAATATATTTATATAATATATTTATATATATACCCTTATACACCATTTTAATAAAAAAATATCACAAAATTCTTCTAAGTCCCTCGGGAAGAGTGAAAGACGCGCACGTTCATTTTCAGAGCTCCTAGACTTTCCTATAAGAAGTTAGCCAAAAAGTAGCTTCGAAAAACGCTTGGTTAAGTTTCAGAGTTGCTTCTAATGTACCAAAGCTGGACTTAGACATAATTTCACTCTCACAACATTATGGCTGGTTGGAGACAGTCCGAACCACAAGTACCGGGTCCATGGTTCTGGGCGTATACTGGGGGGACGGGGACGACTCCCATTAACCCCTGACTATACCAGGGATACGCTTATCACAATGCCTTTCTGGTCTGTGCTGAAGCAGGGCATTCTGGCATCCAAGTGGCTTGACCTTTATTAGTGAGCCTGGTTACCCCCTCTCGGAACCACAGACTTAGAAATCGCCAGCTCATATACAGTGCATAAAATATATTTATATATATACCCTTATACACCATTTTAATAAAAAATATCACAAAATTCTTCTAAGTCCCTCGGGAAGAGTGAAAGACGCGCACGTTCATTTTCAGAGCTCCTAGACCTTCCTATAAGAAGTTAGCCAAAAAGTAGCTTCGAAAAACGCTTAGGTTAAGTTTCAGAGTTGCTTCTAATGTACCAAATCTGGACTTAGACATAATTTCACTCTCACAACATTATGGCTGGTTGGAGACAGTCCGAACCACAAGTACCGGGTCCATGGTTCTGGGCGTATACTGGGGGGATGGGGACGACTCCCATTAACCCCTGACTATACCGGGGATACGCTTATCACAATGCCTTTCTGGTCTGTGCTGAAGCAGGGCATTCTGGCAACCAAGTGGCTTGACCTTTATTAGTGAGCCTGGTTACCCCCTCTCGGAACCACAGACTTAGAAATCGCCAGCTCATATACAGTGCATAAAATATATTTATATAATATATTTATATATATACCCTTATACACCATTTTAATAAAAAAATATCACAAAATTCTTCTAAGTCCCTCGGGAAGAGTGAAAGACGCGCACGTTCATTTTCAGAGCTCCTAGACCTTCCTATAAGAAGTTAGCCAAAAAGTAGCTTCGAAAAACGCTTAGGTTAAGTTTCAGAGTTGCTTCTAATGTACCAAAGCTGGACTTAGACATAATTTCACTCTCACAACATTATGACTGGTTGGAGACAGTCCGAACCACAAGTACCGGGTCCATGGTTCTGGGCGTATACTGGGGGGACGGGGACGACTCCCATTAACCCCTGACTATACCGGGGATACGCTTATCACAATGCCTTTCTGGTCTGTGCTGAAGCAGGGCATTCTGGCAACCAAGTGGCTTGACCTTTATTAGTGAGCCTGGTTACCCCCTCTCGGAACCACAGACTTAGAAATCGCCAGCTCATATACAGTGCATAAAATATATTTTTATATATACCCTTATACACCATTTTTATAAAAAATATCACAAAATGCTTCTAAGTCCCTCGGGAAGAGTGAAAGACGCGCACGTTCATTTTCAGAGCTCCTAGACCTTCCTATTAGAAGTTAGCCAAAAAGTAGCTTCGATAAACGCTTAGGTTAAGTTTCAGAGTTGCTTCTAATGTACCAAAGCTGGACTTAGACATAATTTCACTCTCACAACATTATGGCTGGTTGGAGACAGTCCGAACCACAAGTACCGGGTCCATGGTTCTGGGCGTATACTGGGGGGATGGGGACGACTCCCATTAACCCCTGACTATACCGGGGATACGCTTATCACAATGCCTTTCTGGTCTGTGCTGAAGCAGGGCATTCTGGCAACCAAGTGGCTTGACCTTTATTAGTGAGCCTGGTTACCCCCTCTCGGAACCACAGACTTAGAAATCGCCAGCTCATATACAGTGCATAAAATATATTTTTATATACACCCTTATACACCATTTTAATAAAAAATATCACAAAATGCTTCTAAGTCCCTCGGGAAGAGTGAAAGACGCGCACGTTCATTTTCAGAGCTCCTAGACCTTCCTATTAGAAGTTAGCCAAAAAGTAGCTTCGATAAACGCTTAGGTTAAGTTTCAGAGTTGCTTCTAATGTACCAAATCTGGACTTAGACATAATTTCACTCTCACAACATTATGGCTGGTTGGAGACAGTCCGAAACACAAGTACCGGGTCCATGGTTCTGGGCGTATACTGGGGGGACGGGGACTACTCCCATTAACCCCTGACTATACCGGGGATACGCTTATCACAATGCCTTTCTGGTCTGTGCTGAAGCAGGGCATTCTGGCAACCAAGTGGCTTGACCTTTATTAGTGAGCCTGGTTACCCCCTCTCGGAACCACAGACTTAGAAATCGCCAGCTCATATACAGTGCATAAAATATATTTATATAATATATTTATATATATACCCTTATACACCATTTTAATAAAAAAATATCACAAAATTCTTCTAAGTCCCTCGGGAAGAGTGAAAGACGCGCACGTTCATTTTCAGAGCTCCTAGACCTTCCTATAAGAAGTTAGCCAAAAAGTAGCTTCGAAAAACGCTTGGTTAAGTTTCAGAGTTGCTTCTAATGTACCAAAGCTGGACTTAGACATAATTTCACTCTCACAACATTATGGCTGGTTGGAGACAGTCCGAACCACAAGTACCGGGTCCATGGTTCTGGGCGTATACTGGGGGGACGGGGACGACTCCCATTAACCCCTGACTATACCGGGGATACGCTTATCACAATGCCTTTCTGGTCTGTGCTGAAGCAGGGCATTCTGGCATCCAAGTGGCTTGACCTTTATTAGTGAGCCTGGTTACCCCCTCTCGGAACCACAGACTTAGAAATCGCCAGCTCATATACAGTGCATAAAATATATTTATATATATACCCTTATACACCATTTTAATAAAAAATATCACAAAATTCTTCTAAGTCCCTCGGGAAGAGTGAAAGACGCGCACGTTCATTTTCAGAGCTCCTAGACCTTCCTATAAGAAGTTAGCCAAAAAGTAGCTTCGAAAAACGCTTAGGTTAAGTTTCAGAGTTGCTTCTAATGTACCAAATCTGGACTTAGACATAATTTCACTCTCACAACATTATGGCTGGTTGGAGACAGTCCGAACCACAAGTACCGGGTCCATGGTTCTGGGCGTATACTGGGGGGATGGGGACGACTCACATTAACCCCTGACTATACCGGGGATACGCTTATCACAATGCCTTTCTGGTCTGTGCTGAAGCAGGGCATTCTGGCAACCAAGTGGCTTGACCTTTATTAGTGAGCCTGGTTACCCCCTCTCGGAACCACAGACTTAGAAATCGCCAGCTCATATACAGTGCATAAAATATATTTTTATATACACCCTTATACACCATTTTAATAAAAAATATCACAAAATGCTTCTAAGTCCCTCGGGAAGAGTGAAAGACGCGCACGTTCATTTTCAGAGCTCCTAGACCTTCCTATTAGAAGTTAGCCAAAAAGTATCTTCGATAAACGCTTAGGTTAAGTTTCAGAGTTGCTTCTAATGTACCAAATCTGGACTTAGACATAATTTCACTCTCACAACATTATGGCTGGTTGGAGACAGTCCGAAACACAAGTACCGGGTCCATGGTTCTGGGCGTATACTGGGGGGACGGGGACTACTCCCATTAACCCCTGACTATACCGGGGATACGCTTATCACAATGCCTTTCTGGTCTGTGCTGAAGCAGGGCATTCTGGCAACCAAGTGGCTTGACCTTTATTAGTGAGCCTGGTTACCCCCTCTCGGAACCACAGACTTAGAAATCGCCAGCTCATATACAGTGCATAAAATATATTTATATAATATATTTATATATATACCCTTATACACCATTTTAATAAAAAAATATCACAAAATTCTTCTAAGTCCCTCGGGAAGAGTGAAAGACGCGCACGTTCATTTTCAGAGCTCCTAGACCTTCCTATAAGAAGTTAGCCAAAAAGTAGCTTCGAAAAACGCTTAGGTTAAGTTTCAGAGTTGCTTCTAATGTACCAAAGCTGGACTTAGACATAATTTCACTCTCACAACATTATGACTGGTTGGAGACAGTCCGAACCACAAGTACCGGGTCCATGGTTCTGGGCGTATACTGGGGGGACGGGGACGACTCCCATTAACCCCTGACTATACTGGGGATACGCTTATCACAATGCCTTTCTGGTCTGTGCTGAAGCAGGGCATTCTGGCATCCAAGTGGCTTGACCTTTATTAGTGAGCCTGGTTACCCCCTCTCGGAACCACAGACTTAGAAATCGCCAGCTCATATACAGTGCATAAAATATATTTATATATATACCCTTATACACCATTTTAATAAAAAATATCACAAAATTCTTCTAAGTCCCTCGGGAAGAGTGAAAGACGCGCACGTTCATTTTCAGAGCTCCTAGACCTTCCTATAAGAAGTTAGCCAAAAAGTAGCTTCGAAAAACGCTTAGGTTAAGTTTCAGAGTTGCTTCTAATGTACCAAATCTGGACTTAGACATAATAACACTCTCACAACATTATGGCTGGTTGGAGACAGTCCGAAACACAAGTACCGGGTCCATGGTTCTGGGCGTATACTGGGGGGACGGGGACGACTCCCATTAACCCCTGACTATACCGGGGATACGCTTATCACAATGCCTTTCTGGTCTGTGCTGAAGCAGGGCATTCTGGCAACCAAGTGGCTTGACCTTTATTAGTGAGCCTGGTTACCCCCTCTCGGAACCACAGACTTAGAAATCACCAGCTCATATGCAGTGCATAAAATATATTTATATAATATATTTATATATATACCCTTATACACCATTTTAATAAAAAAAATATCACAAAATTCTTCTAAGTCCCTCGGGAAGAGTGAAAGACGCGCATGTTCATTTTTAGAGCTCCTAGACCTTCCTATAAGAAGTTAGCCAAAAAGTAGCTTCGAAAAACGCTTAGGTTAAGTTTCAGAGTTGCTTCTAATGTACCAAAGCTGGACTTAGACATAATTTCACTCTCACAACATTATGGCTGGTTGGAGACAGTCCGAACCACAAGTACCGGGTCCATGGTTCTGGGCGTATACTGGGGGGACGGGGACGACTCCCATTAACCCCTGACTATACCGGGGATACGCTTATCACAATGCCTTTCTGGTCTGTGCTGAAGCAGGGCATTCTGGCAACCAAGTGGCTTGACCTTTATTAGTGAGCCTGGTTACCCACTCTCGGAACCACAGACTTAGAAATCGCCAGCTCATATACAGTGCATAAAATATATTTTTATATATACCCTTATACACCATTTTTATAAAAAATATCACAAAATGCTTCTAAGTCCCTCGGGAAGAGTGAAAGACGCGCACGTTCATTTTCAGAGCTCCTAGACCTTCCTATTAGAAGTTAGCCAAAAAGTAGCTTCGATAAACGCTTAGGTTAAGTTTCAGAGTTGCTTCTAATGTACCAAAGCTGGACTTAGACATAATTTCACTCTCACAACATTATGGCTGGTTGGAGACAGTCCGAACCACAAGTACCGGGTCCATGATTCTGGGCGTATACTGGGGGGACGGGGACGACTCCCATTAACCCCTGACTATACCGGGGATACGCTTATCACAATGCCTTTCTGGTCTGTGCTGAAGCAGGGCATTCTGGCAGCCAAGTGGCTTGACCTTTATTAGTGAGCCTGGTTACCCCCTCTCGGAACCACAGACTTAGAAATCGCCAGCTCATATACAGTGCATAAAATATATTTATATATATATACCCTTATACACCATTTTAATAAAAAATATCACAAAATTCTTCTAAGTCCCTCGGGAAGAGTGAAAGACGCGCACGTTCATTTTCAGAGCTCCTAGACCTTCCTACTGTATAAGAAGTTAGCCAAAAAGTAGCTTCGAAAAACGCTTAGGTTAAGTTTCAGAGTTGCTTCTAATGTACCAAAGCTGGACTTAGACATAATTTCACTCTCACAACATTATGGCTGGTTGGAGACAGTCCGAACCACAAGTACCGGGTCCATGGTTCTGGGCGTATACTGGGGGGACGGGGACGACTCCCATTAACCCCTGACTATACCGGGGATACGCTTATCACAATGCCTTTCTGGTCTGTGCTGAAGCAGGGCATTCTGGCATACAAGTGACTTGACCTTTATTAGTGAGCCTGGTTACCCCCTCTCGGAACCACAGACTTAGAAATCGCCAGCGCATATACAGTGCATAAAATATATTTTTATATACACCCTTATACACCATTTTAATAAAAAAATATCACAAAATGCTTCTAAGTCCCTCGGGAAGAGTGAAAGACGCGCACGTTCATTTTCAGAGCTCCTAGACCTTCCTATTAGAAGTTAGCCAAAAAGTAGCTTCGATAAACGCTTAGGTTAAGTTTCAGAGTTGCTTCTAATGTACCAAATCTGGACTTAGACATAATTTCACTCTCACAACATTATGGCTGGTTGGAGACAGTCCGAAACACAAGTACCGGGTCCATGGTTCTGGGCGTATACTGGGGGGACGGGGACTACTCCCATTAACCCCTGACTATACCGGGGATACGCTTATCACAATGCCTTTCTGGTCTGTGCTGAAGCAGGGCATTCTGGCAACCAAGTGGCTTGACCTTTATTAGTGAGCCTGGTTACCCCCTCTCGGAACCACAGACTTAGAAATCGCCAGCTCATATACAGTGCATAAAATATATTTATATATATACCCTTATACACCATTTTAATAAAAAATATCACAAAATTCTTCTAAGTCCCTCGGGAAGAGTGAAAGACGCGCACGTACATTTTCAGAGCTCCTAGACCTTCCTATAAGAAGTTAGCCAAAAAGTAGCTTCGAAAAACGCTTAGGTTAAGTTTCAGAGTTGCTTCTAATGTACCAAAGCTGGACTTAGACATAATTTCACCCTCACAACATTATGGCTGGTTGGAGACAGTCCGAACCACAAGTACCGGGTCCATGGTTCATGGTCGTATACTGGGGGGACGGGGACGACTCCCATTAACCCCTGACTATACCGGGGATACGCTTATCACAATGCCTTTCTGGTCTGTGCTGAAGCAGGGCATTCTAGCAGCCAAGTGGCTTGACCTTTATTAGTGAGCCTGGTTACCCCCTCTCGGAACCACAGACTTAGAAATCGCCAGCTCATATACAGTGCATAAAATATATTTATATATATATACCCTTATACACCATTTTAATAAAAAATATCACAAAACTCTTCTAAGTCCCTCGGGAAGAGAGAAAGACGCGCACGTTCATTTTCAGAGCTCCTAGACCTTCCTACTGTATAAGAAGTTAGCCAAAAAGTATCTTCGAAAAACGCTTAGGTTAAGTTTCAGAGTTGCTTCTAATGTACCAAAGCTGGACTTAGACATAATTTCACTCTCACAACATTATGGCTGGTTGGAGACAGTCCGAACCACAAGTACCGGGTCCATGGTTCTGGGCGTATACTGGGGGGACGGGGACGACTCCCATTAACCCCTGACTATACCGGGGATACGCTTATCACAATGCCTTTCTGGTCTGTGCTGAAGCAGGGCATTCTGGCAACCAAGTGGCTTGACCTTTATTAGTGAGCCTGGTTACCCCCTCTCGGAACCACAGACTTAGAAATCGCCAGCTCATATACAGTGCATAAAATATATTTTTATATATACCCTTATACACCATTTTTATAAAAAATATCACAAAATGCTTCTAAGTCCCTCGGGAAGAGTGAAAGACGCGCACGTTCATTTTCAGAGCTCCTAGACCTTCCTATTAGAAGTTAGCCAAAAAGTAGCTTCGATAAACGCTTAGGTTAAGTTTCAGAGTTGCTTCTAATGTACCAAAGCTGGACTTAGACATAATTTCACTCTCACAACATTATGGCTGGTTGGAGAGAGTCCGAACCACAAGTACCGGGTCCATTGTTCTGGGCGTATACTGGGGGGACGGGGACGACTCCCATTAACCCCTGACTATACCGGGGATACGCTTATCACAATGCCTTTCTGGTCTGTGCTGAAGCAGGGCATTCTGGCAACCAAGTGGCTTGACCTTTATTAGTGAGCCTGGTTACCCACTCTCGGAACCACAGACTTAGAAATCGCCAGCTCATATACAGTGCATAAAATATATTTTTATATATACCCTTATACACCATTTTTATAAAAAATATCACAAAATGCTTCTAAGTCCCTCGGGAAGAGTGAAAGACGCGCACGTTCATTTTCAGAGCTCCTAGACCTTCCTATTAGAAGTTAGCCAAAAAGTAGCTTCGATAAACGCTTAGGTTAAGTTTCAGAGTTGCTTCTAATGTACCAAAGCTGGACTTAGACATAATTTCACTCTCACAACATTATGGCTGGTTGGAGACAGTCCGAACCACAAGTACCGGGTCCATGATTCTGGGCGTATACTGGGGGGACGGGGACGACTCCCATTAACCCCTGACTATACCGGGGATACGCTTATCACAATGCCTTTCTGGTCTGTGCTGAAGCAGGGCATTCTGGCAGCCAAGTGGCTTGACCTTTATTAGTGAGCCTGGTTACCCCCTCTCGGAACCACAGACTTAGAAATCGCCAGCTCATATACAGTGCATAAAATATATTTATATATATATACCCTTATACACCATTTTAATAAAAAATATCACAAAATTCTTCTAAGTCCCTCGGGAAGAGTGAAAGACGCGCACGTTCATTTTCAGAGCTCCTAGACCTTCCTACTGTATAAGAAGTTAGCCAAAAAGTAGCTTCGAAAAACGCTTAGGTTAAGTTTCAGAGTTGCTTCTAATGTACCAAAGCTGGACTTAGACATAATTTCACTCTCACAACATTATGGCTGGTTGGAGACAGTCCGAACCACAAGTACCGGGTCCATGGTTCTGGGCGTATACTGGGGGGACGGGGACGACTCCCATTAACCCCTGACTATACCGGGGATACGCTTATCACAATGCCTTTCTGGTCTGTGCTGAAGCAGGGCATTCTGGCATACAAGTGACTTGACCTTTATTAGTGAGCCTGGTTACCCCCTCTCGGAACCACAGACTTAGAAATCGCCAGCGCATATACAGTGCATAAAATATATTTTTATATACACCCTTATACACCATTTTAATAAAAAAATATCACAAAATGCTTCTAAGTCCCTCGGGAAGAGTGAAAGACGCGCACGTTCATTTTCAGAGCTCCTAGACCTTCCTATTAGAAGTTAGCCAAAAAGTAGCTTCGATAAACGCTTAGGTTAAGTTTCAGAGTTGCTTCTAATGTACCAAATCTGGACTTAGACATAATTTCACTCTCACAACATTATGGCTGGTTGGAGACAGTCCGAAACACAAGTACCGGGTCCATGGTTCTGGGCGTATACTGGGGGGACGGGGACTACTCCCATTAACCCCTGACTATACCGGGGATACGCTTATCACAATGCCTTTCTGGTCTGTGCTGAAGCAGGGCATTCTGGCAACCAAGTGGCTTGACCTTTATTAGTGAGCCTGGTTACCCCCTCTCGGAACCACAGACTTAGAAATCGCCAGCTCATATACAGTGCATAAAATATATTTATATATATACCCTTATACACCATTTTAATAAAAAATATCACAAAATTCTTCTAAGTCCCTCGGGAAGAGTGAAAGACGCGCACGTACATTTTCAGAGCTCCTAGACCTTCCTATAAGAAGTTAGCCAAAAAGTAGCTTCGAAAAACGCTTAGGTTAAGTTTCAGAGTTGCTTCTAATGTACCAAAGCTGGACTTAGACATAATTTCACCCTCACAACATTATGGCTGGTTGGAGACAGTCCGAACCACAAGTACCGGGTCCATGGTTCATGGTCGTATACTGGGGGGACGGGGACGACTCCCATTAACCCCTGACTATACCGGGGATACGCTTATCACAATGCCTTTCTGGTCTGTGCTGAAGCAGGGCATTCTAGCAGCCAAGTGGCTTGACCTTTATTAGTGAGCCTGGTTACCCCCTCTCGGAACCACAGACTTAGAAATCGCCAGCTCATATACAGTGCATAAAATATATTTATATATATATACCCTTATACACCATTTTAATAAAAAATATCACAAAACTCTTCTAAGTCCCTCGGGAAGAGAGAAAGACGCGCACGTTCATTTTCAGAGCTCCTAGACCTTCCTACTGTATAAGAAGTTAGCCAAAAAGTATCTTCGAAAAACGCTTAGGTTAAGTTTCAGAGTTGCTTCTAATGTACCAAAGCTGGACTTAGACATAATTTCACTCTCACAACATTATGGCTGGTTGGAGACAGTCCGAACCACAAGTACCGGGTCCATGGTTCTGGGCGTATACTGGGGGGACGGGGACGACTCCCATTAACCCCTGACTATACCGGGGATACGCTTATCACAATGCCTTTCTGGTCTGTGCTGAAGCAGGGCATTCTGGCAACCAAGTGGCTTGACCTTTATTAGTGAGCCTGGTTACCCCCTCTCGGAACCACAGACTTAGAAATCGCCAGCTCATATACAGTGCATAAAATATATTTTTATATATACCCTTATACACCATTTTTATAAAAAATATCACAAAATGCTTCTAAGTCCCTCGGGAAGAGTGAAAGACGCGCACGTTCATTTTCAGAGCTCCTAGACCTTCCTATTAGAAGTTAGCCAAAAAGTAGCTTCGATAAACGCTTAGGTTAAGTTTCAGAGTTGCTTCTAATGTACCAAAGCTGGACTTAGACATAATTTCACTCTCACAACATTATGGCTGGTTGGAGACAGTCCGAACCACAAGTACCGGGTCCATGGTTCTGGGTGTATACTGGGGGGACGGGGACGACTCCCATTAACCCCTGACTATACCGGGGATACGCTTATCACAATGCCTTTCTGGTCTGTGCTGAAGCAGGGCATTCTGGCAGCCAAGTGGCTTGACCTTTATTAGTGAGCCTGGTTACCCCCTCTCGGAACCACAGACTTAGAAATCGCCAGCTCATATACAGTGCATAAAATATATTTATATATATACCCTTATACACCATTTTAATAAAAAATATCACAAAATTCTTCTAAGTCCCTCGGGAAGAGTGAAAGACGCGCACGTTCATTTTCAGAGCTCCTAGACCTTCCTATAAGAAGTTAGCCAAAAAGTAGCTTCGAAAAACGCTTAGGTTAAGTTTCAGAGTTGCTTCTAATGTACCAAAGCTGGACTTTGACATAATTTCACCCTCACAACATTATGGCTGGTTGGAGACAGTCCGAACCACAAGTACCGGGTCCATGGTTCTGGCCGTATACTGGGGGGACGGGGACGACTCCCATTAACCCCTGACTATACCGGGGATACGCTTATCACAATGACTTTCTGGTCTGTGCTGAAGCAGGGCATTCTAGCAGCCAAGTGGCTTGACCTTTATTAGTGAGCCTGGTTACCCCCTCTCGGAACCACAGACTTAGAAATCGCCAGCTCATATACAGTGCATAAAATATATTTATATATATATACCCTTATACACCATTTTAATAAAAAATATCACAAAATTCTTCTAAGTCCCTCGGGAAGAGTGAAAGACGCGCTCGTTCATTTTCAGAGCTCCTAGACCTTCCTACTGTATAAGAAGTTAGCCAAAAAGTAGCTTCGAAAAACGCTTAGGTTAAGTTTCAGAGTTGCTTCTAATGTACCAAAGCTGGACTTAGACATAATTTCACTCTCACAACATTATGGCTGGTTGGAGACAGTCCGAACCACAAGTACCGGGTCCATGGTTCTGGACGTATACTGGGGGGACGGGGACGACTCCCATTAACCCCTGACTATACCGGGGATACGCTTATCACAATGCCTTTCTGGTCTGTGCTGAAGCAGGGCATTCTGGCAGCCAAGTGGCTTGACCTTTATTAGTGAGCCTGGTAACCCCCTCTCGGAACCACAGACTTAGAAATCGCCAGCTCATATACAGTGCATAAAATATATTTATATATATATATACCCTTATACACCATTTTAATAAAAAATATCACAAAATTCTTCTAAGTCCCTCGGGAAGAGTGAAAGACGCGCACGTTCATTTTCAGAGCTCCTAGACCTTCCTACTGTATAAGAAGTTAGCCAAAAAGTAGCTTCGAAAAACGCTTACAGTAGGTTAAGTTTCAGAGTTGCTTCTAATGTACCAAAGCTGGACTTAGACATAATTTCACTCTCACAACATTATGGCTGGTTGGAGACAGTCCGAACCACAAGTACCGGGTCCATGGTTCTGGGCGTATACTGGGGGGACGGGGACGACTCCCATTAACCCCTGACTATACCGGGGATACGCTTATCACAATGCCTTTCTGGTCTGTGCTGAAGCAGGGCATTCTGGCAGCCAAGTGGCTTGACCTTTATTAGTGAGCCTGGTAACCCCCTCTCGGAACCACAGACTTAGAAATCGCCAGCTCATATACAGTGCTTAAAATATATTTATATATATACCCTTATACACCATTTTAATAAAAAATATCACAAAATTCTTCTAAGTCCCTCGGGAAGAGTGAAAGACGCGCACGTTCATTTTCAGAGCTCCTAGACCTTCCTATAAGAAGTTAGCCAAAAAGTAGCTTCGAAAATCGCTTAGGTTAAGTTTCAGAGTTGCTTCTAATGTACCAAAGCTGGATTTAGACATAATTTCACTCTCACAACATTATGGCTGGTTGGAGACAGTCCGAACCACAAGTACCGGGTCCATGGTTCTGGGCGTATACTGGGGGGACGGGGACGACTCCCATTAACCCCTGACTATACCGGGGATACGCTTATCACAATGCCTTTCTGGTCTGTGCTGAAGCAGGGCATTCTGGCAGCCAAGTGGCTTGACCTTTATTAGTGAGCCTGGTTACCCCCTCTCGGAACCACAGACTTAGAAATCGCCAGCTCATATACAGTGCATAAAATATATTTATATTATATATTTATATATATACCCTTATACACCATTTTAATAAAAAAATATCACAAAATTCTTCTAAGTCCCTCGGGAAGAGTGAAAGACGCGCACGTTCATTTTCAGAGCTCCTAGACCTTCCTATAAGAAGTTAGCCAAAAAGTAGCTTCGAAAAACGCTTACTGCTGCGGCCAAGTTTATTCGAGCATTTGCCCGTTCTTGGCCGCAGCAGTAGCCTGGCGCGCTCCCGAGTGTGACGGGCGCGCGCCGAAGCAGCGGAAGAGCGCCCTCCGATCGGGGCGCTCTCCCTACCGCTGCCGGGTCCGCCGGGTCCCCCGGAACCCCCTGCCGCTGTCCCGCGATCGCGGGACACCAGGGCTCCCTTGGGGAGCCCCTGGACGTGCGTGCAGGGGGCGCACGCTCCCGAAGACGCGTGACCGCGCGTCTTTGACGCGCGGCACGCCGAGGGGCGGCCACTAGCAAGCCGGGAAATCTCCTGGCTTGCGGTACCGACCACACTGCAATAAAGTGTGTCGGTACTGTAGGTTAAGTTTCAGAGTTGCTTCTAATGTACCAAAGCTGGACTTAGACATAATTTCACTCTCACAACATTATGGCTGGTTGGAGACAGTCCGAACCACAAGTACCGGGTCCATGGTTCTGGGCGTATACTGGGGGGACGGGGACGACTCCCATTAACCCCTGACTATACCGGGGATACGCTTATCACAATGCCTTTCTGGTCTGTGCTGAAGCAGGGCATTCTGGCAGCCAAGTGGCTTGACCTTTATTAGTGAGCCTGGTTACCCCCTCTCGGAACCACAGACTTAGAAATCGCCAGCTCATATACAGTGCATAAAATATATTTATATATATACCCTTATACACCATTTTAATGTAGCCCTCTTACCCCCACCCTAAGTGAGATTGGGGTGTGTAGGTGTATCTGACTACTTCTCAGTGTGCTGCTATACCTGTCGGCTCACAGGAGGGCTGAGGTTCCGCCATGGGGAACCTGGGGCATTTATACTAGGGGTACTTACTTCCAACGATGCAGCGCCTCCACCTGCGATGGCTTCCACCATAGGGGAAGTGGTTCCTCGCAGGACAATCACAATAATCGATACTCACACAGATATATATATTAACTAGGAACTTTACTGTGTTATGCAAGAAAACAGATCACGCAATATCATCATAACCTGTGTCCCTCTCTAGAGGAGACACTTACTGCGTCGCGCAGGACGCTTCCCAACACTAGGTGATCCCACCCAGTGTCCCGAGAATCCCCACCCAATGTCCCGCACTCTAGTAGAGAACGTGGGTGACTGCGCAGTCACTAATTAATGTGTTAGGCCTGTTGGTGCACATATATATTGAATACCTTCCGAGCACTCCGATGCTCGGGCCTGCAACACTCTTCTAAAAGGGTCAGACGTGCGATGTATCCGTCTGATCCTATCCAGGTAATATTCTCCAGGACCCCAACGTGGGTCCAACCGCTTCACGTGAACACAACCGAATCACGGCAACATCAACCGCATCACGGGAACAGCAACCGCCGCTATCCCTGTCTATCCCTAACTAACCCTAAAGTGACAGGAACCCTAACCTAGGGCCTGTCCCTATCTGTACCGCAACCTGGGGTGGCTTGGGGAAAACTCCTAGGGCCTGCGGGGTAATAACCTGCCCCACTCCCTTAACTCATCCCAGTCCTGACACTCACTGAACCCTAACACTAACACTAACACTAGCAGCTACGCACTAGCAGCTACGCACTGCAAACTTTGTAACGCGTACAGCAACTTGCTGCACACTAGCACTATGCCTTCTTGTCAGGCCTCACAGCCCTGCCAGCCGTGATCCTGACAAGACAGTACACACACACGCACTAAGGGCAGCGTCCCTATCTGGGCCGTCCCTCAGCACTTACCCACTAACCTGGTGGGGAGTTGGGGCCTTACTTGGGATGTGGGGACCTTACTCGATGCAGGAGCTGCACATGCTCTCTGCACCCATCCTTCCCTCACCGCTCCCCAGCTCCAACTGCCGTTCTCAGCGCGCGAAATGTATCTTATTGCTCCCTCTGGAGATCCTTGGCCCTTATTGGCCACACGGAGGCACCTGATGTGCTTGCCCCTAAGCCTCATGGGAGTTGTAGTCCCGTGGAGGCTGCAAATACATTGGGGCCGCGTGCGCACTTGCCCTGCGCATGCGCGAGTCTTTGGAGGCCACCTAAACCCTTCCTGCATTTTCCCTACACTCGCGCGACTTCTCCCTAGCTATGGGGCCTTACCTGCGCCTGCGCGATCACTGCGCATGCGCGAGTCTCTCCGCAATGGCGGCGCCCTCCTCGCTAGCTGCCGGGACCGCAGCAACGCGATCGCGGCCTTAGCAACGGCCCGATCGCGTCCCCGGCAACCAGCCTGCTCGCGGAGATAGCACGCTACTCCCTGCTCCGGCCCCCACCTTTAGAAGCAGCCGTCGGGTCCGTCGCTGGCTCCGGCGGCACCCGCGACCACGCTGCTCCAAGGGAGGGGGGTCTCTAGGAGCTGCTGGAGACCTGGGTTACACTCTCCCCCTGGTTGAAAATCCAACGTCCCCGCTTGGGGAACGACATCAATCAACATAATAGTTATACAATCAAAATGCACAGCATAGAAAATACAACTCATCACATGGCAATTATATGACTGGGTACAATGAAATTCACACATAATACCCGAGGCTAGCTGAGACCATTTGTGGGGAGCCCCTAATTGAACATGTGGGGGTACCTCACTTTTGCACCCGTGAGCCTCCCCTAGAAAAATTTCTTGGAGAGCACACTCTAAAGCGACAGTTACTGGCTCTTCGCTACTTCCTCCCCCTGGTGGAAGGAGTAGCACAGTGTCTCTGAATTGTGCCTTTACCCGGTCATCCGCGGCAGGGATGCGGCAGACCAGAAGGCCAGGCCCTTTTCCGCGGTCCACGACTTGGCGAATGGTACACTCCTTTTTGGGCTTAAAGGAGGCAGCTTTCCCTGAATCTCTCTCCTCACAGTCTTTGTCCCTATATTTTTGTGAGGCTTCCACTGAGAAGCGAGCACTGGACAATGTCTCGGTTTCACCTGGCAGGGGGGAAAGAGTAGACACCTTACCCCTGCGGTGATTCACGGGGGCCAACAGGTCCTCGGGGACGCTGTCAGTTCCCACCTCGGTTGTCTGGGGACCTGTCCCCGGCACTTCTGGGGAAGTCCACTCACGTTCTGGGCACTCGGGAGCGTTGGATCCCAGTCCGGGGACCACTTGTGTCGGAGCGCACGGGCTCATACTCCGTTCAGAAGCCGCAACTCTGACCTTCTTCACGGCTAGCTCCATCGGAGATTGTGGGGAGTTAGGGAGTTCCTTACCACTCCACTGGCTTGGGATGGATTCTCCCAAGGAGGACACCTCCGCCAGGACGCGATGTAGAGGGGAGCCCTTCACCCGGGTGACCAGACTTAAGGAGCCATCGTGCTCCGCGGTCACCTGGAGGCTCACCCCCGACACCCCTGGGGCAGTCGACTCACCCTCATCGTCGTTTGGTACTGGTCCCCATTCTAGGACCGATGGTACCTCGGTAGTAGGTCGGACTGACCATTGTAGGGCGCACGGGCCCACAGCAGGGTCCGCAACATCGGGATACACCTCCTCCAGGGCACACGGGCCCCCAGCAGGCTCTGTATCCGCCGAAATAATTGGTTCGATAACTTCACTAGAGTGGTCCGCCGGCAGGCGCATCACCACGAGAGGTTGGTCGCTGGAATCACCAAAAGAAAATGGGGGTATAGACACCTTACCCTGTGATTCCGGTATCGGCTGGTCCGGGCTCTGTGGTTCCTGCTCTACCACTAAGCCGTCCCCTTTGAGAGGGTCTGGAACCGTTTCTGCCACATGGTTTTGGACACACGGGTCCCCTGAGGCCTCTGGAATTAGGACAGATTGATTAGCAATGTCACTCACTTTTGTAGAGGGGTCAGGCTTCCCCGCTTCTTCTTTAACTGCCTCCGTAGCCTGGGGTGTAATAGGCTTCAAGAACCGCACACCGCAGCATTCACATTCGGGCTCCCACGCCAATGCACCTCTAGAGCAGTCACAGGTGGGACTAAAACATTGTATACCCGGTTCTCCGCATACCTCAGTCGTCTTGAAGTCTAGCGGTAAATGGGACAGTTCGGCTCCCTCGTCATAGGCTTCTTGCAGGCAGGGGCACATTAGCATAAGGCCATCTACCCCTGGCGCTCGCCAGGCCACATACACATTGGGGTGTATGTCCTGACAGTCTCTCTCATCTTCATCCTCAGAGAAGAAAGAGTCTATTACTGCATCACTGTATGGTTGAAAAACACAGTACTTGCTCCCCCTGGTGGAATCTGAAGGAGGGGCACTTTCTACAAGGGAGTGGTTCTGGCTCTGTGCTGAGTCACTCACAGTGCAGGGGCGGGGTTCAGGGTTTCGCGCCCAACCCGGACAATACTCTGCAACAATTTCTTGCACAGTCCTGGTGCTCTCCCGACTTGGCGGGAGCCGCCATCTTAGGTGTGACTCACTGCTAGAGAGAGACTCCAATTTAATCACCGTCTCTGCAATTACGCTAGGGCTCTCTGTATAGATAGGGGGGTAGCCTTCTGGTTTTCCCGCCAATCCCGGACAGTTTTCTTCAACACAATCTAGTGCCGGCTTGCAGTCAGCAGCACGTGCGTTCTCCTGCGTTGGCGGGAGACGCCATTTTACTAGGTCTGCGTAAACTAGGGGGTATCCCTCAGACGGGCCCCCGGGTATACACAGGGTGGACGGTGCCTCTGCCAGGCATATATCCGCAGTGGGGGTTGCTACAAAAAGTATTGTTTTCCATGGGGCCGTGGAATCGTGTTCTTCATCTAAAACACATGCGTGCGGCCACCCTGGAATTTTACGCATAGAGTACTGAACCTCAACCGCGGGCATAGTTGCGGGAAGGCCTCCTACTGCCACTACCCGGCCAGGCTCTATATACTGCCTCAAAGCCCAGGCAAGGACCTCGTGTCCGGACTTCACAAACATGGCGACAAAATATTGAGACTTGGACAATTTGGGAAAAAAATGGAACAGGGCACCCCAGGTCTGTATCTCAGCAGCGCCTCCAAATGTAGCCCTCTTACCCCCACCCTAAGTGAGATTGGGGTGTGTAGGTGTATCTGACTACTTCTAGTGTGGTGCTATACCTGTTTGGCAACCAGGAGAGCTGAGCTTCCGCCACGGGGAACCTGGGGTATGTACTTACACTCTCAGCAGCGCCTCCAAATGTAGTCCTCTTACCCCCACCCTAAGTGAGATTGGGGTGTGTAGGTGTATCTGACTACTTCTCAGTGTGCTGCTATACCTGTCGGCTCACAGGAGGGCTGAGGTTCCGCCATGGGGAACCTGGGGCATTTATACTAGGGGTACTTACTTCCAACGATGCAGCGCCTCCACCTGCGATGGCTTCCACCATAGGGGAAGTGGTTCCTCGCAGGACAATCACAATAATCGATACTCACACAGATATATATATTAACTAGGAACTTTACTGTGTTATGCAAGAAAACAGATCACGCAATATCATCATAACCTGTGTCCCTCTCTAGAGGAGACACTTACTGCGTCGCGCAGGACGCTTCCCAACACTAGGTGATCCCACCCAGTGTCCCGAGAATCCCCACCCAATGTCCCGCACTCTAGTAGAGAACGTGGGTGACTGCGCAGTCACTAATTAATGTGTTAGGCCTGTTGGTGCACATATATATTGAATACCTTCCGAGCACTCCGATGCTCGGGCCTGCAACACTCTTCTAAAAGGGTCAGACGTGCAATGCATCCGTCTGATCCTATCCAGGTAATATTCTCCAGGACCCCAACGTGGGTCCAACCGCTTCACGTGAACACAACCGAATCACGGCAACATCAACCGCATCACGGGAACAGCAACCGCCGCTATCCCTGTCTATCCCTAACTAACCCTAAAGTGACAGGAACCCTAACCCAGGGCCTGTCCTTATCTGTACCGCAACCTGGGGTGGCTTGGGGAAAACTCCTAGGGCCTGCGGGGTAATAACCTGCCCCACTCCCTTAACTCATCCCAGTCCTGACACTCACTGAACCCTAACACTAACACTAACACTAGCAGCTACGCACTAGCAGCTACGCACTGCAAACTTTGTAACGCGTACAGCAACTTGCTGCACACTAGCACTATGCCTTCTTGTCAGGCCTCACAGCCCTGCCAGCCGTGATCCTGACAAGACAGTACACACACACGCACTAAGGGCAGCGTCCCTATCTGGGCCGTCCCTCAGCACTTACCCACTAACCTGGTGGGGAGTTGGGGCCTTACTTGGGATGTGGGGACCTTACTCGATGCAGGAGCTGCACATGCTCTCTGCACCCTTCCTTCCCTCACCGCTCCCCAGCTCCAACTGCCGTTCTCAGCGCGCGAAATGTATCTTATTGCTCCCTCTGGAGATCCTTGGCCCTTATTGGCCACACGGAGGCACCTGATGTGCTTGCCCCTAAGCCTCATGGGAGTTGTAGTCCCGTGGAGGCTGCAAATACATTGGGGCCGCGTGCGCACTTGCCCTGCGCATGCGCGAGTCTTTGGAGGCCACCTCAACCCTTCCTGCACTTTCCCTACACTCGCGCGACTTCTCCCTAGCTCTGGGGCCTTACCTGCGCCTGCGCGATGACTGCGCATGCGCGAGTCTCTCCGTAATGGCGGCGCCCTCCTCGCTAGCTGCCGGGACCGCAGCAACGCGATCGCGGCCTTAGCAACGGCCCGATCGCGTCCCCGGCAACCAGCCTGCTCGCGGAGATAGCACGCTACTCCCTGCTCCGGCCCCCACCTTTGGAAGCAGCCGTCGGGTCCGTCGCTGGCTCCGGCGGCACCCGCGACCACGCTGCTCCAAGGGAGGGGGGTCTCTAGGAGCTGCTGGAGACCTGGGTTACACTAATAAAAAATATCACAAAATTCTTGTAAGTCCCTCGGGAAGAGTGAAAGACGCGCACGTTAATTTTGAGTGCTCCTAGACCTTCCTATAAGAAGTTAGCCAAAAAGAAGCTTCGAAAAACGCTTAGGTTAAGTTTCAGAGTTGCTTCTAATGTACCAAAGCTGGACTTAGACATAATTTCACCCTCACAACATTATGGCTGGTTGGAGACAGTCCGAACCACAAGTACCGGGTCCATGGTTCTGGCCGTATACTGGGGGGACGGGGACGACTCCCATTAACCCCTGACTATACCGGGGATACGCTTATCACAATGCCTTTCTGGTCTGTGCTGAAGCAGGGCATTCTAGCAGCCAAGTGGCTTGACCTTTATTAGTGAGCCTGGTTACCCCCTCTCGGAACCACAGACTTAGAAATCGCCAGCTCATATACAGTGCATAAAATATATTTATATATATATACCCTTATACACCATTTTAATAAAAAATATCACAAAATTCTTCTAAGTCCCTCGGGAAGAGTGAAAGACGCGCACGTTCATTTTCAGAGCTCCTAGACCTTCCTATAAGAAGTTAGCCAAAAAGTAGCTTCGAAAAACGCTTAGGTTAAGTTTCAGAGTTGCTTCTAATGTACCGAAGCTGGACTAAGACATAATTTCACTCTCACAACATTATGGCTGGTTGGAGACAGTCCGAACCACAAATACCGGGTCCATGGTTCTGGGCATATACTGGGGGGACGGGGACGACTCCCATTAACCCCTGACTATACCGGGGATACGCTTATCACAATGCCTTTCTGGTCTGTGCTGAAGCAGGGCATTCTGGCAACCAAGTGGCTTGACCTTTATTAGTGAGCCTGGTTACCCCCTCTCGGAACCACAGACTTAGAAATCGCCAGCTCATATACAGTGCATAAAATATATTTATATATATATACCCTTATACACCATTTTAATAAAAAATATCACAAAATTCTTGTAAGTCCCTCGGGAAGAGTGAAAGACGCGCACGTTCATTTTCAGAGCTCCTAGACCTTCCTATAAGAAGTTAGCCAAAAAGTAGCTTCGAAAAACGCTTAGGTTAAGTTTCAGAGTTGCTTCTAATGTACCAAAGCTGGACTTTGACATAATTTCACCCTCACAACATTATGGCTGGTTGGAGACAGTCCGAACCACAAGTACCGGGTCCATGGTTCTGGCCGTATACTGGGGGGACGGGGACGACTCCCATTAACCCCTGACTATACCGGGGATACGCTTATCACAATGCCTTTCTGGTCTGTGCTGAAGCAGGGCATTCTAGCAGCCAAGTGGCTTGACTTTTATTAGTGAGCCTGGTTACCCCCTCTCGGAACCACAGACTTAGAAATCGCCAGCTCATATACAGTGCATAAAATATATTTATATATATATACCCTTATACACCATTTTAATGAAAAATATCACAAAATTCTTCTAAGTCCCTCGGGAAGAGTGAAAGACGCGCACGTTCATTTTCAGAGCTCCTAGACCTTCCTATAAGAAGTTAGCCAAAAAGTAGCTTCGAAAAACGCTTAGGTTAAGTTTCAGAGTTGCTTCTAATGTACCAAAGCTGGACTTAGACATAATTTCACTCTCACAATATTATGGCTGGTTGGAGACAGTACGAACCACAAGTACCGGGTCCATGGTTCTCGGCGTATTCTGGGGGGACGGGGACGACTCCCATTAACCCCTGACTATACCGGGGATACGCTTATCACAATGCCTTTCTGGTCTGTGCTGAAGCAGGGCATTCTGGCAGCCAAGTGGCTTGACCTTTATTAGTGAGCCTGGTTACCGCCTCTCGGAACCACAGACTTAGAAATCGCCAGCTCATATACAGTGCATAAAATATTTTATATATATACCCTTATACACCATTTTAAAAAAAAATATCACAAAATTCTTCTAAGTCCCTCGGGAAGAGTGAAATACGCGCACGTTCATTTTCAGAGCTCCTAGACCTTCCTATAAGAAGTTAGCCAAAAAGTAGCTTTGAAAATCGCTTAGGTTAAGTTTCAGAGTTGCTTCTAATGTACCAAAGCTGGACTTAGACATAATTTCACTCTCACAACATTATGGCTGGTTGGAGACAGTCCGAACCACAAGTACCGGGTCCATGGTTCTGGGCGTATACTGGGGGGACGTGGACGACTCCCATTAACCCCTGACTATACCGGGAATACGCTTATCACAATGCCTTTCTTGTCTGTGCTGAAGCAGGGCATTCTTGCAACCAAGTGGCTTGACCTTTATTAGTGAGCCTGGTTACCCCCTCTCGGAACCACAGTCTTAGAAATCGCCAGCTCATATACAGTGCATAAAATATATTTATATATATACCCTTATACACCATTTTAATAAAAAATATCACAAAATTCTTGTAAGTCCCTAGGGAAGAGTGAAAGACGCGCACGTTCATTTTGAGAGCTCCTAGATTTTCCTATAAGAAGTTAACCAAAAAGTAGCTTCGAAAAACGCTTAGGTTAAGTTTCAGAGTTGCTTCTAATGTACCAAAGCTGGATTTAGACATAATTTCACTCTCACAACATTTTGGCTGGTTGGAGACAGTCCGAACCACAAGTACCGGGTCCATGGTTCTGGGCGTGTACTGGGGGGACGGGGACGACTCCCATTAACCCCTGACTATACCGGGGATACGCTTATCACAATGCCTTTCTGGTCTGTGCTGAAGCAGGGCATTCTGGCAGCCAAGTGGCTTGACCTTTATTAGTGAGCCTGGTTACCCCCTCTCGGAACCACAGACTTAGAAATCGCCAGCTCATATACAGTGCATAAAATATATTTATATAATATATTTATATATATACCCTTATACACCATTTTAATAAAAAAATATCACAAAATTCTTCTAAGTCCCTCGGGAAGAGTGAAAGACGCGCACGTTCATTTTCAGAGCTCCTAGACCTTCCTATAAGAAGTTAGCCAAAAAGTAGCTTCGAAAAACGCTTAGGTTAAGTTTCAGAGTTGCTTCTAATGTACCAAAGCTGGACTTAGACATAATTTCACTCTCACAACATTATGGCTGGTTGGAGACAGTCCGAACCACAAGTACCGGGTCCATGGTTCTGGGCGTATACTGGGGGGACGGGGACGACTCCCATTAACCCCTGACTATACCGGGGATACGCTTATCACAATGCCTTTCTGGTCTGTGCTGAAGCAGGGCATTCTGGCAACCAAGTGGCTTGACCTTTATTAGTGAGCCTGGTTACCCCCTCTCGGAACCACAGACTTAGAAATCGCCAGCTCATATACAGTGCATAAAATATATTTTTATATATATATACCCTTATACACCATTTTAATAAAAAATATCACAAAATTCTTCTAAGTCCCTCGGGAAGAGTGAAAGACGCGCACGTTCATTGTGAGAGCTCCTAGACCTTCCTATAAGAAGATAGCCAAAAAGAAGCTTCGAAAAACGCTTAGGTTAAGTTTCAGAGTTGCTTCTAATGTACCAAAGCTGGACTTAGACATAATTTCACCCTCACAACATTATGGCTGGTTGGAGACAGTCCGAACCACAAGTACCGGGTCCATGGTTCTGGGCGTATACTGGGGGGACGGGGACAACTCCCATTAACCCCTGACTATACCGGGGATACGCTTATCACAATGCCTTTCTGGTCTGTGCTGAAGCAGGGCATTCTAGCAGCCAAGTGGCATGACCTTTATAAGTGTGCCTGGTTACCCCCTCTCGGAACCACAGACTTAGAAATCGCCAGCTCAAATACAGTGCATAAAATATATTTATATATATACCCTTATACACCATTTTAATAAAAAATATCACAAAATTCTTGTAAGTCCCTAGGGAAGAGTGAAAGACGCGCACGTTCATTTTGAGAGCTCCTAGACCTTCCTATAAGAAGTTAACCAAAAAGTAGCTTCGAAAAACGCTTAGGTTAAGTTTCAGAGTTGCTTCTAATGTACCAAAGCTGGATTTAGACATAATTTCACTCTCACAACATTATGGCTGGTTGGAGACAGTCCGAACCACAAGTACCGGGTCCATGGTTCTGGGCGTGTACTGGGGGGACGGGGACGACTCCCATTAACCCCTGACTATACCGGGGATACGCTTATCACAATGCCTTTCTGGTCTGTGCTGAAGCAGGGCATTCTGGCAGCCAAGTGGCTTGACCTTTATTAGTGAGCCTGGTTACCCCCTCTCGGAACCACAGACTTAGAAATCGCCAGCTCATATACAGTGCATAAAATATATTTATATAATATATTTATATATATACCCTTTTACACCATTTTAATAAAAAAATATCACAAAATTCTTCTAAGTCCCTCGGGAAGAGTGAAAGACGCGCACGTTCATATTCAGAGCTCCTAGACCTTCCTTATTAGTGAGCCTGGTTACCCCCTCTCGGAACCACAGACTTAGAAATCGCCAGCTCATATACAGTGCATAAAATATATTTATATAATATATTTATATATATATACCCTTATACACCATTTTAATAAAAAAATATCACAAAATTCTTCTAAGTCCCTCGGAAAGAGTGAGAGACGCGCACGTTCATTTTCAGAGCTCCTAGACCTTCCTATAAGAAGTTAGCCAAAAAGTAGCTTCGAAAATCGCTTTGGTTAAGTTTCAGAGTTGCTTCTAATGTACCAAAGCTGGACTTAGACATAATTTCACTCTCACAACATTATGGCTGGTTGGAGACAGTCCGAACCACAAGTACCGGGTCCATGGTTCTGGGCGTATACTGGGGGGACGGGGACGACTCCCCTTAACCCCTGACTATACCGGGGAAACGCTTATCACAATGCCTTTCTGGTCTGTGCTGAAGCAGGGCATTCTGGCAGCCAAGTGGCTTGACCTTTATTAGTGAGCCTGGTTACCCCCTCTCGGAACCACAGACTTAGAAATCGCCAGCTCATATACAGTGCATAAAATATATTTTTATATATACCCTTATACACCATTTTAATAAAAATTATCACAAAATGCTTCTAAGTCCCTCGGGAAGAGTGAAAGACGCGCACGTTCATTTTCAGAGCTCCTAGACCTTCCTATTAGAAGTTAGCCAAAAAGTAGCTTCGATAAACGCTTAGGTTAAGTTTCAGAGTTGCTTCTAATGTACCAAAGCTGGACTTAGACATAATTTCACTCTCACAACATTATGGCTGGTTGGAGACAGTCCGAACCACAAGTACCGGGTCCATGGTTCTGGGCGTATACTGGGGGGACGGGGACGACTCCCATTAACCCCTGACTATACCGGGGAAACGCTTATCACAATGCCTTTCTGGTCTGTGCTGAAGCAGGGCATTCTGGCAGCCAAGTGGCTTGACCTTTATTAGTGAGCCTGGTTACCCCCTCTCAGAACCACAGACTTAGAAATCGCCAGCTCATATACAGTGCATAAAATATATTTATATAATATATTTATATATATATACCCTTATACACCATTTTAATAAAAAAATATCACAAAATTCTTCTAAGTCCCTCGGGAAGAGTGAAAGACGCGCACGTTCATTTTCAGAGCTCCTAGACCTTCCTATAAGAAGTTAGCCAAAAAGTAGCTTCGAAAAACGCTTAGGTTAAGTTTCAGAGTTGCTTCTAATGTACCAAAGCTGGACTTAGACATAATTTCACTCTCACAATATTATGGCTGGTTGGAGACAGTCCGAACCACAAGTACCGGGTCCATGGTTCTGGGCGTATACTGGGGGGACGGGGACGACTCCCATTAACCCCTGACTATACCGGGGATACGCTTATCACAATGCCTTTCTGGTCTGTGCTGAAGCAGGGCATTCTGGCAGCCAAGTGGCTTGACCTTTATTAGTGAGCCTGGTTACCCCCTCTCGGAACCACAGACTTAGAAATCGCCAGCTCATATACAGTGCATAAAATATATTTATATATATACCCTTATACACCATTTTAATAAAAAATATAACAAAATTCTTCTACAGTAAGTCCCTCGGGAAGAGTGAAATACGCGCACGTTCATTTTCAGAGCTCCTAGACCTTCCTATAAGAAGTTAGCCAAAAAGTAGCTTCGAAAATCGCTTTGGTTAAGTTTCAGAGTTGCTTCTAATGTACCAAAGCTGGACTTAGACATAATTTCACTCTCACAACATTATGGCTGGTTGGAGACAGTCCGAACCACAAGTACCGGGTCCATGGTTCTGGGCGTATACTGGGGGGACGGGGACGACTCCCATTAACCCCTGACTATACCGGGGAAACGCTTATCACAATGCCTTTGTGGTCTGTGCTGAAGCAGGGCATTCTGGCAGCCAAGTGGCTTGACCTTTATTAGTGAGCCTGGTTACCCCCTCTCGGAACCACAGACTTAGAAATCGCCAGCTCATATACAGTGCATAAAATATATTTATATAATATATTTATATGTATACCCTTATACACCATTTTAATAAAAAAATATCACAAAATTCTTCTAAGTCCCTCGGGAAGATTGAAAGACGCGCACGTTCATTTTCAGAGCTCCTAGACCTTCCTATAAGAAGTTAGCCAAAAAGTAGCTTCGAAAAACGCTTAGGTTAAGTTTCAGAGTTGCTTCTAATGTACCAAAGCTGGACTTAGACATAATTTCACTCTCACAACATTATGGCTGGTTGGAGACTGTCCGAACCACAAGTACCGGGTCCATGGTTCTGGGCGTATACTGGGGGGACGGGGACGACTCCCATTAACCCCTGACTATACCGGGGATACGCTTATCACAATGCCTTTCTGGTCTGTGCTGAAGCAGGGCATTCTGGCAACCAAGTGGCTTGACCTTTATTAGTGAGCCTGGTTACCCCCTCTCGGAACCACAGACTTAGAAATCGCCAGCTCATATACAGTGCATAAAATATATTTTTATATATACCCTTATACACCATTTTAATAAAAAATATCACAAAATGCTTCTAAGTCCCTCGGGAAGAGTGAAAGACGCGCACGTTCATTTTCAGAGCTCCTAGACCTTCCTATTAGAAGTTAGCCAAAAAGTAGCTTCGATAAACGCTTAGGTTAAGTTTCAGAGTTACTTCTAATGTACCAAAGCTGGACTTAGACATAATTTCACTCTCACAACATTATGGCTGGTTGGAGACAGTCCGAACCACAAGTACCGGGTCCATGGTTCTGGGCGTATACTGGGGGGACGGGGACGACTCCCATTAACCCCTGACTTTACCGGGGAAACGCTTATCACAATGCCTTTCTGGTCTGTGCTGAAGCAGGGCATTCTGGCAGCCAAGTGGCTTGACCTTTATTAGTGAGCCTGGTTACCCCCTCTCGGAACCACAGACTTAGAAATCGCCAGCTCATATACAGTGCATAAAATATATTTATATAATATATTTATATATATATACCCTTATACACCATTTTAATAAAAAAATATCACAAAATTCTTCTAAGTCCCTCGGGAAGAGTGAAAGACGCGCACGTTCATTTTCAGAGCTCCTAGACCTTCCTATAAGAAGTTAGCCAAAAAGTAGCTTCGAAAAACGCTTAGGTTAAGTTTCACAGTTGCTTCTAATGTACCAAAGCTGGACTTAGACATAATTTCACTCTCACAACATTATGGCTGGTTGGAGACAGTCCGAACCACAAGTACCGGGTCCATGGTTCTGGGCGTATACTGGGGGGACGGGGACGACTCCCATTAACCCCTGACTATACCGGGGATACGCTTATCACAATGCCTTTCTGGTCTGTGCTGAAGCAGGGCATTCTGGCAGCCAAGTGGCTTGACCTTTATTAGTGAGCCTGGTTACCCCCTCTCGGAACCACAGACTTAGAAATCGCCAGCTCATATACAGTGCATAAAATATATTTTTATATATACCCTTATACACCATTTTAATAAAAATTATCACAAAATGCTTCTAAGTCCCTCGGGAAGAGTGAAAGACGCGCACGTTCATTTTCAGAGCTCCTTGACCTTCCTATTAGAAGTTAGCCAAAAAGTAGCTTCGAAAAACGCTTAGGTTAAGTTTCAGAGTTGCTTCTAATGTACCAAAGCTGGACTTAGACATAATTTCACTCTCACAACATTATGGCTGGTTGGAGACAGTCCGAACCACAAGTACCGGGTCCATGGTTCTGGGCGTATACTGGGGGGACGGGGACGACTCCCATTAACCCCTGACTATACCGGGGAAACGCTTATCACAATGCCTTTCTGGTCTGTGCTGAAGCAGGGCATTCTGGCAGCCAAGTGGCTTGACCTTTATTAGTGAGCCTGGTTACCCCCTCTCGGAACCACAGACTTAGAAATCGCCAGCTCATATACAGTGCATAAAATATATTTATATAATATATTTATATATATACCCTTATACACCATTTTAATAAAAAAATATCACAAAATTCTTCTAAGTCCCTCGGGAAGAGTGAAAGACGCGCACGTTCATTTTCAGAGCTCCTAGACCTTCCTACTGTATAAGAAGTTAGCCAAAAAGTAGCTTCGAAAAACGCTTAGGTTAAGTTTCAGAGTTGCTTCTAATGTACCAAAGCTGGACTTAGACATAATTTCACTCTCACAACATTATGGCTGGTTGGAGACAGTCCGAACCACAAGTACCGGGTCCATGGTTCTGGGCGTATACTGGGGGGACGGGGACGACTCCCATTAACCCCTGACTATACCGGGGAAACGCTTATCACAATGCCTTTCTGGTCTGTGCTGAAGCAGGGCATTCTGGCAGCCAAGTGGCTTGACCTTTATTAGTGAGCCTGGTTACCCCCTCTCGGAACCACAGACTTAGAAATCGCCAGCTCATATACAGTGCATAAAATATATTTTTATATATACCCTTATACACCATTTTAATAAAAAATTATCACAAAATGCTTCTAAGTCCCTCGGGAAGAGTGAAAGACGCGCACGTTCATTTTCAGAGCTCCTAGACCTTCCTATTAGAAGTTAGCCAAAAAGTAGCTTCGATAAACGCTTAGGTTAAGTTTCAGAGTTGCTTCTAATGTACCAAAGCTGGACTTAGACATAATTTCACTCTCACAACATTATGGCTGGTTGGAGACAGTCCGAACCACAAGTACCGGGTCCATGGTTCTGGGCGTATACTGGGGGGACGGGGACGACTCCCATTAACCCCTGACTATACCGGGGATACGCTTATCACAATGCCTTTCTGGTCTGTGCTGAAGCAGGGCATTCTGGCAGCCAAGTGGCTTGACCTTTATTAGTGAGCCTGGTTACCCCCTCTCGGAACCACAGACTTAGAAATCGCCAGCTCATATACAGTGCATAAAATATATTTATATATATACCCTTATACACCATTTTAATAAAAAATATCACAAAATTCTTCTAAGTCCCTCGGGAAGAGTGAAAGACGCGCACGTTCATTTTGAGAGCTCCTAGACCTTCCTATAAGAAGATAGCCAAAAAGAAGCTTCGAAAAACGCTTAGGTTAAGTTTCAGAGTTGCTTCTAATGTACCAAAGCTGGACTTAGACATAATTTCACCCTCACAACATTATGGCTGGTTGGAGACAGTCCGAACCACAAGTACCGGGTCCATGGTTCTGGCCGTATACTGGGGGGACGGGGACGACTCCCATTAACCCCTGACTATACCGGGGATACGCTTATCACAATGCCTTTCTGGTCTGTGCTGAAGCAGGGCATTCTAGCAGACAAGTGGCTTGACCTTTATAAGTGAGCCTGGTTACCCCCTCTCGGAACCACAGACTTAGAAATCGCCAGCTCATATACAGTGCATAAAATATATTTATATATATATACCCTTATACACCATTTTAATAAAAAATATCACAAAATTCTTCTAAGTCCCTCGGGAAGAGTGAAAGACGCGCACGTTCATTTTCAGAGCTCCTAGACCTTCCTATTAGAAGTTAGCCAAAAAGTAGCTTCGATAAACGCTTAGGTTAAGTTTCAGAGTTGCTTCTAATGTACCAAAGCTGGACTTAGACATAATTTCACTCTCACAACATTATGGCTGGTTGGAGACAGTCCGAACCACATGTAATGGGGTCCATGGTTCTGGGCGTATACTGGGGGGACGGGGACGACTCCCATTAACCCCTGACTATACCGGGGATACGCTTATCACAATGCCTTTCTGGTCTGTGCTGAAGCAGGGCATTCTGGCAGCCAAGTGGCTTGACCTTTATTAGTGAGCCTGGTTACCCCCTCTCGGAACCACAGACTTAGAAATCGCCAGCTCATATACAGTGCATAAAATATATTTTTATATATACCCTTATACACCATTTTAATAAAAATTATCACAAAATGCTTCTAAGTCCCTCGGGAAGAGTGAAAGACGCGCACGTTCATTTTCAGAGCTCCTTGACCTTCCTATTAGAAGTTAGCCAAAAAGTAGCTTCGAAAAACGCTTAGGTTAAGTTTCAGAGTTGCTTCTAATGTACCAAAGCTGGACTTAGACATAATTTCACTCTCACAACATTATGGCTGGTTGGAGACAGTCCGAACCACAAGTACCGGGTCCATGGTTCTGGGCGTATACTGGGGGGACGGGGACGACTCCCATTAACCCCTGACTATACCGGGGATATGCTTATCACAATGCCTTTCTGGTCTGTGCTGAAGCAGGGCATTCTGGCAGCCAAGTGGCTTGACCTTTATTAGTGAGCCTGGTTACCCCCTCTCGGAACCACAGACTTAGAAATCGCCAGCTCATATACAGTGCATAAAATATATTTATATATATACCCTTATACACCATTTTAATAAAAAATATAACAAAATTCTTCTACAGTAAGTCCCTCGGGAAGAGTGAAATACGCGCACGTTCATTTTCAGAGCTCCTAGACCTTCCTATAAGAAGTTAGCCAAAAAGTTGCTTCGAAAATCGCTTTGGTTAAGTTTCAGAGTTGCTTCCAATGTACCAAAGCTGGACTTAGACATAATTTCACTCTCACAACATTATGGCTGGTTGGAGACAGTCCGAACCACAAGTACCGGGTCCATGGTTCTGGGCGTATACTGGGGGGACGGGGACGACTCCCATTAACCCCTGACTATACCGGGGAAACGCTTATCACAATGCCTTTCTGGTCTGTGCTGAAGCAGGGCATTCTGGCAGCCAAGTGGCTTGACCTTTATTAGTGAGCCTGGTTACCCCCTCTCGGAACCACAGACTTAGAAATCGCCAGCTCATATACAGTGCATAAAATATATTTATATAATATATTTATATATATACCCTTATACACCATTTTAATAAAAAAATATCACAAAATTCTTCTAAGTCCCTCGGGAAGATTGAAAGACGCGCACGTTCATTTTCAGAGCTCCTAGACCTTCCTATAAGAAGTTAGCCAAAAAGTAGCTTCGAAAAACGCTTAGGTTAAGTTTCAGAGTTGCTTCTAATGTACCAAAGCTGGACTTAGACATAATTTCACTCTCACAACATTATGGCTGGTTGGAGACAGTCCGAACCACAAGTACTGGGTCCATGGTTCTGGGCGTATACTGGGGGGACGGGGACGACTCCCATTAACCCCTGACTATACCGGGGATACGCTTATCACAATGCCTTTCTGGTCTGTGCTGAAGCAGGGCATTCTGGCAACCAAGTGGCTTGACCTTTATTAGTGAGCCTGGTTACCCCCTCTTGGAACCACAGACTTAGAAATCGCCAGCTCATATACAGTGCATAAAATATATTTTTATATATACCCTTATACACCATTTTAATAAAAAATATCACAAAATGCTTCTAAGTCCCTCGGGAAGAGTGAAAGACGCGCACGTTCATTTTCAGAGCTCCTAGACCTTCCTATTAGAAGTTAGCCAAAAAGTAGCTTCGATAAATGCTTAGGTTAAGTTTCAGAGTTGCTTCTAATGTACCAAAGCTGGACTTAGACATAATTTCACTCTCACAACATTATGGCTGGTTGGAGACAGTCCGAACCACAAGTACCGGGTCCATGGTTCTGGGCGTATACTGGGGGGACGGGGACGACTCCCATTAACCCCTGACTATACCGGGGAAACGCTTATCACAATGCCTTCCTGGTCTGTGCTGAAGCAGGGCATTCTGGCAGCCAAGTGGCTTGACCTTTATTAGTGAGCCTGGTTACCCCCTCTCGGAACCACAGACTTAGAAATCGCCAGCTCATATACAGTGCATAAAATATATTTATATAATATATTTATATACTGTATATACCCTTATACACCATTTTAATAAAAAAATATCACAAAATTCTTCTAAGTCCCTCGGGAAGAGTGAAAGACGCGCACGTTCATTTTCAGAGCTCCTAGACCTTCCTATAAGAAGTTAGCCAAAAAGTAGCTTCGAAAAACGCTTAGGTTAAGTTTCGGAGTTGCTTCTAATGTACCAAAGCTGGACTTAGACATAATTTCACTCTCACAATATTATGGCTGGTTGGAGACAGTCCGAACCACAAGTACCGGGTCCATGGTTCTGGGCGTATACTGGGGTGACGGGGACGACTCCCATTAACCCCTGTCTATACCGGGGATACGCTTATCACAATGCCTTTCTGGTCTGTGCTGAAGCAGGGCATTCTGGCAGCCAAGTGGCTTGACCTTTATTAGTGAGCCTGGTTACCCCCTCTCGGAACCACAGACTTAGAAATCGCCAGCTCATATACAGTGCATAAAATATATTTTTATATATACCCTTATACACCATTTTAATAAAAATTATCACAAAATGCTTCTAAGTCCCTCGGGAAGAGTGAAAGACGCGCACGTTCATTTTCAGAGCTCCTAGACCTTCCTATTAGAAGTTAGCCAAAAAGTAGCTACGATAAACGCTTAGGTTAAGTTTCAGAGTTGCTTCTAATGTACCAAAGCTGGACTTAGACATAATTTCACTCTCACAACATTATGGCTGGTTGGAGACAGTCCGAACCACAAGTACCGGGTCCATTGTTCTGGGCGTATACTGGGGGGACGGGGACGACTCCCATTAACCCCTGACTATACCGGGGATACGCTTATCACAATGCCTTTCTGGTCTGTGCTGAAGCAGGGCATTCTGGCAACCAAGTGGCTTGACCTTTATTAGTGAGCCTGGTTACCCCCTCTCGGAACCACAGACTTAGAAATCGCCAGCTCATATACAGTGCATAAAATATATTTTTATATATACCCTTAAACACCATTTTAATAAAAATTATCACAAAATGCTTCTAAGTCCCTCGGGAAGAGTGAAAGACGCGCACGTTCATTTTCAGAGCTCCTAGACCTTCCTATTAGAAGTTAGCCAAAAAGTAGCTACGATAAACGCTTAGGTAAAGTTTCAGAGTTGCTTCTAATGTACCAAAGCTGGACTTAGACATAATTTCACTCTCACAACATTATGGCTGGTTGGAGACAGTCCGAACCACAAGTACCGGGTCCATGGTTCTGGGCGTATACTGGGGGGACGGGGACGACTCCCATTAACCCCTGACTATACCGGGGATACGCTTATCACAATGCCTTTCTGGTCTGTGCTGAAGCAGGGCATTCTGGCAACCAAGTGGCTTGACCTTTATTAGTGAGCCTGGTTACCCCCACTCGGAACCACAGACTTAGAAATCGCCAGCTCATATACAGTGCATAAAATATATTTTTATATATACCCTTATACACCATTTTAATAAAAATTATCACAAAATGCTTCTAAGTCCCTCGGGAAGAGTGAAAGACGCGCACGTTCATTTTCAGAGCTCCTAGACCTTCCTATTAGAAGTTAGCCAAAAAGTAGCTACGATAAACGCTTAGGTTAAGTTTCAGAGTTGCTTCTAATGTACCAAAGCTGGACTTAGACATAATTTCACTCTCACAACATTATGGCTGGTTGGAGACAGTCCGAACCACAAGTACCGGGTCCATGGTTCTGGGCGTATACTGGGGGGACGGGGACGACTCCCATTAACCCCTGACTATACCGGGTATACACTTATAACAATGCCTTTCTGGTCTGTGCTGAAGCAGGGCATTCTGGCAGCCAAGTGGCTTGACCTATATTAGTGAGCCTGGTTACCCCCTCTCGGAACCACAGACTTAGAAATCGCCAGCTCATATACAGTGCATAAATTTTTTTTATATAATATATTTATATATATACCCTTATACACCATTTTAATAAAAAATATCACAAAATTCTTCTAAGTCCCTCGGGAAGAGTGAAAGACGCGCACGTTCATTTTCAGAGATCCTAGACCTTCCTATAAGAAGTTAGCCAAAAAGTAGCTTCGAAAATCGCTTAGGTTAAGTTTCAGAGTTGCTTCTAATGTACCAAAGCTGGACTTAGACATAATTTCACTCTCACAACATTATGGCTGGTTGGAGACAGTCCGAACCACAAGTACCGGGTCCATGGTTCTGGGCGTATACTGGGGGGACGGGGACGACTCCCATTAACCCCTGACTATACCGGGGATACGCTTATCACAATGCCTTTCTGGTCTGTGCTGAAGCAGGGCATTCTGGCAGCCAAGTGGCTTGACCTATATTAGTGAGCCTGGTTACCCCCTCTCGGAACCACAGACTTAGAAATCGCCAGCTCATATACAGTGCATACTTTTTTTTATATAATATATTTATATATATACCCTTATACACCATTTTAATAAAAAATATCACAAAATTCTTCTAAGTCCCTCGGGAAGAGTGAAAGACGCGCACGTTCATTTTCAGAGCTCCTAGACCTTCCTATAAGAAGTTAGCCAAAAAGTAGCTTCGAAAAACGCTTAGGTTAAGTTTCACAGTTGCTTCTAATGTACCAAAGCTGGACTTAGACATAATTTCACTCTCACAACATTATGGCTGGTTGGAGACAGTCCGAACCACAAGTACCGGGTCCATGGTTCTGGGCGTATACTGGGGGGACGGGGACGACTCCCATTAACCCCTGACTATACCGGGGATACACTTATCACAATGCCTTTCTGGTCTGTGCTGAAGCAGGGCATTCTGGCAGCCAAGTGGCTTGACCTTTATTAGTGAGCCTGGTTACCCCCTCTCGGAACCACAGACTTAGAAATCGCCAGCTCATATACAGTGCATAAAATATATTTATATAATATATTTATATATATACCCTTATACACCATTTTAATTAAAAATATCACAAAATTCTTCTAAGTCCCTCGGGAAGAGTGAAAGACGCGCACGTTCATTTTCAGAGCTCCTAGACCTTCCTATAAGAATTTAGCCAAAAAGTAGCTTCGAAAAACGCTTAGGTTAAGTTTCACAGTTGCTTCTAATGTACCAAAGCTGGACTTAGACATAATTTCACTCTCACAACATTATGGCTGGTTGGAGACAGTCCGAACCACAAGTACCGGGTCCATGGTTCTGGGCGTATACTGGGGGGACGGGGACGACTCCCATTAACCCCTGACTATACCGGGGATACGCTTATCACAATGTCTTTCTGGTCTGTGCTGAAGCAGGGCATTCTGGCAGCCAAGTGGCTTGACCTTTATTAGTGAGCCTGGTTACCCCCTCTCGGAACCACAGACTTAGAAATCGCCACCTCATATACAGTGCATAAAATATATTTATATAATATATTTATATATATACCCTTATACACCATTTTAATAAAAAATATCACAAAATTCTTCTAAGTCCCTCGGGAAGAGTGAAAGACGCGCACGTTCATTTTCAGAGCTCCTAGACCTTCCTATAAGAAGTTAGCCAAAAAGTAGCTTCGAAAAACGCTTAGGTTAAGTTTCAGAGTTGCTTCTAATGTACCAAAGTTGGACTTAGACATAATTTCACTCTCACAACATTATGGCTGGTTGGAGACAGTCCGAACCACAAGTACCGGGTCCATGGTTCTGGGCGAATACTGGGGGGACGGGGACGACTCCCATTAACCCCTGACTATACCGGGGATACGCTTATCACAATGCCTTTCTGGTCTGTGCTGATGCAGGGCATTCTAGCAGCCAAGTGGCATGACCTTTATAAGTGTGCCTGGTTACCCCCTCTCGGAACCACAGACTTAGAAATCGCCAGCTCAAATACAGTGCATAAAATATATTTATATATATACCCTTATACACCATTTTAATAAAAAATATCACAAAATTCTTCTAAGTCCCTCGGGAAGAGTGAAATACGCGCACGTTCATTTTCAGAGCTCCTAGACCTTCCTATAAGAAGTTAGCCAAAAAGTAGCTTCGAAAATCGCTTAGGTTAAGTTTCAGAGTTGCTTCTAATGTACCAAAGCTGGACTTAGACATAATTTCACTCTCACAACATTATGGCTGGTTGGAGACAGTCCGAACCACAAGTACCGGGTACATGGTTCTGGGCGTATACTGGGGGGACGGGGTCGACTCCCATTAACCCCTGACTATACCGGGGAAACGCTTATCACAATGCCTTTCTGGTCTGTGCTGAAGCAGGGCATTCTGGCAGCCAAGTGGCTTGACCTTTATTAGTGAGCCTGGTTACCCCCTCTCGGAACCACAGACTTAGAAATCGCCAGCTCATATACAGTGCATAAAATATATTTATATAATATATTTATATATATACCCTTATACACCATTTTAATAAAAAAATATCACAAAATTCTTGTAAGTCCCTCGGGAAGAGTGAAAGACGCGCACGTTCATTTTCAGAGCTCCTAGACCTTTCTCTAAGAAGTTAGCCAAAAAGTAGCTTCGAAAAACGCTTAGGTTAAGTTTCAGAGTTGCTTCTAATGTACCAAAGCTGGACTTAGACATAATTTCACTCTCACAACATTATGGCTGGTTGGAGACAGTCCGAACCACAAGTACCGGGTCCATGGTTCTGGGCGTATACTGGGGTGACGGGGACGACTCCCATTAACCCCTGTCTATACCGGGGATACGCTTATCACAATGCCTTTCTGGTCTGTGCTGAAGCAGGGCATTCTGGCAGCCAAGTGGCTTGACCTTTATTAGTGAGCCTGGTTACCCCCTCTCGGAACCACAGACTTAGAAATCGCCAGCTCATATACAGTGCATAAAATATATTTATATAATATATTTATATATATACCCTTATACACCATTTTAATAAAAAAATATCACAAAATTCTTGTAAGTCCCTCGGGAAGAGTGAAAGACGCGCACGTTCATTTTCAGAGCTCCTAGACCTTTCTCTAAGAAGTTAGCCAAAAAGTAGCTTCGAAAAACGCTTAGGTTAAGTTTCAGAGTTGCTTCTAATGTACCAAAGCTGGACTTAGACATAATTTCACTCTCACAACATTATGGCTGGTTGGAGACAGTCCGAACCACAAGTACCGGGTCCATGGTTCTGGGCGTATACTGGGGTGACGGGGACGACTCCCATTAACCCCTGTCTATACCGGGGATACGCTTATCACAATGCCTTTCTGGTCTGTGCTGAAGCAGGGCATTCTGGCAGCCAAGTGGCTTGACCTTTATTAGTGAGCCTGGTTACCCCCTCTCGGAACCACAGACTTAGAAATCGCCAGCTCATATACAGTGCATAAAATATATTTTTATATATACCCTTATACACCATTTTAATAAAAATTATCACAAAATGCTTCTAAGTCCCTCGGGAAGAGTGAAAGACGCGCACGTTCATTTTCAGAGCTCCTAGACCTTCCTATTAGAAGTTAGCCAAAAAGTAGCTACGATAAACGCTTAGGTTAAGTTTCAGAGTTGCTTCTAATGTACCAAAGCTGGACTTAGACATAATTTCACTCTCACAACATTATGGCTGGTTGGAGACAGTCCGAACCACAAGTACCGGGTCCATTGTTCTGGGCGTATACTGGGGGGACGGGGACGACTCCCATTAACCCCTGACTATACCGGGGATACGCTTATCACAATGCCTTTCTGGTCTGTGCTGAAGCAGGGCATTCTGGCAACCAAGTGGCTTGACCTTTATTAGTGAGCCTGGTTACCCCCTCTCGGAACCACAGACTTAGAAATCGCCAGCTCATATACAGTGCATAAAATATATTTTTATATATACCCTTAAACACCATTTTAATAAAAATTATCACAAAATGCTTCTATGTCCCTCGGGAAGAGTGAAAGACGCGCACGTTCATTTTCAGAGCTCCTAGACCTTCCTATTAGAAGTTAGCCAAAAAGTAGCTACGATAAACGCTTAGGTAAAGTTTCAGAGTTGCTTCTAATGTACCAAAGCTGGACTTAGACATAATTTCACTCTCACAACATTATGGCTGGTTGGAGACAGTCCGAACCACAAGTACCGGGTCCATGGTTCTGGGCGTATACTGGGGGGACGGGGACGACTCCCATTAACCCCTGACTATACCGGGGATACGCTTATCACAATGCCTTTCTGGTCTGTGCTGAAGCAGGGCATTCTGGCAACCAAGTGGCTTGACCTTTATTAGTGAGCCTGGTTACCCCCTCTCGGAACCACAGACTTAGAAATCGCCAGCTCATACAGTATACAGTGCATAAAATATATTTTTATATATACCCTTATACACCATTTTAATAAAAATTATCACAAAATGCTTCTAAGTCCCTCGGGAAGAGTGAAAGACGCGCACGTTCATTTTCAGAGCTCCTAGACCTTCCTATTAGAAGTTAGCCAAAAAGTAGCTACGATAAACGCTTAGGTTAAGTTTCAGAGTTGCTTCTAATGTACCAAAGCTGGACTTAGACATAATTTCACTCTCACAACATTATGGCTGGTTGGAGACAGTCCGAACCACAAGTACCGGGTCCATGGTTCTGGGCGTATACTGGGGGGACGGGGACGACTCCCATTAACCCCTGACTATACCGGGGATACACTTATAACAATGCCTTTCTGGTCTGTGCTGAAGCAGGGCATTCTGGCAGCCAAGTGGCTTGACCTATATTAGTGAGCCTGGTTACCCCCTCTCGGAACCACAGACTTAGAAATCGCCAGCTCATATACAGTGCATAAATTTTTTTTATATAATATATTTATATATATACCCTTATACACCATTTTAATAAAAAATATCACAAAATTCTTCTAAGTCCCTCGGGAAGAGTGAAAGACGCGCACGTTCATTTTCAGAGATCCTAGACCTTCCTATAAGAAGTTAGCCAAAAAGTAGCTTCGAAAAACGCTTAGGTTAAGTTTCACAGTTGCTTCTAATGTACCAAAGCTGGACTTAGACATAATTTCACTCTCACAACATTATGGCTGGTTGGAGACAGTCCGAACCACAAGTACCGGGTCCATGGTTCTGGGCGTATACTGGGGGGACGGGGACGACTCCCATTAACCCCTGACTATACCGGGGATACACTTATAACAATGCCTTTCTGGTCTGTGCTGAAGCAGGGCATTCTGGCAGCCAAGTGGCTTGACCTTTATTAGTGAGCCTGGTTACCCCCTCTCGGAACCACAGACTTAGAAATCGCCAGCTCATATACAGTGCATAAAATATATTTATATAATATATTTATATATATATACCCTTATACACCATTTTAATAAAAAATATCACAAAATTCTTCTAAGTCCCTCGGGAAGAGTGAAAGACGCGCACGTTCATTTTCAGATCTCCTAGACCTTCCTATAAGAAGTTAGCCAAAAAGTAGCTTCGAAAAACGCTTAGGTTAAGTTTCAGAGTTGCTTCTAATGTACCAATGTTGGACTTAGACATAATTTCACTCTCACAACATTATGGCTGGTTGGAGACAGTCCGAACCATAAGTACCGGGTCCATGGTTCTGGGCGTATACTGGGGGGACGGGGACGACTCCCATTAACCCCTGACTATACCGGGGATACGCTTATCACAATGCCTTTCTGGTCTGTGCTGAAGCAGGGCATTCTGGCAGCCAAGTGGCTTGACCTATATTAGTGAGCCTGGTTACCCCCTCTCGGAACCACAGACTTAGAAATCGCCAGCTCATATACAGTGCATACTTTTTTTTATATAATATATTTATATATATACCCTTATACACCATTTTAATAAAAAATATCACAAAATTCTTCTAAGTCCCTCGGGAAGAGTGAAAGACGCGCACGTTCATTTTCAGAGCTCCTAGACCTTCCTATAAGAAGTTAGCCAAAAAGTAGCTTCGAAAAACGCTTAGGTTAAGTTTCACAGTTGCTTCTAATGTACCAAAGCTGGACTTAGACATAATTTCACTCTCACAACATTATGGCTGGTTGGAGACAGTCCGAACCACAAGTACCGGGTCCATGGTTCTGGGCGTATACTGGGGGGACGGGGACGACTCCCATTAACCCCTGACTATACCGGGGATACACTTATCACAATGCCTTTCTGGTCTGTGCTGAAGCAGGGCATTCTGGCAGCCAAGTGGCTTGACCTTTATTAGTGAGCCTGGTTACCCCCTCTCGGAACCACAGACTTAGAAATCGCCAGCTCATATACAGTGCATAAAATATATTTATATAATATATTTATATATATACCCTTATACACCATTTTAATTAAAAATATCACAAAATTCTTCTAAGTCCCTCGGGAAGAGTGAAAGACGCGCACGTTCATTTTCAGAGCTCCTAGACCTTCCTATAAGAATTTAGCCAAAAAGTAGCTTCGAAAAACGCTTAGGTTAAGTTTCACAGTTGCTTCTAATGTACCAAAGCTGGACTTAGACATAATTTCACTCTCACAACATTATGGCTGGTTGGAGACAGTCCGAACCACAAGTACCGGGTCCATGGTTCTGGGCGTATACTGGGGGGACGGGGACGACTCCCATTAACCCCTGACTATACCGGGGATACGCTTATCACAATGCCTTTCTGGTCTGTGCTGAAGCAGGGCATTCTGGCAGCCAAGTGGCTTGACCTTTATTAGTGAGCCTGGTTACCCCCTCTCGGAACCACAGACTTAGAAATCGCCACCTCATATACAGTGCATAAAATATATTTATATAATATATTTATATATATACCCTTATACACCATTTTAATAAAAAATATCACAAAATTCTTCTAAGTCCCTCGGGAAGAGTGAAAGACGCGCACGTTCATTTTCAGAGCTCCTAGACCTTCCTATAAGAAGTTAGCCAAAAAGTAGCTTCGAAAAACGCTTAGGTTACGTTTCAGAGTTGCTTCTAATGTACCAAAGTTGGACTTAGACATAATTTCACTCTCACAACATTATGGCTGGTTGGAGACAGTCCGAACCACAAGTACCGGGTCCATGGTTCTGGGCGTATACTGGGGGGACGGGGACGACTCCCATTAACCCCTGACTATACCGGGGATACGCTTATCACAATGCCTTTCTGGTCTGTGCTGAAGCAGGGCATTCTGGCAGCCAAGTGGCTTGACCTATATTAGTGAGCCTGGTTACCCCCTCTCGGAACCACAGACTTAGAAATCGCCAGCTCATATACAGTGCATAATTTTTTTTTATATAATATATTTATATATATACCCTTATACACCATTTTAATAAAAAATATCACAAAATTCTTCTAAGTCCCTCGGGAAGAGTGAAAGACGCGCACGTTCATTTTCAGAGCTCCTAGACCTTCTTATAAGAAGTTAGCCAAAAAGTAGCTTCGAAAAACGCTTAGGTTAAGTTTCAGAGTTGCTTCTAATGTACCTAAGTTGGACTTAGACATAATTTCACTCTCACAACATTATGGCTGGTTGGAGACAGTCCGAACCACAAGTACCGGGTCCATGGTTCTGGGCGTATACTGGGGGGACGGGGACGACTCCCATTAACCCCTGACAATACCGGGGATACGCTTATCACAATGCCTTTCTGGTCTGTGCTGAAGCAGGGCATTCTGGCAGCCAAGTGGCTTGACCTTTATTAGTGAGCCTGGTTACCCCCTCTCGGAACCACAGACTTAGAAATCGCCAGCTCATATACAGTGCATAAAATATATTTATATAATATATTTATATATATACCCTTATACACCATTTTAATAAAAAATATCACAAAATTCTTCTAAGTCCCTCGGGAAGAGTGAAAGACGCGCACGTTCATTTTCAGAGCTCCTAGACCTTCCTATAAGAAGTTAGCCAAAAAGTAGCTTCGAAAAACGCTTAGGTTAAGTTTCACAGTTGCTTCTAATGTACCAAAGCTGGACTTAGACATAATTTCACTCTCACAACATTATGGCTGGTTGGAGACAGTCCGAACCACAAGTACCGGGTCCATGGTTCTGGGCGTATACTGGGGGGACGGGGACGACTCCCATTAACCCCTGACTATACCGGGGATACACTTATCACAATGCCTTTCTGGTCTGTGCTGAAGCAGGGCATTCTGGCAGCCAAGTGGCTTGACCTTTATTAGTGAGCCTGGTTACCCCCTCTCGGAACCACAGACTTAGAAATCGCCAGCTCATATACAGTGCATAAAATATATTTATATAATATAGTTATATATATACCCTTATACACCATTTTAATAAAAAATATCACAAAATTCTTCTAAGTCCCTCGGGAAGAGTGAAAGACGCGCACGTTCATTTTCAGAGCTCCTAGACCTTCCTATAAGAAGTTAGCCAAAAAGTAGCTTCGAAAAACGCTTAGGTTAAGTTTCAGAGTTGCTTCTAATGTACCAAAGTTGGACTTAGACATAATTTCACTCTCACAACATTATGGCTGGTTGGAGACAGTCCGAACCACAAGTACCGGGTCCATGGTTCTGGGCGTATACTGGGGGGACGGGGACGACTCCCATTAACCCCTGACTATACCGGGGATACGCTTATCACAATGCCTTTCTGGTCTGTGCTGAAGCAGGGCATTCTGGCAGCCAAGTGGCTTGACCTATATTAGTGAGCCTGGTTACCCCCTCTCGGAACCACAGACTTAGAAATCGCCAGCTCATATACAGTGCATACTTTTTTTTATATAATATATTTATATATATACCCTTATACACCATTTTAATAAAAAATATCACAAAATTCTTCTAAGTCCCTCGGGAAGAGTGAAAGACGCGCACGTTCATTTTCAGCGCTCCTAGACCTTCCTATAAGAAGTTAGCCAAAAAGTAGCTTCGAAAAACGCTTAGGTTAAGTTTCAGAGTTGCTTCTAATGTACCAAAGTTGGACTTAGACATAATTTCACTCTCACAACATTATGGCTGGTTGGAGACAGTCCGAACCAAAAGTACCGGGTCCATGGTTCTGGGCGTATACTGGGGGGACGGGGACGACTCCCATTAACCCCTGACTATACCGGGGATACGCTTATCACAATGCCTTTCTGGTCTGTGCTGAAGCAGGGCATTCTGGCAGCCAAGTGGCTTGACCTTTATTAGTGAGCCTGGTTACCCCCTCTCGGAACCACAGACTTAGAAATCGCCAGCTCATATACAGTGCATAAAATATATTTATATAATATATTTATATATATATACCTTTATACACCATTTTAATAAAAAATATCACAAAATTCTTCTAAGTCCCTCGGGAAGAGTGAAAGACGCGCACGTACATTTTCAGAGCTCCTAGACCTTCCTATAAGAAGTTAGCCAAAAAGTAGCTTCGAAAAACGCTTAGGTTAAGTTTCAGAGTTGCTTCTAATGTACCAAAGTTGGACTTAGACATAATTTCACTCTCACAACATTATGGCTGGTTGGAGACAGTCCGAACCACAAGTACCGGGTCCATGGTTCTGGGCGTATACTGGGGGGACGGGGACGACTCCCATTAACCCCTGACTATACCGGGGATACGCTTATCACAATGCCTTTCTGGTCTGTGCTGAAGCAGGGCATTCTGGCAGCCAAGTGGCTTGACCTATATTAGTGAGCCTGGTTACCCCCTCTCGAAACCACAGACTTAGAAATCGCCAGCTCATATACAGTGCATAATTTTTTTTTATATAATATATTTATATATATACCCTTATACACCATTTTAATAAAAAATATCACAAAATTCTTCTAAGTCCCTCGGGAAGAGTGAAAGACGCGCACGTTCATTTTCAGAGCTCCTACAGTAGACCTTCCTATAAGAAGTTAGCCAAAAATAAGCTTCGAAAAACGCTTAGGTTAAGTTTCAGAGTTGCTTCTAATGTACCAAAGTTGGACTTAGACATAATTTCACTCACAACATTATGGCTGGTTGGAGACAGTCCGAACCACAAGTACCGGGTCCATGGTTCTGGGCGTATACTGGGGGGACGGGGACGACTCCCATTAACCCCTGACTATACCGGGGATACGCTTATCACAATGCCTTTCTGGTCTGTGCTGAAGCAGGGCATTCTGGCAGCCAAGTGGCTTGACCTATATTAGTGAGCCTGGTTACCCCCTCTCGGAACCACAGACTTAGAAATCGCCAGCTCATATACAGTGCATAATTTTTTTTTATATAATATATTTATATATATACCCTTATACACCATTTTAATAAAAAATATCACAAAATTCTTCTAAGTCCCTCGGGAAGAGTGAAAGACGCGCACGTTCATTTTCAGAGCTCCTAGACCTTCCTATAAGAAGTTAGCCAAAAAGTAGCTTCGAAAAACGCTTAGGTTAAGTTTCAGAGTTGCTTCTAATGTACCTAAGTTGGACTTAGACATAATTTCACTCTCACAACATTATGGCTGGTTGGAGACAGTCCGAACCACAAGTACCGGGTCCATGGTTCTGGGCGTATACTGGGGGGACGGGGACGACTCCCATTAACCCCTGACAATACCGGGGATACGCTTATCACAATGCCTTTCTGGTCTGTGCTGAAGCAGGGCATTCTGGCAGCCAAGTGGCTTGACCTTTATTAGTGAGCCTGGTTACCCCCTCTCGGAACCACAGACTTAGAAATCGCCAGCTCATATACAGTGCATAAAATATATTTATATAATATATTTATATATATACCCTTATACACCATTTTAATAAAAAATATCACAAAATTCTTCTAAGTCCCTCGGGAAGAGTGAAAGACGCGCACGTTCATTTTCAGAGCTCCTAGACCTTCCTATAAGAAGTTAGCCAAAAAGTAGCTTCGAAAAACGCTTAGGTTAAGTTTCACAGTTGCTTCTAATGTACTGTACCAAAGCTGGACTTAGACATAATTTCACTCTCACAACATTATGGCTGGTTGGAGACAGTCCGAACCACAAGTACCGGGTCCATTGTTCTGGGCGTATACTGGGGGGACGGGGACGACTCCCATTAACCCCTGACTATACCGGGGATACACTTATCACAATGCCTTTCTGGTCTGTGCTGAAGCAGGGCATTCTGGCAGCCAAGTGGCTTGACCTTTATTAGTGAGCCTGGTTACCCCCTCTCGGAACCACAGACTTAGAAATCGCCAGCTCATATACAGTGCATAAAATATATTTATATATATACCCTTATACACCATTTTAATAAAAAATATCACAAAATTCTTCTAAGTCCCTCGGGAAGAGTGAAAGACGCGCACGATCATTTTCAGAGCTCCTAGACCTTCCTATAAGAAGTTAGCCAAAAAGTAGCTTCGAAAAACGCTTAGGTTAAGTTTCAGAGTTGCTTCTAATGTACCAAAGCTGGACTGAGACATAATTTCACTCTCACAACATTATGGCTGGTTGGAGACAGTCCGAACCACAAGTACCGGGTCCATGGTTCTGGCCGTATACTGGGGGGACGGGGACGACTCCCATTAACCCCTGACTATACCGGGGATACGCTTATCACAATGCCTTTCTGGTCTGTGCTGAAGCTGGGCATTCTGGCAGCCAAGTGGCTTGACCTTTATTAGTGAGCCTGGTTACCCCCTCTCGGAACCACAGACTTAGAAATCGCCAGCTCATATACAGTGCATACTTTTTTTTATATAATATATTTATATATATACCCTTATACACCATTTTAATAAAAAATATCACAAAATTCTTCTAAGTCCCTCGGGAAGAGTGAAAGACGCGCACGTTCATTTTCAGCGCTCCTAGACCTTCCTATAAGAAGTTAGCCAAAAAGTAGCTTCGAAAAACGCTTAGGTTAAGTTTCAGAGTTGCTTCTAATGTACCAAAGTTGGACTTAGACATAATTTCACTCTCACAACATTATGGCTGGTTGGAGACAGTCCGAACCAAAAGTACCGGGTCCATGGTTCTGGGCGTATACTGGGGGGACGGGGACGACTCCCATTAACCCCTGACTATACCGGGGATACGCTTATCACAATGCCTTTCTGGTCTGTGCTGAAGCAGGGCATTCTGGCAGCCAAGTGGCTTGACCTTTATTAGTGAGCCTGGTTACCCCCTCTCGGAACAACAGACTTAGAAATCGCCAGCTCATATACAGTGCATAAAATATATTTATATAATATATTTATATATATATACCTTTATACACCATTTTAATAAAAAATATCACAAAATTCTTCTAAGTCCCTCGGGAATAGTGAAAGACGCGCACGTACATTTTCAGAGCTCCTAGACCTTCCTATAAGAAGTTAGCCAAAAAGTAGCTTCGAAAAACGCTTAGGTTAAGTTTCAGAGTTGCTTCTAATGTACCAAAGTTGGACTTAGACATAATTTCACTCTCACAACATTATGGCTGGTTGGAGACAGTCCGAACCACAAGTACCGGGTCCATGGTTCTGGGCGTATACTGGGGGGACGGGGACGACTCCCATTAACCCCTGACTATACCGGGGATACGCTTATCACAATGCCTTTCTGGTCTGTGCTGAAGCAGGGCATTCTGGCAGCCAAGTGGCTTGACCTATATTAGTGAGCCTGGTTACCCCCTCTCGGAACCACAGACTTAGAAATCGCCAGCTCATATACAGTGCATACTTTTTTTTATATAATATATTTATATATATACCCTTATACACCATTTTAATAAAAAATATCACAAAATTCTTCTAAGTCCCTCGGGAAGAGTGAAAGACGCGCACGTTCATTTTCAGAGCTCCTAGACCTTCCTATAAGAAGTTAGCCAAAAAGTAGCTTCGAAAAACGCTTAGGTTAAGTTTCAGAGTTGCTTCTAATGTACCAAAGTTGGACTTAGACATAATTTCACTCTCACAACATTATGGCTGGTTGGAGACAGTCCGAACCACAAGTACCGGGTCCATGGTTCTGGGCGTATACTGGGGGGACGGGGACGACTCCCATTAACCCCTGACTAGACCGGGGATACGCTTATCACAATGCCTTTCTGGTCTGTGCTGAAGCAGGGCATTCTGGCAGCCAAGTGGCTTGACCTATATTAGTGAGCCTGGTTACCCCCTCTCGGAACCACAGACTTAGAAATCGCCAGCTCATATACAGTGCATAAATTTTTTTTATATAATATATTTATATATATACCCTTATACACCATTTTAATAAAAAATATCACAAAATTCTTGTAAGTCCCTCGGGAAGAGTAAAAGACGCGCACGTTCATTTTCAGAGCTCCTAGACCTTCCTATAAGAAGTTAGCCAAAAAGTAGCTTCGAAAAACGCTTAGGTTAAGTTTCAGAGTTGCTTCTAATGTACCAAAGTTGGACTTAGACATAATTTCACTCTCACAACATTATGGCTGGTTGGAGACAGTCCGAACCACAAGTACCGGGTCCATGGTTCTGGGCGTATACTGGGGGGACGGGGACGACTCCCATTAACCCCTGACTAGACCGGGGATACGCTTATCACAATGCCTTTCTGGTCTGTGCTGAAGCAGGGCATTCTGGCAGCCAAGTGGCTTGACCTATATTAGTGAGCCTGGTTACCCCCTCTCGGAACCACAGACTTAGAAATCGCCAGCTCATATACAGTGCATAAATTTTTTATATATAATATATTTATATATATACCCTTATACACCATTTTAATAAAAAATATCACAAAATTCTTGTAAGTCCCTCGGGAAGAGTGAAAGACGCGCACGTTCATTTTCAGAGCTCCTAGACCTTCCTATAAGAAGTTAGCCAAAAAGTAGCTTCGAAAAACGCTTAGGTTAAGTTTCAGAGTTGCTTCTAATGTACCAAAGTTGGACTTAGACATAATTTCACTCTCACAACATTATGGCTGGTTGGAGACAGTCCGAACCAAAAGTACCGGGTCCATGGTTCTGGGCGTATACTGGGGGGACGGGGACGACTCCCATAAACCCCTGACTATACCGGGGATACGCTTATCACAATGCCTTTCTGGTCTGTGCTGAAGCAGGGCATTCTGGCAGCCAAGTGGCTTGACCTTTATTAGTGAGCCTGGTTACCCCCTCTCGGAACCACAGACTTAGAAATCGCCAGCTCATATACAGTGCATCATTTTTTTTTATATAATATATTTATATATATACCCTTATACACCATTTTAATAAAAAATATCACAAAATTCTTCTAAGTCCCTCGGGAAGAGTGAAAGACGCGCACGTTCATTTTCAGAGCTCCTAGACCTTCCTATAAGAAGTTAGCCAAAAAGTAGCTTCGAAAAACGCTTAGGTTAAGTTTCAGAGTTGCTTCTAATGTACCAAAGCTGGACTTAGACATAATTTCACTCTCACAACATTATGGCTGGTTGGAGACAGTCCGAACCACATGTACCGGGTCCATGGTTCTGGGCGTATACTGGGGGGACGGGGACGACTCCCATTAACCCCTGACTATACCGGGGATACGCTTATCACAATGCCTTTCTGGTCTGTGCTGAAGCAGGGCATTCTGGCAGCCAAGTGGCTTGACCTTTATTAGTGAGCCTGGTTACCCCCTCTCGGAACCACAGACTTAGAAATCGCCAGCTCATATACAGTGCATAAAATATATTTTTATATATACCCTTATACACCATTTTAATAAAAATTATCACAAAATGCTTCTAAGTCCCTCGGGAAGAGTGAAAGACGCGCACGTTCATTTTCAGAGCTCCTTGACCTTCCTATTAGAAGTTAGCCAAAAAGTAGCTTCGAAAAACGCTTAGGTTAAGTTTCAGAGTTGCTTCTAATGTACCAAAGCTGGACTTAGACATAATTTCACTCTCACAACATTATGGCTGGTTGGAGACAGTCCGAACCACAAGTACCGGGTCCATGGTTCTGGGCGTATACTGGGGGGACGGGGACGACTCCCATTAACCCCTGACTATACCGGGGAAACGCTTATCACAATGCCTTTCTGGTCTGTGCTGAAGCAGGGCATTCTGGCAGCCAAGTGGCTTGACCTTTATTAGTGAGCCTGGTTACCCCCTCTCGGAACCACAGACTTAGAAATCGCCAGCTCATATACAGTGCATAAAATATATTTATATAATATATTTATATATATACCCTTATACACCATATTAATAAAAAAATATCACAAAATTCTTCTAAGTCCCTCGGGAAGAGTGAAAGACGCGCACGTTCATTTTCAGAGCTCCTAGACCTTCCTACTGTATAAGAAGTTAGCCAAAAAGTAGCTTCGAAAAACGCTTAGGTTAAGTTTCAGAGTTGCTTCTAATGTACCAAAGCTGGACTTAGACATAATTTCACTCTCACAACATTATGGCTGGTTGGAGACAGTCCGAACCACAAGTACCGGGTCCATGGTTCTGGGCGTATACTGGGGGGACGGGGACGACTCCCATTAACCCCTGACTATACCGGGGAAACGCTTATCACAATGCCTTTCTGGTCTGTGCTGAAGCAGGGCATTCTGGCAGCCAAGTGGCTTGACCTTTATTAGTGAGCCTGGTTACCCCCTTTCGGAACCACAGACTTAGAAATCGCCAGCTCATATACAGTGCATAAAATATATTTTTATATATACCCTTATACACCATTTTAATAAAAATTATCACAAAATGCTTCTAAGTCCCTCGGGAAGAGTGAAAGACGCGCACGTTCATTTTCAGAGCTCCTAGACCTTCCTATTAGAAGTTAGCCAAAAAGTAGCTTCGATAAACGCTTAGGTTAAGTTTCAGAGTTGCTTCTAATGTACCAAAGCTGGACTTAGACATAATTTCACTCTCACAACATTATGGCTGGTTGGAGACAGTTCGAACCACAAGTACCGGGTCCATGGTTCTGGGCGTATACTGGGGGGACGGGGACGACTCCCATTAACCCCTGACTATACCGGGGATACGCTTATCACAATGCCTTTCTGGTCTGTGCTGAAGCAGGGCATTCTGGCAGCCAAGTGCCTTGACCTTTATTAGTGAGCCTGGTTACCCCCTCTCGGAACCACAGACTTAGAAATCGCCAGCTCACATACAGTGCATAAAATATATTTATATATATACCCTTATACACCATTTTAATAAAAAATATAACAAAATTCTTCTACAGTAAGTCCCTCGGGAAGAGTGAAATACGCGCACGTTCATTTTCAGAGCTCCTAGACCTTCCTATAAGAAGTTAGCCAAAAAGTAGCTTCGAAAATCGCTTTGGTTAAGTTTCAGAGTTGCTTCCAATGTACCAAAGCTGGACTTAGACATAATTTCACTCTCACAACATTATGGCTGGTTGGAGACAGTCCGAACCACAAGTACCGGGTCCATGGTTCTGGGCGTATACTGGGGGGACGGGGACGACTCCCATTAACCCCTGACTATACCGGGGATACGCTTATCACAATGCCTTTCTGGTCTGTGCTGAAGCAGGGCATTCTGGCAACCAAGTGGCTTGACCTTTATTAGTGAGCCTGGTTACCCCCTCTCGGAACCACAGACTTAGAAATCGCCAGCTCATATACAGTGCATAAAATATATTTTTATATATACCCTTATACACCATTTTAATAAAAAATATCACAAAATGCTTCTAAGTCCCTCGGGAAGAGTGAAAGACGCGCACGTTCATTTTCAGAGCTCCTAGACCTTCCTATTAGAAGTTAGCCAAAAAGTAGCTTCGATAAACGCTTAGGTTAAGTTTCAGAGTTGCTTCTAATGTACCAAAGCTGGACTTAGACATAATTTCACTCTCACAACATTATGGCTGGTTGGAGACAGTCCAAACCACAAGTACCGGGTCCATGGTTCTGGGCGTATACTGGGGGGACGGGGACGACTCCCATTAACCCCTGACTATACCGGGGAAACGCTTATCACAATGCCTTCCTGGTCTGTGCTGAAGCAGGGCATTCTGGCAGCCAAGTGGCTTGACCTTTATTAGTGAGCCTGGTTACCCCCTCTCGGAACCACAGACTTAGAAATCGCCAGCTCATATACAGTGCATAAAATATATTTATATAATATATTTATATATATACCCTTATACACCATTTTAATAAAAAAATATCACAAAATTCTTCTAAGTCCCTCGGGAAGAGTGAAAGACGCGCACGTTCATTTTCAGAGCTCCTAGACCTTCCTATAAGAAGTTAGCCAAAAAGTAGCTTCGAAAAACGCTTAGGTTAAGATTCAGAGTTGCTTCTAATGTACCAAAGCTGGACTTAGACATAATTTCACTCTCACAACATTATGGCTGGTTGGAGACAGTCCGAACCACAAGTACCGGGTCCATGGTTCTGGGCGTATACTGGGGTGACGGGGACGACTCCCATTAACCCCTGTCTATACCGGGGATACGCTTATCACAATGCCTTTCTGGTCTGTGCTGAAGCAGGGCATTCTGGCAGCCAAGTGGCTTGACCTTTATTAGTGAGCCTGGTTACCCCCTCTCGGAACCACAGACTTAGAAATCGCCAGCTCATATACAGTGCATAAAATATATTTTTATATATACCCTTATACACCATTTTAATAAAAATTATCACAAAATGCTTCTAAGTCCCTCGGGAAGAGTGAAAGACGCGCACGTTCATTTTCAGAGCTCCTAGACCTTCCTATTAGAAGTTAGCCAAAAAGTAGCTACGATAAACGCTTAGGTTAAGTTTCAGAGTTGCTTCTAATGTACCAAAGCTGGACTTAGACATAATTTCACTCTCACAACATTATGGCTGGTTGGAGACAGTCCGAACCACAAGTACCGGGTCCATTGTTCTGGGCGTATACTGGGGGGACGGGGACGACTCCCATTAACCCCTGACTATACCGGGGATACGCTTATCACAATGCCTTTCTGGTCTGTGCTGAAGCAGGGCATTCTGGCAACCAAGTGGCTTGACCTTTATTAGTGAGCCTGGTTACCCCCTCTCGGAACCACAGACTTAGAAATCGCCAGCTCATATACAGTGCATAAAATATATTTTTATATATACCCTTAAACACCATTTTAATAAAAATTATCACAAAATGCTTCTAAGTCCCTCGGGAAGAGTGAAAGACGCGCACGTTCATTTTCAGAGCTCCTAGACCTTCCTATTAGAAGTTAGCCAAAAAGTAGCTACGATAAACGCTTAGGTAAAGTTTCAGAGTTGCTTCTAATGTACCAAAGCTGGACTTAGACATAATTTCACTCTCACAACATTATGGCTGGTTGGAGACAGTCCGAACCACAAGTACCGGGTCCATGGTTCTGGGTGTATACTGGGGGGACGGGGACGACTCCCATTAACCCCTGACTATACCGGGGATACGCTTATCACAATGCCTTTCTGGTCTGTGCTGAAGCAGGGCATTCTGGCAACCAAGTGGCTTGACCTTTATTAGTGAGCCTGGTTACCCCCTCTCGGAACCACAGACTTAGAAATCGCCAGCTCATATACAGTGCATAAAATATATTTTTATATATACCCTTATACACCATTTTAATAAAAATTATCACAAAATGCTTCTAAGTCCCTCGGGAAGAGTGAAAGACGCGCACGTTCATTTTCAGAGCTCCTAGACCTTCCTATTAGAAGTTAGCCAAAAAGTAGCTACGATAAACGCTTAGGTTAAGTTTCAGAGTTGCTTCTAATGTACCAAAGCTGGACTTAGACATAATTTCACTCTCACAACATTATGGCTGGTTGGAGACAGTCCGAACCACAAGTACCGGGTCCATGGTTCTGGGCGTATACTGGGGGGACGGGGATGACTCCCATTAACCCCTGACTATACTGGGGATACGCTTATCACAATGCCTTTCTGGTCTGTGCTGAAGCAGGGCATTCTGGCAACCAAGTGGCTTGACCTTTATTAGTGAGCCTGGTTACCCCCTCTCGGAACCACAGACTTAGAAATCGCCAGCTCATATACAGTGCATAAAATATATTTATATACTGTAATATATTTATATATATACCCTTATACACCATTTTAATAAAAAATATCTCAAAATTCTTGTAAGTCCCTCGGAAAGAGTGAAAGAGGCGCACATTCATTTTGAGAGCTCCTAGACCTTCCTATAAGAAGTTAGCCAAAAAGTAGCTTCGAAAAACGCTTAGGTTAAGTTTCAGAGTTGCTTCTAATGTACCAAAGCTGGACTTAGACATAATTTCACTCTCACAACATTATGGCTGGTTGGAGACAGTCCGAACCACAAGTACCGGGTCCATGGTTCTGGGCGTATACTGGGGGGACGGGGACGACTCCCATTAACCCCTGACTATACCGGGGATACGCTTATCACAATGCCTTTCTGGTCTGTGCTGAAGCAGGGCATTCTGGCAGCCAAGTGGCTTGACCTTTATTAGTGCGCCTGGTTACCCCCTCTCGGAACCACAGACTTAGAAATCGCCAGCTCATATACAGTGCATAAAATATATTTATATATATACCCTTATACACCATTTTAATAAAAAATATCACAAAATGCTTCTAAGTCCCTCGGGAAGAGTGAAAGACGTGCACGTTCATTTTCAGAGCTCCTAGACCTTCATATAAGAAGTTAGCCAAAAAGTAGCTTCGAAAATCGCTTAGGTTAAGTTTCAGAGTTGCTTCTAATGTACCAAAGTTGGACTTAGACATAATTTCACTCTCACAACATTATGGCTGGTTGGAGACAGTCCGAACCAAAAGTACCGGGTCCATGGTTCTGGGCGTATACTGGGGGGACGGGGACGACTCCCATTAACCCCTGACTATACCGGGGATACGCTTATCACAATGCCTTTCTGGTCTGTGCTGAAGCAGGGCATTCTGGCAGCCAAGTGGCTTGACCTATATTAGTGAGCCTGGTTACCCCCTCTCGGAACCACAGACTTAGAAATTGCCAGCTCATATACAGTGCATAAATTTTTTTTATATAATATATTTATATATATACCCTTATACACCATTTTAATAAAAAATATCACAAAATTCTTCTAAGTCCCTCGGGAAGAGTGAAAGACGCGCACGTTCATTTTCAGAGATCCTAGACCTTCCTATAAGAAGTTAGCCAAAAAGTAGCTTCGAAAAACGCTTAGGTTAAGTTTCACAGTTGCTTCTAATGTACCAAAGCTGGACTTAGACATAATTTCACTCTCACAACATTATGGCTGGTTGGAGACAGTCCGAACCACAAGTACCGGGTCCATGGTTCTGGGCGTATACTGGGGGGACGGGGACGACTCCCATTAACCTCTGACTATACCGGGGATACACTTATAACAATGCCTTTCTGGTCTGTGCTGAAGCAGGGCATTCTGGCAGCCAAGTGGCTTGACCTTTATTAGTGAGCCTGGTTACCCCCTCTCGGAACCACAGACTTAGAAATCGCCAGCTCATATACAGTGCATAAAATATATTTATATAATATATTTATATATATATACCCTTATACACCATTTTAATAAAAAATATCACAAAATTCTTCTAAGTCCCTCGGGAAGAGTGAAAGACGCGCACGTTCATTTTCAGATCTCCTAGACCTTCCTATAAGAAGTTAGCCAAAAAGTAGCTTCGAAAAACGCTTAGGTTAAGTTTCAGAGTTGCTTCTAATGTACCAAAGTTGGTCTTAGACATAATTTCACTCTCACAACATTATGGCTGGTTGGAGACAGTCCGAACCACAAGTACCGGGTCCATGGTTCTGGGCGTATACTGGGGGGACGGGGACGACTCCCATTAACCCCTGACTATACCGGGGATACGCTTATCACAATGCCTTTCTGGTCTGTGCTGAAGCAGGGCATTCTGGCAGCCAAGTGGCTTGACCTATATTAGTGAGCCTGGTTACCCCCTCTCGGAACCACAGACTTAGAAATCGCCAGCTCATATACAGTGCATAATTTTTTTTTATATAATATATTTATATATATACCCTTATACACCATTTTAATAAAAAATATCACAAAATTCTTCTAAGTCCCTCGGGAAGAGTGAAAGACGCGCACGTTCATTTTCAGAGCTCCTAGACCTTCCTATAAGAAGTTAGCCAAAAAGTAGCTTCGAAAAACGCTTAGGTTAAGTTTCAGAGTTGCTTCTAATGTACCAAAGTTGGACTTAGACATAATTTCACTCTCACAACATTATGGCTGGTTGGAGACAGTCCGAACCAAAAGTACCGGGTCCATGGTTCTGGGCGTATACTGGGGGGACGGGGACGACTCCCATAAACCCCTGACTATACCGGGGATACGCTTATCACAATGCCTTTCTGGTCTGTGCTGAAGCAGGGCATTCTGGCAGCCAAGTGGCTTGACCTTTATTAGTGAGCCTGGTTACCCCCTCTCGGAACCACAGACTTAGAAATCGCCAGCTCATATACAGTGCATAATTTTTTTTTATATAATATATTTATATATATACCCTTATACACCATTTTAATAAAAAATATCACAAAATTCTTCTAAGTCCCTCGGGAAGAGTGAAAGACGCGCACGTTCATTTTCAGAGCTCCTAGACCTTCCTATAAGAAGTTAGCCAAAAAGTAGCTTCGAAAAACGCTTAGGTTAAGTTTCAGAGTTGCTTCTAATGTACCAAAGCTGGACTTAGACATAATTTCACTCTCACAACATTATGGCTGGTTGGAGACAGTCCGAACCACATGTACCGGGTCCATGATTCTGGGCGTATACTGGGGGGACGGGGACGACTCCCATTAACCCCTGACTATACCGGGGATACGCTTATCACAATGCCTTTCTGGTCTGTGCTGAAGCAGGGCATTCTGGCAGCCAAGTGGCTTGACCTTTATTAGTGAGCCTGGTTACCCCCTCTCGGAACCACAGACTTAGAAATCGCCAGCTCATATACAGTGCATAAAATATATTTATATAATATATTTATATATATACCCTTATACACCATTTTAATAAAAAATATCACAAAATTCTTCTAAGTCCCTCGGGAAGAGTGAAAGACGCGCACGTTCATTTTCAGAGCTCCTAGACCTTCCTATAAGAAGTTAGCCAAAAAGTAGCTTCGAAAAACGCTTAGGTTAAGTTTCAGAGTTGCTTCTAATGTACCAAAGTTGGACTTAGACATAATTTCACTCTCACAACATTATGGCTGGTTGGAGACAGTCCGAACCAAAAGTACCGGGTCCATGGTTCTGGGCGTATACTGGGGGGACGGGGACGACTCCCATTAACCCCTGACTATACCGGGGATACGCTTATCACAATGCCTTTCTGGTCTGTGCTGAAGCAGGGCATTCTGGCAGCCAAGTGGCTTGACCTTTATTAGTGAGCCTGGTTACCCCCTCTCGGAACCACGGACTTAGAAATCGCCAGCTCATATACAGTGCATAAAATATATTTATATAATATATTTATATATATACCTTTATACACCATTTTAATAAAAAATATCACAAAATTCTTCTAAGTCCCTCGGGAAGAGTGAAAGACGCGCACGTTCATTTTCAGAGCTCCTAGACCTTCCTATAAGAAGTTAGCCAAAAAGTAGCTTCGAAAAACGCTTAGGTTAAGTTTCAGAGTTGCTTCTAATGTACCAAAGTTGGACTTAGACATAATTTCACTCTCACAACATTATGGCTGGTTGGAGACAGTCCGAACCACAAGTACCGGGTCCATGGTTCTGGGCGTATACTGGGGGGACGGGGACGACTCCCATTAACCCCTGACTATACCGGGGATACGCTTATCACAATGCCTTTGTGGTCTGTGCTGAAGCAGGGCATTCTGGCAGCCAAGTGGCTTGACCTATATTAGTGAACCTGGTTACCCCCTCTCGGAACCACAGACTTAGAAATCGCCAGCTCATATACAGTGCATAATTTTTTTTTATATAATATATTTATATATATACCCTTATACACCATTTTAATAAAAAATATCACAAAATTCTTCTAAGTCCCTCGGGAAGAGTGAAAGACGCGCACGTTCATTTTCAGAGCTCCTAGACCTTCCTATAAGAAGTTAGCCAAAAAGTAGCTTCGAAAAACGCTTAGGTTAAGTTTCAGAGTTGCTTCTAATGTACCAAAGTTGGACTTAGACATTATTTCACTCTCACAACATTATGGCTGGTTGGAGACAGTCCGAACCAAAAGTACCGGGTCCATGGTTCTGGGCGTATACTGGGGGGACGGGGACGACTCCCATTAACCCCTGACTATACCGGGGATACGCTTATCACAATGCCTTTCTGGTCTGTGCTGAAGCAGGGCATTCTGGCAGCCAAGTGGCTTGACCTTTATTAGTGAGCCTGGTTACCCCCTCTCGGAACCACAGACTTAGAAATCGCCAGCTCATATACAGTGCATAAAATATATTTATATAATATATTTATATATATACCTTTATACACCATTTTAATAAAAAATATCACAAAATTCTTCTAAGTCCCTCGGGAAGAGTGAAAGACGCGCACGTTCATTTTCAGAGCTCCTAGACCTTCCTATAAGAAGTTAGCCAAAAAATAGCTTCGAAAAACGCTTAGGTTAAGTTTCAGAGTTGCTTCTAATGTACCAAAGTTGGACTTAGACATAATTTCACTTTCACAACATTATGGCTGGTTGGAGACAGTCCGAACCACAAGTACCGGGTCCATGGTTCTGGGCGTATACTGGGGGGACGGGGACGACTCCCATTAACCCCTGACTATACCGGGGATACGCTTATCACAATGCCTTTCTGGTCTGTGCTGAAGCAGGGCATTCTGGCAGCCAAGTGGCTTGACCTATATTAGTGAGCCTGGTTACCCCCTCTCGGAACCACAGACTTAGAAATCGCCAGCTCATATACAGTGCATAATTTTTTTTTATATAATATATTTATATATATATACCCTTATACACCATTTTAATAAAAAATATCACAAAATTCTTCTAAGTCCCTCGGGAAGAGTGAAAGACGCGCACGTTCATTTTTAGAGCTCCTAGACCTTCCTATAAGAAGTTAGCCAAAAAGTAGCTTCGAAAAACGCTTAGGTTAAGTTTCAGAGCTGCTTCTAATGTACCAAAGCTGGACTTAGACATAATTTCACTCTCACAACATTATGGCTGGTTGGAGACAGTCCGAACCACAAGTACCGGGTCCATTGTTCTGGGCGTATACTGGGGGGACGGGGACGACTCCCATTAACCCCTGACTATACCGGGGATACGCTTATCACAATGCCTTTCTGGTCTGTGCTGAAGCAGGGCATTCTGGCAGCCAAGTGGCTTGACCTATATTAGTGAGCCTGGTTACCCCCTCTCGGAACCACAGACTTAGAAATCGCCAGCTCATATACAGTGCATACTTTTTTTTATATAATATATTTATATATATACCCTTATACACCATTTTAATAAAAAATATCACAAAATTCTTCTAAGTCCCTCGGGAAGAGTGAAAGACGCGCACGTTCATTTTCAGCGCTCCTAGACCTTCCTATAAGAAGTTAGCCAAAAAGTAGCTTCGAAAAACGCTTAGGTTAAGTTTCAGAGTTGCTTCTAATGTACCAAAGTTGGACTTAGACATAATTTCACTCTCACAACATTATGGCTGGTTGGAGACAGTCCGAACCACAAGTACCGGGACCATGGTTCTGGGCGTATACTGGGGGGACGGGGACGACTCCCATTAACCCCTGACTATACCGGGGATACGCTTATCACAATGCCTTTCTGGTCTGTGCTGAAGCAGGGCATTCTGGCAGCCAAGTGGCTTGACCTATATTAGTGAGCCTGGTTACCCCCTCTCGGAACCACAGACTTAGAAATCGCCAGCTCATATACAGTGCATACTTTTTTTTATATAATATATTTATATATATACCCTTATACACCATTTAAATAAAAAATATCACAAAATTCTTCTAAGTCCCTCGGGAAGAGTGAAAGACGCGCACGTTCATTTTCAGAGCTCCTAGACCTTCCTATAAGAAGTTAGCCAAAAAGTAGCTTCGAAAAACGCTTAGGTTAAGTTTCACAGTTGCTTCTAATGTACCAAAGCTGGACTTAGACATAATTTCACTCTCACAACATTATGGCTGGTTGGAGACAGTCCGAACCACAAGTACCGGGTCCATGGTTCTGGGCGTATACTGGGGGGACGGGGACGACTCCCATTAACCCCTGACTATACCGGGGATACACTTATCACAATGCCTTTCTGGTCTGTGCTGAAGCAGGGCATTTTGGCAGCCAAGTGGCTTGACCTTTATTAGTGAGCCTGGTTACCCCCTCTCGGAACCACAGACTTAGAAATCGCCAGCTCATATACAGTGCATAAAATATATTTATATCATATATTTATATATATACCCTTATACACCATTTCAATAAAAAATATCACAAAATTCTTCTAAGTCCCTCGGGAAGAGTGAAAGACGCGCACGTTCATTTTCAGAGCTCCTAGACCTTCCTATAAGAAGTTAGCCAAAAAGTAGCTTCGAAAAACGCTTAGGTTAAGTTTCAGAGTTGCTTCTAATGTACCAAAGCTGGACTTAGACATAATTTCACTCTCACAACATTATGGCTGGTTGGAGACAGTCCGAACCACAAGTACCGGGTCCATGGTTCTGGGCGTATACTGGGGGGACGGGGACGACTCCCATTAACCCCTGACTATACCGGGGATACGCTTATCACAATGCCTTTCTGGTCTGTGCTGAAGCAGGGCATTCTGGCAGCCAAGTGGCTTGACCTTTATTAGTGAGCCTGGTTACCCCCTCTCGGAACCACAGACTTAGAAATCGCCAGCTCATATACAGTGCATAATTTTTTTTAATTTAATATATTTATATATATACCCTTATACACCATTTTAATAAAAAATATCACAAAATTCTTCTAAGTCCCTCGGGAAGAGTGAAAGACGCGCACGTTCATTTTCAGAGCTCCTAGACCTTCCTATAAGAAGTTAGCCAAAAAGTAGCTTCGAAAAACGCTTAGGTTAAGTTTCAGAGCTGCTTCTAATGTACCAAAGCTGGACTTAGACATAATTTCACTCTCACAACATTATGGCTGGTTGGAGACAGTCCGAACCACAAGTACCGTGTCCATTGTTCTGGGCGTATACTGGGGGGACGGGGACGACTCCCATTAACCCCTGACTATACCGGGGATACGCTTATCACAATGCCTTTCTGGTCTGTGCTGAAGCAGGGCATTCTGGCAGCCAAGTGGCTTGACCTATATTAGTGAGCCTGGTTACCCCCTCTCGGAACCACAGACTAAGAAATCGCCAGCTCATATACAGTGCATAAAATATATTTATATAATATATTTATATATATACCCTTATACACCATTTTAATAAAAAATATCACAAAATTCTTCTAAGTCCCTCGGGAAGAGTGAAAGACGCGCACGTTCATTTTCAGAGCTCCTAGACCTTCCTATAAGAAGTTAGCCAAAAAGTAGCTTCGAAAAACGCTTAGGTTAAGTTTCAGAGTTGCTTCTAATGTACCAAAGTTGGACTTAGACATAATTTCACTCTCACAACATTATGGCTGGTTGGAGACAGTCCGAACCACAAGTACCGGGTCCATGGTTCTGGGCGTATACTGGGGGAACGGGGACGACTCCCATTAACCCCTGACTATACCGGGGATACGCTTATCACAATGCCTTTCTGGTCTGTGCTGAAGCAGGGCATTCTGGCAGCCAAGTGGCTTGACCTATATTAGTGAGCCTGGTTACCCCCTCTCGGAACCACAGACTTAGAAATCGCCAGCTCATATACAGTGCATAAAATATATTTATATAATATATTTATATATATACCCTTATACACCATTTTAATAAAAAATATCACAAAATTCTTCTAAGTCCCTCGGGAAGAGTGAAAGACGCGCACGTTCATTTTCAGAGCTCCTAGACCTTCCTATAAGAAGTTAGCCAAAAAGTAGCTTCGAAAAACGCTTAGGTTAAGTTTCACAGTTGCTTCTAATGTACCAAAGCTGGACTTAGACATAATTTCACTCTCACAACATTATGGCTGGTTGGAGACAGTCCGAACCACAAGTACCGGGTCCATGGTTCTGGGCGTATACTGGGGGGACGGGGACGACTCCCATTAACCCCTGACTATACCGGGGATACACTTATCACAATGCCTTTCTGGTCTGTGCTGAAGCAGGGCATTCTGGCAGCCAAGTGGCTTGACCTTTATTAGTGAGCCTGGTTACCCCCTCTCGGAACCACAGACTTAGAAATCGCCAGCTCATATACAGTGCATAAAATATATTTATATAATATATTTATATATATACCCTTATACACCATTTTAATAAAAAATATCACAAAATTCTTCTAAGTCCCTCGGGAAGAGTGAAAGACGCGCACGTTCATTTTCAGCGCTCCTAGACCTTCCTATAAGAAGTTAGCCAAAAAGTAGCTTCGAAAAACGCTTAGGTTAAGTTTCAGAGTTGCTTCTAATGTACCAAAGTTGGACTTAGACATAATTTCACTCTCACAACATTATGGCTGGTTGGAGACAGTCCGAACCAAAAGTACCGGGTCCATGGTTCTGGGCGTATACTGGGGGGACGGGGACGACTCCCATTAACCCCTGACTATACCGGGGATACGCTTATCACAATGCCTTTCTGGTCTGTGCTGAAGCAGGGCATTCTGGCAGCCAAGTGGCTTGACCTTTATTAGTGAGCCTGGTTACCCCCTCTCGGAACCACAGACTTAGAAATCGCCAGCTCATATACAGTGCATAAAATATATTTATATAATATATTTATATATATACCTTTATACACCATTTTAATAAAAAATATCACAAAATTCTTCTAAGTCCCTCGGGAAGAGTGAAAGACGCGCACGTTCATTTTCAGAGCTCCTAGACCTTCCTATAAGAAGTTAGCCAAAAAGTAGCTTCGAAAAACGCTTAGGTTAAGTTTCAGAGTTGCTTCTAATGTACCAAAGTTGGACTTAGACATAATTTCACTCTCACAACATTATGGCTGGTTGGAGACAGTCCGATCCACAAGTACCGGGTCCATGGTTCTGGGCGTATACTGGGGGGACGGGGACGACTCCCATTAACCCCTGACTATACCGGGGATACGCTTATCACAATGCCTTTCTGGTCTGTGCTGAAGCAGGGCATTCTGGCAGCCAAGTGGCTTGACCTTTATTAGTGAGCCTGGTTACCCCCTCTCGGAACCACAGACTTAGAAATCGCCAGCTCATATACAGTGCATAAAATATATTTATATAATATATTTATATATATACCTTTATACACCATTTTAATAAAAAATATCACAAAATTCTTCTAAGTCCCTCGGGAAGAGTGAAAGACGCGCACGTTCATTTTCAGAGCTCCTAGACCTTCCTATAAGAAGTTAGCCAAAAAGTAGCTTCGAAAAACGCTTAGGTTAAGTTTCAGAGTTGCTTCTAATGTACCAAAGTTGGACTTAGACATAATTTCACTCTCACAACATTATGGCTGGTTGGAGACAGTCCGATCCACAAGTACCGGGTCCATGGTTCTGGGCGTATACTGGGGGGACGGGGACGACTCCCATTAACCCCTGACTATACCGGGGATACGCTTATCACAATGCCTTTCTGGTCTGTGCTGAAGCAGGGCATTCTGGCAGCCAAGTGGCTTGACCTATATTAGTGAGCCTGGTTACCCCCTCTCGGAACCACAGACTTAGAAATCGCCAGCTCATATACAGTGCATAAATTTTTTTTATATAATATATTTATATATATACCCTTATACACCATTTTAATAAAAAATATCACAAAATTCTTCTAAGTCCCTCAGGAAGAGTGAAAGACGCGCACGTTCATTTTCAGAGCTCCTAGACCTTCCTATAAGAAGTTAGCCAAAAAGTAGCTTCGAAAAACGCTTAGGTTAAGTTTCACAGTTGCTTCTAATGTACCAAAGCTGGACTTAGACATAATTTCACTCTCACAACATTATGGCTGGTTGGAGACAGTCCGAACCACAAGTACCGGGTCCATGGTTCTGGGCGTATACTGGGGGGACGGGGACGACTCCCATTAACCCCTGACTATACCGGGGATACACTTATCACAATGCCTTTCTGGTCTGTGCTGAAGCAGGGCATTCTGGCAGCCAAGTGGCTTGACCTATATTAGTGAGCCTGGTTACCCCCTCTCGGAACCACAGACTTAGAAATCGCCAGCTCATATACAGTGCATAAAATATATTTATATAATATATTTATATATATACCCTTATACACCATTTTAATAAAAAATATCACAAAATTCTTCTAAGTCCCTCGGGAAGAGTGAAAGACGCGCACGTTCATTTTCAGCGCTCCTAGACCTTCCTATAAGAAGTTAGCCAAAAAGTAGCTTCGAAAAACGCTTAGGTTAAGTTTCAGAGTTGCTTCTAATGTACCAAAGTTGGACTTAGACATAATTTCACTCTCACAACATTATGGCTGGTTGGAGACAGTCCGAACCAAAAGTACCGGGTCCATGGTTCTGGGCGTATACTGGGGGGACGGGGACGACTCCCATTAACCCCTGACTATACCGGGGATACGCTTATCACAATGCCTTTCTGGTCTGTGCTGAAGCAGGGCGTTCTGGCAGCCAAGTGGCTTGACCTTTATTAGTGAGCCTGGTTACCCCCTCTCGGAACCACAGACTTAGAAATCGCCAGCTCATATACAGTGCATAAAATATATTTATATAATATATTTATATATATACCTTTATACACCATTTTAATAAAAAATATCACAAAATTCTTCTAAGTCCCTCGGGAAGAGTGAAAGACGCGCACGTTCATTTTCAGAGCTCCTAGACCTTCCTATAAGAAGTTAGCCAAAAAATAGCTTCGAAAAACGCTTAGGTTAAGTTTCAGAGTTGCTTCTAATGTACCAAAGTTGGACTTAGACATAATTTCACTCTCACAACATTATGGCTGGTTGGAGACAGTCCGAACCACAAGTACCGGGTCCATGGTTCTGGGCGTATACTGGGGGGACGGGGACGACTCCCATTAACCCCTGACTATACCGGGGATACGCTTATCACAATGCCTTTCTGGTCTGTGCTGAAGCAGGGCATTCTGGCAGCCAAGTGGCTTGACCTATATTAGTGAGCCTGGTTACCCCCTCTCGGAACCACAGACTTAGAAATCGCCAGCTCATATACAGTGCATAAATTTTTTTTATATAATATATTTATATATATATACCCTTATACACCATTTTAATAAAAAATATCACAAAATTCTTCTAAGTCCCTCGGGAAGAGTGAAAGACGCGCACGTTCATTTTCAGAGCTCCTAGACCTTCCTATAAGAAGTTAGCCAAAAAGTAGCTTCGAAAAACGCTTAGGTTAAGTTTCACAGTTGCTTCTAATATACCAAAGCTGGACTTAGACATAATTTCACTCTCACAACATTATGGCTGGTTGGAGACAGTCCGAACCACAAGTACCGTGTCCATTGTTCTGGGCGTATACTGGGGGGACGGGGACGACTCCCATTAACCCCTGACTATACCGGGGATACGCTTATCACAATGCCTTTCTGGTCTGTGCTGAAGCAGGGCATTCTGGCAGCCAAGTGGCTTGACCTATATTAGTGAGCCTGGTTACCCCCTCTCGGAACCACAGACTAAGAAATCGCCAGCTCATATACAGTGCATAAAATATATTTATATAATATATTTATATATATACCCTTATACACCATTTTAATAAAAAATATCACAAAATTCTTCTAAGTCCCTCGGGAAGAGTGAAAGACGCGCACGTTCATTTTCAGAGCTCCTAGACCTTCCTATAAGAAGTTAGCCAAAAAGTAGCTTCGAAAAACGCTTAGGTTAAGTTTCAGAGTTGCTTCTAATGTACCAAAGTTGGACTTAGACATAATTTCACTCTCACAACATTATGGCTGGTTGGAGACAGTCCGAACCACAAGTACCGGGTCCATGGTTCTGGGCGTATACTGGGGGAACGGGGACGACTCCCATTAACCCCTGACTATACCGGGGATACGCTTATCACAATGCCTTTCTGGTCTGTGCTGAAGCAGGGCATTCTGGCAGCCAAGTGGCTTGACCTATATTAGTGAGCCTGGTTACCCCCTCTCGGAACCACAGACTTAGAAATCGCCAGCTCATATACAGTGCATAAAATATATTTATATAATATATTTATATATATACCCTTATACACCATTTTAATAAAAAATATCACAAAATTCTTCTAAGTCCCTCGGGAAGAGTGAAAGACGCGCACGTTCATTTTCAGAGCTCCTAGACCTTCCTATAAGAAGTTAGCCAAAAAGTAGCTTCGAAAAACGCTTAGGTTAAGTTTCACAGTTGCTTCTAATGTACCAAAGCTGGACTTAGACATAATTTCACTCTCACAACATTATGGCTGGTTGGAGACAGTCCGAACCACAAGTACCGGGTCCATGGTTCTGGGCGTACACTGGGGGGACGGGGACGACTCCCATTAACCCCTGACTATACCGGGGATACACTTATCACAATGCCTTTCTGGTCTGTGCTGAAGCAGGGCATTCTGGCAGCCAAGTGGCTTGACCTTTATTAGTGAGCCTGGTTACCCCCTCTCGGAACCACAGACTTAGAAATCGCCAGCTCATATACAGTGCATAAAATATATTTATATAATATATTTATATATATACCCTTATACACCATTTTAATAAAAAATATCACAAAATTCTTCTAAGTCCCTCGGGAAGAGTGAAAGACGCGCACGTTCATTTTCAGCGCTCCTAGACCTTCCTATAAGAAGTTAGCCAAAAAGTAGCTTCGAAAAACGCTTAGGTTAAGTTTCAGAGTTGCTTCTAATGTACCAAAGTTGGACTTAGACATAATTTCACTCTCACAACATTATGGCTGGTTGGAGACAGTCCGAACCAAAAGTACCGGGTCCATGGTTCTGGGCGTATACTGGGGGGACGGGGACGACTCCCATTAACCCCTGACTATACCGGGGATACGCTTATCACAATGCCTTTCTGGTCTGTGCTGAAGCAGGGCATTCTGGCAGCCAAGTGGCTTGACCTTTATTAGTGAGCCTGGTTACCCCCTCTCGGAACCACAGACTTAGAAATCGCCAGCTCATATACAGTGCATAAAATATATTTATATAATATATTTATATGTATACCCTTATACACCATTTTAATAAAAAAATATCACAAAATTCTTCTAAGTCCCTCGGGAAGATTGAAAGACGCGCACGTTCATTTTCAGAGCTCCTAGACCTTCCTATAAGAAGTTAGCCAAAAAGTAGCTTCGAAAAACGCTTAGGTTAAGTTTCAGAGTTGCTTCTAATGTACCAAAGCTGGACTTAGACATAATTTCACTCTCACAACATTATGGCTGGTTGGAGACTGTCCGAACCACAAGTACCGGGTCCATGGTTCTGGGCGTATACTGGGGGGACGGGGACGACTCCCATTAACCCCTGACTATACCGGGGATACGCTTATCACAATGCCTTTCTGGTCTGTGCTGAAGCAGGGCATTCTGGCAACCAAGTGGCTTGACCTTTATTAGTGAGCCTGGTTACCCCCTCTCGGAACCACAGACTTAGAAATCGCCAGCTCATATACAGTGCATAAAATATATTTTTATATATACCCTTATACACCATTTTAATAAAAAATATCACAAAATGCTTCTAAGTCCCTCGGGAAGAGTGAAAGACGCGCACGTTCATTTTCAGAGCTCCTAGACCTTCCTATTAGAAGTTAGCCAAAAAGTAGCTTCGATAAACGCTTAGGTTAAGTTTCAGAGTTACTTCTAATGTACCAAAGCTGGACTTAGACATAATTTCACTCTCACAACATTATGGCTGGTTGGAGACAGTCCGAACCACAAGTACCGGGTCCATGGTTCTGGGCGTATACTGGGGGGACGGGGACGACTCCCATTAACCCCTGACTTTACCGGGGAAACGCTTATCACAATGCCTTTCTGGTCTGTGCTGAAGCAGGGCATTCTGGCAGCCAAGTGGCTTGACCTTTATTAGTGAGCCTGGTTACCCCCTCTCGGAACCACAGACTTAGAAATCGCCAGCTCATATACAGTGCATAAAATATATTTATATAATATATTTATATATATATACCCTTATACACCATTTTAATAAAAAAATATCACAAAATTCTTCTAAGTCCCTCGGGAAGAGTGAAAGACGCGCACGTTCATTTTCAGAGCTCCTAGACCTTCCTATAAGAAGTTAGCCAAAAAGTAGCTTCGAAAAACGCTTAGGTTAAGTTTCACAGTTGCTTCTAATGTACCAAAGCTGGACTTAGACATAATTTCACTCTCACAACATTATGGCTGGTTGGAGACAGTCCGAACCACAAGTACCGGGTCCATGGTTCTGGGCGTATACTGGGGGGACGGGGACGACTCCCATTAACCCCTGACTATACCGGGGATACGCTTATCACAATGCCTTTCTGGTCTGTGCTGAAGCAGGGCATTCTGGCAGCCAAGTGGCTTGACCTTTATTAGTGAGCCTGGTTACCCCCTCTCGGAACCACAGACTTAGAAATCGCCAGCTCATATACAGTGCATAAAATATATTTTTATATATACCCTTATACACCATTTTAATAAAAATTATCACAAAATGCTTCTAAGTCCCTCGGGAAGAGTGAAAGACGCGCACGTTCATTTTCAGAGCTCCTTGACCTTCCTATTAGAAGTTAGCCAAAAAGTAGCTTCGAAAAACGCTTAGGTTAAGTTTCAGAGTTGCTTCTAATGTACCAAAGCTGGACTTAGACATAATTTCACTCTCACAACATTATGGCTGGTTGGAGACAGTCCGAACCACAAGTACCGGGTCCATGGTTCTGGGCGTATACTGGGGGGACGGGGACGACTCCCATTAACCCCTGACTATACCGGGGAAACGCTTATCACAATGCCTTTCTGGTCTGTGCTGAAGCAGGGCATTCTGGCAGCCAAGTGGCTTGACCTTTATTAGTGAGCCTGGTTACCCCCTCTCGGAACCACAGACTTAGAAATCGCCAGCTCATATACAGTGCATAAAATATATTTATATAATATATTTATATATATACCCTTATACACCATTTTAATAAAAAAATATCACAAAATTCTTCTAAGTCCCTCGGGAAGAGTGAAAGACGCGCACGTTCATTTTCAGAGCTCCTAGACCTTCCTACTGTATAAGAAGTTAGCCAAAAAGTAGCTTCGAAAAACGCTTAGGTTAAGTTTCAGAGTTGCTTCTAATGTACCAAAGCTGGACTTAGACATAATTTCACTCTCACAACATTATGGCTGGTTGGAGACAGTCCGAACCACAAGTACCGGGTCCATGGTTCTGGGCGTATACTGGGGGGACGGGGACGACTCCCATTAACCCCTGACTATACCGGGGAAACGCTTATCACAATGCCTTTCTGGTCTGTGCTGAAGCAGGGCATTCTGGCAGCCAAGTGGCTTGACCTTTATTAGTGAGCCTGGTTACCCCCTCTCGGAACCACAGACTTAGAAATCGCCAGCTCATATACAGTGCATAAAATATATTTTTATATATACCCTTATACACCATTTTAATAAAAAATTATCACAAAATGCTTCTAAGTCCCTCGGGAAGAGTGAAAGACGCGCACGTTCATTTTCAGAGCTCCTAGACCTTCCTATTAGAAGTTAGCCAAAAAGTAGCTTCGATAAACGCTTAGGTTAAGTTTCAGAGTTGCTTCTAATGTACCAAAGCTGGACTTAGACATAATTTCACTCTCACAACATTATGGCTGGTTGGAGACAGTCCGAACCACAAGTACCGGGTCCATGGTTCTGGGCGTATACTGGGGGGACGGGGACGACTCCCATTAACCCCTGACTATACCGGGGATACGCTTATCACAATGCCTTTCTGGTCTGTGCTGAAGCAGGGCATTCTGGCAGCCAAGTGGCTTGACCTTTATTAGTGAGCCTGGTTACCCCCTCTCGGAACCACAGACTTAGAAATCGCCAGCTCATATACAGTGCATAAAATATATTTATATATATACCCTTATACACCATTTTAATAAAAAATATCACAAAATTCTTCTAAGTCCCTCGGGAAGAGTGAAAGACGCGCACGTTCATTTTGAGAGCTCCTAGACCTTCCTATAAGAAGATAGCCAAAAAGAAGCTTCGAAAAACGCTTAGGTTAAGTTTCAGAGTTGCTTCTAATGTACCAAAGCTGGACTTAGACATAATTTCACCCTCACAACATTATGGCTGGTTGGAGACAGTCCGAACCACAAGTACCGGGTCCATGGTTCTGGCCGTATACTGGGGGGACGGGGACGACTCCCATTAACCCCTGACTATACCGGGGATACGCTTATCACAATGCCTTTCTGGTCTGTGCTGAAGCAGGGCATTCTAGCAGACAAGTGGCTTGACCTTTATAAGTGAGCCTGGTTACCCCCTCTCGGAACCACAGACTTAGAAATCGCCAGCTCATATACAGTGCATAAAATATATTTATATATATATACCCTTATACACCATTTTAATAAAAAATATCACAAAATTCTTCTAAGTCCCTCGGGAAGAGTGAAAGACGCGCACGTTCATTTTCAGAGCTCCTAGACCTTCCTATTAGAAGTTAGCCAAAAAGTAGCTTCGATAAACGCTTAGGTTAAGTTTCAGAGTTGCTTCTAATGTACCAAAGCTGGACTTAGACATAATTTCACTCTCACAACATTATGGCTGGTTGGAGACAGTCCGAACCACATGTAATGGGGTCCATGGTTCTGGGCGTATACTGGGGGGACGGGGACGACTCCCATTAACCCCTGACTATACCGGGGATACGCTTATCACAATGCCTTTCTGGTCTGTGCTGAAGCAGGGCATTCTGGCAGCCAAGTGGCTTGACCTTTATTAGTGAGCCTGGTTACCCCCTCTCGGAACCACAGACTTAGAAATCGCCAGCTCATATACAGTGCATAAAATATATTTTTATATATACCCTTATACACCATTTTAATAAAAATTATCACAAAATGCTTCTAAGTCCCTCGGGAAGAGTGAAAGACGCGCACGTTCATTTTCAGAGCTCCTTGACCTTCCTATTAGAAGTTAGCCAAAAAGTAGCTTCGAAAAACGCTTAGGTTAAGTTTCAGAGTTGCTTCTAATGTACCAAAGCTGGACTTAGACATAATTTCACTCTCACAACATTATGGCTGGTTGGAGACAGTCCGAACCACAAGTACCGGGTCCATGGTTCTGGGCGTATACTGGGGGGACGGGGACGACTCCCATTAACCCCTGACTATACCGGGGATATGCTTATCACAATGCCTTTCTGGTCTGTGCTGAAGCAGGGCATTCTGGCAGCCAAGTGGCTTGAACTTTATTAGTGAGCCTGGTTACCCCCTCTCGGAACCACAGACTTAGAAATCGCCAGCTCATATACAGTGCATAAAATATATTTATATATATACCCTTATACACCATTTTAATAAAAAATATAACAAAATTCTTCTACAGTAAGTCCCTCGGGAAGAGTGAAATACGCGCACGTTCATTTTCAGAGCTCCTAGACCTTCCTATAAGAAGTTAGCCAAAAAGTTGCTTCGAAAATCGCTTTGGTTAAGTTTCAGAGTTGCTTCCAATGTACCAAAGCTGGACTTAGACATAATTTCACTCTCACAACATTATGGCTGGTTGGAGACAGTCCGAACCACAAGTACCGGGTCCATGGTTCTGGGCGTATACTGGGGGGACGGGGACGACTCCCATTAACCCCTGACTATACCGGGGAAACGCTTATCACAATGCCTTTCTGGTCTGTGCTGAAGCAGGGCATTCTGGCAGCCAAGTGGCTTGACCTTTATTAGTGAGCCTGGTTACCCCCTCTCGGAACCACAGACTTAGAAATCGCCAGCTCATATACAGTGCATAAAATATATTTATATAATATATTTATATATATACCCTTATACACCATTTTAATAAAAAAATATCACAAAATTCTTCTAAGTCCCTCGGGAAGATTGAAAGACGCGCACGTTCATTTTCAGAGCTCCTAGACCTTCCTATAAGAAGTTAGCCAAAAAGTAGCTTCGAAAAACGCTTAGGTTAAGTTTCAGAGTTGCTTCTAATGTACCAAAGCTGGACTTAGACATAATTTCACTCTCACAACATTATGGCTGGTTGGAGACAGTCCGAACCACAAGTACTGGGTCCATGGTTCTGGGCGTATACTGGGGGGACGGGGACGACTCCCATTAACCCCTGACTATACCGGGGATACGCTTATCACAATGCCTTTCTGGTCTGTGCTGAAGCAGGGCATTCTGGCAACCAAGTGGCTTGACCTTTATTAGTGAGCCTGGTTACCCCCTCTTGGAACCACAGACTTAGAAATCGCCAGCTCATATACAGTGCATAAAATATATTTTTATATATACCCTTATACACCATTTTAATAAAAAATATCACAAAATGCTTCTAAGTCCCTCGGGAAGAGTGAAAGACGCGCACGTTCATTTTCAGAGCTCCTAGACCTTCCTATTAGAAGTTAGCCAAAAAGTAGCTTCGATAAATGCTTAGGTTAAGTTTCAGAGTTGCTTCTAATGTACCAAAGCTGGACTTAGACATAATTTCACTCTCACAACATTATGGCTGGTTGGAGACAGTCCGAACCACAAGTACCGGGTCCATGGTTCTGGGCGTATACTGGGGGGACGGGGACGACTCCCATTAACCCCTGACTATACCGGGGAAACGCTTATCACAATGCCTTCCTGGTCTGTGCTGAAGCAGGGCATTCTGGCAGCCAAGTGGCTTGACCTTTATTAGTGAGCCTGGTTACCCCCTCTCGGAACCACAGACTTAGAAATCGCCAGCTCATATACAGTGCATAAAATATATTTATATAATATATTTATATACTGTATATACCCTTATACACCATTTTAATAAAAAAATATCACAAAATTCTTCTAAGTCCCTCGGGAAGAGTGAAAGACGCGCACGTTCATTTTCAGAGCTCCTAGACCTTCCTATAAGAAGTTAGCCAAAAAGTAGCTTCGAAAAACGCTTAGGTTAAGTTTCGGAGTTGCTTCTAATGTACCAAAGCTGGACTTAGACATAATTTCACTCTCACAATATTATGGCTGGTTGGAGACAGTCCGAACCACAAGTACCGGGTCCATGGTTCTGGGCGTATACTGGGGTGACGGGGACGACTCCCATTAACCCCTGTCTATACCGGGGATACGCTTATCACAATGCCTTTCTGGTCTGTGCTGAAGCAGGGCATTCTGGCAGCCAAGTGGCTTGACCTTTATTAGTGAGCCTGGTTACCCCCTCTCGGAACCACAGACTTAGAAATCGCCAGCTCATATACAGTGCATAAAATATATTTTTATATATACCCTTATACACCATTTTAATAAAAATTATCACAAAATGCTTCTAAGTCCCTCGGGAAGAGTGAAAGACGCGCACGTTCATTTTCAGAGCTCCTAGACCTTCCTATTAGAAGTTAGCCAAAAAGTAGCTACGATAAACGCTTAGGTTAAGTTTCAGAGTTGCTTCTAATGTACCAAAGCTGGACTTAGACATAATTTCACTCTCACAACATTATGGCTGGTTGGAGACAGTCCGAACCACAAGTACCGGGTCCATTGTTCTGGGCGTATACTGGGGGGACGGGGACGACTCCCATTAACCCCTGACTATACCGGGGATACGCTTATCACAATGCCTTTCTGGTCTGTGCTGAAGCAGGGCATTCTGGCAACCAAGTGGCTTGACCTTTATTAGTGAGCCTGGTTACCCCCTCTCGGAACCACAGACTTAGAAATCGCCAGCTCATATACAGTGCATAAAATATATTTTTATATATACCCTTAAACACCATTTTAATAAAAATTATCACAAAATGCTTCTAAGTCCCTCGGGAAGAGTGAAAGACGCGCACGTTCATTTTCAGAGCTCCTAGACCTTCCTATTAGAAGTTAGCCAAAAAGTAGCTACGATAAACGCTTAGGTAAAGTTTCAGAGTTGCTTCTAATGTACCAAAGCTGGACTTAGACATAATTTCACTCTCACAACATTATGGCTGGTTGGAGACAGTCCGAACCACAAGTACCGGGTCCATGGTTCTGGGCGTATACTGGGGGGACGGGGACGACTCCCATTAACCCCTGACTATACCGGGGATACGCTTATCACAATGCCTTTCTGGTCTGTGCTGAAGCAGGGCATTCTGGCAACCAAGTGGCTTGACCTTTATTAGTGAGCCTGGTTACCCCCACTCGGAACCACAGACTTAGAAATCGCCAGCTCATATACAGTGCATAAAATATATTTTTATATATACCCTTATACACCATTTTAATAAAAATTATCACAAAATGCTTCTAAGTCCCTCGGGAAGAGTGAAAGACGCGCACGTTCATTTTCAGAGCTCCTAGACCTTCCTATTAGAAGTTAGCCAAAAAGTAGCTACGATAAACGCTTAGGTTAAGTTTCAGAGTTGCTTCTAATGTACCAAAGCTGGACTTAGACATAATTTCACTCTCACAACATTATGGCTGGTTGGAGACAGTCCGAACCACAAGTACCGGGTCCATGGTTCTGGGCGTATACTGGGGGGACGGGGACGACTCCCATTAACCCCTGACTATACCGGGTATACACTTATAACAATGCCTTTCTGGTCTGTGCTGAAGCAGGGCATTCTGGCAGCCAAGTGGCTTGACCTATATTAGTGAGCCTGGTTACCCCCTCTCGGAACCACAGACTTAGAAATCGCCAGCTCATATACAGTGCATAAATTTTTTTTATATAATATATTTATATATATACCCTTATACACCATTTTAATAAAAAATATCACAAAATTCTTCTAAGTCCCTCGGGAAGAGTGAAAGACGCGCACGTTCATTTTCAGAGATCCTAGACCTTCCTATAAGAAGTTAGCCAAAAAGTAGCTTCGAAAATCGCTTAGGTTAAGTTTCAGAGTTGCTTCTAATGTACCAAAGCTGGACTTAGACATAATTTCACTCTCACAACATTATGGCTGGTTGGAGACAGTCCGAACCACAAGTACCGGGTCCATGGTTCTGGGCGTATACTGGGGGGACGGGGACGACTCCCATTAACCCCTGACTATACCGGGGATACGCTTATCACAATGCCTTTCTGGTCTGTGCTGAAGCAGGGCATTCTGGCAGCCAAGTGGCTTGACCTATATTAGTGAGCCTGGTTACCCCCTCTCGGAACCACAGACTTAGAAATCGCCAGCTCATATACAGTGCATACTTTTTTTTATATAATATATTTATATATATACCCTTATACACCATTTTAATAAAAAATATCACAAAATTCTTCTAAGTCCCTCGGGAAGAGTGAAAGACGCGCACGTTCATTTTCAGAGCTCCTAGACCTTCCTATAAGAAGTTAGCCAAAAAGTAGCTTCGAAAAACGCTTAGGTTAAGTTTCACAGTTGCTTCTAATGTACCAAAGCTGGACTTAGACATAATTTCACTCTCACAACATTATGGCTGGTTGGAGACAGTCCGAACCACAAGTACCGGGTCCATGGTTCTGGGCGTATACTGGGGGGACGGGGACGACTCCCATTAACCCCTGACTATACCGGGGATACACTTATCACAATGCCTTTCTGGTCTGTGCTGAAGCAGGGCATTCTGGCAGCCAAGTGGCTTGACCTTTATTAGTGAGCCTGGTTACCCCCTCTCGGAACCACAGACTTAGAAATCGCCAGCTCATATACAGTGCATAAAATATATTTATATAATATATTTATATATATACCCTTATACACCATTTTAATTAAAAATATCACAAAATTCTTCTAAGTCCCTCGGGAAGAGTGAAAGACGCGCACGTTCATTTTCAGAGCTCCTAGACCTTCCTATAAGAATTTAGCCAAAAAGTAGCTTCGAAAAACGCTTAGGTTAAGTTTCACAGTTGCTTCTAATGTACCAAAGCTGGACTTAGACATAATTTCACTCTCACAACATTATGGCTGGTTGGAGACAGTCCGAACCACAAGTACCGGGTCCATGGTTCTGGGCGTATACTGGGGGGACGGGGACGACTCCCATTAACCCCTGACTATACCGGGGATACGCTTATCACAATGTCTTTCTGGTCTGTGCTGAAGCAGGGCATTCTGGCAGCCAAGTGGCTTGACCTTTATTAGTGAGCCTGGTTACCCCCTCTCGGAACCACAGACTTAGAAATCGCCACCTCATATACAGTGCATAAAATATATTTATATAATATATTTATATATATACCCTTATACACCATTTTAATAAAAAATATCACAAAATTCTTCTAAGTCCCTCGGGAAGAGTGAAAGACGCGCACGTTCATTTTCAGAGCTCCTAGACCTTCCTATAAGAAGTTAGCCAAAAAGTAGCTTCGAAAAACGCTTAGGTTAAGTTTCAGAGTTGCTTCTAATGTACCAAAGTTGGACTTAGACATAATTTCACTCTCACAACATTATGGCTGGTTGGAGACAGTCCGAACCACAAGTACCGGGTCCATGGTTCTGGGCGAATACTGGGGGGACGGGGACGACTCCCATTAACCCCTGACTATACCGGGGATACGCTTATCACAATGCCTTTCTGGTCTGTGCTGATGCAGGGCATTCTAGCAGCCAAGTGGCATGACCTTTATAAGTGTGCCTGGTTACCCCCTCTCGGAACCACAGACTTAGAAATCGCCAGCTCAAATACAGTGCATAAAATATATTTATATATATACCCTTATACACCATTTTAATAAAAAATATCACAAAATTCTTCTAAGTCCCTCGGGAAGAGTGAAATACGCGCACGTTCATTTTCAGAGCTCCTAGACCTTCCTATAAGAAGTTAGCCAAAAAGTAGCTTCGAAAATCGCTTAGGTTAAGTTTCAGAGTTGCTTCTAATGTACCAAAGCTGGACTTAGACATAATTTCACTCTCACAACATTATGGCTGGTTGGAGACAGTCCGAACCACAAGTACCGGGTACATGGTTCTGGGCGTATACTGGGGGGACGGGGTCGACTCCCATTAACCCCTGACTATACCGGGGAAACGCTTATCACAATGCCTTTCTGGTCTGTGCTGAAGCAGGGCATTCTGGCAGCCAAGTGGCTTGACCTTTATTAGTGAGCCTGGTTACCCCCTCTCGGAACCACAGACTTAGAAATCGCCAGCTCATATACAGTGCATAAAATATATTTATATAATATATTTATATATATACCCTTATACACCATTTTAATAAAAAAATATCACAAAATTCTTGTAAGTCCCTCGGGAAGAGTGAAAGACGCGCACGTTCATTTTCAGAGCTCCTAGACCTTTCTCTAAGAAGTTAGCCAAAAAGTAGCTTCGAAAAACGCTTAGGTTAAGTTTCAGAGTTGCTTCTAATGTACCAAAGCTGGACTTAGACATAATTTCACTCTCACAACATTATGGCTGGTTGGAGACAGTCCGAACCACAAGTACCGGGTCCATGGTTCTGGGCGTATACTGGGGTGACGGGGACGACTCCCATTAACCCCTGTCTATACCGGGGATACGCTTATCACAATGCCTTTCTGGTCTGTGCTGAAGCAGGGCATTCTGGCAGCCAAGTGGCTTGACCTTTATTAGTGAGCCTGGTTACCCCCTCTCGGAACCACAGACTTAGAAATCGCCAGCTCATATACAGTGCATAAAATATATTTATATAATATATTTATATATATACCCTTATACACCATTTTAATAAAAAAATATCACAAAATTCTTGTAAGTCCCTCGGGAAGAGTGAAAGACGCGCACGTTCATTTTCAGAGCTCCTAGACCTTTCTCTAAGAAGTTAGCCAAAAAGTAGCTTCGAAAAACGCTTAGGTTAAGTTTCAGAGTTGCTTCTAATGTACCAAAGCTGGACTTAGACATAATTTCACTCTCACAACATTATGGCTGGTTGGAGACAGTCCGAACCACAAGTACCGGGTCCATGGTTCTGGGCGTATACTGGGGTGACGGGGACGACTCCCATTAACCCCTGTCTATACCGGGGATACGCTTATCACAATGCCTTTCTGGTCTGTGCTGAAGCAGGGCATTCTGGCAGCCAAGTGGCTTGACCTTTATTAGTGAGCCTGGTTACCCCCTCTCGGAACCACAGACTTAGAAATCGCCAGCTCATATACAGTGCATAAAATATATTTTTATATATACCCTTATACACCATTTTAATAAAAATTATCACAAAATGCTTCTAAGTCCCTCGGGAAGAGTGAAAGACGCGCACGTTCATTTTCAGAGCTCCTAGACCTTCCTATTAGAAGTTAGCCAAAAAGTAGCTACGATAAACGCTTAGGTTAAGTTTCAGAGTTGCTTCTAATGTACCAAAGCTGGACTTAGACATAATTTCACTCTCACAACATTATGGCTGGTTGGAGACAGTCCGAACCACAAGTACCGGGTCCATTGTTCTGGGCGTATACTGGGGGGACGGGGACGACTCCCATTAACCCCTGACTATACCGGGGATACGCTTATCACAATGCCTTTCTGGTCTGTGCTGAAGCAGGGCATTCTGGCAACCAAGTGGCTTGACCTTTATTAGTGAGCCTGGTTACCCCCTCTCGGAACCACAGACTTAGAAATCGCCAGCTCATATACAGTGCATAAAATATATTTTTATATATACCCTTAAACACCATTTTAATAAAAATTATCACAAAATGCTTCTATGTCCCTCGGGAAGAGTGAAAGACGCGCACGTTCATTTTCAGAGCTCCTAGACCTTCCTATTAGAAGTTAGCCAAAAAGTAGCTACGATAAACGCTTAGGTAAAGTTTCAGAGTTGCTTCTAATGTACCAAAGCTGGACTTAGACATAATTTCACTCTCACAACATTATGGCTGGTTGGAGACAGTCCGAACCACAAGTACCGGGTCCATGGTTCTGGGCGTATACTGGGGGGACGGGGACGACTCCCATTAACCCCTGACTATACCGGGGATACGCTTATCACAATGCCTTTCTGGTCTGTGCTGAAGCAGGGCATTCTGGCAACCAAGTGGCTTGACCTTTATTAGTGAGCCTGGTTACCCCCTCTCGGAACCACAGACTTAGAAATCGCCAGCTCATACAGTATACAGTGCATAAAATATATTTTTATATATACCCTTATACACCATTTTAATAAAAATTATCACAAAATGCTTCTAAGTCCCTCGGGAAGAGTGAAAGACGCGCACGTTCATTTTCAGAGCTCCTAGACCTTCCTATTAGAAGTTAGCCAAAAAGTAGCTACGATAAACGCTTAGGTTAAGTTTCAGAGTTGCTTCTAATGTACCAAAGCTGGACTTAGACATAATTTCACTCTCACAACATTATGGCTGGTTGGAGACAGTCCGAACCACAAGTACCGGGTCCATGGTTCTGGGCGTATACTGGGGGGACGGGGACGACTCCCATTAACCCCTGACTATACCGGGGATACACTTATAACAATGCCTTTCTGGTCTGTGCTGAAGCAGGGCATTCTGGCAGCCAAGTGGCTTGACCTATATTAGTGAGCCTGGTTACCCCCTCTCGGAACCACAGACTTAGAAATCGCCAGCTCATATACAGTGCATAAATTTTTTTTATATAATATATTTATATATATACCCTTATACACCATTTTAATAAAAAATATCACAAAATTCTTCTAAGTCCCTCGGGAAGAGTGAAAGACGCGCACGTTCATTTTCAGAGATCCTAGACCTTCCTATAAGAAGTTAGCCAAAAAGTAGCTTCGAAAAACGCTTAGGTTAAGTTTCACAGTTGCTTCTAATGTACCAAAGCTGGACTTAGACATAATTTCACTCTCACAACATTATGGCTGGTTGGAGACAGTCCGAACCACAAGTACCGGGTCCATGGTTCTGGGCGTATACTGGGGGGACGGGGACGACTCCCATTAACCCCTGACTATACCGGGGATACACTTATAACAATGCCTTTCTGGTCTGTGCTGAAGCAGGGCATTCTGGCAGCCAAGTGGCTTGACCTTTATTAGTGAGCCTGGTTACCCCCTCTCGGAACCACAGACTTAGAAATCGCCAGCTCATATACAGTGCATAAAATATATTTATATAATATATTTATATATATATACCCTTATACACCATTTTAATAAAAAATATCACAAAATTCTTCTAAGTCCCTCGGGAAGAGTGAAAGACGCGCACGTTCATTTTCAGATCTCCTAGACCTTCCTATAAGAAGTTAGCCAAAAAGTAGCTTCGAAAAACGCTTAGGTTAAGTTTCAGAGTTGCTTCTAATGTACCAATGTTGGACTTAGACATAATTTCACTCTCACAACATTATGGCTGGTTGGAGACAGTCCGAACCATAAGTACCGGGTCCATGGTTCTGGGCGTATACTGGGGGGACGGGGACGACTCCCATTAACCCCTGACTATACCGGGGATACGCTTATCACAATGCCTTTCTGGTCTGTGCTGAAGCAGGGCATTCTGGCAGCCAAGTGGCTTGACCTATATTAGTGAGCCTGGTTACCCCCTCTCGGAACCACAGACTTAGAAATCGCCAGCTCATATACAGTGCATACTTTTTTTTATATAATATATTTATATATATACCCTTATACACCATTTTAATAAAAAATATCACAAAATTCTTCTAAGTCCCTCGGGAAGAGTGAAAGACGCGCACGTTCATTTTCAGAGCTCCTAGACCTTCCTATAAGAAGTTAGCCAAAAAGTAGCTTCGAAAAACGCTTAGGTTAAGTTTCACAGTTGCTTCTAATGTACCAAAGCTGGACTTAGACATAATTTCACTCTCACAACATTATGGCTGGTTGGAGACAGTCCGAACCACAAGTACCGGGTCCATGGTTCTGGGCGTATACTGGGGGGACGGGGACGACTCCCATTAACCCCTGACTATACCGGGGATACACTTATCACAATGCCTTTCTGGTCTGTGCTGAAGCAGGGCATTCTGGCAGCCAAGTGGCTTGACCTTTATTAGTGAGCCTGGTTACCCCCTCTCGGAACCACAGACTTAGAAATCGCCAGCTCATATACAGTGCATAAAATATATTTATATAATATATTTATATATATACCCTTATACACCATTTTAATTAAAAATATCACAAAATTCTTCTAAGTCCCTCGGGAAGAGTGAAAGACGCGCACGTTCATTTTCAGAGCTCCTAGACCTTCCTATAAGAATTTAGCCAAAAAGTAGCTTCGAAAAACGCTTAGGTTAAGTTTCACAGTTGCTTCTAATGTACCAAAGCTGGACTTAGACATAATTTCACTCTCACAACATTATGGCTGGTTGGAGACAGTCCGAACCACAAGTACCGGGTCCATGGTTCTGGGCGTATACTGGGGGGACGGGGACGACTCCCATTAACCCCTGACTATACCGGGGATACGCTTATCACAATGCCTTTCTGGTCTGTGCTGAAGCAGGGCATTCTGGCAGCCAAGTGGCTTGACCTTTATTAGTGAGCCTGGTTACCCCCTCTCGGAACCACAGACTTAGAAATCGCCACCTCATATACAGTGCATAAAATATATTTATATAATATATTTATATATATACCCTTATACACCATTTTAATAAAAAATATCACAAAATTCTTCTAAGTCCCTCGGGAAGAGTGAAAGACGCGCACGTTCATTTTCAGAGCTCCTAGACCTTCCTATAAGAAGTTAGCCAAAAAGTAGCTTCGAAAAACGCTTAGGTTACGTTTCAGAGTTGCTTCTAATGTACCAAAGTTGGACTTAGACATAATTTCACTCTCACAACATTATGGCTGGTTGGAGACAGTCCGAACCACAAGTACCGGGTCCATGGTTCTGGGCGTATACTGGGGGGACGGGGACGACTCCCATTAACCCCTGACTATACCGGGGATACGCTTATCACAATGCCTTTCTGGTCTGTGCTGAAGCAGGGCATTCTGGCAGCCAAGTGGCTTGACCTATATTAGTGAGCCTGGTTACCCCCTCTCGGAACCACAGACTTAGAAATCGCCAGCTCATATACAGTGCATAATTTTTTTTTATATAATATATTTATATATATACCCTTATACACCATTTTAATAAAAAATATCACAAAATTCTTCTAAGTCCCTCGGGAAGAGTGAAAGACGCGCACGTTCATTTTCAGAGCTCCTAGACCTTCTTATAAGAAGTTAGCCAAAAAGTAGCTTCGAAAAACGCTTAGGTTAAGTTTCAGAGTTGCTTCTAATGTACCTAAGTTGGACTTAGACATAATTTCACTCTCACAACATTATGGCTGGTTGGAGACAGTCCGAACCACAAGTACCGGGTCCATGGTTCTGGGCGTATACTGGGGGGACGGGGACGACTCCCATTAACCCCTGACAATACCGGGGATACGCTTATCACAATGCCTTTCTGGTCTGTGCTGAAGCAGGGCATTCTGGCAGCCAAGTGGCTTGACCTTTATTAGTGAGCCTGGTTACCCCCTCTCGGAACCACAGACTTAGAAATCGCCAGCTCATATACAGTGCATAAAATATATTTATATAATATATTTATATATATACCCTTATACACCATTTTAATAAAAAATATCACAAAATTCTTCTAAGTCCCTCGGGAAGAGTGAAAGACGCGCACGTTCATTTTCAGAGCTCCTAGACCTTCCTATAAGAAGTTAGCCAAAAAGTAGCTTCGAAAAACGCTTAGGTTAAGTTTCACAGTTGCTTCTAATGTACCAAAGCTGGACTTAGACATAATTTCACTCTCACAACATTATGGCTGGTTGGAGACAGTCCGAACCACAAGTACCGGGTCCATGGTTCTGGGCGTATACTGGGGGGACGGGGACGACTCCCATTAACCCCTGACTATACCGGGGATACACTTATCACAATGCCTTTCTGGTCTGTGCTGAAGCAGGGCATTCTGGCAGCCAAGTGGCTTGACCTTTATTAGTGAGCCTGGTTACCCCCTCTCGGAACCACAGACTTAGAAATCGCCAGCTCATATACAGTGCATAAAATATATTTATATAATATAGTTATATATATACCCTTATACACCATTTTAATAAAAAATATCACAAAATTCTTCTAAGTCCCTCGGGAAGAGTGAAAGACGCGCACGTTCATTTTCAGAGCTCCTAGACCTTCCTATAAGAAGTTAGCCAAAAAGTAGCTTCGAAAAACGCTTAGGTTAAGTTTCAGAGTTGCTTCTAATGTACCAAAGTTGGACTTAGACATAATTTCACTCTCACAACATTATGGCTGGTTGGAGACAGTCCGAACCACAAGTACCGGGTCCATGGTTCTGGGCGTATACTGGGGGGACGGGGACGACTCCCATTAACCCCTGACTATACCGGGGATACGCTTATCACAATGCCTTTCTGGTCTGTGCTGAAGCAGGGCATTCTGGCAGCCAAGTGGCTTGACCTATATTAGTGAGCCTGGTTACCCCCTCTCGGAACCACAGACTTAGAAATCGCCAGCTCATATACAGTGCATACTTTTTTTTATATAATATATTTATATATATACCCTTATACACCATTTTAATAAAAAATATCACAAAATTCTTCTAAGTCCCTCGGGAAGAGTGAAAGACGCGCACGTTCATTTTCAGCGCTCCTAGACCTTCCTATAAGAAGTTAGCCAAAAAGTAGCTTCGAAAAACGCTTAGGTTAAGTTTCAGAGTTGCTTCTAATGTACCAAAGTTGGACTTAGACATAATTTCACTCTCACAACATTATGGCTGGTTGGAGACAGTCCGAACCAAAAGTACCGGGTCCATGGTTCTGGGCGTATACTGGGGGGACGGGGACGACTCCCATTAACCCCTGACTATACCGGGGATACGCTTATCACAATGCCTTTCTGGTCTGTGCTGAAGCAGGGCATTCTGGCAGCCAAGTGGCTTGACCTTTATTAGTGAGCCTGGTTACCCCCTCTCGGAACCACAGACTTAGAAATCGCCAGCTCATATACAGTGCATAAAATATATTTATATAATATATTTATATATATATACCTTTATACACCATTTTAATAAAAAATATCACAAAATTCTTCTAAGTCCCTCGGGAAGAGTGAAAGACGCGCACGTACATTTTCAGAGCTCCTAGACCTTCCTATAAGAAGTTAGCCAAAAAGTAGCTTCGAAAAACGCTTAGGTTAAGTTTCAGAGTTGCTTCTAATGTACCAAAGTTGGACTTAGACATAATTTCACTCTCACAACATTATGGCTGGTTGGAGACAGTCCGAACCACAAGTACCGGGTCCATGGTTCTGGGCGTATACTGGGGGGACGGGGACGACTCCCATTAACCCCTGACTATACCGGGGATACGCTTATCACAATGCCTTTCTGGTCTGTGCTGAAGCAGGGCATTCTGGCAGCCAAGTGGCTTGACCTATATTAGTGAGCCTGGTTACCCCCTCTCGAAACCACAGACTTAGAAATCGCCAGCTCATATACAGTGCATAATTTTTTTTTATATAATATATTTATATATATACCCTTATACACCATTTTAATAAAAAATATCACAAAATTCTTCTAAGTCCCTCGGGAAGAGTGAAAGACGCGCACGTTCATTTTCAGAGCTCCTACAGTAGACCTTCCTATAAGAAGTTAGCCAAAAATAAGCTTCGAAAAACGCTTAGGTTAAGTTTCAGAGTTGCTTCTAATGTACCAAAGTTGGACTTAGACATAATTTCACTCACAACATTATGGCTGGTTGGAGACAGTCCGAACCACAAGTACCGGGTCCATGGTTCTGGGCGTATACTGGGGGGACGGGGACGACTCCCATTAACCCCTGACTATACCGGGGATACGCTTATCACAATGCCTTTCTGGTCTGTGCTGAAGCAGGGCATTCTGGCAGCCAAGTGGCTTGACCTATATTAGTGAGCCTGGTTACCCCCTCTCGGAACCACAGACTTAGAAATCGCCAGCTCATATACAGTGCATAATTTTTTTTTATATAATATATTTATATATATACCCTTATACACCATTTTAATAAAAAATATCACAAAATTCTTCTAAGTCCCTCGGGAAGAGTGAAAGACGCGCACGTTCATTTTCAGAGCTCCTAGACCTTCCTATAAGAAGTTAGCCAAAAAGTAGCTTCGAAAAACGCTTAGGTTAAGTTTCAGAGTTGCTTCTAATGTACCTAAGTTGGACTTAGACATAATTTCACTCTCACAACATTATGGCTGGTTGGAGACAGTCCGAACCACAAGTACCGGGTCCATGGTTCTGGGCGTATACTGGGGGGACGGGGACGACTCCCATTAACCCCTGACAATACCGGGGATACGCTTATCACAATGCCTTTCTGGTCTGTGCTGAAGCAGGGCATTCTGGCAGCCAAGTGGCTTGACCTTTATTAGTGAGCCTGGTTACCCCCTCTCGGAACCACAGACTTAGAAATCGCCAGCTCATATACAGTGCATAAAATATATTTATATAATATATTTATATATATACCCTTATACACCATTTTAATAAAAAATATCACAAAATTCTTCTAAGTCCCTCGGGAAGAGTGAAAGACGCGCACGTTCATTTTCAGAGCTCCTAGACCTTCCTATAAGAAGTTAGCCAAAAAGTAGCTTCGAAAAACGCTTAGGTTAAGTTTCACAGTTGCTTCTAATGTACTGTACCAAAGCTGGACTTAGACATAATTTCACTCTCACAACATTATGGCTGGTTGGAGACAGTCCGAACCACAAGTACCGGGTCCATTGTTCTGGGCGTATACTGGGGGGACGGGGACGACTCCCATTAACCCCTGACTATACCGGGGATACACTTATCACAATGCCTTTCTGGTCTGTGCTGAAGCAGGGCATTCTGGCAGCCAAGTGGCTTGACCTTTATTAGTGAGCCTGGTTACCCCCTCTCGGAACCACAGACTTAGAAATCGCCAGCTCATATACAGTGCATAAAATATATTTATATATATACCCTTATACACCATTTTAATAAAAAATATCACAAAATTCTTCTAAGTCCCTCGGGAAGAGTGAAAGACGCGCACGATCATTTTCAGAGCTCCTAGACCTTCCTATAAGAAGTTAGCCAAAAAGTAGCTTCGAAAAACGCTTAGGTTAAGTTTCAGAGTTGCTTCTAATGTACCAAAGCTGGACTGAGACATAATTTCACTCTCACAACATTATGGCTGGTTGGAGACAGTCCGAACCACAAGTACCGGGTCCATGGTTCTGGCCGTATACTGGGGGGACGGGGACGACTCCCATTAACCCCTGACTATACCGGGGATACGCTTATCACAATGCCTTTCTGGTCTGTGCTGAAGCTGGGCATTCTGGCAGCCAAGTGGCTTGACCTTTATTAGTGAGCCTGGTTACCCCCTCTCGGAACCACAGACTTAGAAATCGCCAGCTCATATACAGTGCATACTTTTTTTTATATAATATATTTATATATATACCCTTATACACCATTTTAATAAAAAATATCACAAAATTCTTCTAAGTCCCTCGGGAAGAGTGAAAGACGCGCACGTTCATTTTCAGCGCTCCTAGACCTTCCTATAAGAAGTTAGCCAAAAAGTAGCTTCGAAAAACGCTTAGGTTAAGTTTCAGAGTTGCTTCTAATGTACCAAAGTTGGACTTAGACATAATTTCACTCTCACAACATTATGGCTGGTTGGAGACAGTCCGAACCAAAAGTACCGGGTCCATGGTTCTGGGCGTATACTGGGGGGACGGGGACGACTCCCATTAACCCCTGACTATACCGGGGATACGCTTATCACAATGCCTTTCTGGTCTGTGCTGAAGCAGGGCATTCTGGCAGCCAAGTGGCTTGACCTTTATTAGTGAGCCTGGTTACCCCCTCTCGGAACAACAGACTTAGAAATCGCCAGCTCATATACAGTGCATAAAATATATTTATATAATATATTTATATATATATACCTTTATACACCATTTTAATAAAAAATATCACAAAATTCTTCTAAGTCCCTCGGGAATAGTGAAAGACGCGCACGTACATTTTCAGAGCTCCTAGACCTTCCTATAAGAAGTTAGCCAAAAAGTAGCTTCGAAAAACGCTTAGGTTAAGTTTCAGAGTTGCTTCTAATGTACCAAAGTTGGACTTAGACATAATTTCACTCTCACAACATTATGGCTGGTTGGAGACAGTCCGAACCACAAGTACCGGGTCCATGGTTCTGGGCGTATACTGGGGGGACGGGGACGACTCCCATTAACCCCTGACTATACCGGGGATACGCTTATCACAATGCCTTTCTGGTCTGTGCTGAAGCAGGGCATTCTGGCAGCCAAGTGGCTTGACCTATATTAGTGAGCCTGGTTACCCCCTCTCGGAACCACAGACTTAGAAATCGCCAGCTCATATACAGTGCATACTTTTTTTTATATAATATATTTATATATATACCCTTATACACCATTTTAATAAAAAATATCACAAAATTCTTCTAAGTCCCTCGGGAAGAGTGAAAGACGCGCACGTTCATTTTCAGAGCTCCTAGACCTTCCTATAAGAAGTTAGCCAAAAAGTAGCTTCGAAAAACGCTTAGGTTAAGTTTCAGAGTTGCTTCTAATGTACCAAAGTTGGACTTAGACATAATTTCACTCTCACAACATTATGGCTGGTTGGAGACAGTCCGAACCACAAGTACCGGGTCCATGGTTCTGGGCGTATACTGGGGGGACGGGGACGACTCCCATTAACCCCTGACTAGACCGGGGATACGCTTATCACAATGCCTTTCTGGTCTGTGCTGAAGCAGGGCATTCTGGCAGCCAAGTGGCTTGACCTATATTAGTGAGCCTGGTTACCCCCTCTCGGAACCACAGACTTAGAAATCGCCAGCTCATATACAGTGCATAAATTTTTTTTATATAATATATTTATATATATACCCTTATACACCATTTTAATAAAAAATATCACAAAATTCTTGTAAGTCCCTCGGGAAGAGTAAAAGACGCGCACGTTCATTTTCAGAGCTCCTAGACCTTCCTATAAGAAGTTAGCCAAAAAGTAGCTTCGAAAAACGCTTAGGTTAAGTTTCAGAGTTGCTTCTAATGTACCAAAGTTGGACTTAGACATAATTTCACTCTCACAACATTATGGCTGGTTGGAGACAGTCCGAACCACAAGTACCGGGTCCATGGTTCTGGGCGTATACTGGGGGGACGGGGACGACTCCCATTAACCCCTGACTAGACCGGGGATACGCTTATCACAATGCCTTTCTGGTCTGTGCTGAAGCAGGGCATTCTGGCAGCCAAGTGGCTTGACCTATATTAGTGAGCCTGGTTACCCCCTCTCGGAACCACAGACTTAGAAATCGCCAGCTCATATACAGTGCATAAATTTTTTATATATAATATATTTATATATATACCCTTATACACCATTTTAATAAAAAATATCACAAAATTCTTGTAAGTCCCTCGGGAAGAGTGAAAGACGCGCACGTTCATTTTCAGAGCTCCTAGACCTTCCTATAAGAAGTTAGCCAAAAAGTAGCTTCGAAAAACGCTTAGGTTAAGTTTCAGAGTTGCTTCTAATGTACCAAAGTTGGACTTAGACATAATTTCACTCTCACAACATTATGGCTGGTTGGAGACAGTCCGAACCAAAAGTACCGGGTCCATGGTTCTGGGCGTATACTGGGGGGACGGGGACGACTCCCATAAACCCCTGACTATACCGGGGATACGCTTATCACAATGCCTTTCTGGTCTGTGCTGAAGCAGGGCATTCTGGCAGCCAAGTGGCTTGACCTTTATTAGTGAGCCTGGTTACCCCCTCTCGGAACCACAGACTTAGAAATCGCCAGCTCATATACAGTGCATCATTTTTTTTTATATAATATATTTATATATATACCCTTATACACCATTTTAATAAAAAATATCACAAAATTCTTCTAAGTCCCTCGGGAAGAGTGAAAGACGCGCACGTTCATTTTCAGAGCTCCTAGACCTTCCTATAAGAAGTTAGCCAAAAAGTAGCTTCGAAAAACGCTTAGGTTAAGTTTCAGAGTTGCTTCTAATGTACCAAAGCTGGACTTAGACATAATTTCACTCTCACAACATTATGGCTGGTTGGAGACAGTCCGAACCACATGTACCGGGTCCATGGTTCTGGGCGTATACTGGGGGGACGGGGACGACTCCCATTAACCCCTGACTATACCGGGGATACGCTTATCACAATGCCTTTCTGGTCTGTGCTGAAGCAGGGCATTCTGGCAGCCAAGTGGCTTGACCTTTATTAGTGAGCCTGGTTACCCCCTCTCGGAACCACAGACTTAGAAATCGCCAGCTCATATACAGTGCATAAAATATATTTTTATATATACCCTTATACACCATTTTAATAAAAATTATCACAAAATGCTTCTAAGTCCCTCGGGAAGAGTGAAAGACGCGCACGTTCATTTTCAGAGCTCCTTGACCTTCCTATTAGAAGTTAGCCAAAAAGTAGCTTCGAAAAACGCTTAGGTTAAGTTTCAGAGTTGCTTCTAATGTACCAAAGCTGGACTTAGACATAATTTCACTCTCACAACATTATGGCTGGTTGGAGACAGTCCGAACCACAAGTACCGGGTCCATGGTTCTGGGCGTATACTGGGGGGACGGGGACGACTCCCATTAACCCCTGACTATACCGGGGAAACGCTTATCACAATGCCTTTCTGGTCTGTGCTGAAGCAGGGCATTCTGGCAGCCAAGTGGCTTGACCTTTATTAGTGAGCCTGGTTACCCCCTCTCGGAACCACAGACTTAGAAATCGCCAGCTCATATACAGTGCATAAAATATATTTATATAATATATTTATATATATACCCTTATACACCATATTAATAAAAAAATATCACAAAATTCTTCTAAGTCCCTCGGGAAGAGTGAAAGACGCGCACGTTCATTTTCAGAGCTCCTAGACCTTCCTACTGTATAAGAAGTTAGCCAAAAAGTAGCTTCGAAAAACGCTTAGGTTAAGTTTCAGAGTTGCTTCTAATGTACCAAAGCTGGACTTAGACATAATTTCACTCTCACAACATTATGGCTGGTTGGAGACAGTCCGAACCACAAGTACCGGGTCCATGGTTCTGGGCGTATACTGGGGGGACGGGGACGACTCCCATTAACCCCTGACTATACCGGGGAAACGCTTATCACAATGCCTTTCTGGTCTGTGCTGAAGCAGGGCATTCTGGCAGCCAAGTGGCTTGACCTTTATTAGTGAGCCTGGTTACCCCCTTTCGGAACCACAGACTTAGAAATCGCCAGCTCATATACAGTGCATAAAATATATTTTTATATATACCCTTATACACCATTTTAATAAAAATTATCACAAAATGCTTCTAAGTCCCTCGGGAAGAGTGAAAGACGCGCACGTTCATTTTCAGAGCTCCTAGACCTTCCTATTAGAAGTTAGCCAAAAAGTAGCTTCGATAAACGCTTAGGTTAAGTTTCAGAGTTGCTTCTAATGTACCAAAGCTGGACTTAGACATAATTTCACTCTCACAACATTATGGCTGGTTGGAGACAGTTCGAACCACAAGTACCGGGTCCATGGTTCTGGGCGTATACTGGGGGGACGGGGACGACTCCCATTAACCCCTGACTATACCGGGGATACGCTTATCACAATGCCTTTCTGGTCTGTGCTGAAGCAGGGCATTCTGGCAGCCAAGTGCCTTGACCTTTATTAGTGAGCCTGGTTACCCCCTCTCGGAACCACAGACTTAGAAATCGCCAGCTCACATACAGTGCATAAAATATATTTATATATATACCCTTATACACCATTTTAATAAAAAATATAACAAAATTCTTCTACAGTAAGTCCCTCGGGAAGAGTGAAATACGCGCACGTTCATTTTCAGAGCTCCTAGACCTTCCTATAAGAAGTTAGCCAAAAAGTAGCTTCGAAAATCGCTTTGGTTAAGTTTCAGAGTTGCTTCCAATGTACCAAAGCTGGACTTAGACATAATTTCACTCTCACAACATTATGGCTGGTTGGAGACAGTCCGAACCACAAGTACCGGGTCCATGGTTCTGGGCGTATACTGGGGGGACGGGGACGACTCCCATTAACCCCTGACTATACCGGGGATACGCTTATCACAATGCCTTTCTGGTCTGTGCTGAAGCAGGGCATTCTGGCAACCAAGTGGCTTGACCTTTATTAGTGAGCCTGGTTACCCCCTCTCGGAACCACAGACTTAGAAATCGCCAGCTCATATACAGTGCATAAAATATATTTTTATATATACCCTTATACACCATTTTAATAAAAAATATCACAAAATGCTTCTAAGTCCCTCGGGAAGAGTGAAAGACGCGCACGTTCATTTTCAGAGCTCCTAGACCTTCCTATTAGAAGTTAGCCAAAAAGTAGCTTCGATAAACGCTTAGGTTAAGTTTCAGAGTTGCTTCTAATGTACCAAAGCTGGACTTAGACATAATTTCACTCTCACAACATTATGGCTGGTTGGAGACAGTCCAAACCACAAGTACCGGGTCCATGGTTCTGGGCGTATACTGGGGGGACGGGGACGACTCCCATTAACCCCTGACTATACCGGGGAAACGCTTATCACAATGCCTTCCTGGTCTGTGCTGAAGCAGGGCATTCTGGCAGCCAAGTGGCTTGACCTTTATTAGTGAGCCTGGTTACCCCCTCTCGGAACCACAGACTTAGAAATCGCCAGCTCATATACAGTGCATAAAATATATTTATATAATATATTTATATATATACCCTTATACACCATTTTAATAAAAAAATATCACAAAATTCTTCTAAGTCCCTCGGGAAGAGTGAAAGACGCGCACGTTCATTTTCAGAGCTCCTAGACCTTCCTATAAGAAGTTAGCCAAAAAGTAGCTTCGAAAAACGCTTAGGTTAAGATTCAGAGTTGCTTCTAATGTACCAAAGCTGGACTTAGACATAATTTCACTCTCACAACATTATGGCTGGTTGGAGACAGTCCGAACCACAAGTACCGGGTCCATGGTTCTGGGCGTATACTGGGGTGACGGGGACGACTCCCATTAACCCCTGTCTATACCGGGGATACGCTTATCACAATGCCTTTCTGGTCTGTGCTGAAGCAGGGCATTCTGGCAGCCAAGTGGCTTGACCTTTATTAGTGAGCCTGGTTACCCCCTCTCGGAACCACAGACTTAGAAATCGCCAGCTCATATACAGTGCATAAAATATATTTTTATATATACCCTTATACACCATTTTAATAAAAATTATCACAAAATGCTTCTAAGTCCCTCGGGAAGAGTGAAAGACGCGCACGTTCATTTTCAGAGCTCCTAGACCTTCCTATTAGAAGTTAGCCAAAAAGTAGCTACGATAAACGCTTAGGTTAAGTTTCAGAGTTGCTTCTAATGTACCAAAGCTGGACTTAGACATAATTTCACTCTCACAACATTATGGCTGGTTGGAGACAGTCCGAACCACAAGTACCGGGTCCATTGTTCTGGGCGTATACTGGGGGGACGGGGACGACTCCCATTAACCCCTGACTATACCGGGGATACGCTTATCACAATGCCTTTCTGGTCTGTGCTGAAGCAGGGCATTCTGGCAACCAAGTGGCTTGACCTTTATTAGTGAGCCTGGTTACCCCCTCTCGGAACCACAGACTTAGAAATCGCCAGCTCATATACAGTGCATAAAATATATTTTTATATATACCCTTAAACACCATTTTAATAAAAATTATCACAAAATGCTTCTAAGTCCCTCGGGAAGAGTGAAAGACGCGCACGTTCATTTTCAGAGCTCCTAGACCTTCCTATTAGAAGTTAGCCAAAAAGTAGCTACGATAAACGCTTAGGTAAAGTTTCAGAGTTGCTTCTAATGTACCAAAGCTGGACTTAGACATAATTTCACTCTCACAACATTATGGCTGGTTGGAGACAGTCCGAACCACAAGTACCGGGTCCATGGTTCTGGGTGTATACTGGGGGGACGGGGACGACTCCCATTAACCCCTGACTATACCGGGGATACGCTTATCACAATGCCTTTCTGGTCTGTGCTGAAGCAGGGCATTCTGGCAACCAAGTGGCTTGACCTTTATTAGTGAGCCTGGTTACCCCCTCTCGGAACCACAGACTTAGAAATCGCCAGCTCATATACAGTGCATAAAATATATTTTTATATATACCCTTATACACCATTTTAATAAAAATTATCACAAAATGCTTCTAAGTCCCTCGGGAAGAGTGAAAGACGCGCACGTTCATTTTCAGAGCTCCTAGACCTTCCTATTAGAAGTTAGCCAAAAAGTAGCTACGATAAACGCTTAGGTTAAGTTTCAGAGTTGCTTCTAATGTACCAAAGCTGGACTTAGACATAATTTCACTCTCACAACATTATGGCTGGTTGGAGACAGTCCGAACCACAAGTACCGGGTCCATGGTTCTGGGCGTATACTGGGGGGACGGGGATGACTCCCATTAACCCCTGACTATACTGGGGATACGCTTATCACAATGCCTTTCTGGTCTGTGCTGAAGCAGGGCATTCTGGCAACCAAGTGGCTTGACCTTTATTAGTGAGCCTGGTTACCCCCTCTCGGAACCACAGACTTAGAAATCGCCAGCTCATATACAGTGCATAAAATATATTTATATACTGTAATATATTTATATATATACCCTTATACACCATTTTAATAAAAAATATCTCAAAATTCTTGTAAGTCCCTCGGAAAGAGTGAAAGAGGCGCACATTCATTTTGAGAGCTCCTAGACCTTCCTATAAGAAGTTAGCCAAAAAGTAGCTTCGAAAAACGCTTAGGTTAAGTTTCAGAGTTGCTTCTAATGTACCAAAGCTGGACTTAGACATAATTTCACTCTCACAACATTATGGCTGGTTGGAGACAGTCCGAACCACAAGTACCGGGTCCATGGTTCTGGGCGTATACTGGGGGGACGGGGACGACTCCCATTAACCCCTGACTATACCGGGGATACGCTTATCACAATGCCTTTCTGGTCTGTGCTGAAGCAGGGCATTCTGGCAGCCAAGTGGCTTGACCTTTATTAGTGCGCCTGGTTACCCCCTCTCGGAACCACAGACTTAGAAATCGCCAGCTCATATACAGTGCATAAAATATATTTATATATATACCCTTATACACCATTTTAATAAAAAATATCACAAAATGCTTCTAAGTCCCTCGGGAAGAGTGAAAGACGTGCACGTTCATTTTCAGAGCTCCTAGACCTTCATATAAGAAGTTAGCCAAAAAGTAGCTTCGAAAATCGCTTAGGTTAAGTTTCAGAGTTGCTTCTAATGTACCAAAGTTGGACTTAGACATAATTTCACTCTCACAACATTATGGCTGGTTGGAGACAGTCCGAACCAAAAGTACCGGGTCCATGGTTCTGGGCGTATACTGGGGGGACGGGGACGACTCCCATTAACCCCTGACTATACCGGGGATACGCTTATCACAATGCCTTTCTGGTCTGTGCTGAAGCAGGGCATTCTGGCAGCCAAGTGGCTTGACCTATATTAGTGAGCCTGGTTACCCCCTCTCGGAACCACAGACTTAGAAATTGCCAGCTCATATACAGTGCATAAATTTTTTTTATATAATATATTTATATATATACCCTTATACACCATTTTAATAAAAAATATCACAAAATTCTTCTAAGTCCCTCGGGAAGAGTGAAAGACGCGCACGTTCATTTTCAGAGATCCTAGACCTTCCTATAAGAAGTTAGCCAAAAAGTAGCTTCGAAAAACGCTTAGGTTAAGTTTCACAGTTGCTTCTAATGTACCAAAGCTGGACTTAGACATAATTTCACTCTCACAACATTATGGCTGGTTGGAGACAGTCCGAACCACAAGTACCGGGTCCATGGTTCTGGGCGTATACTGGGGGGACGGGGACGACTCCCATTAACCTCTGACTATACCGGGGATACACTTATAACAATGCCTTTCTGGTCTGTGCTGAAGCAGGGCATTCTGGCAGCCAAGTGGCTTGACCTTTATTAGTGAGCCTGGTTACCCCCTCTCGGAACCACAGACTTAGAAATCGCCAGCTCATATACAGTGCATAAAATATATTTATATAATATATTTATATATATATACCCTTATACACCATTTTAATAAAAAATATCACAAAATTCTTCTAAGTCCCTCGGGAAGAGTGAAAGACGCGCACGTTCATTTTCAGATCTCCTAGACCTTCCTATAAGAAGTTAGCCAAAAAGTAGCTTCGAAAAACGCTTAGGTTAAGTTTCAGAGTTGCTTCTAATGTACCAAAGTTGGTCTTAGACATAATTTCACTCTCACAACATTATGGCTGGTTGGAGACAGTCCGAACCACAAGTACCGGGTCCATGGTTCTGGGCGTATACTGGGGGGACGGGGACGACTCCCATTAACCCCTGACTATACCGGGGATACGCTTATCACAATGCCTTTCTGGTCTGTGCTGAAGCAGGGCATTCTGGCAGCCAAGTGGCTTGACCTATATTAGTGAGCCTGGTTACCCCCTCTCGGAACCACAGACTTAGAAATCGCCAGCTCATATACAGTGCATAATTTTTTTTTATATAATATATTTATATATATACCCTTATACACCATTTTAATAAAAAATATCACAAAATTCTTCTAAGTCCCTCGGGAAGAGTGAAAGACGCGCACGTTCATTTTCAGAGCTCCTAGACCTTCCTATAAGAAGTTAGCCAAAAAGTAGCTTCGAAAAACGCTTAGGTTAAGTTTCAGAGTTGCTTCTAATGTACCAAAGTTGGACTTAGACATAATTTCACTCTCACAACATTATGGCTGGTTGGAGACAGTCCGAACCAAAAGTACCGGGTCCATGGTTCTGGGCGTATACTGGGGGGACGGGGACGACTCCCATAAACCCCTGACTATACCGGGGATACGCTTATCACAATGCCTTTCTGGTCTGTGCTGAAGCAGGGCATTCTGGCAGCCAAGTGGCTTGACCTTTATTAGTGAGCCTGGTTACCCCCTCTCGGAACCACAGACTTAGAAATCGCCAGCTCATATACAGTGCATAATTTTTTTTTATATAATATATTTATATATATACCCTTATACACCATTTTAATAAAAAATATCACAAAATTCTTCTAAGTCCCTCGGGAAGAGTGAAAGACGCGCACGTTCATTTTCAGAGCTCCTAGACCTTCCTATAAGAAGTTAGCCAAAAAGTAGCTTCGAAAAACGCTTAGGTTAAGTTTCAGAGTTGCTTCTAATGTACCAAAGCTGGACTTAGACATAATTTCACTCTCACAACATTATGGCTGGTTGGAGACAGTCCGAACCACATGTACCGGGTCCATGATTCTGGGCGTATACTGGGGGGACGGGGACGACTCCCATTAACCCCTGACTATACCGGGGATACGCTTATCACAATGCCTTTCTGGTCTGTGCTGAAGCAGGGCATTCTGGCAGCCAAGTGGCTTGACCTTTATTAGTGAGCCTGGTTACCCCCTCTCGGAACCACAGACTTAGAAATCGCCAGCTCATATACAGTGCATAAAATATATTTATATAATATATTTATATATATACCCTTATACACCATTTTAATAAAAAATATCACAAAATTCTTCTAAGTCCCTCGGGAAGAGTGAAAGACGCGCACGTTCATTTTCAGAGCTCCTAGACCTTCCTATAAGAAGTTAGCCAAAAAGTAGCTTCGAAAAACGCTTAGGTTAAGTTTCAGAGTTGCTTCTAATGTACCAAAGTTGGACTTAGACATAATTTCACTCTCACAACATTATGGCTGGTTGGAGACAGTCCGAACCAAAAGTACCGGGTCCATGGTTCTGGGCGTATACTGGGGGGACGGGGACGACTCCCATTAACCCCTGACTATACCGGGGATACGCTTATCACAATGCCTTTCTGGTCTGTGCTGAAGCAGGGCATTCTGGCAGCCAAGTGGCTTGACCTTTATTAGTGAGCCTGGTTACCCCCTCTCGGAACCACGGACTTAGAAATCGCCAGCTCATATACAGTGCATAAAATATATTTATATAATATATTTATATATATACCTTTATACACCATTTTAATAAAAAATATCACAAAATTCTTCTAAGTCCCTCGGGAAGAGTGAAAGACGCGCACGTTCATTTTCAGAGCTCCTAGACCTTCCTATAAGAAGTTAGCCAAAAAGTAGCTTCGAAAAACGCTTAGGTTAAGTTTCAGAGTTGCTTCTAATGTACCAAAGTTGGACTTAGACATAATTTCACTCTCACAACATTATGGCTGGTTGGAGACAGTCCGAACCACAAGTACCGGGTCCATGGTTCTGGGCGTATACTGGGGGGACGGGGACGACTCCCATTAACCCCTGACTATACCGGGGATACGCTTATCACAATGCCTTTGTGGTCTGTGCTGAAGCAGGGCATTCTGGCAGCCAAGTGGCTTGACCTATATTAGTGAACCTGGTTACCCCCTCTCGGAACCACAGACTTAGAAATCGCCAGCTCATATACAGTGCATAATTTTTTTTTATATAATATATTTATATATATACCCTTATACACCATTTTAATAAAAAATATCACAAAATTCTTCTAAGTCCCTCGGGAAGAGTGAAAGACGCGCACGTTCATTTTCAGAGCTCCTAGACCTTCCTATAAGAAGTTAGCCAAAAAGTAGCTTCGAAAAACGCTTAGGTTAAGTTTCAGAGTTGCTTCTAATGTACCAAAGTTGGACTTAGACATTATTTCACTCTCACAACATTATGGCTGGTTGGAGACAGTCCGAACCAAAAGTACCGGGTCCATGGTTCTGGGCGTATACTGGGGGGACGGGGACGACTCCCATTAACCCCTGACTATACCGGGGATACGCTTATCACAATGCCTTTCTGGTCTGTGCTGAAGCAGGGCATTCTGGCAGCCAAGTGGCTTGACCTTTATTAGTGAGCCTGGTTACCCCCTCTCGGAACCACAGACTTAGAAATCGCCAGCTCATATACAGTGCATAAAATATATTTATATAATATATTTATATATATACCTTTATACACCATTTTAATAAAAAATATCACAAAATTCTTCTAAGTCCCTCGGGAAGAGTGAAAGACGCGCACGTTCATTTTCAGAGCTCCTAGACCTTCCTATAAGAAGTTAGCCAAAAAATAGCTTCGAAAAACGCTTAGGTTAAGTTTCAGAGTTGCTTCTAATGTACCAAAGTTGGACTTAGACATAATTTCACTTTCACAACATTATGGCTGGTTGGAGACAGTCCGAACCACAAGTACCGGGTCCATGGTTCTGGGCGTATACTGGGGGGACGGGGACGACTCCCATTAACCCCTGACTATACCGGGGATACGCTTATCACAATGCCTTTCTGGTCTGTGCTGAAGCAGGGCATTCTGGCAGCCAAGTGGCTTGACCTATATTAGTGAGCCTGGTTACCCCCTCTCGGAACCACAGACTTAGAAATCGCCAGCTCATATACAGTGCATAATTTTTTTTTATATAATATATTTATATATATATACCCTTATACACCATTTTAATAAAAAATATCACAAAATTCTTCTAAGTCCCTCGGGAAGAGTGAAAGACGCGCACGTTCATTTTTAGAGCTCCTAGACCTTCCTATAAGAAGTTAGCCAAAAAGTAGCTTCGAAAAACGCTTAGGTTAAGTTTCAGAGCTGCTTCTAATGTACCAAAGCTGGACTTAGACATAATTTCACTCTCACAACATTATGGCTGGTTGGAGACAGTCCGAACCACAAGTACCGGGTCCATTGTTCTGGGCGTATACTGGGGGGACGGGGACGACTCCCATTAACCCCTGACTATACCGGGGATACGCTTATCACAATGCCTTTCTGGTCTGTGCTGAAGCAGGGCATTCTGGCAGCCAAGTGGCTTGACCTATATTAGTGAGCCTGGTTACCCCCTCTCGGAACCACAGACTTAGAAATCGCCAGCTCATATACAGTGCATACTTTTTTTTATATAATATATTTATATATATACCCTTATACACCATTTTAATAAAAAATATCACAAAATTCTTCTAAGTCCCTCGGGAAGAGTGAAAGACGCGCACGTTCATTTTCAGCGCTCCTAGACCTTCCTATAAGAAGTTAGCCAAAAAGTAGCTTCGAAAAACGCTTAGGTTAAGTTTCAGAGTTGCTTCTAATGTACCAAAGTTGGACTTAGACATAATTTCACTCTCACAACATTATGGCTGGTTGGAGACAGTCCGAACCACAAGTACCGGGACCATGGTTCTGGGCGTATACTGGGGGGACGGGGACGACTCCCATTAACCCCTGACTATACCGGGGATACGCTTATCACAATGCCTTTCTGGTCTGTGCTGAAGCAGGGCATTCTGGCAGCCAAGTGGCTTGACCTATATTAGTGAGCCTGGTTACCCCCTCTCGGAACCACAGACTTAGAAATCGCCAGCTCATATACAGTGCATACTTTTTTTTATATAATATATTTATATATATACCCTTATACACCATTTAAATAAAAAATATCACAAAATTCTTCTAAGTCCCTCGGGAAGAGTGAAAGACGCGCACGTTCATTTTCAGAGCTCCTAGACCTTCCTATAAGAAGTTAGCCAAAAAGTAGCTTCGAAAAACGCTTAGGTTAAGTTTCACAGTTGCTTCTAATGTACCAAAGCTGGACTTAGACATAATTTCACTCTCACAACATTATGGCTGGTTGGAGACAGTCCGAACCACAAGTACCGGGTCCATGGTTCTGGGCGTATACTGGGGGGACGGGGACGACTCCCATTAACCCCTGACTATACCGGGGATACACTTATCACAATGCCTTTCTGGTCTGTGCTGAAGCAGGGCATTTTGGCAGCCAAGTGGCTTGACCTTTATTAGTGAGCCTGGTTACCCCCTCTCGGAACCACAGACTTAGAAATCGCCAGCTCATATACAGTGCATAAAATATATTTATATCATATATTTATATATATACCCTTATACACCATTTCAATAAAAAATATCACAAAATTCTTCTAAGTCCCTCGGGAAGAGTGAAAGACGCGCACGTTCATTTTCAGAGCTCCTAGACCTTCCTATAAGAAGTTAGCCAAAAAGTAGCTTCGAAAAACGCTTAGGTTAAGTTTCAGAGTTGCTTCTAATGTACCAAAGCTGGACTTAGACATAATTTCACTCTCACAACATTATGGCTGGTTGGAGACAGTCCGAACCACAAGTACCGGGTCCATGGTTCTGGGCGTATACTGGGGGGACGGGGACGACTCCCATTAACCCCTGACTATACCGGGGATACGCTTATCACAATGCCTTTCTGGTCTGTGCTGAAGCAGGGCATTCTGGCAGCCAAGTGGCTTGACCTTTATTAGTGAGCCTGGTTACCCCCTCTCGGAACCACAGACTTAGAAATCGCCAGCTCATATACAGTGCATAATTTTTTTTAATTTAATATATTTATATATATACCCTTATACACCATTTTAATAAAAAATATCACAAAATTCTTCTAAGTCCCTCGGGAAGAGTGAAAGACGCGCACGTTCATTTTCAGAGCTCCTAGACCTTCCTATAAGAAGTTAGCCAAAAAGTAGCTTCGAAAAACGCTTAGGTTAAGTTTCAGAGCTGCTTCTAATGTACCAAAGCTGGACTTAGACATAATTTCACTCTCACAACATTATGGCTGGTTGGAGACAGTCCGAACCACAAGTACCGTGTCCATTGTTCTGGGCGTATACTGGGGGGACGGGGACGACTCCCATTAACCCCTGACTATACCGGGGATACGCTTATCACAATGCCTTTCTGGTCTGTGCTGAAGCAGGGCATTCTGGCAGCCAAGTGGCTTGACCTATATTAGTGAGCCTGGTTACCCCCTCTCGGAACCACAGACTAAGAAATCGCCAGCTCATATACAGTGCATAAAATATATTTATATAATATATTTATATATATACCCTTATACACCATTTTAATAAAAAATATCACAAAATTCTTCTAAGTCCCTCGGGAAGAGTGAAAGACGCGCACGTTCATTTTCAGAGCTCCTAGACCTTCCTATAAGAAGTTAGCCAAAAAGTAGCTTCGAAAAACGCTTAGGTTAAGTTTCAGAGTTGCTTCTAATGTACCAAAGTTGGACTTAGACATAATTTCACTCTCACAACATTATGGCTGGTTGGAGACAGTCCGAACCACAAGTACCGGGTCCATGGTTCTGGGCGTATACTGGGGGAACGGGGACGACTCCCATTAACCCCTGACTATACCGGGGATACGCTTATCACAATGCCTTTCTGGTCTGTGCTGAAGCAGGGCATTCTGGCAGCCAAGTGGCTTGACCTATATTAGTGAGCCTGGTTACCCCCTCTCGGAACCACAGACTTAGAAATCGCCAGCTCATATACAGTGCATAAAATATATTTATATAATATATTTATATATATACCCTTATACACCATTTTAATAAAAAATATCACAAAATTCTTCTAAGTCCCTCGGGAAGAGTGAAAGACGCGCACGTTCATTTTCAGAGCTCCTAGACCTTCCTATAAGAAGTTAGCCAAAAAGTAGCTTCGAAAAACGCTTAGGTTAAGTTTCACAGTTGCTTCTAATGTACCAAAGCTGGACTTAGACATAATTTCACTCTCACAACATTATGGCTGGTTGGAGACAGTCCGAACCACAAGTACCGGGTCCATGGTTCTGGGCGTATACTGGGGGGACGGGGACGACTCCCATTAACCCCTGACTATACCGGGGATACACTTATCACAATGCCTTTCTGGTCTGTGCTGAAGCAGGGCATTCTGGCAGCCAAGTGGCTTGACCTTTATTAGTGAGCCTGGTTACCCCCTCTCGGAACCACAGACTTAGAAATCGCCAGCTCATATACAGTGCATAAAATATATTTATATAATATATTTATATATATACCCTTATACACCATTTTAATAAAAAATATCACAAAATTCTTCTAAGTCCCTCGGGAAGAGTGAAAGACGCGCACGTTCATTTTCAGCGCTCCTAGACCTTCCTATAAGAAGTTAGCCAAAAAGTAGCTTCGAAAAACGCTTAGGTTAAGTTTCAGAGTTGCTTCTAATGTACCAAAGTTGGACTTAGACATAATTTCACTCTCACAACATTATGGCTGGTTGGAGACAGTCCGAACCAAAAGTACCGGGTCCATGGTTCTGGGCGTATACTGGGGGGACGGGGACGACTCCCATTAACCCCTGACTATACCGGGGATACGCTTATCACAATGCCTTTCTGGTCTGTGCTGAAGCAGGGCATTCTGGCAGCCAAGTGGCTTGACCTTTATTAGTGAGCCTGGTTACCCCCTCTCGGAACCACAGACTTAGAAATCGCCAGCTCATATACAGTGCATAAAATATATTTATATAATATATTTATATATATACCTTTATACACCATTTTAATAAAAAATATCACAAAATTCTTCTAAGTCCCTCGGGAAGAGTGAAAGACGCGCACGTTCATTTTCAGAGCTCCTAGACCTTCCTATAAGAAGTTAGCCAAAAAGTAGCTTCGAAAAACGCTTAGGTTAAGTTTCAGAGTTGCTTCTAATGTACCAAAGTTGGACTTAGACATAATTTCACTCTCACAACATTATGGCTGGTTGGAGACAGTCCGATCCACAAGTACCGGGTCCATGGTTCTGGGCGTATACTGGGGGGACGGGGACGACTCCCATTAACCCCTGACTATACCGGGGATACGCTTATCACAATGCCTTTCTGGTCTGTGCTGAAGCAGGGCATTCTGGCAGCCAAGTGGCTTGACCTTTATTAGTGAGCCTGGTTACCCCCTCTCGGAACCACAGACTTAGAAATCGCCAGCTCATATACAGTGCATAAAATATATTTATATAATATATTTATATATATACCTTTATACACCATTTTAATAAAAAATATCACAAAATTCTTCTAAGTCCCTCGGGAAGAGTGAAAGACGCGCACGTTCATTTTCAGAGCTCCTAGACCTTCCTATAAGAAGTTAGCCAAAAAGTAGCTTCGAAAAACGCTTAGGTTAAGTTTCAGAGTTGCTTCTAATGTACCAAAGTTGGACTTAGACATAATTTCACTCTCACAACATTATGGCTGGTTGGAGACAGTCCGATCCACAAGTACCGGGTCCATGGTTCTGGGCGTATACTGGGGGGACGGGGACGACTCCCATTAACCCCTGACTATACCGGGGATACGCTTATCACAATGCCTTTCTGGTCTGTGCTGAAGCAGGGCATTCTGGCAGCCAAGTGGCTTGACCTATATTAGTGAGCCTGGTTACCCCCTCTCGGAACCACAGACTTAGAAATCGCCAGCTCATATACAGTGCATAAATTTTTTTTATATAATATATTTATATATATACCCTTATACACCATTTTAATAAAAAATATCACAAAATTCTTCTAAGTCCCTCAGGAAGAGTGAAAGACGCGCACGTTCATTTTCAGAGCTCCTAGACCTTCCTATAAGAAGTTAGCCAAAAAGTAGCTTCGAAAAACGCTTAGGTTAAGTTTCACAGTTGCTTCTAATGTACCAAAGCTGGACTTAGACATAATTTCACTCTCACAACATTATGGCTGGTTGGAGACAGTCCGAACCACAAGTACCGGGTCCATGGTTCTGGGCGTATACTGGGGGGACGGGGACGACTCCCATTAACCCCTGACTATACCGGGGATACACTTATCACAATGCCTTTCTGGTCTGTGCTGAAGCAGGGCATTCTGGCAGCCAAGTGGCTTGACCTATATTAGTGAGCCTGGTTACCCCCTCTCGGAACCACAGACTTAGAAATCGCCAGCTCATATACAGTGCATAAAATATATTTATATAATATATTTATATATATACCCTTATACACCATTTTAATAAAAAATATCACAAAATTCTTCTAAGTCCCTCGGGAAGAGTGAAAGACGCGCACGTTCATTTTCAGCGCTCCTAGACCTTCCTATAAGAAGTTAGCCAAAAAGTAGCTTCGAAAAACGCTTAGGTTAAGTTTCAGAGTTGCTTCTAATGTACCAAAGTTGGACTTAGACATAATTTCACTCTCACAACATTATGGCTGGTTGGAGACAGTCCGAACCAAAAGTACCGGGTCCATGGTTCTGGGCGTATACTGGGGGGACGGGGACGACTCCCATTAACCCCTGACTATACCGGGGATACGCTTATCACAATGCCTTTCTGGTCTGTGCTGAAGCAGGGCGTTCTGGCAGCCAAGTGGCTTGACCTTTATTAGTGAGCCTGGTTACCCCCTCTCGGAACCACAGACTTAGAAATCGCCAGCTCATATACAGTGCATAAAATATATTTATATAATATATTTATATATATACCTTTATACACCATTTTAATAAAAAATATCACAAAATTCTTCTAAGTCCCTCGGGAAGAGTGAAAGACGCGCACGTTCATTTTCAGAGCTCCTAGACCTTCCTATAAGAAGTTAGCCAAAAAATAGCTTCGAAAAACGCTTAGGTTAAGTTTCAGAGTTGCTTCTAATGTACCAAAGTTGGACTTAGACATAATTTCACTCTCACAACATTATGGCTGGTTGGAGACAGTCCGAACCACAAGTACCGGGTCCATGGTTCTGGGCGTATACTGGGGGGACGGGGACGACTCCCATTAACCCCTGACTATACCGGGGATACGCTTATCACAATGCCTTTCTGGTCTGTGCTGAAGCAGGGCATTCTGGCAGCCAAGTGGCTTGACCTATATTAGTGAGCCTGGTTACCCCCTCTCGGAACCACAGACTTAGAAATCGCCAGCTCATATACAGTGCATAAATTTTTTTTATATAATATATTTATATATATATACCCTTATACACCATTTTAATAAAAAATATCACAAAATTCTTCTAAGTCCCTCGGGAAGAGTGAAAGACGCGCACGTTCATTTTCAGAGCTCCTAGACCTTCCTATAAGAAGTTAGCCAAAAAGTAGCTTCGAAAAACGCTTAGGTTAAGTTTCACAGTTGCTTCTAATATACCAAAGCTGGACTTAGACATAATTTCACTCTCACAACATTATGGCTGGTTGGAGACAGTCCGAACCACAAGTACCGTGTCCATTGTTCTGGGCGTATACTGGGGGGACGGGGACGACTCCCATTAACCCCTGACTATACCGGGGATACGCTTATCACAATGCCTTTCTGGTCTGTGCTGAAGCAGGGCATTCTGGCAGCCAAGTGGCTTGACCTATATTAGTGAGCCTGGTTACCCCCTCTCGGAACCACAGACTAAGAAATCGCCAGCTCATATACAGTGCATAAAATATATTTATATAATATATTTATATATATACCCTTATACACCATTTTAATAAAAAATATCACAAAATTCTTCTAAGTCCCTCGGGAAGAGTGAAAGACGCGCACGTTCATTTTCAGAGCTCCTAGACCTTCCTATAAGAAGTTAGCCAAAAAGTAGCTTCGAAAAACGCTTAGGTTAAGTTTCAGAGTTGCTTCTAATGTACCAAAGTTGGACTTAGACATAATTTCACTCTCACAACATTATGGCTGGTTGGAGACAGTCCGAACCACAAGTACCGGGTCCATGGTTCTGGGCGTATACTGGGGGAACGGGGACGACTCCCATTAACCCCTGACTATACCGGGGATACGCTTATCACAATGCCTTTCTGGTCTGTGCTGAAGCAGGGCATTCTGGCAGCCAAGTGGCTTGACCTATATTAGTGAGCCTGGTTACCCCCTCTCGGAACCACAGACTTAGAAATCGCCAGCTCATATACAGTGCATAAAATATATTTATATAATATATTTATATATATACCCTTATACACCATTTTAATAAAAAATATCACAAAATTCTTCTAAGTCCCTCGGGAAGAGTGAAAGACGCGCACGTTCATTTTCAGAGCTCCTAGACCTTCCTATAAGAAGTTAGCCAAAAAGTAGCTTCGAAAAACGCTTAGGTTAAGTTTCACAGTTGCTTCTAATGTACCAAAGCTGGACTTAGACATAATTTCACTCTCACAACATTATGGCTGGTTGGAGACAGTCCGAACCACAAGTACCGGGTCCATGGTTCTGGGCGTACACTGGGGGGACGGGGACGACTCCCATTAACCCCTGACTATACCGGGGATACACTTATCACAATGCCTTTCTGGTCTGTGCTGAAGCAGGGCATTCTGGCAGCCAAGTGGCTTGACCTTTATTAGTGAGCCTGGTTACCCCCTCTCGGAACCACAGACTTAGAAATCGCCAGCTCATATACAGTGCATAAAATATATTTATATAATATATTTATATATATACCCTTATACACCATTTTAATAAAAAATATCACAAAATTCTTCTAAGTCCCTCGGGAAGAGTGAAAGACGCGCACGTTCATTTTCAGCGCTCCTAGACCTTCCTATAAGAAGTTAGCCAAAAAGTAGCTTCGAAAAACGCTTAGGTTAAGTTTCAGAGTTGCTTCTAATGTACCAAAGTTGGACTTAGACATAATTTCACTCTCACAACATTATGGCTGGTTGGAGACAGTCCGAACCAAAAGTACCGGGTCCATGGTTCTGGGCGTATACTGGGGGGACGGGGACGACTCCCATTAACCCCTGACTATACCGGGGATACGCTTATCACAATGCCTTTCTGGTCTGTGCTGAAGCAGGGCATTCTGGCAGCCAAGTGGCTTGACCTTTATTAGTGAGCCTGGTTACCCCCTCTCGGAACCACAGACTTAGAAATCGCCAGCTCATATACAGTGCATAAAATATATTTATATAATATATTTATATATATACCTTTATACACCATTTTAATAAAAAATATCACAAAATTCTTCTAAGTCCCTCGGGAAGAGTGAAAGACGCGCACGTTCATTTTCAGAGCTCCTAGACCTTCCTATAAGAAGTTAGCCAAAAAGTAGCTTCGAAAAACGCTTAGGTTAAGTTTCAGAGTTGCTTCTAATGTACCAAAGTTGGACTTAGACATAATTTCACTCTCACAACATTATGGCTGGTTGGAGACAGTCCGATCCACAAGTACCGGGTCCATGGTTCTGGGCGTATACTGGGGGGACGGGGACGACTCCCATTAACCCCTGACTATACCGGGGATACGCTTATCACAATGCCTTTCTGGTCTGTGCTGAAGCAGGGCATTCTGGCAGCCAAGTGGCTTGACCTTTATTAGTGAGCCTGGTTACCCCCTCTCGGAACCACAGACTTAGAAATCGCCAGCTCATATACAGTGCATAAAATATATTTATATAATATATTTATATATATACCTTTATACACCATTTTAATAAAAAATATCACAAAATTCTTCTAAGTCCCTCGGGAAGAGTGAAAGACGCGCACGTTCATTTTCAGAGCTCCTAGACCTTCCTATAAGAAGTTAGCCAAAAAGTAGCTTCGAAAAACGCTTAGGTTAAGTTTCAGAGTTGCTTCTAATGTACCAAAGTTGGACTTAGACATAATTTCACTCTCACAACATTATGGCTGGTTGGAGACAGTCCGATCCACAAGTACCGGGTCCATGGTTCTGGGCGTATACTGGGGGGACGGGGACGACTCCCATTAACCCCTGACTATACCGGGGATACGCTTATCACAATGCCTTTCTGGTCTGTGCTGAAGCAGGGCATTCTGGCAGCCAAGTGGCTTGACCTATATTAGTGAGCCTGGTTACCCCCTCTCGGAACCACAGACTTAGAAATCGCCAGCTCATATACAGTGCATAAATTTTTTTTATATAATATATTTATATATATACCCTTATACACCATTTTAATAAAAAATATCACAAAATTCTTCTAAGTCCCTCAGGAAGAGTGAAAGACGCGCACGTTCATTTTCAGAGCTCCTAGACCTTCCTATAAGAAGTTAGCCAAAAAGTAGCTTCGAAAAACGCTTAGGTTAAGTTTCACAGTTGCTTCTAATGTACCAAAGCTGGACTTAGACATAATTTCACTCTCACAACATTATGGCTGGTTGGAGACAGTCCGAACCACAAGTACCGGGTCCATGGTTCTGGGCGTATACTGGGGGGACGGGGACGACTCCCATTAACCCCTGACTATACCGGGGATACACTTATCACAATGCCTTTCTGGTCTGTGCTGAAGCAGGGCATTCTGGCAGCCAAGTGGCTTGACCTATATTAGTGAGCCTGGTTACCCCCTCTCGGAACCACAGACTTAGAAATCGCCAGCTCATATACAGTGCATAAAATATATTTATATAATATATTTATATATATACCCTTATACACCATTTTAATAAAAAATATCACAAAATTCTTCTAAGTCCCTCGGGAAGAGTGAAAGACGCGCACGTTCATTTTCAGCGCTCCTAGACCTTCCTATAAGAAGTTAGCCAAAAAGTAGCTTCGAAAAACGCTTAGGTTAAGTTTCAGAGTTGCTTCTAATGTACCAAAGTTGGACTTAGACATAATTTCACTCTCACAACATTATGGCTGGTTGGAGACAGTCCGAACCAAAAGTACCGGGTCCATGGTTCTGGGCGTATACTGGGGGGACGGGGACGACTCCCATTAACCCCTGACTATACCGGGGATACGCTTATCACAATGCCTTTCTGGTCTGTGCTGAAGCAGGGCGTTCTGGCAGCCAAGTGGCTTGACCTTTATTAGTGAGCCTGGTTACCCCCTCTCGGAACCACAGACTTAGAAATCGCCAGCTCATATACAGTGCATAAAATATATTTATATAATATATTTATATATATACCTTTATACACCATTTTAATAAAAAATATCACAAAATTCTTCTAAGTCCCTCGGGAAGAGTGAAAGACGCGCACGTTCATTTTCAGAGCTCCTAGACCTTCCTATAAGAAGTTAGCCAAAAAATAGCTTCGAAAAACGCTTAGGTTAAGTTTCAGAGTTGCTTCTAATGTACCAAAGTTGGACTTAGACATAATTTCACTCTCACAACATTATGGCTGGTTGGAGACAGTCCGAACCACAAGTACCGGGTCCATGGTTCTGGGCGTATACTGGGGGGACGGGGACGACTCCCATTAACCCCTGACTATACCGGGGATACGCTTATCACAATGCCTTTCTGGTCTGTGCTGAAGCAGGGCATTCTGGCAGCCAAGTGGCTTGACCTATATTAGTGAGCCTGGTTACCCCCTCTCGGAACCACAGACTTAGAAATCGCCAGCTCATATACAGTGCATAAATTTTTTTTATATAATATATTTATATATATATACCCTTATACACCATTTTAATAAAAAATATCACAAAATTCTTCTAAGTCCCTCGGGAAGAGTGAAAGACGCGCACGTTCATTTTCAGAGCTCCTAGACCTTCCTATAAGAAGTTAGCCAAAAAGTAGCTTCGAAAAACGCTTAGGTTAAGTTTCACAGTTGCTTCTAATGTACCAAAGCTGGACTTAGACATAATTTCACTCTCAAAACATTATGGCTGGTTGGAGACAGTCCGAACCACAAGTACCGGGTCCATGGTTCTGGGCGTATACTGGGGGGACGGGGACGACTCCCATTAACCCCTGACTATACCGGGGATACACTTATCACAATGCCTTTCTGGTCTGTGCTGAAGCAGGGCATTCTGGCAGCCAAGTGGCTTGACCTTTATTAGTGAGCCTGGTTACCCCCTCTCGGAACCACAGACTTAGAAATCGCCAGCTCATATACAGTGCATAAAATATATTTATATAATATATTTATATATATACCCTTATACACCATTTTAATAAAAAATATCACAAAATTCTTCTAAGTCCCTCGGGAAGAGTGAAAGACGCGCACGTTCATTTTCAGCGCTCCTAGACCTTCCTATAAGAAGTTAGCCAAAAAGTAGCTTCGAAAAACGCTTAGGTTAAGTTTCAGAGTTGCTTCTAATGTACCAAAGCTGGACTTAGAAATAATTTCACTCTCACAACATTATGGCTGGTTGGAGACAGTCCGAACCACAAGTACCGGGTCCATGGTTCTGGGCGTATACTGGGGGGACGGGGACGACTCCCATTAACCCCTGACTATACCGGGGATACGCTTATCACAATGACTTTCTGGTCTGTGCTGAAGCAGGGCATTCTGGCAGCCAAGTGGCTTGACCTTTATTAGTGAGCCTGGTTACCCCCTCTCGGAACCACAGACTTAGAAATCGCCAGCTCATATACAGTGCATAAAATATATTTATATAATATATTTATATATATACCTTTATACACCATTTTAATAAAAAATATCACAAAATTCTTCTAAGTCCCTCGGGAAGAGTGAAAGACGCGCACGTTAATTTTCAGAGCTCCTAGACCTTCCTATAAGAAGTTAGCCAAAAAGTAGCTTCGAAAAACGCTTAGGTTAAGTTTCAGAGTTGCTTCTAATGTACCAAAGTTGGACTTAGACATAATTTCACTCTCACAACATTATGGCTGGTTGGAGACAGTCCGATCCACAAGTACCGGGTCCATGGTTCTGGGCGTATACTGGGGGGACGGGGACGACTCCCATTAACCCCTGACTATACCGGGGATACGCTTATCACAATGCCTTTCTGGTCTGTGCTGAAGCAGGGCATTCTGGCAGCCAAGTGGCTTGACCTATATTAGTGAGCCTGGTTACCCCCTCTCGGAACCACAGACTTAGAAATCGCCAGCTCATATACAGTGCATAAATTTTTTTTATATAATATATTTATATATATACCCTTATACACCATTTTAATAAAAAATATCACAAAATTCTTCTAAGTCCCTCGGGAAGAGTGAAAGACGCGCACGTTCATTTTCAGAGCTCCTAGACCTTCCTATAAGAAGTTAGCCAAAAAGTAGCTTCGAAAAACGCTTAGGTTAAGTTTCAGAGTTGCTTCTAATGTACCAAAGCTGGACTTAGACATAATTTCACTCTCACAACATTATGGCTGGTTGGAGACAGTCCGAACCACAAGTACCGGGTCCATGGTTCTGGGCGTATACTGGGGGGACGGGGACGACTCCCATTAACCCCTGACTATACCGGGGATACACTTATCACAATGCCTTTCTGGTCTGTGCTGAAGCAGGGCATTCTGGCAGCCAAGTGGCTTGACCTTTATTAGTGAGCCTGGTTACCCCCTCTCGGAACCACAGACTTAGAAATCGCCAGCTCATATACAGTGCATAAAATATATTTATATAATATATTTATATATATACCCTTATACACCATTTTAATAAAAAATATCACAAAATTCTTCTAAGTCCCTCGGGAAGAGTGAAAGACGCGCACGTTCATTTTCAGCGCTCCTAGACCTTCCTATAAGAAGTTAGCCAAAAAGTAGCTTCGAAAAACGCTTAGGTTAAGTTTCAGAGTTGCTTCTAATGTACCAAAGTTGGACTTAGACATAATTTCACTCTCACAACATTATGGCTGGTTGGAGACAGTCCGAACCAAAAGTACCGGGTCCATGGTTCTGGGCGTATACTGGGGGGACGGGGACGACTCCCATTAACCCCTGACTATACCGGGGATACGCTTATCACAATGCCTTTCTGGTCTGTGCTGAAGCAAGGCATTCTGGCAGCCAAGTGGCTTGACCTTTATTAGTGAGCCTGGTTACCCCCTCTCGGAACCACAGACTTAGAAATCGCCAGCTCATATACAGTGCATAATTTTTTTTTATATAATATATTTATATATATATACCCTTATACACCATTTTAATAAAAAATATCACAAAATTCTTCTAAGTCCCTCGGGAAGAGTGAAAGACGCGCACGTTCATTTTCAGAGCTCCTAGACCTTCCTATAAGAAGTTAGCCAAAAAGTAGCTTCGAAAAACGCTTAGGTTAAGTTTCACAGTTGCTTCTAATGTACCAAAGCTGGACTTAGACATAATTTCACTCTCACAACATTATGGCTGGTTGGAGACAGTCCGAACCACAAGTACCGGGTCCATGGTTCTGGGCGTATACTGGGGGGACGGGGACGACTCCCATTAACCCCTGACTATACCGGGGATACACTTATCACAATGCCTTTCTGGTCTGTGCTGAAGCAGGGCATTCTGGCAGCCAAGTGGCTTGACCTTTATCAGTGAGCCTGGTTACCCCCTCTCGGAACCACAGACTTAGAAATCGCCAGCTCATATACAGTGCATAAAATATATTTATATAATATATTTATATATATACCCTTATACACCATTTTAATAAAAAATATCACAAAATTCTTCTAAGTCCCTCGGGAAGAGTGAAAGACGCGCACGTTCATTTTCAGAGCTCCTAGACCTTCCTATAAGAAGTTAGCCAAAAAGTAGCTTCGAAAAACGCTTAGGTTAAGTTTCAGAGTTGCTTCTAATGTACCAAAGTTGGACTTAGACATAATTTCACTCTCACAACATTATGGCTGGTTGGAGACAGTCCGAACCACAAGAACCGGGTCCATGGTTCTGGGCGTATACTGGGGGGACGGGGACGACTCCCATTAACCCCTGACTATACCGGGGATACGCTTATCACAATGCCTTTCTGGTCTGTGCTGAAGCAGGGCATTCTGGCAGCCAAGTGGCTTGACCTATATTAGTGAGCCTGGTTACCCCCTCTCGGAACCACAGACTTAGAAATCGCCAGCTCATATACAGTGCATACTTTTTTTTATATAATATATTTATATATATACCCTTATACACCATTTTAATAAAAAATATCACAAAATTCTTCTAAGTCCCTCGGGAAGAGTGAAAGACGCGCACGTTCATTTTCAGCGCTCCTAGACCTTCCTATAAGAAGTTAGCCAAAAAGTAGCTTCGAAAAACGCTTAGGTTAAGTTTCAGAGTTGCTTCTAATGTACCAAAGTTGGACTTAGACATAATTTCACTCTCACAACATTATGGCTGGTTGGAGACAGTCCGAACCACAAGTACCGGGTCCATGGTTCTGGGCGTATACTGGGGGGACGGGGACGACTCCCATTAACCCCTGACTATACCGGAATTACGCTTATCACAATGCCTTTCTGGTCTGTGCTGAAGCAGGGCATTCTGGCAGCCAAGTGGCTTGACCTATATTAGTGAGCCTGGTTACCCCCTCTCGGAACCACAGACTTAGAAATCGCCAGCTCATATACAGTGCATACTTTTTTTTATATAATATATTTATATATATACCCTTATACACCATTTATATAAAAAATATCACAAAATTCTTCTAAGTCCCTCGGGAAGAGTGAAAGACGCGCACGTTCATTTTCAGAGCTCCTAGACCTTCCTATAAGAAGTTAGCCAAAAAGTAGCTTCGAAAAACGCTTAGGTTAAGTTTCACAGTTGCTTCTAATGTACCAAAGCTGGACTTAGACATAATTTCACTCTCACAACATTATGGCTGGTTGGAGACAGTCCGAACCACAAGTACCGGGTCCATGGTTCTGGGCGTATACTGGGGGGACGGGGACGACTCCCATTAACCCCTGACAATACCGGGGATACACTTATCACAATGCCTTTCTGGTCTGTGCTGAAGCAGGGCATTTTGGCAGCCAAGTGGCTTGACCTTTATTAGTGAGCCTGGTTACCCCCTCTCGGAACCACAGACTTAGAAATCGCCAGCTCATATACAGTGCATAAAATATATTTATATAATATATTTATATATATACCCTTATACACCATTTCAATAAAAAATATCACAAAATTATTCTAAGTCCCTCGGGAAGAGTGAAAGACGCGCACGTTCATTTTCAGAGCTCCTAGACCTTCCTATAAGAAGTTAGCCAAAAAGTAGCTTCGAAAAACGCTTAGGTTAAGTTTCAGAGTTGCTTCTAATGTACCAAAGTTGGACTTAGACATAATTTCACTCTCACAACATTATGGCTGGTTGGAGACAGTCCGAACCAAAAGTACCGGGTCCATGGTTCTGGGCGTATACTGGGGTGACGGGGACGACTCCCATTAACCCCTGACTATACCGGGGATACGCTTATCACAATGCCTTTCTGGTCTGTGCTGAAGCAGGGCATTCTGGCAGCCAAGTGGCTTGACCTTTATTAGTGAGCCTGGTTACCCCCTCTCGGAACCACAGACTTAGAAATCGCCAGCTCATATACAGTGCATAAAATATATTTATATAATATATTTATATATATACCTTTATACACCATTTTAATAAAAAATATCACAAAATTCTTCTAAGTCCCTCGGGAAGAGTGAAAGACGCGCACGTTCATTTTCAGAGCTTCTAGACCTTCCTATAAGAAGTTAGCCAAAAAGTAGCTTCGAAAAACGCTTAGGTTAAGTTTCAGAGTTGCTTCTAATGTACCAAAGTTGGACTTAGACATAATTTCACTCTCACAACATTATGGCTGGTTGGAGACAGTCCGATCCACAAGTACCGGGTCCATGGTTCTGGGCGTATACTGGGGGGACGGGGACGACTCCCATTAACCCCTGACTATACCGGGGATACGCTTATCACAATGCCTTTCTGGTCTGTGCTGAAGTAGGGCATTCTGGCAGCCAAGTGGCTTGACCTATATTAGTGAGCCTGGTTACCCCCTCTCGGAACCACAGACTTAGAAATCGCCAGCTCATATACAGTGCATAAATTTTTTTTATATAATATATTTATATATATACCCTTATACACCATTTTAATAAAAAATATCACAAAATTCTTCTAAGTCCCTCGGGAAGAGTGAAAGACGCGCACGTTCATTTACAGAGCTCCTAGACCTTCCTATAAGAAGTTAGCCAAAAAGTAGCTTCGAAAAACGCTTAGGTTAAGTTTCAGAGTTGCTTCTAATGTACCAAAGCTGGACTTAGACATAATTTCACTCTCACAACATTATGGCTGGTTGGAGACAGTCCGAACCACAAGTACCGGGTCCATGGTTCTGGGCGTATACTGGGGGGACGGGGACGACTCCCATTAACCCCTGACTATACCGGGGATACACTTATCACAATGCCTTTCTGGTCTGTGCTGAAGCAGGGCATTCTGGCAGCCAAGTGGCTTGACCTTTATTAGTGAGCCTGGTTACCCCCTCTCGGAACCACAGACTTAGAAATCGCCAGCTCATATACAGTGCATAAAATATATTTATATAATATATTTATATATATACCCTTATACACCATTTTAATAAAAAATATCACAAAATTCTTCTAAGTCCCTCGGGAAGAGTGAAAGACGCGCACGTTCATTTTCAGCGCTCCTAGACCTTCCTATAAGAAGTTAGCCAAAAAGTAGCTTCGAAAAACGCTTAGGTTAAGTTTCAGAGTTGCTTCTAATGTACCAAAGTTGGACTTAGACATAATTTCACTCTCACAACATTATGGCTGGTTGGAGACAGTCCGAACCAAAAGTACCGGGTCCATGGTTCTGGGCGTATACTGGGGGGACGGGGACGACTCCCATTAACCCCTGACTATACCGGGGATACGCTTATCACAATGCCTTTCTGGTCTGTGCTGAAGCAGGGCATTCTGGCAGCCAAGTGGCTTGACCTTTATTAGTGAGCCTGGTTACCCCCTCTCGGAACCACAGACTTAGAAATCGCCAGCTCATATACAGTGCATAAAATATATTTATATAATATATTTATATATATACCTTTATACACCATTTTAATAAAAAATATCACAAAATTCTTCTAAGTCCCTCGGGAAGAGTGAAAGACGCGCACGTTCATTTTCAGAGCTCCTAGACCTTCCTATAAGAAGTTAGCCAAAAAGTAGCTTCGAAAAACGCTTAGGTTAAGTTTCAGAGTTGCTTCTAATGTACCAAAGCTGGACTTAGACATAATTTCACTCTCACAACATTATGGCTGGTTGGAGACAGTCCGAACCACAAGTACCGGGTCCATGGTTCTGGGCGTATACTGGGGGGACGGGGACGACTCCCATTAACCCCTGACTATACCGGGGATACACTTATCACAATGCCTTTCTGGTCTGTGCTGAAGCAGGGCATTCTGGCAGCCAAGTGGCTTGACCTTTATTAGTGAGCCTGGTTACCCCCTCTCGGAACCACAGACTTAGAAATCGCCAGCTCATATACAGTGCATAAAATATATTTATATAATATATTTATATATATACCCTTATACACCATTTTAATAAAAAATATCACAAAATTCTTCTAAGTCCCTCGGGAAGAGTGAAAGACGCGCACGTTCATTTTCAGCGCTCCTAGACCTTCCTATAAGAAGTTAGCCAAAAAGTAGCTTCGAAAAACGCTTAGGTTAAGTTTCAGAGTTGCTTCTAATGTACCAAAGTTGGACTTAGACATAATTTCACTCTCACAACATTATGGCTGGTTGGAGACAGTCCGAACCAAAAGTACCGGGTCCATGGTTCTGGGCGTATACTGGGGGGACGGGGACGACTCCCATTAACCCCTGACTATACCGGGGATACGCTTATCACAATGCCTTTCTGGTCTGTGCTGAAGCAGGGCATTCTGGCAGCCAAGTGGCTTGACCTTTATTAGTGAGCCTGGTTACCCCCTCTCGGAACCACAGACTTAGAAATCGCCAGCTCATATACAGTGCATAAAATATATTTATATAATATATTTATATATATACCTTTATACACCATTTTAATAAAAAATATCACAAAATTCTTCTAAGTCCCTCGGGAAGAGTGAAAGACGCGCACGTTCATTTTCAGAGCTCCTAGACCTTCCTATAAGAAGTTAGCCAAAAAATAGCTTCGAAAAACGCTTAGGTTAAGTTTCAGAGTTGCTTCTAATGTACCAAAGTTGGACTTAGACATAATTTCACTCTCACAACATTATGGCTGGTTGGAGACAGTCCGAACCACAAGTACCGGGTCCATGGTTCTGGGCGTATACTGGGGGGACGGGGACGACTCCCATTAACCCCTGACTATACCGGGGATACGCTTATCACAATGCCTTTCTGGTCTGTGCTGAAGCAGGGCATTCTGGCAGCCAAGTGGCTTGACCTATATTAGTGAGCCTGGTTACCCCCTCTCGGAACCACAGACTTAGAAATCGCCAGCTCATATACAGTGCATAATTTTTTTTCTATAATATATTTATATATATATACCCTTATACACCATTTTAATAAAAAATATCACAAAATTCTTCTAAGTCCCTCGGGAAGAGTGAAAGACGCGCACGTTCATTTTCAGAGCTCCTAGACCTTCCTATAAGAAGTTAGCCAAAAAGTAGCTTCGAAAAACGCTTAGGTTAAGTTTCACAGTTGCTTCTAATGTACCAAAGCTGGACTTAGACATAATTTCACTCTCACAACATTATGGCTGGTTGGAGACAGTCCGAACCACAAGTACCGGGTCCATGGTTCTGGGCGTATACTGGGGGGACGGGGACGACTCCCATTAACCCCTGACTATACCGGGGATACACTTATCACAATGCCTTTCTGGTCTGTGCTGAAGCAGGGCATTCTGGCAGCCAAGTGGCTTGACCTTTATCAGTGAGCCTGGTTACCCCCTCTCGGAACCACAGACTTAGAAATCGCCAGCTCATATACAGTGCATAAAATATATTTATATAATATATTTATATATATTCCCTTATACACCATTTTAATAAAAAATATCACAAAATTCTTCTAAGTCCCTCGGGAAGAGTGAAAGACGCGCACGTTCATTTTTAGAGCTCCTAGACCTTCCTATAAGAAGTTAGCCAAAAAGTAGCTTCGAAAAACGCTTAGGTTAAGTTTCAGAGTTGCTTCTAATGTACCAAAGTTGGACTTAGACATAATTTCACTCTCACAACATTATGGCTGGTTGGAGACAGTCCGAACCACAAGTACCGGGTCCATGGTTCTGGGCGTATACTGGGGGGACGGGGACGACTCCCATTAACCCCTGACTATACCGGGGATACGCTTATCACAATGCCTTTCTGGTCTGTGCTGAAGCAGGGCATTCTGGCAGCCAAGTGGCTTGACCTATATTAGTGAGCCTGGTTACCCCCTCTCGGAACCACAGACTTAGAAATCGCCAGCTCATATACAGTGCATACTTTTTTTTATATAATATATTTATATATATACCCTTATACACCATTTAAATAAAAAATATCACAAAATTCTTCTAAGTCCCTCGGGAAGAGTGAAAGACGCGCACGTTCATTTTCAGAGCTCCTAGACCTTCCTATAAGAAGTTAGCCAAAAAGTAGCTTCGAAAAACGCTTAGGTTAAGTTTCACAGTTGCTTCTAATGTACCAAAGCTGGACTTAGACATAATTTCACTCTCACAACATTATGGCTGGTTGGAGACAGTCCGAACCACAAGTACCGGGTCCATGGTTCTGGGCGTATACTGGGGGGACGGGGACGACTCCCATTAACCCCTGACAATACCGGGGATACACTTATCACAATGCCTTTCTGGTCTGTGCTGAAGCAGGGCATTTTGGCAGCCAAGTGGCTTGACCTTTATTAGTGAGCCTGGTTACCCCCTCTCGGAACCACAGACTTAGAAATCGCCAGCTCATATACAGTGCATAAAATATATTTATATAATATATTTATATATATACCCTTATACACCATTTCAATAAAAAATATCACAAAATTATTCTAAGTCCCTCGGAAAGAGTGAAAGACGCGCACGTTCATTTTCAGAGCTCCTAGACCTTCCTATAAGAAGTTAGCCAAAAAGTAGCTTCGAAAAACGCTTAGGTTAAGTTTCAGAGTTGCTTCTAATGTACCAAAGTTGGACTTAGACATAATTTCACTCTCACAACATTATGGCTGGTTGGAGACAGTCCGAACCAAAAGTACCGGGTCCATGGTTCTGGGCGTATACTGGGGTGACGGGGACGACTCCCATTAACCCCTGACTATACCGGGGATACGCTTATCACAATGCCTTTCTGGTCTGTGCTGAAGCAGGGCATTCTGGCAGCCAAGTGGCTTGACCTTTATTAGTGAGCCTGGTTACCCCCTCTCGGAACCACAGACTTAGAAATCGCCAGCTCATATACAGTGCATAAAATATATTTATATAATATATTTATATATATACCTTTATACACCATTTTAATAAAAAATATCACAAAATTCTTCTAAGTCCCTCGGGAAGAGTGAAAGACGCGCACGTTCATTTTCAGAGCTCCTAGACCTTCCTATAAGAAGTTAGCCAAAAAGTAGCTTCGAAAAACGCTTAGGTTAAGTTTCAGAGTTGCTTCTAATGTACCAAAGTTGGACTTAGACATAATTTCACTCTCACAACATTATGGCTGGTTGGAGACAGTCCGATCCACAAGTACCGGGTCCATGGTTCTGGGCGTATACTGGGGGGACGGGGACGACTCCCATTAACCCCTGACTATACCGGGGATACGCTTATCACAATGCCTTTCTGGTCTGTGCTGAAGCAGGGCATTCTGGCAGCCAAGTGGCTTGACCTATATTAGTGAGCCTGGTTACCCCCTCTCGGAACCACAGACTTAGAAATCGCCAGCTCATATACAGTGCATAAATTTTTTTTATATAATATATTTATATATATACCCTTATACACCATTTTAATAAAAAATATCACAAAATTCTTCTAAGTCCCTCGGGAAGAGTGAAAGACGCGCACGTTCATTTTCAGAGCTCCTAGACCTTCCTATAAGAAGTTAGCCAAAAAGTAGCTTCGAAAAACGCTTAGGTTAAGTTTCAGAGTTGCTTCTAATGTACCAAAGCTGGACTTAGACATAATTTCACTCTCACAACATTATGGCTGGTTGGAGACAGTCCGAACCACAAGTACCGGGTCCATGGTTCTGGGCGTATACTGGGGGGACGGGGACGACTCCCATTAACCCCTGACTATACCGGGGATACACTTATCACAATGCCTTTCTGGTCTGTGCTGAAGCAGGGCATTCTGGCAGCCAAGTGGCTTGACCTTTATTAGTGAGCCTGGTTACCCCCTCTCGGAACCACAGACTTAGAAATCGCCAGCTCATATACAGTGCATAAAATATATTTATATAATATATTTATATATATACCCTTATACACCATTTTAATAAAAAATATCACAAAATTCTTCTAAGTCCCTCGGGAAGAGTGAAAGACGCGCACGTTCATTTTCAGCGCTCCTAGACCTTCCTATAAGAAGTTAGCCAAAAAGTAGCTTCGAAAAACGCTTAGGTTAAGTTTCAGAGTTGCTTCTAATGTACCAAAGTTGGACTTAGACATAATTTCACTCTCACAACATTATGGCTGGTTGGAGACAGTCCGAACCAAAAGTACCGGGTCCATGGTTCTGGGCGTATACTGGGGGGACGGGGACGACTCCCATTAACCCCTGACTATACCGGGGATACGCTTATCACAATGCCTTTCTGGTCTGTGCTGAAGCAGGGCATTCTGGCAGCCAAGTGGCTTGACCTTTATTAGTGAGCCTGGTTACCCCCTCTCGGAACCACAGACTTAGAAATCGCCAGCTCATATACAGTGCATAAAATATATTTATATAATATATTTATATATATACCTTTATACACCATTTTAATAAAAAATATCACAAAATTCTTCTAAGTCCCTCGGGAAGAGTGAAAGACGCGCACGTTCATTTTCAGAGCTCCTAGACCTTCCTATAAGAAGTTAGCCAAAAAATAGCTTCGAAAAACGCTTAGGTTAAGTTTCAGAGTTGCTTCTAATGTACCAAAGTTGGACTTAGACATAATTTCACTCTCACAACATTATGGCTGGTTGGAGACAGTCCGAACCACAAGTACCGGGTCCATGGTTCTGGGCGTATACTGGGGGGACGGGGACGACTCCCATTAACCCCTGACTATACCGGGGATACGCTTATCACAATGCCTTTCTGGTCTGTGCTGAAGCAGGGCATTCTGGCAGCCAAGTGGCTTGACCTATATTAGTGAGCCTGGTTACCCCCTCTCGGAACCACAGACTTAGAAATCGCCAGCTCATATACAGTGCATAATTTTTTTTCTATAATATATTTATATATATATACCCTTATACACCATTTTAATAAAAAATATCACAAAATTCTTCTAAGTCCCTCGGGAAGAGTGAAAGACGCGCACGTTCATTTTCAGAGCTCCTAGACCTTCCTATAAGAAGTTAGCCAAAAAGTAGCTTCGAAAAACGCTTAGGTTAAGTTTCACAGTTGCTTCTAATGTACCAAAGCTGGACTTAGACATAATTTCACTCTCACAACATTATGGCTGGTTGGAGACAGTCCGAACCACAAGTACCGGGTCCATGGTTCTGGGCGTATACTGGGGGGACGGGGACGACTCCCATTAACCCCTGACTATACCGGGGATACACTTATCACAATGCCTTTCTGGTCTGTGCTGAAGCAGGGCATTCTGGCAGCCAAGTGGCTTGACCTTTATCAGTGAGCCTGGTTACCCCCTCTCGGAACCACAGACTTAGAAATCGCCAGCTCATATACAGTGCATAAAATATATTTATATAATATATTTATATATATACCCTTATACACCATTTTAATAAAAAATATCACAAAATTCTTCTAAGTCCCTCGGGAAGAGTGAAAGACGCGCACGTTCATTTTTAGAGCTCCTAGACCTTCCTATAAGAAGTTAGCCAAAAAGTAGCTTCGAAAAACGCTTAGGTTAAGTTTCAGAGCTGCTTCTAATGTACCAAAGCTGGACTTAGACATAATTTCACTCTCACAACATTATGGCTGGTTGGAGACAGTCCGAACCACAAGTACCGGGTCCATTGTTCTGGGCGTATACTGGGGGGACGGGGACGACTCCCATTAACCCCTGACTATACCGGGGATACGCTTATCACAATGCCTTTCTGGTCTGTGCTGAAGCAGGGCATTCTGGCAGCCAAGTGGCTTGACCTATATTAGTGAGCCTGGTTACCCCCTCTCGGAACCACAGACTTAGAAATCGCCAGCTCATATACAGTGCATACTTTTTTTTATATAATATATTTATATATATACCCTTATACACCATTTTAATAAAAAATATCACAAAATTCTTCTAAGTCCCTCGGGAAGAGTGAAAGACGCGCACGTTCATTTTCAGCGCTCCTAGACCTTCCTATAAGAAGTTAGCCAAAAAGTAGCTTCGAAAAACGCTTAGGTTAAGTTTCAGAGTTGCTTCTAATGTACCAAAGTTGGACTTAGACATAATTTCACTCTCACAACATTATGGCTGGTTGGAGACAGTCCGAACCACAAGTACCGGGTCCATGGTTCTGGGCGTATACTGGGGGGACGGGGACGACTCCCATTAACCCCTGACTATACCGGGGATACGCTTATCACAATGCCTTTCTGGTCTGTGCTGAAGCAGGGCATTCTGGCAGCCAAGTGGCTTGACCTATATTAGTGAGCCTGGTTACCCCCTCTCGGAACCACAGACTTAGAAATCGCCAGCTCATATACAGTGCATACTTTTTTTTATATAATATATTTATATATATACCCTTATACACCATTTAAATAAAAAATATCACAAAATTCTTCTAAGTCCCTCGGGAAGAGTGAAAGACGCGCACGTTCATTTTCAGAGCTCCTAGACCTTCCTATAAGAAGTTAGCCAAAAAGTAGCTTCGAAAAACGCTTAGGTTAAGTTTCACAGTTGCTTCTAATGTACCAAAGCTGGACTTAGACATAATTTCACTCTCACAACATTATGGCTGGTTGGAGACAGTCCGAACCACAAGTACCGGGTCCATGGTTCTGGGCGTATACTGGGGGGACGGGGACGACTCCCATTAACCCCTGACTATACCGGGGATACACTTATCACAATGCCTTTCTGGTCTGTGCTGAAGCAGGGCATTTTGGCAGCCAAGTGGCTTGACCTTTATTAGTGAGCCTGGTTACCCCCTCTCGGAACCACAGACTTAGAAATCGCCAGCTCATATACAGTGCATAAAATATATTTATATAATATATTTATATATATACCCTTATACACCATTTCAATAAAAAATATCACAAAATTCTTCTAAGTCCCTCGGGAAGAGTGAAAGACGCGCACGTTCATTTTCAGAGCTCCTAGACCTTCCTATAAGAAGTTAGCCAAAAAGTAGCTTCGAAAAACGCTTAGGTTAAGTTTCAGAGTTGCTTCTAATGTACCAAAGCTGGACTTAGACATAATTTCACTCTCACAACATTATGGCTGGTTGGAGACAGTCCGAACCACAAGTACCGGGTCCATGGTTCTGGGCGTATACTGGGGGGACGGGGACGACTCCCATTAACCCCTGACTATACCGGGGATACGCTTATCACAATGCCTTTCTGGTCTGTGCTGAAGCAGGGCATTCTGGCAGCCAAGTGGCTTGACCTTTATTAGTGAGCCTGGTTACCCCCTCTCGGAACCACAGACTTAGAAATCGCCAGCTCATATACAGTGCATAATTTTTTTTTATTTAATATATTTATATATATACCCTTATACACCATTTTAATAAAAAATATCACAAAATTCTTCTAAGTCCCTCGGGAAGAGTGAAAGACGCGCACGTTCATTTTCAGAGCTCCTAGACCTTCCTATAAGAAGTTAGCCAAAAAGTAGCTTCGAAAAACGCTTAGGTTAAGTTTCAGAGTTGCTTCTAATGTACCAAAGTTGGACTTAGACATAATTTCACTCTCACAACATTATGGCTGGTTGGAGACAGTCCGAACCACAAGTACCGGGTCCATGGTTCTGGGCGTATACTGGGGGAACGGGGACGACTCCCATTAACCCCTGACTATACCGGGGATACGCTTATCACAATGCCTTTCTGGTCTGTGCTGAAGCAGGGCATTCTGGCAGCCAAGTGGCTTGACCTATATTAGTGAGCCTGGTTACCCCCTCTCGGAACCACAGACTTAGAAATCGCAAGCTCATATACAGTGCATAAAATATATTTATATAATATATTTATATATATACCCTTATACACCATTTTAATAAAAAATATCACAAAATTCTTCTAAGTCCCTCGGGAAGAGTGAAAGACGCGCACGTTCATTTTCAGAGCTCCTAGACCTTCCTATAAGAAGTTAGCCAAAAAGTAGCTTCGAAAAACGCTTAGGTTAAGTTTCAGAGTTGCTTCTAATGTACCAAAGTTGGACTTAGACATAATTTCACTCTCACAACATTATGGCTGGTTGGAGACAGTCCGAACCACAAGAACCGGGTCCATGGTTCTGGGCGTATACTGGGGGGACGGGGACGACTCCCATTAACCCCTGACTATACCGGGGATACGCTTATCACAATGCCTTTCTGGTCTGTGCTGAAGCAGGGCATTCTGGCAGCCAAGTGGCTTGACCTATATTAGTGAGCCTGGTTACCCCCTCTCGGAACCACAGACTTAGAAATCGCCAGCTCATATACAGTGCATACTTTTTTTTATATAATATATTTATATATATACCCTTATACACCATTTTAATAAAAAATATCACAAAATTCTTCTAAGTCCCTCGGGAAGAGTGAAAGACGCGCACGTTCATTTTCAGCGCTCCTAGACCTTCCTATAAGAAGTTAGCCAAAAAGTAGCTTCGAAAAACGCTTCGGTTAAGTTTCAGAGTTGCTTCTAATGTACCAAAGTTGGACTTAGACATAATTTCACTCTCACAACATTATGGCTGGTTGGAGACAGTCCGAACCACAAGTACCGGGTCCATGGTTCTGGGCGTATACTGGGGGGACGGGGACGACTCCCATTAACCCCTGACTATACCGGGGATACGCTTATCACAATGCCTTTCTGGTCTGTGCTGAAGCAGGGCATTCTGGCAGCCAAGTGGCTTGACCTATATTAGTGAGCCTGGTTACCCCCTCTCGGAACCACAGACTTAGAAATCGCCAGCTCATATACAGTGCATACTTTTTTTTATATAATATATTTATATATATACCCTTATACACCATTTAAATAAAAAATATCACAAAATTCTTCTAAGTCCTTTGGGAAGAGTGAAAGACGCGCACGTTCATTTTCAGAGCTCCTAGACCTTCCTATAAGAAGTTAGCCAAAAAGTAGCTTCGAAAAACGCTTAGGTTAAGTTTCAGAGTTGCTTCTAATGTACCAAAGCTGGACTTAGACATAATTTCACTCTCACAACATTATGGCTGGTTGGAGACAGTCCGAACCACAAGTACCGGGTCCATGGTTCTGGGCGTATACTGGGGGGACGGGGACGACTCCCATTAACCCCTGACTATACCGGGGATACGCTTATCACAATGCCTTTCTGGTCTGTGCTGAAGCAGGGCATTCTGGCAGCCAAGTGGCTTGACCTATATTAGTGAGCCTGGTTACCCCCTCTCGGAACCACAGACTTAGAAATCGCCAGCTCATATACAGTGCATACTTTTTTTTATATAATATATTTATATATATACCCTTATACACCATTTAAATAAAAAATATCACAAAATTCTTCTAAGTCCCTCGGGAAGAGTGAAAGACGCGCACGTTCATTTTCAGAGCTCCTAGACCTTCCTATAAGAAGTTAGCCAAAAAGTAGCTTCGAAAAACGCTTAGGTTAAGTTTCACAGTTGCTTCTAATGTACCAAAGCTGGACTTAGACATAATTTCACTCTCACAACATTATGGCTGGTTGGAGACAGTCCGAACCACAAGTACCGGGTCCATGGTTCTGGGCGTATACTGGGGGGACGGGGACGACTCCCATTAACCCCTGACTATACCGGGGATACACTTATCACAATGCCTTTCTGGTCTGTGCTGAAGCAGGGCATTTTGGCAGCCAAGTGGCTTGACCTTTATTAGTGAGCCTGGTTACCCCCTCTCGGAACCACAGACTTAGAAATCGCCAGCTCATATACAGTGCATAAAATATATTTATATAATATATTTATATATATACCCTTATACACCATTTCAATAAAAAATATCACAAAATTCTTCTAAGTCCCTCGGGAAGAGTGAAAGACGCGCACGTTCATTTTCAGAGCTCCTAGACCTTCCTATAAGAAGTTAGCCAAAAAGTAGCTTCGAAAAACGCTTAGGTTAAGTTTCAGAGTTGCTTCTAATGTACCAAAGCTGGACTTAGACATAATTTCACTCTCACAACATTATGGCTGGTTGGAGACAGTCCGAACCACAAGTACCGGGTCCATGGTTCTGGGCGTATACTGGGGGGACGGGGACGACTCCCATTAACCCCTGACTATACCGGGGATACGCTTATCACAATGCCTTTCTGGTCTGTGCTGAAGCAGGGCATTCTGGCAGCCAAGTGGCTTGACCTTTATTAGTGAGCCTGGTTACCCCCTCTCGGAACCACAGACTTAGAAATCGCCAGCTCATATACAGTGCATAATTTTTTTTTATTTAATATATTTATATATATACCCTTATACACCATTTTAATAAAAAATATCACAAAATTCTTCTAAGTCCCTCGGGAAGAGTGAAAGACGCGCACGTTCATTTTCAGAGCTCCTAGACCTTCCTATAAGAAGTTAGCCAAAAAGTAGCTTCGAAAAACGCTTAGGTTAAGTTTCAGAGTTGCTTCTAATGTACCAAAGTTGGACTTAGACATAATTTCACTCTCACAACATTATGGCTGGTTGGAGACAGTCCGAACCACAAGTACCGGGTCCATGGTTCTGGGCGTATACTGGGGGAACGGGGACGACTCCCATTAACCCCTGACTATACCGGGGATACGCTTATCACAATGCCTTTCTGGTCTGTGCTGAAGCAGGGCATTCTGGCAGCCAAGTGGCTTGACCTATATTAGTGAGCCTGGTTACCCCCTCTCGGAACCACAGACTTAGAAATCGCAAGCTCATATACAGTGCATAAAATATATTTATATAATATATTTATATATATACCCTTATACACCATTTTAATAAAAAATATCACAAAATTCTTCTAAGTCCCTCGGGAAGAGTGAAAGACGCGCACGTTCATTTTCAGAGCTCCTAGACCTTCCTATAAGAAGTTAGCCAAAAAGTAGCTTCGAAAAACGCTTAGGTTAAGTTTCAGAGTTGCTTCTAATGTACCAAAGTTGGACTTAGACATAATTTCACTCTCACAACATTATGGCTGGTTGGAGACAGTCCGAACCACAAGAACCGGGTCCATGGTTCTGGGCGTATACTGGGGGGACGGGGACGACTCCCATTAACCCCTGACTATACCGGGGATACGCTTATCACAATGCCTTTCTGGTCTGTGCTGAAGCAGGGCATTCTGGCAGCCAAGTGGCTTGACCTATATTAGTGAGCCTGGTTACCCCCTCTCGGAACCACAGACTTAGAAATCGCCAGCTCATATACAGTGCATACTTTTTTTTATATAATATATTTATATATATACCCTTATACACCATTTAAATAAAAAATATCACAAAATTCTTCTAAGTCCCTCGGGAAGAGTGAAAGACGCGCACGTTCATTTTCAGCGCTCCTAGACCTTCCTATAAGAAGTTAGCCAAAAAGTAGCTTCGAAAAACGCTTAGGTTAAGTTTCAGAGTTGCTTCTAATGTACCAAAGCTGGACTTAGACATAATTTCACTCTCACAACATTATGGCTGGTTGGAGACAGTCCGAACCACAAGTACCGGGTCCATGGTTCTGGGCGTATACTGGGGGGACGGGGACGACTCCCATTAACCCCTGACTATACCGGGGATACGCTTATCACAATGCCTTTCTGGTCTGTGCTGAAGCAGGGCATTCTGGCAGCCAAGTGGCTTGACCTTTATTAGTGAGCCTGGTTACCCCCTCTCGGAACCACAGACTTAGAAATCGCCAGCTCATATACAGTGCATAATTTTTTTTTATTTAATATATTTATATATATACCCTTATACACCATTTTAATAAAAAATATCACAAAATTCTTCTAAGTCCCTCGGGAAGAGTGAAAGACGCGCACGTTCATTTTCAGAGCTCCTAGACCTTCCTATAAGAAGTTAGCCAAAAAGTAGCTTCGAAAAACGCTTAGGTTAAGTTTCAGAGCTGCTTCTAATGTACCAAAGCTGGACTTAGACATAATTTCACTCTCACAACATTATGGCTGGTTGGAGACAGTCCGAACCACAAGTACCGGGTCCATTGTTCTGGGCGTATACTGGGGGGACGGGGACGACTCCCATTAACCCCTGACTATACCGGGGATACGCTTATCACAATGCCTTTCTGGTCTGTGCTGAAGCAGGGCATTCTGGCAGCCAAGTGGCTTGACCTATATTAGTGAGCCTGGTTACCCCCTCTCGGAACCACAGACTTAGAAATCGCCAGCTCATATACAGTGCATAAAATATATTTATATAATATATTTATATATATACCCTTATACACCATTTTAATAAAAAATATCACAAAATTATTGTAAGTCCCTCGGGAAGAGTGAAAGACGCGCACGTTCATTTTCAGAGCTCCTAGACCTTCCTATAAGAAGTTAGCCAAAAAGTAGCTTCGAAAAACGCTTAGGTTAAGTTTCAGAGTTGCTTCTAATGTACCAAAGTTGGACTTAGACATAATTTCACTCTCACAACATTATGGCTGGTTGGAGACAGTCCGAACCACAAGTACCGGGTCCATGGTTCTGGGCGTATACTGGGGGAACGGGGACGACTCCCATTAACCCCTGACTATACCGGGGATACGCTTATCACAATGCCTTTCTGGTCTGTGCTGAAGCAGGGCATTCTGGCAGCCAAGTGGCTTGACCTATATTAGTGAGCCTGGTTACCCCCTCTCGGAACCACAGACTTAGAAATCGCCAGCTCATATACAGTGCATACTTTTTTTTATATAATATATTTATATATATACCCTTATACACCATTTTAATAAAAAATATCACAAAATTCTTCTAAGTCCCTCGGGAAGAGTGAAAGACGCGCACGTTCATTTTCAGCGCTCCTAGACCTTCCTATAAGAAGTTAGCCAAAAAGTAGCTTCGAAAAACGCTTAGGTTAAGTTTCAGAGTTGCTTCTAATGTACCAAAGTTGGACTTAGACATAATTTCACTCTCACAACATTATGGCTGGTTGGAGACAGTCCGAACCACAAGTACCGGGTCCATGGTTCTGGGCGTATACTGGGGGGACGGGGACGACTCCCATTAACCCCTGACTATACCGGGGATACGCTTATCACAATGCCTTTCTGGTCTGTGCTGAAGCAGGGCATTCTGGCAGCCAAGTGGCTTGACCTTTATTAGTGAGCCTGGTTACCCCCTCTCGGAACCACAGACTTAGAAATCGCCAGCTCATATACAGTGCATAATTTTTTTTTATTTAATATATTTATATATATACCCTTATACACCATTTTAATAAAAAATATCACAAAATTCTTCTAAGTCCCTCGGGAAGAGTGAAAGACGCGCACGTTCATTTTCAGAGCTCCTAGACCTTCCTATAAGAAGTTAGCCAAAAAGTAGCTTCGAAAAACGCTTAGGTTAAGTTTCAGAGCTGCTTCTAATGTACCAAAGCTGGACTTAGACATAATTTCACTCTCACAACATTATGGCTGGTTGGAGACAGTCCGAACCACAAGTACCGGGTCCATTGTTCTGGGCGTATACTGGGGGGACGGGGACGACTCCCATTAACCCCTGACTATACCGGGGATACGCTTATCACAATGCCTTTCTGGTCTGTGCTGAAGCAGGGCATTCTGGCAGCCAAGTGGCTTGACCTATATTAGTGAGCCTGGTTACCCCCTCTCGGAACCACAGACTTAGAAATCGCCAGCTCATATACAGTGCATAAAATATATTTATATAATATATTTATATATATACCCTTATACACCATTTTAATAAAAAATATCACAAAATTATTGTAAGTCCCTCGGGAAGAGTGAAAGACGCGCACGTTCATTTTCAGAGCTCCTAGACCTTCCTATAAGAAGTTAGCCAAAAAGTAGCTTCGAAAAACGCTTAGGTTAAGTTTCAGAGTTGCTTCTAATGTACCAAAGTTGGACTTAGACATAATTTCACTCTCACAACATTATGGCTGGTTGGAGACAGTCCGAACCACAAGTACCGGGTCCATGGTTCTGGGCGTATACTGGGGGAACGGGGACGACTCCCATTAACCCCTGACTATACCGGGGATACGCTTATCACAATGCCTTTCTGGTCTGTGCTGAAGCAGGGCATTCTGGCAGCCAAGTGGCTTGACCTATATTAGTGAGCCTGGTTACCCCCTCTCGGAACCACAGACTTAGAAATCGCCAGCTCATATACAGTGCATACTTTTTTTTATATAATATATTTATATATATACCCTTATACACCATTTTAATAAAAAATATCACAAAATTCTTCTAAGTCCCTCGGGAAGAGTGAAAGACGCGCACGTTCATTTTCAGCGCTCCTAGACCTTCCTATAAGAAGTTAGCCAAAAAGTAGCTTCGAAAAACGCTTAGGTTAAGTTTCAGAGTTGCTTCTAATGTACCAAAGTTGGACTTAGACATAATTTCACTCTCACAACATTATGGCTGGTTGGAGACAGTCCGAACCACAAGTACCGGGTCCATGGTTCTGGGCGTATACTGGGGGGACGGGGACGACTCCCATTAACCCCTGACTATACCGGGGATACGCTTATCACAATGCCTTTCTGGTCTGTGCTGAAGCAGGGCATTCTGGCAGCCAAGTGGCTTGACCTATATTAGTGAGCCTAATTACCCCCTCTCGGATCCACAGACTTAGAAATCGCCAGCTCATATACAGTGCATACTTTTTTTTATATAATATATTTATATATATACCCTTACAGTATACACCATTTAAATAAAAAATATCACAAAATTCTTCTAAGTCCCTCGGGATGAGTAAAAGACGCGCACGTTCATTTTCAGAGCTCCTAGACCTTCCTATAAGAAGTTAGCCAAAAAGTAGCTTCGAAAAACGCTTAGGTTAAGTTTCAGAGTTGCTTCTAATGTACCAAAGCTGGACTTAGACATAATTTCACTCTCACAACATTATGGCTGGTTGGAGACAGTCCGAACCACAAGTACCGGGTCCATGGTATTGGGCGTATACTGGGGGGACGGGGACGACTCCCATTAACCCCTGACTATACCGGGGATACGCTTATCACAATGCCTTTCTGGTCTGTGCTGAAGCAGGGCATTCTGGCAGCCAAGTGGCTTGACCTTTATTAGTGAGCCTGGTTACCCCCTCTCGGAACCACAGACTTAGAAATCGCCAGCTCATATACAGTGCATAATTTTTTTTTATTTAATATATTTATATATATACCCTTATACACCATTTTAATAAAAAATATCACAAAATTCTTCTAAGTCCCTCGGGAAGAGTGAAAGACGCGCACGTTCATTTTCAGAGCTCCTAGACCTTCCTATAAGAAGTTACACAAAAAGTAGCTTCGAAAAACGCTTAGGTTAAGTTTCAGAGTTGCTTCTAATGTACCAAAGCTGGACTTAGACATAATTTCACTCTCACAACATTATGGCTGGTTGGAGACAGTCCGAACCACAAGTACCGGGTCCATTGTTCTGGGCGTATACTGGGGGGACGGGGACGACTCCCATTAACCCCTGACTATACCGGGGATACGCTTATCACAATGCCTTTCTGGTCTGTGCTGAAGCAGGGCATTCTGGCAGCCAAGTGGCTTGACCTATATTAGTGAGCCTGGTTACCCCCTCTCGGAACCACAGACTTAGAAATCGCCAGCTCATATACAGTGCATAAAATATATTTATATAATATATTTATATATATACCCTTATACACCATTTTAATAAAAAATATCACAAAATTATTGTAAGTCCCTCGGGAAGAGTGAAAGACGCGCACGTTCATTTTCAGAGCTCCTAGACCTTCCTATAAGAAGTTAGCCAAAAAGTAGCTTCGAAAAACGCTTAGGTTAAGTTTCAGAGTTGCTTCTAATGTACCAAAGTTGGACTTAGACATAATTTCACTCTCACAACATTATGGCTGGTTGGAGACAGTCCAAACCACAAGTACCGGGTCCATGGTTCTGGGCGTATACTGGGGGAACGGGGACGACTCCCATTAACCCCTGACTATACCGGGGATACGCTTATCACAATGCCTTTCTGGTCTGTGCTGAAGCAGGGCATTCTGGCAGCCAAGTGGCTTGACCTTTATTAGTGAGCCTGGTTACCCCCTCTCGGAACCACAGACTTAGAAATCGCCAGCTCATATACAGTGCATACTTTTTTTTATATAATATATTTATATATATACCCTTATACACCATTTTAATAAAAAATATCACAAAATTCTTCTAAGTCCCTCGGGAAGAGTGAAAGACGCGCACGTTCATTTTCAGAGCTCCTAGACCTTCCTATAAGAAGTTAGCCAAAAAGTAGCTTCGAAAAACGCTTAGGTTAAGTTTCAGAGCTGCTTCTAATGTACCAAAGCTGGACTTAGACATAATTTCACTCTCACAACATTATGGCTGGTTGGAGACAGTCCGAACCACAAGTACCGGGTCCATTGTTCTGGGCGTATACTGGGGGGACGGGGACGACTCCCATTAACCCCTGACTATACCGGGGATACGCTTATCACAATGCCTTTCTGGTCTGTGCTGAAGCAGGGCATTCTGGCAGCCAAGTGGCTTGACCTATATTAGTGAGCCTGGTTACCCCCTCTCGGAACCACAGACTAAGAAATCGCCAGCTCATATACAGTGCATAAAATATATTTATATAATATATTTATATATATACCCTTATACACCATTTCAATAAAAAATATCACAAAATTCTTCTAAGTCCCTCGGGAAGAGTGAAAGACGCGCACGTTCATTTTCAGAGCTCCTAGACCTTCCTATAAGAAGTTAGCCAAAAAGTAGCTTCGAAAAACGCTTAGGTTAAGTTTCAGAGTTGCTTCTAATGTACCAAAGCTGGACTTAGACATAATTTCACTCTCACAACATTATGGCTGGTTGGAGACAGTCCGAACCACAAGTACCGGGTCCATGGTTCTGGGCGTATACTGGGGGGACGGGGACGACTCCCATTAACCCCTGACTATACCGGGGATACGCTTATCACAATGCCTTTCTGGTCTGTGCTGAAGCAGGGCATTCTGGCAGCCAAGTGGCTTGACCTTTATTAGTGAGCCTGGTTACCCCCTCTCGGAACCACAGACTTAGAAATCGCCAGCTCATATACAGTGCATAATTTTTTTTATTTAATATATTTATATATATACCCTTATACACCATTTTAATAAAAAATATCACAAAATTCTTCTAAGTCCCTCGGGAAGAGTGAAAGACGCGCACGTTCATTTTCAGAGCTCCTAGACCTTCCTATAAGAAGTTAGCCAAAAAGTAGCTTCGAAAAACGCTTAGGTTAAGTTTCAGAGCTGCTTCTAATGTACCAAAGCTGGACTTAGACATAATTTCACTCTCACAACATTATGGCTGGTTGGAGACAGTCCGAACCACAAGTACCGGGTCCATGGTTCTGGGCGTATACTGGGGGAACGGGGACGACTCCCATTAACCCCTGACTATACCGGGGATACGCTTATCACAATGCCTTTCTGGTCTGTGCTGAAGCAGGGCATTCTGGCAGCCAAGTGGCTTGACCTATATTAGTGAGCCTGGTTACCCCCTCTCGGAACCACAGACTTAGAAATCGCAAGCTCATATACAGTGCATAAAATATATTTATATAATATATTTATATATATACCCTTATACACCATTTTAATAAAAAATATCACAAAATTCTTCTAAGTCCCTCGGGAAGAGTGAAAGACGCGCACGTTCATTTTCAGAGCTCCTAGACCTTCCTATAAGAAGTTAGCCAAAAAGTAGCTTCGAAAAACGCTTAGGTTAAGTTTCAGAGTTGCTTCTAATGTACCAAAGTTGGACTTAGACATAATTTCACTCTCACAACATTATGGCTGGTTGGAGACAGTCCGAACCACAAGAACCGGGTCCATGGTTCTGGGCGTATACTGGGGGGACGGGGACGACTCCCATTAACCCCTGACTATACCGGGGATACGCTTATCACAATGCCTTTCTGGTCTGTGCTGAAGCAGGGCATTCTGGCAGCCAAGTGGCTTGACCTATATTAGTGAGCCTGGTTACCCCCTCTCGGAACCACAGACTTAGAAATCGCCAGCTCATATACAGTGCATACTTTTTTTTATATAATATATTTATATATATACCCTTATTCACCATTTTAATAAAAAATATCACAAAATTCTTCTAAGTCCCTCGGGAAGAGTGAAAGACGCGCACGTTCATTTTCAGCGCTCCTAGGCCTTCCTATAAGAAGTTAGCCAAAAAGTAGCTTCGAAAAACGCTTAGGTTAAGTTTCAGAGTTGCTTCTAATGTACCAAAGTTGGACTTAGACATAATTTCACTCTCACAACATTATGGCTGGTTGGAGACAGTCCGAACCACAAGTACCGGGTCCATGGTTCTGGGCGTATACTGGGGGGACGGGGACGACTCCCATTAACCCCTGACTATACCGGGGATACGCTTATCACAATGCCTTTCTGGTCTGTGCTGAAGCAGGGCATTCTGGCAGCCAAGTGGCTTGACCTATATTAGTGAGCCTGGTTACCCCCTCTCGGAACCACAGACTTAGAAATCGCCAGCTCATATACAGTGCATACTTTTTTTTATATATATATATTTATATATATACCCTTATACACCATTTAAATAAAAAATATCTCAAAATTCTTCTAAGTCCTTTGGGAAGAGTGAAAGACGCGCACGTTCATTTTCAGAGCTCCTAGACCTTCCTATAAGAAGTTAGCCAAAAAGTAGCTTCGAAAAACGCTTAGGTTAAGTTTCAGAGTTGCTTCTAATGTACCAAAGCTGGACTTAGACATAATTTCACTCTCACAACATTATGGCTGGTTGGAGACAGTCCGAACCACAAGTACCGGGTCCATGGTTCTGGGCGTATACTGGGGGGACGGGGACGACTCCCATTAACCCCTGACTATACCGGGGATACGCTTATCACAATGCCTTTCTGGTCTGTGCTGAAGCAGGGCATTCTGGCAGCCAAGTGGCTTGACCTTTATTAGTGAGCCTGGTTACCCCCTCTCGGAACCACAGACTTAGAAATCGCCAGCTCATATACAGTGCATAATTTTTTTTTATTTAATATATTTATATATATACCCTTATACACCATTTTAATAAAAAATATCACAAAATTCTTCTAAGTCCCTCGGGAAGAGTGAAAGACGCGCACGTTCATTTTCAGAGCTCCTAGACCTTCCTATAAGAAGTTAGCCAAAAAGTAGCTTCGAAAAACGCTTAGGTTAAGTTTCAGAGCTGCTTCTAATGTACCAAAGCTGGACTTAGACATAATTTCACTCTCACAACATTATGGCTGGTTGGAGACAGTCCGAACCACAAGTACCGGGTCCATTGTTCTGGGCGTATACTGGGGGGACGGGGACGACTCCCATTAACCCCTGACTATACCGGGGATACGCTTATCACAATGCCTTTCTGGTCTGTGCTGAAGCAGGGCATTCTGGCAGCCAAGTGGCTTGACCTATATTAGTGAGCCTGGTTACCCCCTCTCGGAACCACAGACTTAGAAATCGCCAGCTCATATACAGTGCATAAAATATATTTATATAATATATTTATATATATACCCTTATACACCATTTTAATAAAAAATATCACAAAATTATTGTAAGTCCCTCGGGAAGAGTGAAAGACGCGCACGTTCATTTTCAGAGCTCCTAGACCTTCCTATAAGAAGTTAGCCAAAAAGTAGCTTCGAAAAACGCTTAGGTTAAGTTTCAGAGTTGCTTCTAATGTACCAAAGTTGGACTTAGACATAATTTCACTCTCACAACATTATGGCTGGTTGGAGACAGTCCGAACCACAAGTACCGGGTCCATGGTTCTGGGCGTATACTGGGGGAACGGGGACGACTCCCATTAACCCCTGACTATACCGGGGATACGCTTATCACAATGCCTTTCTGGTCTGTGCTGAAGCAGGGCATTCTGGCAGCCAAGTGGCTTGACCTATATTAGTGAGCCTGGTTACCCCCTCTCGGAACCACAGACTTAGAAATCGCCAGCTCATATACAGTGCATACTTTTTTTTATATAATATATTTATATATATACCCTTATACACCATTTTAATAAAAAATATCACAAAATTCTTCTAAGTCCCTCGGGAAGAGTGAAAGACGCGCACGTTCATTTTCAGCGCTCCTAGACCTTCCTATAAGAAGTTAGCCAAAAAGTAGCTTCGAAAAACGCTTAGGTTAAGTTTCAGAGTTGCTTCTAATGTACCAAAGTTGGACTTAGACATAATTTCACTCTCACAACATTATGGCTGGTTGGAGACAGTCCGAACCACAAGTACCGGGTCCATGGTTCTGGGCGTATACTGGGGGGACGGGGACGACTCCCATTAACCCCTGACTATACCGGGGATACGCTTATCACAATGCCTTTCTGGTCTGTGCTGAAGCAGGGCATTCTGGCAGCCAAGTGGCTTGACCTATATTAGTGAGCCTGGTTACCCCCTCTCGGAACCACAGACTTAGAAATCGCCAGCTCATATACAGTGCATACTTTTTTTTATATATATATATTTATATATATACCCTTATACACCATTTAAATAAAAAATATCTCAAAATTCTTCTAAGTCCTTTGGGAAGAGTGAAAGACGCGCACGTTCATTTTCAGAGCTCCTAGACCTTCCTATAAGAAGTTAGCCAAAAAGTAGCTTCGAAAAACGCTTAGGTTAAGTTTCAGAGTTGCTTCTAATGTACCAAAGCTGGACTTAGACATAATTTCACTCTCACAACATTATGGCTGGTTGGAGACAGTCCGAACCACAAGTACCGGGTCCATGGTTCTGGGCGTATACTGGGGGGACGGGGACGACTCCCATTAACCCCTGACTATACCGGGGATACGCTTATCACAATGCCTTTCTGGTCTGTGCTGAAGCAGGGCATTCTGGCAGCCAAGTGGCTTGACCTTTATTAGTGAGCCTGGTTACCCCCTCTCGGAACCACAGACTTAGAAATCGCCAGCTCATATACAGTGCATAATTTTTTTTTATTTAATATATTTATATATATACCCTTATACACCATTTTAATAAAAAATATCACAAAATTCTTCTAAGTCCCTCGGGAAGAGTGAAAGACGCGCACGTTCATTTTCAGAGCTCCTAGACCTTCCTATAAGAAGTTAGCCAAAAAGTAGCTTCGAAAAACGCTTAGGTTAAGTTTCAGAGCTGCTTCTAATGTTCCAAAGCTGGACTTAGACATAATTTCACTCTCACAACATTATGGCTGGTTGGAGACAGTCCGAACCACAAGTACCGGGTCCATTGTTCTGGGCGTATACTGGGGGGACGGGGACGACTCCCATTAACCCCTGACTATACCGGGGATACGCTTATCACAATGCCTTTCTGGTCTGTGCTGAAGCAGGGCATTCTGGCAGCCAAGTGGCTTGACCTATATTAGTGAGCCTGGTTACCCCCTCTCGGAACCACAGACTTAGAAATCGCCAGCTCATATACAGTGCATAAAATATATTTATATAATATATTTATATATATACCCTTATACACCATTTTAATAAAAAATATCACAAAATTATTGTAAGTCCCTCGGGAAGAGTGAAAGACGCGCACGTTCATTTTCAGAGCTCCTAGACCTTCCTATAAGAAGTTAGCCAAAAAGTAGCTTCGAAAAACGCTTAGGTTAAGTTTCAGAGTTGCTTCTAATGTACCAAAGTTGGACTTAGACATAATTTCACTCTCACAACATTATGGCTGGTTGGAGACAGTCCGAACCACAAGTACCGGGTCCATGGTTCTGGGCGTATACTGGGGGGACGGGGACGACTCCCATTAACCCCTGACTATACCGGGGATACGCTTATCACAATGCCTTTCTGGTCTGTGCTGAAGCAGGGCATTCTGGCAGCCAAGTGGCTTGACCTATATTAGTGAGCCTAATTACCCCCTCTCGGAACCACAGACTTAGAAATCGCCAGCTCATATACAGTGCATACTTTTTTTTATATAATATATTTATATATATACCCTTACAGTATACACCATTTAAATAAAAAATATCACAAAATTCTTCTAAGTCCCTCGGGATGAGTGAAAGACGCGCACGTTCATTTTCAGAGCTCCTAGACCTTCCTATAAGAAGTTAGCCAAAAAGTAGCTTCGAAAAACGCTTAGGTTAAGTTTCAGAGTTGCTTCTAATGTACCAAAGCTGGACTTAGACATAATTTCACTCTCACAACATTATGGCTGGTTGGAGACAGTCCGAACCACAAGTACCGGGTCCATGGTTCTGGGCGTATACTGGGGGGACGGGGACGACTCCCATTAACCCCTGACTATACCGGGGATACGCTTATCACAATGCCTTTCTGGTCTGTGCTGAAGCAGGGCATTCTGGCAGCCAAGTGGCTTGACCTTTATTAGTGAGCCTGGTTACCCCCTCTCGGAACCACAGACTTAGAAATCGCCAGCTCATATACAGTGCATAATTTTTTTTTATTTAATATATTTATATATATACCCTTATACACCATTTTAATAAAAAATATCACAAAATTCTTCTAAGTCCCTCGGGAAGAGTGAAAGACGCGCACGTTCATTTTCAGAGCTCCTAGACCTTCCTATAAGAAGTTACACAAAAAGTAGCTTCGAAAAACGCTTAGGTTAAGTTTCAGAGCTGCTTCTAATGTTCCAAAGCTGGACTTAGACATAATTTCACTCTCACAACATTATGGCTGGTTGGAGACAGTCCGAACCACAAGTACCGGGTCCATTGTTCTGGGCGTATACTGGGGGGACGGGGACGACTCCCATTAACCCCTGACTATACCGGGGATACGCTTATCACAATGCCTTTCTGGTCTGTGCTGAAGCAGGGCATTCTGGCAGCCAAGTGGCTTGACCTATATTAGTGAGCCTGGTTACCCCCTCTCGGAACCACAGACTTAGAAATCGCCAGCTCATATACAGTGCATAAAATATATTTATATAATATATTTATATATATACCCTTATACACCATTTTAATAAAAAATATCACAAAATTATTGTAAGTCCCTCGGGAAGAGTGAAAGACGCGCACGTTCATTTTCAGAGCTCCTAGACCTTCCTATAAGAAGTTAGCCAAAAAGTAGCTTCGAAAAACGCTTAGGTTAAGTTTCAGAGTTGCTTCTAATGTACCAAAGTTGGACTTAGACATAATTTCACTCTCACAACATTATGGCTGGTTGGAGACAGTCCGAACCACAAGTACCGGGTCCATGGTTCTGGGCGTATACTGGGGGAACGGGGACGACTCCCATTAACCCCTGACTATACCGGGGATACGCTTATCACAATGCCTTTCTGGTCTGTGCTGAAGCAGGGCATTCTGGCAGCCAAGTGGCTTGACCTATATTAGTGAGCCTGGTTACCCCCTCTCGGAACCACAGACTTAGAAATCGCCAGCTCATATACAGTGCATACTTTTTTTTATATAATATATTTATATATATACCCTTATACACCATTTTAATAAAAAATATCACAAAATTCTTCTAAGTCCCTCGGGAAGAGTGAAAGACGCGCACGTTCATTTTCAGAGCTCCTAGACCTTCCTATAAGAAGTTAGCCAAAAAGTAGCTTCGAAAAACGCTTAGGTTAAGTTTCAGAGCTGCTTCTAATGTACCAAAGCTGGACTTAGACATAATTTCACTCTCACAACATTATGGCTGGTTGGAGACAGTCCGAACCACAAGTACCGGGTCCATTGTTCTGGGCGTATACTGGGGGGACGGGGACGACTCCCATTAACCCCTGACTATACCGGGGATACGCTTATCACAATGCCTTTCTGGTCTGTGCTGAAGCAGGGCATTCTGGCAGCCAAGTGGCTTGACCTATATTAGTGAGCCTGGTTACCCCCTCTCGGAACCACAGACTAAGAAATCGCCAGCTCATATACAGTGCATAAAATATATTTATATAATATATTTATATATATACCCTTATACACCATTTTAATAAAAAATATCACAAAATTCTTCTAAGTCCCTCGGGAAGAGTGAAAGACGCGCACGTTCATTTTCAGAGCTCCTAGACCTTCCTATAAGAAGTTAGCCAAAAAGTAGCTTCGAAAAACGCTTAGGTTAAGTTTCAGAGTTGCTTCTAATGTACCAAAGTTGGACTTAGACATAATTTCACTCTCACAACATTATGGCTGGTTGGAGACAGTCCGAACCACAAGTACCGGGTCCATGGTTCTGGGCGTATACTGGGGGAACGGGGACGACTCCCATTAACCCCTGACTATACCGGGGATACGCTTATCACAATGCCTTTCTGGTCTGTGCTGAAGCAGGGCATTCTGGCAGCCAAGTGGCTTGACCTATATTAGTGAGCCTGGTTACCCCCTCTCGGAACCACAGACTTAGAAATCGCCAGCTCATATACAGTGCATAAAATATATTTATATAATATATTTATATATATACCCTTATACACCATTTTAATAAAAAATATCACAAAATTCTTCTAAGTCCCTCGGGAAGAGTGAAAGACGCGCACGTTCATTTTCAGAGCTCCTAGACCTTCCTATAAGAAGTTAGCCAAAAAGTAGCTTCGAAAAACGCTTAGGTTAAGTTTCAGAGTTGCTTCTAATGTACCAAAGTTGGACTTAGACATAATTTCACTCTCACAACATTATGGCTGGTTGGAGACAGTCCGAACCACAAGTACCGGGTCCATGGTTCTGGGCGTATACTGGGGGAACGGGGACGACTCCCATTAACCCCTGACTATACCGGGGATACGCTTATCACAATGCCTTTCTGGTCTGTGCTGAAGCAGGGCATTCTGGCAGCCAAGTGGCTTGACCTATATTAGTGAGCCTGGTTACCCCCTCTCGGAACCACAGACTTAGAAATCGCCAGCTCATATACAGTGCATACTTTTTTTTATATAATATATTTATATATATACCCTTATACACCATTTTAATAAAAAATATCACAAAATTCTTCTAAGTCCCTCGGGAAGAGTGAAAGACGCGCACGTTCATTTTAAGCGCTCCTAGACCTTCCTATAAGAAGTTAGCCAAAAAGTAGCTTCGAAAAACGCTTAGGTTAAGTTTCAGAGTTGCTTCTAATGTACCAAAGTTGGACTTAGACATAATTTCACTCTCACAACATTATGGCTGGTTGGAGACAGTCCGAACCACAAGTACCGGGTCCATGGTTCTGGGCGTATACTGGGGGGACGGGGACGACTCCCATTAACCCCTGACTATACCGGGGATACGCTTATCACAATGCCTTTCTGGTCTGTGCTGAAGCAGGGCATTCTGGCAGCCAAGTGGCTTGACCTATATTAGTGAGCCTGGTTACCCCCTCTCGGAACCACAGACTTAGAAATCGCCAGCTCATATACAGTGCATACTTTTTTTTATATAATATATTTATATATATACCCTTATACACCATTTAAATAAAAAATATCACAAAATTCTTCTAAGTCCTTTGGGAAGAGTGAAAGACGCGCACGTTCATTTTCAGAGCTCCTAGACCTTCCTATAAGAAGTTAGCCAAAAAGTAGCTTCGAAAAACGCTTAGGTTAAGTTTCAGAGTTGCTTCTAATGTACCAAAGTTGGACTTAGACATAATTTCACTCTCACAACATTATGGCTGGTTGGAGACAGTCCGAACCACAAGTACCGGGTCCATGGTTCTGGGCGTATACTGGGGGAACGGGGACGACTCCCATTAACACCTGACTATACCGGGGATACGCTTATCACAATGCCTTTCTGGTCTGTGCTGAAGCAGGGCATTCTGGCAGCCAAGTGGCTTGACCTATATTAGTGAGCCTGGTTACCCCCTCTCGGAACCACAGACTTAGAAATCGCCAGCTCATATACAGTGCATACTTTTTTTTATATAATATATTTATATATATACCCTTATACACCATTTTAATAAAAAATATCACAAAATTCTTCTAAGTCCTTTGGGAAGAGTGAAAGACGCGCACGTTCATTTTCAGAGCTCCTAGACCTTCCTATAAGAAGTTAGCCAAAAAGTAGCTTCGAAAAACGCTTAGGTTAAGTTTCACAGTTGCTTCTAATGTACCAAAGCTGGACTTAGACATAATTTCACTCTCACAACATTATGGCTGGTTGGAGACAGTCCGAACCACAAGTACCGGGTCCATGGTTCTGGGCGTATACTGGGGGGACGGGGACGACTCCCATTAACCCCTGACTATACCGGGGATACGCTTATCACAATGCCTTTCTGGTCTGTGCTGAAGCAGGGCATTCTGGCAGCCAAGTGGCTTGACCTTTATTAGTGAGCCTGGTTACCCCCTCTCGGAACCACAGACTTAGAAATCGCCAGCTCATATACAGTGCATAATTTTTTTTTATTTAATATATTTATATATATACCCTTATACACCATTTTAATAAAAAATATCACAAAATTCTTCTAAGTCCCTCGGGAAGAGTGAAAGACGCGCACGTTCATTTTCAGAGCTCCTAGACCTTCCTATAAGAAGTTAGCCAAAAAGTAGCTTCGAAAAACGCTTAGGTTAAGTTTCAGAGCTGCTTCTAATGTACCAAAGCTGGACTTAGACATAATTTCACTCTCACAACATTATGGCTGGTTGGAGACAGTCCGAACCACAAGTACCGGGTCCATTGTTCTGGGCGTATACTGGGGGGACGGGGACGACTCCCATTAACCCCTGACTATACCGGGGATACGCTTATCACAATGCCTTTCTGGTCTGTGCTGAAGCAGGGCATTCTGGCAGCCAAGTGGCTTGACCTATATTAGTGAGCCTGGTTACCCCCTCTCGGAACCACAGACTTAGAAATCGCCAGCTCATATACAGTGCATAAAATATATTTATATAATATATTTATATATATACCCTTATACACCATTTTAATAAAAAATATCACAAAATTATTGTAAGTCCCTCGGGAAGAGTGAAAGACGCGCACGTTCATTTTCAGAGCTCCTAGACCTTCCTATAAGAAGTTAGCCAAAAAGTAGCTTCGAAAAACGCTTAGGTTAAGTTTCAGAGTTGCTTCTAATGTACCAAAGTTGGACTTAGACATAATTTCACTCTCACAACATTATGGCTGGTTGGAGACAGTCCGAACCACAAGTACCGGGTCCATGGTTCTGGGCGTATACTGGGGGAACGGGGACGACTCCCATTAACCCCTGACTATACCGGGGATACGCTTATCACAATGCCTTTCTGGTCTGTGCTGAAGCAGGGCATTCTGGCAGCCAAGTGGCTTGACCTATATTAGTGAGCCTGGTTACCCCCTCTCGGAACCACAGACTTAGAAATCGCCAGCTCATATACAGTGCATACTTTTTTTTATATAATATATTTATATATATACCCTTATACACCATTTTAATAAAAAATATCACAAAATTCTTCTAAGTCCCTCGGGAAGAGTGAAAGACGCGCACGTTCATTTTCAGCGCTCCTAGACCTTCCTATAAGAAGTTAGCCAAAAAGTAGCTTCGAAAAACGCTTAGGTTAAGTTTCAGAGTTGCTTCTAATGTACCAAAGTTGGACTTAGACATAATTTCACTCTCACAACATTATGGCTGGTTGGAGACAGTCCGAACCACAAGTACCGGGTCCATGGTTCTGGGCGTATACTGGGGGGACGGGGACGACTCCCATTAACCCCTGACTATACCGGGGATACGCTTATCACAATGCCTTTCTGGTCTGTGCTGAAGCAGGGCATTCTGGCAGCCAAGTGGCTTGACCTATATTAGTGAGCCTAATTACCCCCTCTCGGAACCACAGACTTAGAAATCGCCAGCTCATATACAGTGCATACTTTTTTTTATATAATATATTTATATATATACCCTTACAGTACACCATTTAAATAAAAAATATCACAAAATTCTTCTAAGTCCCTCGGGATGAGTGAAAGACGCGCACGTTCATTTTCAGAGCTCCTAGACCTTCCTATAAGAAGTTAGCCAAAAAGTAGCTTCGAAAAACGCTTAGGTTAAGTTTCAGAGTTGCTTCTAATGTACCAAAGCTGGACTTAGACATAATTTCACTCTCACAACATTATGGCTGGTTGGAGACAGTCCGAACCACAAGTACCGGGTCCATGGTTCTGGGCGTATACTGGGGGGACGGGGACGACTCCCATTAACCCCTGACTATACCGGGGATACGCTTATCACAATGCCTTTCTGGTCTGTGCTGAAGCAGGGCATTCTGGCAGCCAAGTGGCTTGACCTTTATTAGTGAGCCTGGTTACCCCCTCTCGGAACCACAGACTTAGAAATCGCCAGCTCATATACAGTGCATAATTTTTTTTTATTTAATATATTTATATATATACCCTTATACACCATTTTAATAAAAAATATCACAAAATTCTTCTAAGTCCCTCGGGAAGAGTGAAAGACGCGCACGTTCATTTTCAGAGCTCCTAGACCTTCCTATAAGAAGTTACACAAAAAGTAGCTTCGAAAAACGCTTAGGTTAAGTTTCAGAGCTGCTTCTAATGCACCAAAGCTGGACTTAGACATAATTTCACTCTCACAACATTATGGCTGGTTGGAGACAGTCCGAACAACAAGTACCGGGTCCATTGTTCTGGGCGTATACTGGGGGGACGGGGACGACTCCCATTAACCCCTGACTATACCGGGGATACGCTTATCACAATGCCTTTCTGGTCTGTGCTGAAGCAGGGCATTCTGGCAGCCAAGTGGCTTGACCTATATTAGTGAGCCTGGTTACCCCCTCTCGGAACCACAGACTTAGAAATCGCCAGCTCATATACAGTGCATACTTTTTTTTATATAATATATTTATATATATACCCTTATACACCATTTTAATAAAAAATATCACAAAATTCTTCTAAGTCCCTCGGGAAGAGTAAAAGACGCGCACGTTCATTTTCAGCGCTCCTAGACCTTCCTATAAGAAGTTAGCCAAAAAGTAGCTTCGAAAAACGCTTAGGTTAAGTTTCAGAGTTGCTTCTAATGTACCAAAGTTGGACTTAGACATAATTTCACTCTCACAACATTATGGCTGGTTGGAGACAGTCCGAACCACAAGTACCGGGTCCATGGTTCTGGGCGTATACTGGGGGGACGGGAACGACTCCCATTAACCCCTGACTATACCGGGGATACGCTTATCACAATGCCTTTCTGGTCTGTGCTGAAGCAGGGCATTCTGGCAGCCAAGTGGCTTGACCTATATTAGTGAGCCTAATTACCCCCTCTCGGAACCACAGACTTAGAAATCGCCAGCTCATATACAGTGCATACTTTTTTTTTATATAATATATTTATATATATACCCTTATACACCATTTAAATAAAAAATATCACAAAATTCTTCTAAGTCCCTCGGGAAGAGTGAAAGACGCGCACGTTCATTTTCAGAGCTCCTAGACCTTCCTATAAGAAGTTAGCCAAAAAGTAGCTTCGAAAAACGCTTAGGTTAAGTTTCAGAGTTGCTTCTAATGTACCAAAGCTGGACTTAGACATAATTTCACTCTCACAACATTATGGCTGGTTGGAGACAGTCCGAACCACAAGTACCGGGTCCATGGTTCTGGGCGTATACTGGGGGGACGGGGACGACTCCCATTAACCCCTGACTATACCGGGGATACGCTTATCACAATGCCTTTCTGGTATGTGCTGAAGCAGGGCATTCTGGCAGCCAAGTGGCTTGACCTTTATTAGTGAGCCTGGTTACCCCCTCTCGGAACCACAGACTTAGAAATCGCCACCTCATATACAGTGCATAATTTTTTTTTATTTAATATATTTATATATATACCCTTATACACCATTTTAATAAAAAATATCACAAAATTCTTCTAAGTCCCTCGAGAAGAGTGAAAGACGCGCACGTTCATTTTCAGAGCTCCTAGACCTTCCTATAAGAAGTTAGCCAAAAAGTAGCTTCGAAAAACGCTTAGGTTAAGTTTCAGAGTTGCTTCTAATGTACCAAAGTTGGACTTAGACATAATTTCACTCTCACAACATTATGGCTGGTTGGAGACAGTCCGAACCACAAGTACCGGGTCCATGGTTCTGGGCGTATACTGGGGGAACGGGGACGACTCCCATTAACCCCTGACTATACCGGGGATACGCTTATCACAATGCCTTTCTGGTCTGTGCTGAAGCAGGGCATTCTGGCAGCCAAGTGGCTTGACCTATATTAGTGAGCCTGGTTACCCCCTCTCGGAACCACAGACTTAGAAATCGCCAGCTCATATACAGTGCATACTTTTTTTTATATAATATATTTATATATATACCCTTATACACCATTTTAATAAAAAATATCACAAAATTCTTCTAAGTCCCTCGGGAAAAGTGAAAGACGCGCACGTTCATTTTCAGAGCTCCTAGACCTTCCTATAAGAAGTTACACAAAAAGTAGCTTCGAAAAACGCTTAGGTTAAGTTTCAGAGCTGCTTCTAATGTACCAAAGCTGGACTTAGACATAATTTCACTCTCACAACATTATGGCTGGTTGGAGACAGTCCGAACCACAAGTACCGGGTCCATGGTTCTGGGCGTATACTGGGGGAACGGGGACGACTCCCATTAACCCCTGACTATACCGGGGATACGCTTATCACAATGCCTTTCTGGTCTGTGCTGAAGCAGGGCATTCTGGCAGCCAAGTGGCTTGACCTATATTAGTGAGCCTGGTTACCCCCTCTCGGAACCACAGACTTAGAAATCGCCAGCTCATATACAGTGCATACTTTTTTTATATAATATATTTATATATACAGTATACCCTTATACACCATTTTAATAAAAAATATCACAAAATTCTTCTAAGTCCCTCGGGAAGAGTGAAAGACGCGCACGTTCATTTTCAGCGCTCCTAGACCTTCCTATAAGAAGTTAGCCAAAAAGTTGCTTCGAAAAACGCTTAGGTTAAGTTTCAGAGTTGCTTCTAATGTACCAAAGTTGGACTTAGACATAATTTCACTCTCACAACATTATGGCTGGTTGGAGACAGTCCGAACCACAAGTACCGGGTCCATGGTTCTGGGCGTATACTGGGGGGACGGGGACGACTCCCATTAACCCCTGACTATACCGGGGATACGCTTATCACAATGCCTTTCTGGTCTGTGCTGAAGCAGGGCATTCTGGCAGCCAAGTGGCTTGACCTATATTAGTGAGCCTGGTTACCCCCTCTCGGAACCACAGACTTAGAAATCGCCAGCTCATATACAGTGCATAAAATATATTTATATAATATATTTATATATATACCCTTATACACCATTTTAATAAAAAATATCACAAAATTCTTCTAAGTCCCTCGGGAAGAGTGAAAGACGCGCACGTTCATTTTCAGAGCTCCTAGACCTTCCTATAAGAAGTTACACAAAAAGTAGCTTCGAAAAACGCTTAGGTTAAGTTTCAGAGCTGCTTCTAATGTACCAAAGCTGGACTTAGACATAATTTCACTCTCACAACATTATGGCTGGTTGGAGAGAGTCCGAACCACAAGTACCGGGTCCATTGTTCTGGGCGTATACTGGGGGGACGGGGACGACTCCCATTAACCCCTGACTATACCGGGGATACGCTTATCACAATGCCTTTCTGGTCTGTGCCGAAGCAGGGCATTCTGGCAGCCAAGTGGCTTGACCTATATTAGTGAGCCTGGTTACCCCCTCTCGGAACCACAGACTTAGAAATCGCCAGCTCATATACAGTGCATAAAATATATTTATATAATATATTTATATATATACCCTTATACACCATTTTAATAAAAAAAATCACAAAATTCTTCTAAGTCCCTCGGGAAGAGTGAAAGACGCGCACGTTCATTTTCAGCGCTCCTAGACCTTCCTATAAGAAGTTAGCCAAAAAGTAGCTTCGAAAAACGCTTAGGTTAAGTTTCAGAGTTGCTTCTAATGTACCAAAGCTGGACTTAGAAATAATTTCACTCTCACAACATTATGGCTGGTTGGAGACAGTCCGAACCACAAGTACCGGGTCCATGGTTCTGGGCGTATACTGGGGGGACGGGGACGACTCCCATTAACCCCTGACTATACCGGGGATACGCTTATCACAATGACTTTCTGGTCTGTGCTGAAGCAGGGCATTCTGGCAGCCAAGTGGCTTGACCTTTATTAGTGAGCCTGGTTACCCCCTCTCGGAACCACAGACTTAGAAATCGCCAGCTCATATACAGTGCATAAAATATATTTATATATATACCCTTATACACCATTTTAATAAAAAATATCACAAAATTCTTCTAAGTCCCTCGGGAAGAGTGAAAGACGCGCACGTTCATTTTCAGAGCTCCTAGACCTTCCTATAAGAAGTTAGCCAAAAAGTAGCTTCGAAAAACGCTTAGGTTAAGTTTCAGAGTTGCTTCTAATGTACCAAAGCTGGACTTAGACATAATTTCACTCTCACAACATTATGGCTGGTTGGAGACAGTCCGAACCACAAGTACCGGGTCCATGGTTCTGGGCGTATACTCGGGGGACGGGGACGACTCCCATTAACCCCTGACTATACCGGGGATACGCTTATCACAATGCCTTTCTGGTCTGTGCTGAAGCAGGGCATTCTGGCAGCCAAGTGGCTTGACCTTTATTAGTGAGCCTGGTTACCCCCTCTCGGAACCACAGTCTTAGAAATCGCCAGCTCATATACAGTGCATACATTTTTTTTATATAATATATTTATATATATATACCCTTATACACCATTTTAATAAAACATATCACAAAATTCTTGTAAGTCCCTCGGGAAGAGTGAAAGACGCGCACGTTCATTTTCAGAGCTCCTAGACCTTCCTATAAGAAGTTAGCCAAAAAGTAGCTTCGAAAAACGCTTAGGTTAAGTTTCAGAGTTGCTTCTAATGTACCAAAGCTGGACTTAGACATAATTTCACTCTCACAACATTATGGCTGGTTGGAGACAGTACGAACCACAAATACCGGGTCCATGGTTCTCGGCGTATTCTGGGGGGACGGGACGACTCCCATTAACCCCTGACTATACCGGGGATACGCTTATCACAATGCCTTTCTGGTCTGTGCTGAAGCAGGGCATTCTGGCAGCCAAGTGGCTTGACCTTTATTAGTGAGCCTGGATACCCCTTCTCGGAACCACAGACTTAGAAATCGCCAGCTCGTATACAGTGCATAAAATATATTTATATAATATATTTATATATATACCCTTATACACCATTTTAATAAAAAATATCACAAAATTCTTGTAAGTCCCTCGGGAAGAGTGAAAGACGCGCACGTTCATTTTGAGAGCTCCTAGACCTTCCTATAAGAAGTTAGCCAAAAAGTAGCTTCGAAAAACGCTTAGGTTAAGTTTCAGAGTTGCTTCTAATGTACCAAAGCTGGACTTAGACATAATTTCACTCTCACAACATTATGGCTGGTTGGAGACAGTCCGAACCACAAGTACCGGGTCCATGGTTCTGGGCGTATACTGGGGGGACGGGGACGACTCCCATTAACCCCTGACTATACCGGGGATACGCTTATCACAATGCCTTTCTGGTCTGTGCTGAAGCAGGGCATTCTGGCAGCCAAGTGGCTTGACCTTTATTAGTGAGCCTGGTTACCCCTTCTCGGAACCACAGACTTATAAATCGCCAGCTCATATACAGTGCATAAAACATATTTATATATATACCCTTATACACCATTTTAATAAAAAATATCACAAAATTCTTGTAAGTCCCTCGGGAAGAGTGAAAGACGCGCACGTTCATTTTCAGAGCTCCTAGACCTTCCTATAAGATGTTAGCCAAAACGTAGCTTCGAAAAACGCGTAGGTTAAGTTTCAGAGTTGCTTCTAATGTACCAAAGCTGGACTTAGACATAATTTCACTCTCACAACATTATGGCTGGTTGGAGACAGTCCGAACCACAAGTACCGGGTCCATGGTTCTGGGCGTATACTGGGGGGACGGGAACGACTCCCATTAACCCCTGACTATACCGGGGATACGCTTATCACAATGCCTTTCTGGTCTGTGCTGAAGCAGGGCATTCTGGCAGCCAAGTGGCTTGACCTTTATTAGTGAGCCTGGTTACCCCCTCTCGGAACCACAGACTTAGAAATCGCCAGCTCATATACAGTGCATAAAATATATTTATATATATACCCTTATACACCATTTTAATAAAAAATATCACAAAATTCTTCTAAGTCCCTCGGGAAGAGAGAAAGACGCGCACGTTCATTTTCAGAGCTCCTAGACCTTCCTATAAGAAGTTAGCCAAAAAGTAGCTTCGAAAAACGCTTAGGTTAAGTTTCAGAGTTGCTTCTAATGTACCAAAGCTGGACTTAGACATAATTTCACTCTCACAACATTATGGCTGGTTGGAGACAGTCCGAACCACAAGTACCGGGTCCATGGTTCTGGGCGTATACTGGGGGGACGGGGACGACTCCCATTAACCCCTGACTATACCGGGGATACGCTTATCACAATGCCTTTCTGGTCTGTGCTGAAGCAGGGCATTCTGGCAGCCAAGTGGCTTGACCTTTATTAGTGAGCCTGGTTACCCCCTCTCGGAACCACAGACTTAGAAATCGCCAACTCATATACAGTGCATAAAACATATTTATATATATACCCTTACACACCATTTTAATAAAAAATATCACAAAATTCTTGTAAGTCCCTCGGGAAGAGTGAAAGACGCGCACGTTCATTTTCAGAGCTCCTAGACCTTCCTATAAGATGTTAGCCAAAACGTAGCTTCGAAAAACGCGTAGGTTAAGTTTCAGAGTTGCTTCTAATGTACCAAAGCTGGACTTAGACATAATTTCACTCTCACAACATTATGGCTGGTTGGAGACAGTCCGAACCACAAGTACCGGGTCCATGGTTCTGGGCGTATACTGGGGGGACGGGAACGACTCCCATTAACCCCTGACTATACCGGGGATACGCTTATCACAATGCCTTTCTGGTCTGTGCTGAAGCAGGGCATTCTGGCAGCCAAGTGGCTTGACCTATATTAGTGAGCCTGGTTACCCCCTCTCGGAACCACAGACTTAGAAATCGCCAGCTCATATACAGTGCATAAAATATATTTATATATATACCCTTATACACCATTTTAATAAAAAATATCACAAAATTCTTCTAAGTCCCTCGGGAAGAGTGAAAGACGCGCACGTTCATTTTCAGAGCTCCTAAACCTTCCTATAAGAAGTTAGCCAAAAAGTAGCTTCGAAAAACGCTTAGGTTAAGTTTCAGAGTTGCTTCTAATGTACCAAAGCTGGACTTAGACATAATTTCACTCTCACAACATTATGGCTGGTTGGAGACAGTCCGAACCACAAGTACCGGGTCCATGGTTCTGGGCAACTGGGGGGACGGGGACGACTCCCATTAACCCCTGACTATACCGGGGATACGCTTATCACAATGCCTTTCTGGTCTGTGCTGAAGCAGGGCATTCTGGCAGCCAAGTGGCTTGACCTTTATTAGTGAGCCTGGTTACCCCCTCTCGGAACCACAGTCTTAGAAATCGCCAGCTCATATACAGTGCATACATTTTTTTTATATAATATATTTATATATATACCTTTATACACCATTTTAATAAAACATATCACAAAATTCTTCTAAGTACCTCGGGAAGAGTGAAAGACGCGCACGTTCATTTTCAGAGCTCCTAGACCTTCCTATAAGAAGTTAGCCAAAAAGTAGCTTCGAAAAACGCTTAGGTTAAGTTTCAGAGTTGCTTCTAATGTACCAAAGCTGGACTTAGACATAATTTCACTCTCACAACATTATGGCTGGTTGGAGACAGTACGAACCACAAATACCGGGTCCATGGTTCTCGGCGTATTCTGGGGGGACGGGGACGACTCCCATTAACCCCTGACTATACCGGGGATACGCTTATCACAATGCCTTTCTGGTCTGTGTTGAAGCAGGGCATTCTGGCAGCCAAGTGGCTTGACCTTTATTAGTGAGCCTGGTTACCCCCTCTCGGAACCACAGACTTAGAAATCGCCAGCTCGTATACAGTGCATAAAATATATTTATAATATATTTATATATATACCCTTATACACCATTTTAATAAAAAATATCACAAAATTATTGTAAGTCCCTCGGGAAGAGTGAAAGACGCGCACGTTCATTTTGAGAGCTCCTAGACCTTCCTATAAGAAGTTAGCCAAAAAGTAGGTTCGAAAAACGCTTAGGTTAAGTTTCAGAGTTGCTTCTAATGTACCAAAGCTGGACTTAGACATAATTTCACTCTCACAACATTATGGCTGGTTGGAGACAGTCCGAACCACAAGTACCGGGTCCATGGTTCTGGGCGTATACTGGGGGGACGGGGACGACTCCCATTAACCCCTGACTATACCGGGGATACGCTTATCACAATGACTTTCTGGTCTGTGCTGAAGCAGGGCATTCTGGCAGCCAAGTGGCTTGACCTTTATTAGTGAGCCTGGTTACCCCTTCTCGGAACCACAGACTTAGAAATCGCCAGCTCATATACAGTGCATAAAATATATTTATATATATACCCTTATACACCATTTTAATAAAAAATATCACAAAATTCTTCTAAGTCCCTCGGGAAGAGTGAAAGACGCGCACGTTTATTTTCAGAGCTCCTAGACCTTCCTATAAGAAGTTAGCCAAAAAGTAGCTTCGAAAAACGCTTAGGTTAAGTTTCAGAGTTGCTTCTAATGTACCAAAGCTGGACTTAGACATAATTTCACTCTCACAACATTATGGCTGGTTGGAGACAGTCCGAACCACAAGTACCGGGTCCATTGTTCTGGGCGTATACTGGGGGGACGGGGACGACTCCCATTAACCCCTGACTATACTGGGGATACACTTATCACAATGCCTTTCTGGTCTGTGCTGAAGCAGGGCATTCTGGCAGCCAAGTGGATTGACCTTTATTAGTGAGCCTGGTTACCCCCTCTCGGAACCACAGACTTAGAAATCGCCAGCTCATATACTGTACAGTGCATAAAATATATTTATATAATATATTTATATATATACCCTTATACACAATTTTAATAAAAAATATCACAAAATTCTTCTAAGTCCCTCGGGAAGAGTGAAAGACGCGCACGTTCATTTTCAGAGCTCCTAGACCTTCCTATAAGAAGTTAGCCAAAAAGTAGCTTCGAAAAACGCTTAGGTTAAGTTTCAGAGTTGCTTCTAATGTACCAAAGTTGGACTTAGACATAATTTCACTCTCACAACATTATGGCTGGTTGGAGACAGTCCGAACCACAAGTTCCGGGTCCATGCTTCTGGGCGTATACTGGGGGGACGGGGACGACTCCCATTAACCCCTGACTATACCGGGGATACGCTTATCACAATGCCTTTCTGGTCTGTGCTGAAGCAGGGCATTCTGGCAGCCAAGTGGCTTGACCTATATTAGTGAGCCTGGTTACCCCCTCTCGGAACCACAGACTTAGAAATCGCCAGCTCATATACAGTGCATACATTTTTTTTATATAATATATTTATATATATACCCTTATACACCATTTTAATAAAAAATATCACAAAATTCTTCTAAGTCCCTCGGGAAGAGTGAAAGACGCGCACGTTCATTTTCAGAGCTCCTAGACCTTCCTATAAGAAGTTAGCCAAAAAGTAGCTTCGAAAAACGCTTAGGTTAAGTTTCAGAGTTGCTTCTAATGTACCAAAGTTGGACTTAGACATAATTTCACTCTCACAACATTATGGCTGGTTGGAGACAGTCCGAACCACATGTACCGGGTCCATTGTTCTGGGCGTATACTGGGGGGACGGGGACGACTCCCATTAACCCCTGACTATACCGGGGATACACTTATCACAATGCCTTTCTGGTCTGTGCTGAAGCAGGGCATTCTGGCAGCCAAGTGGCTTGACCTTTATTAGTGAGCCTGGTTACCCCCTCTCGGAACCACAGACTTAGAAATCGCCAGCTCATATACAGTGCATAAAATATATTTATATAATATATTTATATATATACCCTTATACACCATTTTAATAAAAAATATCACAAAATTCTTCTAAGTCCCTCGGGAAGAGTGAAAGACGCGCACGTTCATTTTCAGCGCTCCTAGACCTTCCTATAAGAAGTTAGCCAAAAAGTAGCTTCGAAAAACGCTTAGGTTAAGTTTCAGAGTTGCTTCTAATGTACCAAAGTTGGACTTAGACATAATTTCACTCACAACATTATGGCTGGTTGGAGACAGTCCAAACCACAAGTACCGGGTCCATGGTTCTGGGCGTATACTGGGGGGACGGGGACGACTCCCATTAACCCCTGACTATACCGGGGATACGCTTATCACAATGCCTTTCTGGTCTGTGCTGAAGCAGGGCATTCTGGCTGCCAAGTGGCTTGACCTATATTAGTGAGCCTGGTTACCCCCTCTCGGAACCACAGACTTAGAAATCGCCAGCTCATATACAGTGCATAATATATACTTATATATATACCCTTATACACCATTTTAATAAAAAATATCACAAAATTCTTCTAAGTCCCTCGGGAAGAGTGAAAGACGCGCACGTTCATTTTCAGAGCTCCTAGACCTTCCTATAAGAAGTTAGCCAAAAAGTAGCTTCGAAAAACGCTTAGGTTAAGTTTCAGAGTTGCTTCTAATGTACCAAAGCTGGACTTAGACATAATTTCACTCTCACAACATTATGGCTGGTTGGAGACAGTCCGAACCACAAGTACCGGGTCCATGCTTCTGGGCGTATACTGGGGGGACGGGGACGACTCCCATTAACCCCTGACTATACCGGGGATACGCTTATCACAATGCCTTTCTGGTCTGTGCTGAAGCAGGGCATTCTGGCAGCCAAGTGGCTTGACCTATATTAGTGAGCCTGGTTACCCCCTCTCGGAACCACAGACTTAGAAATCGCCAGCTCATATACAGTGCATACATTTTTTTTATATAATATATTTATATATATACCCTTATACACCATTTTAATAAAAAATATCACAAAATTCTTCTAAGTCCCTCGGGAAGAGTGAAAGACGCGCACGTTCATTTTCAGAGCTCCTAGACCTTCCTATAAGAAGTTAGCCAAAAAGTAGCTTCGAAAAACGCTTAGGTTAAGTTTCAGAGTTGCTTCTAATGTACCAAAGTTGGACTTAGACATAATTTCACTCTCACAACATTATGGCTGGTTGGAGACAGTCCGAACCACATGTACCGGGTCCATTGTTCTGGGCGTATACTGGGGGGACGGGGACGACTCCCATTAACCCCTGACTATACCGGGGATACACTTATCACAATGCCTTTCTGGTCTGTGCTGAAGCAGGGCATTCTGGCAGCCAAGTGGCTTGACCTTTATTAGTGAGCCTGGTTACCCCCTCTCGGAACCACAGACTTAGAAATCGCCAGCTCATATACAGTGCATAAAATATATTTATATAATATATTTATATATATACCCTTATACACCATTTTAATAAAAAATATCACAAAATTCTTCTAAGTCCCTCGGGAAGAGTGAAAGACGCGCACGTTCATTTTCAGCGCTCCTAGACCTTCCTATAAGAAGTTAGCCAAAAAGTAGCTTCGAAAAACGCTTAGGTTAAGTTTCAGAGTTGCTTCTAATGTACCAAAGTTGGACTTAGACATAATTTCACTCACAACATTATGGCTGGTTGGAGACAGTCCAAACCACAAGTACCGGGTCCATGGTTCTGGGCGTATACTGGGGGGACGGGGACGACTCCCATTAACCCCTGACTATACCGGGGATACGCTTATCACAATGCCTTTCTGGTCTGTGCTGAAGCAGGGCATTCTGGCTGCCAAGTGGCTTGACCTATATTAGTGAGCCTGGTTACCCCCTCTCGGAACCACAGACTTAGAAATCGCCAGCTCATATACAGTGCATAATATATACTTATATATATACCCTTATACACCATTTTAATAAAAAAATATCACAAAATTCTTCTAAGTCCCTCGGGAAGAGTGAAAGACGCGCACGTTCATTTTCAGAGCTCCTAGACCTTCCTATAAGAAGTTAGCCAAAAAGTAGCTTCGAAAAACGCTTAGGTTAAGTTTCAGAGTTGCTTCTAATGTACCAAAGCTGGACTTAGACATAATTTCACTCTCACAACATTATGGCTGGTTGGAGATAGTCCGAACCACAAGTACCGGGTCCATGGTTCTGGGCGTATACTGGGGGGACGGGGACGACTCCCATTAACCCCTGACTATACCGGGGATACGCTTATCACAATGACTTTCTGGTCTGTGCTGAAGCAGGGCATTCTGGCAGCCAAGTGGCTTGACCTTTATTAGTGAGCCTGGTTACCCCCTCTCGGAACCACAGACTTAGAAATCGCCAGCTCATATACAGTGCATAAAATATATTTATATATATACCCTTATACACCATTTTAATAAAAAATATCACAAAATTCTTCTAAGTCCCTCGGGAAGAGTGAAAGACGCGCACGTTCATTTTCAGAGCTCCTAGACCTTCCTATAAGAAGTTAGCCAAAAAGTAGCTTCGAAAAACGCTTAGGTTAAGTTTCAGAGTTGCTTCTAATGTACCAAAGCTGGACTTAGACATAATTTCACTCTCACAACATTATGGCTGGTTGGAGACAGTCCGAACCACAAGTACCGGGTCCATGGTTCTGGGCGTATACTGGGGGGACGGGGACGACTCCCATTAACCCCTGACTATACCGGGGATACGCTTATCACAATGCCTTTCTGGTCTGTGCTGAAGCAGGGCATTCTGGCAGCCAAGTAGCTTGACCTTTATTAGTGAGCCTGGTTACCCCCTCTCGGAACCACAGACTTAGAAATCGCCAGCTCATATACAGTGCATAAAATATATTTATATAATATATTTATATATATACCCTTATACACCATTTTAATAAAAAATATCACAAAATTCTTCTAAGTCCCTCGGGAAGAGTGAAAGACGCGCACGTTCATTTTCAGAGCTCCTAGACCTTCCTATAAGAAGTTAGCCAAAAAGTAGCTTCGAAAAACGCTTAGGTTAAGTTTCAGAGTTGCTTCTAATGTACCAAAGCTGGACTTAGACATAATTTCACTCTCACAACATTATGGCTGGTTGGAGACAGTCCGAACCACAAGTACCGGGTCCATGGTTCTGGGCGTATACTGGGGGGACGGGGACGACTCCCATTAACCCCTGACTATACCGGGGATACGCTTATCACAATGACTTTCTGGTCTGTGCTGAAGCAGGGCATTCTGGCAGCCAAGTGGCTTGACCTTTATTAGTGAGCCTGGTTACCCCCTCTCGGAACCACAGACTTAGAAATCGCCAGCTCATATACAGTGCATAAAATATATTTATATATATACCCTTATACACCATTTTAATAAAAAATATCACAAAATTCTTCTAAGTCCCTCGGGAAGAGTGAAAGACGCGCACGTTTATTTTCAGAGCTCCTAGACCTTCCTATAAGAAGTTAGCCAAAAAGTAGCTTCGAAAAACGCTTAGGTTAAGTTTCAGAGTTGCTTCTAATGTACCAAAGCTGGACTTATACATAATTTCACTCTCACAACATTATGGCTGGTTGGAGACAGTCCGAACCACAAGTACCGGGTCCATTGTTCTGGGCGTATACTGGGGGGACGGGGACGACTCCCATTAACCCCTGACTATACTGGGGATACACTTATCACAATGCCTTTCTGGTCTGTGCTGAAGCAGGGCATTCTGGCAGCCAAGTGGATTGACCTTTATTAGTGAGCCTGGTTACCCCCTCTCGGAACCACAGACTTAGAAATCGCCAGCTCATATACTGTACAGTGCATAAAATATATTTATATAATATATTTATATATATATACCCTTATACACAATTTTAATAAAAAATATCACAAAATTCTTCTAAGTCCCTCGGGAAGAGTGAAAGACGCGCACGTTCATTTTCAGAGCTCCTAGACCTTCCTATAAGAAGTTAGCCAAAAAGTAGCTTCGAAAAACGCTTAGGTTAAGTTTCAGAGTTGCTTCTAATGTACCAAAGTTGGACTTAGACATAATTTCACTCTCACAACATTATGGCTGGTTGGAGACAGTCCGAACCACAAGTACCGGGTCCATGCTTCTGGGCGTATACTGGGGGGACGGGGACGACTCCCATTAACCCCTGACTATACCGGGGATACGCTTATCACAATGCCTTTCTGGTCTGTGCTGAAGCAGGGCATTCTGGCAGCCAAGTGGCTTGACCTATATTAGTGAGCCTGGTTACCCCCTCTCGGAACCACAGACTTAGAAATCGCCAGCTCATATACAGTGCATACATTTTTTTTATATAATATATTTATATATATACCCTTATACACCATTTTAATAAAAAATATCACAAAATTCTTCTAAGTCCCTCGGGAAGAGTGAAAGACGCGCACGTTCATTTTCAGAGCTCCTAGACCTTCCTATAAGAAGTTAGCCAAAAAGTAGCTTCGAAAAACGCTTAGGTTAAGTTTCAGAGTTGCTTCTAATGTACCAAAGCTGGACTTAGACAAAATTTCACTCTCACAACATTATGGCTGTTTGGAGACAGTCCGAACCACATGTACCGGGTCCATTGTTCTGGGCGTATACTGGGGGGACGGGGACGACTCCCATTAACCCCTGACTATACCGGGGATACACTTATCACAATGCCTTTCTGGTCTGTGCTGAAGCAGGGCATTCTGGCAGCCAAGTGGCTTGACCTTTATTAGTGAGCCTGGTTACCCCCTCTCGGAACCACAGACTTAGAAATCGCCAGCTCATATACAGTGCATAAAATATATTTATATAATATATTTATATATATACCCTTATACACCATTTTAATAAAAAATATCACAAAATTCTTCTAAGTCCCTCGGGAAGAGTGAAAGACGCGCACGTTCATTTTCAGCGCTCCTAGACCTTCCTATAAGAAGTTAGCCAAAAAGTAGCTTCGAAAAACGCTTAGGTTAAGTTTCAGAGTTGCTTCTAATGTACCAAAGTTGGACTTAGACATAATTTCACTCACAACATTATGGCTGGTTGGAGACAGTCCGAACCACAAGTACCGGGTCCATGGTTCTGGGCGTATACTGGGGGGACGGGGACGACTCCCATTAACCCCTGACTATACCGGGGATACGCTTATCACAATGCCTTTCTGGTCTGTGCTGAAGCAGGGCATTCTGGCTGCCAAGTGGCTTGACCTATATTAGTGAGCCTGGTTACCCCCTCTCGGAACCACAGACTTAGAAATCGCCAGCTCATATACAGTGCATAAAATATACTTATATATATACCCTTATACACCATTTTAATAAAAAATATCACAAAATTCTTCTAAGTCCCTCGGGAAGAGTGAAAGACGCGCACGTTCATTTTCAGAGCTCCTAGACCTTCCTATAAGAAGTTAGCCAAAAAGTAGCTTCGAAAAACGCTTAGGTTAAGTTTCAGAGTTGCTTCTAATGTACCAAAGCTGGACTTAGACATAATTTCACTCTCACAACATTATGGCTGGTTGGAGATAGTCCGAACCACAAGTACCGGGTCCATTGTTCTGGGCGTATACTGGGGGGACGGGGACGACTCCCATTAAACCCTGACTATACCGGGGATACACTTATCACAATGCCTTTCTGGTCTGTGCTGAAGCAGGGCATTCTGGCAGCCAAGTGGCTTGACCTTTATTAGTGAGCCTGGTTACCCCCTCTCGGAACCACAGACTTAGAAATCGCCAGCTCATATACTGTACAGTGCATAAAATATATTTATATAATATATTTATATATATACCCTTATACACCATTTTAATAAAAAATATCACAAAATTCTTCTAAGTCCCTCGGGAAGAGTGAAAGACGCGCACGTTCATTTTCAGAGCTCCTAGACCTTCCTATAAGAAGTTAGCCAAAAAGTAGCTTCGAAAAACGCTTAGGTTAAGTTTCAGAGTTGCTTCTAATGTACTAAAGTTGGACTTAGACATAATTTCACTCTCACAACATTATGGCTGGTTGGAGACAGTCCGAACCACAAGTACCGGGTCCATGGTTCTGGGCGTATACTGGGGGAACGGGGACGACTCCCATTAACCCCTGACTATACCGGGGATACGCTTATCACAATGCCTTTCTGGTCTGTGCTGAAGCAGGGCATTCTGGCAGCCAAGTGGCTTGACCTATATTAGTGAGCCTGGTTACCCCCTCTCGGAACCACAGACTTAGAAATCGCCAGCTCATATACAGTGCATACATTTTTTTTATATAATATATTTATATATATACCCTTATACACCATTTTAATAAAAAATATCACAAAATTCTTCTAAGTCCCTCGGGAAGAGTGAAAGACGCGCACGATCATTTTCAGAGCTCCTAGACCTTCCTACTGTATAAGAAGTTAGCCAAAAAGTAGCTTCGAAAAACGCTTAGGTTAAGTTTCAGAGTTGCTTCTAATGTACCAAAGCTGGACTTAGACATAATTTCACTCTCACAACATTATGGCTGTTTGGAGAAAGTCCGAACCACAAGTACCGGGTCCATGGTTCTGGGCGTATACTGGGGGGACGGGGACGACTCCCATTATCCCCTGACTATACCGTAGATACGCTTATCACAATGCCTTTCTGGTCTGTGCTGAAGCAGGGCATTCTGGCAGCCAAGTGGCTTGACCTTTATTAGTGAGCCTGGTTACGCCCTCTCGGAACCACAGACTTAGAAATCGCCAGCTCATATACAGTGCATAAAATATATTTATATAATATATTTATATATATACCCTTATACACCATTTTAATAAAAAATATCACAAAATTCTTCTAAGTCCCTCGGGAAGAGTGAAAGACGCGCACGTTCATTTTCAAAGCTCCTAGACCTTCCTATAAGAAGTTAGCCAAAAAGTAGCTTCGAAAAACGCTTAGGTTAAGTTTCAGAGTTGCTTCTAATGTACCAAAGCTGGACTTAGACATAATTTCACTCTCACAACATTATATGCTGGTTGGAGACAGTCCGAACCACAAGTACCGGGTCCATGGTTCTGGGCGTATACTGGGGGGACGGGGACGACTCCCATTAACCCCTGACTATACCGGGGATACGCTTATCACAATGCCTTTCTGGTCTGTGCTGAAGCAGGGCATTCTGGCAACCAAGTGGCTTGACCTTTATTAGTGAGCCTGGTTACCCCCTCTCGGAACCACAGTCTTAGAAATCGCCAGCTCATATACAGTGCATACATTTTTTTTATATAATATATTTATATATATACCCTTATACACCATTTTAATAAAACATATCACAAAATTCTTTTAAGTCCCTCGGGAAGAGTGAAAGACGCGCACGTTCATTTTCAGAGCTCCTAGACCTTCCTATAAGAAGTTAGCCAAAAAGTAGCTTCGAAAAACGCTTAGGTTAAGTTTCAGAGTTGCTTCTAATGTACCAAAGCTGGACTTAGACATAATTTCACTCTCACAACATTATGGCTGGTTGGAGACAGTCCGAACCACAAGTACCGGGTCCATGGTTCTGGGCGTATACTGGGGGGACGGGGACGACTCCCATTAACCCCTGACTATACCGGGGATACGCTTATCACAATGACTTTCTGGTCTGTGCTGAAGCAGGGCATTCTGGCAGCCAAGTGGCTTGACCTTTATTAGTGAGCCTGGTTACCCCCTCTCGGAACCACAGACTTAGAAATCGCCAGCTCATATACAGTGCATAAAATATACTTATATATACCCTTATACACCATTTTAATAAAAAATATCACAAAATTCTTCTAAGTCCCTCGGGAAGAGTGAAAGACGCGCACGTTCATTTTCAGAGCTCCTAGACCTTCCTATAAGAAGTTAGCCAAAAAGTAGCTTCGAAAAACGCTTAGGTTAAGTTTCAGAGTTGCTTCTAATGTACCAAAGCTGGACTTAGACATAATTTCACTCTCACAACATTATGGCTGGTTGGAGACAGTCCGAACCACAAGTACCGGGTCCATGGTTCTGGGCGTATACTGGGGGGACGGGGACGACTCCCATTAACCCCTGACTATACCGGGGATACGCTTATCACAATGCCTTTCTGGTCTGTGCTGAAGCAGGGCATTCTGGCAACCAAGTGGCTTGACCTTTATTAGTGAGCCTGGTTACCCCCTCTCGGAACCACAGTCTTAGAAATCGCCAGCTCATATACAGTGCATACATTTTTTTTATATAATATATTTATATATATACCCTTATACACCATTTTAATAAAACATATCACAAAATTCTTCTAAGTCCCTCGGGAAGAGTGAAAGACGCGCACGTTCATTTTCAGAGCTCCTAGACCTTCCTATAAGAAGTTAGCCAAAAAGTAGCTTCGAAAAACGCTTAGGTTAAGTTTCAGAGTTGCTTCTAATGTACCAAAGCTGGACTTAGACATAATTTCACTCTCACAACATTATGGCTGGTTGGAGACAGTCCGAACCACAAGTACCGGGTCCATGGTTCTGGGCGTATACTGGGGGGACGGGGACGACTCCCATTAACCCCTGACTATACCGGGGATACGCTTATCACAATGACTTTCTGGTCTGTGCTGAAGCAGGGCATTCTGGCAGCCAAGTGGCTTGACCTTTATTAGTGAGCCTGGTTACCCCCTCTCGGAACCACAGACTTAGAAATCGCCAGCTCATATACAGTGCATAAAATATACTTATATATACCCTTATACACCATTTTAATAAAAAATATCACAAAATTCTTCTAAGTCCCTCGGGAAGAGTGAAAGACGCGCACGTTCATTTTCAGAGCTCCTAGACCTTCCTATAAGAAGTTAGCCAAAAAGTAGCTTCGAAAAACGCTTAGGTTAAGTTTCAGAGTTGCTTCTAATGTACCAAAGCTGGACTTAGACATAATTTCACTCTCACAACATTATGGCTGGTTGGAGACAGTCCGAACCACAAGTACCGGGTCCATGGTTCTGGGCGTATACTGGGGGGACGGGGACGACTCCCATTAACCCCTGACTATACCGGGGATACGCTTATCACAATGCCTTTCTGGTCTGTGCTGAAGCAGGGCATTCTGGCAACCAAGTGGCTTGACCTTTATTAGTGAGCCTGGTTACCCCCTCTCGGAACCACAGTCTTAGAAATCGCCAGCTCATATACAGTGCATACATTTTTTTTATATAATATATTTATATATATACCCTTATACACCATTTTAATAAAACATATCACAAAATTCTTCTAAGTCCCTCGGGAAGAGTGAAAGACGCGCACGTTCATTTTCAGAGCTCCTAGACCTTCCTATAAGAAGTTAGCCAAAAAGTAGCTTCGAAAAACGCTTAGGTTAAGTTTCAGAGTTGCTTCTAATGTACCAAAGCTGGACTTAGACATAATTTCACTCTCACAACATTATGGCTGGTTGGAGACAGTCCGAACCACAAGTACCGGGTCCATGGTTCTGGGCGTATACTGGGGGGACGGGGACGACTCCCATTAACCCCTGACTATACCGGGGATACGCTTATCACAATGACTTTCTGGTCTGTGCTGAAGCAGGGCATTCTGGCAGCCAAGTGGCTTGACCTTTATTAGTGAGCCTGGTTACCCCCTCTCGGAACCACAGACTTAGAAATCGCCAGCTCATATACTGTACAGTGCATAAAATATATTTATATAATATATTTATATATATACCCTTATACACCATTTTAATAAAAAATATCACAAAATTCTTCTAAGTCCCTCGGGAAGAGTGAAAGACGCGCACGTTCATTTTCAGAGCTCCTAGACCTTCCTATAAGAAGTTAGCCAAAAAGTAGCTTCGAAAAACGCTTAGGTTAAGTTTCAGAGTTGCTTCTAATGTACCAAAGTTGGACTTAGACATAATTTCACTCTCACAACATTATGGCTGGTTGGAGACAGTCCGAACCACAAGTACCGGGTCCATGCTTCTGGGCGTATACTGGGGGGACGGGGACGACTACCCTTAACCCCTGACTATACCGGGGATACGCTTATCACAATGCCTTTCTGGTCTGTGCTGAAGCAGGGCATTCTGGCAGCCAAGTGGCTTGACCTATATTAGTGAGCCTGGTTACCCCCTCTCGGAACCACAGACTTAGAAATCGCCAGCTCATATACAGTGCATACATTTTTTTTATATAATATATTTATATATATACCCTTATACACCATTTTAATAAAAAATATCACAAAATTCTTCTAAGTCCCTCGGGAAGAGTGAAAGACGCGCACGTTCATTTTCAGAGCTCCTAGACCTTCCTATAAGAAGTTAGCCAAAAAGTAGCTTCGAAAAACGCTTAGGTTAAGTTTCAGAGTTGCTTCTAATGTACCAAAGCTGGACTTAGACATAATTTCACTCTCACAACATTATGGCTGTTTGGAGAAAGTCCGAACCACAAGTACCGGGTCCATGGTTCTGGGCGTATACTGGGGGGACGGGGACGACTCCCATAAACCCCTGACTATACCGGGGATACGCTTATCACAATGCCTTTCTGGTCTGTGCTGAAGCAGGGCATTCTGGCAGCCAAGTGGCTTGACCTTTATTAGTGAGCCTGGTTACCCCCTCTCGGAACCACAGACTTAGAAATCGCCAGCTCATATACAGTGCATAAAATATATTTATATAATATATTTATATATATACCCTTATACACCATTTTAATAAAAAATATCACAAAATTCTTCTAAGTCCCTCGGGAAGAGTGAAAGACGCGCACGTTCATTTTCAGAGCTCCTAGACCTTCCTACTGTATAAGAAGTTAGCCAAAAAGTAGCTTCGAAAAACGCTTAGGTTAAGTTTCAGAGTTGCTTCTAATGTACCAAAGCTGGACTTAGACATAATTTCACTCTCACAACATTATGGCTGTTTGGAGAAAGTCCGAACCACAAGTACCGGGTCCATGGTTCTGGGCGTATACTGGGGGGACGGGGACGACTCCCATTATCCCCTGACTATACCGTAGATACGCTTATCACAATGCCTTTCTGGTCTGTGCTGAAGCAGGGCATTCTGGCAGCGAAGTGGCTTGACCTTTATTAGTGAGCCTGGTTACCCCCTCTCGGAACCACAGACTTAGAAATCGCCAGCTCATATACAGTGCATAAAATATATTTATATAATATATTTATATATATACCCTTATACACCATTTTAATAAAAAATATCACAAAATTCTTCTAAGTCCCTCGGGAAGAGTGAAAGACGCGCACGTTCATTTTCAAAGCTCCTAGACCTTCCTATAAGAAGTTAGCCAAAAAGTAGCTTCGAAAAACGCTTAGGTTAAGTTTCAGAGTTGCTTCTAATGTACCAAAGCTGGACTTAGACATAATTTCACTCTCACAACATTATGGCTGGTTGGAGACAGTCCGAACCACAAGTACCGGGTCCATGGTTCTGGGCGTATACTGGGGGGACGGGGACGACTCCCATTAACCCCTGACTATACCGGGGATACGCTTATCACAATGCCTTTCTGGTCTGTGCTGAAGCAGGGCATTCTGGCAACCAAGTGGCTTGACCTTTATTAGTGAGCCTGGTTACCCCCTCTCGGAACCACAGTCTTAGAAATCGCCAGCTCATATACAGTGCATACATTTTTTTTATATAATATATTTATATATATACCCTTATACACCATTTTAATAAAACATATCACAAAATTCTTCTAAGTACCTCGGGAAGAGTGAAAGACGCGCACGTTCATTTTCAGAGCTCCTAGACCTTCCTATAAGAAGTTAGCCAAAAAGTAGCTTCGAAAAACGCTTAGGTTAAGTTTCAGAGTTGCTTCTAATGTACCAAAGCTGTACTTAGACATAATTTCACTCTCACAACATTATGGCTGGTTGGAGACAGTACGAACCACAAATACCGGGTCCATGGTTCTCGGCGTATTCTGGGGGGACGGGGACGACTCCCATTAACCCCTGACTATACCGGGGATACGCTTATCACAATGCCTTTCTGGTCTGTGCTGAAGCAGGGCATTCTGGCAGCCAAGTGGCTTGACCTTTATTAGTGAGCCTGGTTACCCCCTCTCGGAACCACAGACTTAGAAATCGCCAGCTCATATACAGTGCATAAAATATATTTATATAATATATTTATATATATACCCTTATACACCATTTTAATAAAAAATATCACAAAATTCTTGTAAGTCCCTCGGGAAGAGTGAAAGACGCGCACGTTCATTTTGAGAGCTCCTAGACCTTCCTATAAGAAGTTAGCCAAAAAGTAGTTTCTAAAAACGCTTAGGTTAAGTTTCAGAGTTGCTTCTAATGTACCAAAGCTGGACTTAGACATAATTTCACTCTCACAACATTATGGCTGGTTGGAGACAGTCCGAACCACAAGTACCGGGTCCATTGTTCTGGGCGTATACTGGGGGGACGGGGACGACTCCCATTAACCCCTGACTATACCGGGGATACGCTTATCACAATGACTTTCTGGTCTGTGCTGAAGCAGGGCATTCTGGCAGCCAAGTGGCTTGACCTTTATTAGTGAGCCTGGTTACCCCCTCTCGGAACCACAGACTTAGAAATCGCCAGCTCATATACAGTGCATACATTTTTTTTATATAATATATTTATATATATACCCTTATACACCATTTTAATAAAAAATATCACAAAATTCTTCTAAGTCCCTCGGGAAGAGTGAAAGACGCGCACGTTCATTTTCAGAGCTCCTAGACCTTCCTATAAGAAGTTAGCCAAAAAGTAGCTTCGAAAAACGCTTAGGTTAAGTTTCACAGTTGCTTCTAATGTACCAAAGCTGGACTTAGACATAATTTCACTCTCACAACATTATGGCTGGTTGGAGACAGTCCGAACCACAAGTACCGGGTCCATGCTTCTGGGCGTATACTGGGGGGACGGGGACAACTCCCATTAACCCCTGACTATACCGGGGATACGCTTATCACAATGCCTTTCTGGTCTGTGCTGAAGCAGGGCATTCTGGCAGCCAAGTGGCTTGACCTATATTAGTGAGCCTGGTTACCCCCTCTCGGAACCACAGACTTAGAAATCGCCAGCTCATATACAGTGCATACATTTTTTTTATATAATATATTTATATATATACCCTTATACACCATTTTAATAAAAAATATCACAAAATTCTTCTAAGTCCCTCGGGAAGAGTGAAAGACGCGCACGTTCATTTTCAGAGCTCCTAGACCTTCCTATAAGAAGTTAGCCAAAAAGTAGCTTCGAAAAACGCTTAGGTTAAGTTTCACAGTTGCTTCTAATGTACCAAAGCTTTACTTAGACATAATTTCACTCTCACAACATTATGGCTGGTTGGAGACAGTCCGAACCACAAGTACCGGGTCCATGGTTCTGGGCGTATACTGGGGGGACGGGGACGACTCCCATTAACCCCTGACTATACCGGGGATACGCTTATCACAATGCCTTCCTGGTCTGTGCTGAAGCAGGGCATTCTGGCAGCCAAGTGGCTTGACCTTTATTAGTGAGCCTGGTTACCCCCTCTCGGAACCACAGTCTTAGAAATCGCCAGCTCATATACAGTGCATAAATTTTTTTTATATAATATATTTATATATATACCCTTATACACCATTTTAATAAAACATATCACAAAATTCTTCTAAGTACCTCGGGAAGAGTGAAAGACGCGCACGTTCATTTTCAGAGCTCCTAGACCTTCCTATAAGAAGTTAGCCAAAAAGTCGCTTCGAAAAACTCTTAGGTTAAGTTTCAGAGTTGCTTCTAATGTACCAAAGCTGGACTTAGACATAATTTCACTCTCACAACATTATGGCTGTTTGGAGAAAGTCCGAACCACAAGTACCGGGTCCATGGTTCTGGGCGTATACTGGGGGGACAGGGACGACTCCCATTAACCCCTGACTATACCGGGGATACACTTATCACAATGCCTTTCTGGTCTGTGCTGAAGCAGGGCATTCTGGCAGCCAAGTGGCTTGACCTTTATTAGTGAGCCTGGTTACCCCCTCTCGGAACCACAGACTTAGAAATCGCCAGCTCATATACAGTGCATAAAATATATTTATATAATATATTTATATATATACCCTTATACACCATTTTAATAAAAAATATCACAAAATTCTTGTAAGTCCCTCGGGAAGAGTGAAAGACGCGCACGTTCATTTTGAGAGCTCCTAGACCTTCCTATAAGAAGTTAGCCAAAAAGTAGCTTCGAAAAACGCTTAGGTTAAGTTTCAGAGTTGCTTCTAATGTACCAAAGCTGGACTTAGACATAATTTCACTCTCACAACATTATGGCTGGTTGGAGACAGTCCGAACCACAAGTACCGGGTCCATGGCTCTGGGCATATACTGGGGGGACGGGGATGACTCCCATTAACCCCTGACTATACCGGGGATACGCTTATCACAATGACTTTCTGGTCTGTGCTGAAGCAGGGCATTCTGGCAGCCAAGTGGCTTGACCTTTATTAGTGAGCCTGGTTACCCCCTCTCGGAACCACAGACTTAGAAATCACCAGCTCATATACAGTGCATAAAATATATTTATATATATACCCTTATACACCATTTTAATAAAAAAAATCACAAAATTCTTCTAAGTCCCTCGGGAAGAGTGAAAGACGCGCACGTTCATTTTCAGAGCTCCTAGACCTTCCTATAAGAAGTTAGCCAAAAAGTAGCTTCGAAAAACGCTTAGGTTAAGTTTCAGAGTTGCTTCTAATGTACCAAAGCTGTACTTAGACAAAATTTCACTCTCACAACATTATGGCTGGTTGGAGACAGTCCGAACCACAAGTACCGGGTCCATTGTTCTGGGCGTATACTGGGGGGACGGGGACGACTCCCATTAACCCCTGACTATACCGGGGATACACTTATCACAATGCCTTTCTGGTCTGTGCTGAAGCAGGGCATTCTGGCAGCCAAGTGGCTTGACCTTTATTAGTGAGCCTGGTTACCCCCTCTCGGAACCACAGACATAGAAATCGCCAGCTCATATACAGTGCATAAAATATATTTATATAATATATTTATATATATACCCTTATACACCATTTTAATAAAAAATATCACAAAATTCTTGTAAGTCCCTCGGGAAGAGTGAAAGACGCGCACGTTCATTTTGAGAGCTCCTAGACCTTCCTATAAGAAGTTAGCCAAAAAGTAGCTTCGAAAAACGCTTAGGTTAAGTTTCAGAGTTGCTTCTAATGTACCAAAGCTGGACTTAGACATAATTTCACTCTCACAACATTATGGCTGGTTGGAGACAGTCCGAACCACAAGTACCGGGTCCATGGTTCTGGGCATATACTGGGGGGACGGGGATGACTCCCATTAACCCCTGACTATACCGGGGATACGCTTATCACAATGACTTTCTGGTCTGTGCTGAAGCAGGGCATTCTGGCAGCCAAGTGGCTTGACCTTTATTAGTGAGCCTGGTTACCCCCTCTCGGAACCACAGACTTAGAAATCACCAGCTCATATACAGTGCATAAAATATATTTATATATATACCCTTATACACCATTTTAATAAAAAAAATCACAAAATTCTTCTAAGTCCCTCGGGAAGAGTGAAAGACGCGCACGTTCATTTTCAGAGCTCCTAGACCTTCCTATAAGAAGTTAGCCAAAAAGTAGCTTCGAAAAACGCTTAGGTTAAGTTTCAGAGTTGCTTCTAATGTACCAAAGCTGTACTTAGACAAAATTTCACTCTCACAACATTATGGCTGGTTGGAGACAGTCCGAACCACAAGTACCGGGTCCATTGTTCTGGGCGTATACTGGGGGGACGGGGACGACTCCCATTAACCCCTGACTATACCGGGGATACACTTATCACAATGCCTTTCTGGTCTGTGCTGAAGCAGGGCATTCTGGCAGCCAAGTGGCTTGACCTTTATTAGTGAGCCTGGTTACCCCCTCTCGGAACCACAGACATAGAAATCGCCAGCTCATATACAGTGCATAAAATATATTTATATAATATATTTATATATATACCCTTATACACCATTTTAATAAAAAATATCACAAAATTCTTGTAAGTCCCTCGGGAAGAGTGAAAGACGCGCACGTTCATTTTGAGAGCTCCTAGACCTTCCTATAAGAAGTTAGCCAAAAAGTAGCTTCGAAAAACGCTTAGGTTAAGTTTCAGAGTTGCTTCTAATGTACCAAAGCTGGACTTAGACATAATTTCACTCTCACAACATTATGGCTGGTTGGAGACAGTCCGAACCACAAGTACCGGGTCCATGGTTCTGGGCATATACTGGGGGGACGGGGATGACTCCCATTAACCCCTGACTATACCGGGGATACGCTTATCACAATGACTTTCTGGTCTGTGCTGAAGCAGGGCATTCTGGCAGCCAAGTGGCTTGACCTTTATTAGTGAGCCTGGTTACCCCCTCTCGGAACCACAGACTTAGAAATCGCCAGCTCATATACAGTGCATAAAATATATTTATATATATACCCTTATACACCATTTTAATAAAAAAAATCACAAAATTCTTCTAAGTCCCTCGGGAAGAGTGAAAGACGCGCACGTTCATTTTCAGAGCTCCTAGACCTTCCTATAAGAAGTTAGCCAAAAAGTAGCTTCGAAAAACGCTTAGGTTAAGTTTCAGAGTTGCTTCTAATGTACCAAAGCTGTACTTAGACAAAATTTCACTCTCACAACATTATGGCTGGTTGGAGACAGTCCGAACCACAAGTACCGGGTCCATTGTTCTGGGCGTATACTGGGGGGACGGGGACGACTCCCATTAACCCCTGACTATACCGGGGATACACTTATCACAATGCCTTTCTGGTCTGTGCTGAAGCAGGGCATTCTGGCAGCCAAGTGGCTTGACCTTTATTAGTGAGCCTGGTTACCCCCTCTCGGAACCACAGACATAGAAATCGCCAGCTCATATACAGTGCATAAAATATATTTATATAATATATTTATATATATACCCTTATACACCATTTTAATAAAAAATATCACAAAATTCTTGTAAGTCCCTCGGGAAGAGTGAAAGACGCGCACGTTCATTTTGAGAGCTCCTAGACCTTCCTATAAGAAGTTAGCCAAAAAGTAGCTTCGAAAAACGCTTAGGTTAAGTTTCAGAGTTGCTTCTAATGTACCAAAGCTGGACTTAGACATAATTTCACTCTCACAACATTATGGCTGGTTGGAGACAGTCCGAACCACAAGTACCAGGTCCATGGTTCTGGGCATATACTGGGGGGACGGGGACAACTCCCATTAACCCCTGACTATACCGGGGATACGCTTATCACAATGACTTTCTGGTCTGTGCTGAAGCAGGGCATTCTGGCAGCCAAGTGGCTTGACCTTTATTAGTGAGCCTGGTTACCCCCTCTCGGAACCACAGACTTAGAAATCGCCAGCTCATATACAGTGCATAAAATATATTTATATATATACCCTTATACACCATTTTAATAAAAAATATCACAAAATTCTTCTAAGTCCCTAGGGAAGAGTGAAAGACGCGCACGTTCATTTTCAGAGCTCCTAGACCTTCCTATAAGAAGTTAGCCAAAAAGTAGCTTCGAAAAACGCTTAGGTTAAGTTTCAGAGTTGCTTCTAATGTACCAAAGCTGTACTTAGACAAAATTTCACTCTCACAACATTATGGCTGTTTGGAGACAGTCCGAACCACATGTACCGGGTCCATTGTTCTGGGCGTATACTGGGGGGACGGGGACGACTCCCATTAACCCCTGACTATACCGGGGATACACTTATCACAATGCCTTTCTGGTCTGTGCTGAAGCAGGGCATTCTGGCAGCCAAGTGGCTTGACCTTTATTAGTGAGCCTGGTTACCCCCTCTCGGAACCACAGACTTAGAAATCGCCAGCTCATATACAGTGCATAAAATAAATTTATATAATATATTTATATATATACCCTTATACACCATTTTAATAAAAAATATCACAAAATTCTTCTAAGTCCCTCGGGAAGAGTGAAAGACGCGCACGTTCATTTTCAGCGCTCCTAGACCTTCCTATAAGAAGTTAGCCAAAAAGTAGCTTCGAAAAACGCTTAGGTTAAGTTTCAGAGTTGCTTCTAATGTACCAAAGTTGGACTTAGACATAATTTCACTCACAACATTATGGCTGGTTGGAGACAGTCCGAACCACAAGTACCGGGTCCATGGTTCTGGGCGTATACTGGGGGGACGGGGACGACTCCCATTAACCCCTGACTATACCGGGGATACGCTTATCACAATGCCTTTCTGGTCTGTGCTGAAGCAGGGCATTCTGGCTGCCAAGTGGCTTGACCTATATTAGTGAGCCTGGTTACCCCCTCTCGGAACCACAGACTTAGAAATCGCCAGCTCATATACAGTGCATAAAATATACTTATATATATACCCTTATACACCATTTTAATAAAAAATATCACAAAATTCTTCTAAGTCCCTCGGGAAGAGTGAAAGACGCGCACGTTCATTTTCAGAGCTCCTAGACCTTCCTATAAGAAGTTAGCCAAAAAGTAGCTTCGAAAAACGCTTAGGTTAAGTTTCAGAGTTGCTTCTAATGTACCAAAGCTGGACTTAGACATAATTTCACTCTCACAACATTATGGCTGGTTGGAGATAGTCCGAACCACAAGTACCGGGTCCATTGTTCTGGGCGTATACTGGGGGGACGGGGACGACTCCCATTAAACCCTGACTATACCGGGGATACACTTATCACAATGCCTTTCTGGTCTGTGCTGAAGCAGGGCATTCTGGCAGCCAAGTGGCTTGACCTTTATTAGTGAGCCTGGTTACCCCCTCTCGGAACCACAGACTTAGAAATCGCCAGCTCATATACTGTACAGTGCATAAAATATATTTATATAATATATTTATATATATACCCTTATACACCATTTTAATAAAAAATATCACAAAATTCTTCTAAGTCCCTCGGGAAGAGTGAAAGACGCGCACGTTCATTTTCAGAGCTCCTAGACCTTCCTATAAGAAGTTAGCCAAAAAGTAGCTTCGAAAAACGCTTAGGTTAAGTTTCAGAGTTGCTTCTAATGTACTAAAGTTGGACTTAGACATAATTTCACTCTCACAACATTATGGCTGGTTGGAGACAGTCCGAACCACAAGTACCGGGTCCATGGTTCTGGGCGTATACTGGGGGAACGGGGACGACTCCCATTAACCCCTGACTATACCGGGGATACGCTTATCACAATGCCTTTCTGGTCTGTGCTGAAGCAGGGCATTCTGGCAGCCAAGTGGCTTGACCTATATTAGTGAGCCTGGTTACCCCCTCTCGGAACCACAGACTTAGAAATCGCCAGCTCATATACAGTGCATACATTTTTTTTATATAATATATTTATATATATACCCTTATACACCATTTTAATAAAAAATATCACAAAATTCTTCTAAGTCCCTCGGGAAGAGTGAAAGACGCGCACGTTCATTTTCAGAGCTCCTAGACCTTCCTACTGTATAAGAAGTTAGCCAAAAAGTAGCTTCGAAAAACGCTTAGGTTAAGTTTCAGAGTTGCTTCTAATGTACCAAAGCTGGACTTAGACATAATTTCACTCTCACAACATTATGGCTGTTTGGAGAAAGTCCGAACCACAAGTACCGGGTCCATGGTTCTGGGCGTATACTGGGGGGACGGGGACGACTCCCATTATCCCCTGACTATACCGTAGATACGCTTATCACAATGCCTTTCTGGTCTGTGCTGAAGCAGGGCATTCTGGCAGCCAAGTGGCTTGACCTTTATTAGTGAGCCTGGTTACGCCCTCTCGGAACCACAGACTTAGAAATCGCCAGCTCATATACAGTGCATAAAATATATTTATATAATATATTTATATATATACCCTTATACACCATTTTAATAAAAAATATCACAAAATTCTTCTAAGTCCCTCGGGAAGAGTGAAAGACGCGCACGTTCATTTTCAAAGCTCCTAGACCTTCCTATAAGAAGTTAGCCAAAAAGTAGCTTCGAAAAACGCTTAGGTTAAGTTTCAGAGTTGCTTCTAATGTACCAAAGCTGGACTTAGACATAATTTCACTCTCACAACATTATATGCTGGTTGGAGACAGTCCGAACCACAAGTACCGGGTCCATGGTTCTGGGCGTATACTGGGGGGACGGGGACGACTCCCATTAACCCCTGACTATACCGGGGATACGCTTATCACAATGCCTTTCTGGTCTGTGCTGAAGCAGGGCATTCTGGCAACCAAGTGGCTTGACCTTTATTAGTGAGCCTGGTTACCCCCTCTCGGAACCACAGTCTTAGAAATCGCCAGCTCATATACAGTGCATACATTTTTTTTATATAATATATTTATATATATACCCTTATACACCATTTTAATAAAACATATCACAAAATTCTTTTAAGTCCCTCGGGAAGAGTGAAAGACGCACACGTTCATTTTCAGAGCTCCTAGACCTTCCTATAAGAAGTTAGCCAAAAAGTAGCTTCGAAAAACGCTTAGGTTAAGTTTCAGAGTTGCTTCTAATGTACCAAAGCTGGACTTAGACATAATTTCACTCTCACAACATTATGGCTGGTTGGAGACAGTCCGAACCACAAGTACCGGGTCCATGGTTCTGGGCGTATACTGGGGGGACGGGGACGACTCCCATTAACCCCTGACTATACCGGGGATACGCTTATCACAATGACTTTCTGGTCTGTGCTGAAGCAGGGCATTCTGGCAGCCAAGTGGCTTGACCTTTATTAGTGAGCCTGGTTACCCCCTCTCGGAACCACAGACTTAGAAATCGCCAGCTCATATACAGTGCATAAAATATACTTATATATACCCTTATACACCATTTTAATAAAAAATATCACAAAATTCTTCTAAGTCCCTCGGGAAGAGTGAAAGACGCGCACGTTCATTTTCAGAGCTCCTAGACCTTCCTATAAGAAGTTAGCCAAAAAGTAGCTTCGAAAAACGCTTAGGTTAAGTTTCAGAGTTGCTTCTAATGTACCAAAGCTGGACTTAGACATAATTTCACTCTCACAACATTATGGCTGGTTGGAGACAGTCCGAACCACAAGTACCGGGTCCATGCTTCTGGGCGTATACTGGGGGGACGGGGACGACTACCCTTAACCCCTGACTATACCGGGGATACGCTTATCACAATGCCTTTCTGGTCTGTGCTGAAGCAGGGCATTCTGGCAGCCAAGTGGCTTGACCTATATTAGTGAGCCTGGTTACCCCCTCTCGGAACCACAGACTTAGAAATCGCCAGCTCATATACAGTGCATACATTTTTTTTATATAATATATTTATATATATACCCTTATACACCATTTTAATAAAAAATATCACAAAATTCTTCTAAGTCCCTCGGGAAGAGTGAAAGACGCGCACGTTCATTTTCAGAGCTCCTAGACCTTCCTATAAGAAGTTAGCCAAAAAGTAGCTTCGAAAAACGCTTAGGTTAAGTTTCAGAGTTGCTTCTAATGTACCAAAGCTGGACTTAGACATAATTTCACTCTCACAACATTATGGCTGTTTGGAGAAAGTCCGAACCACAAGTACCGGGTCCATGGTTCTGGGCGTATACTGGGGGGACGGGGACGACTCCCATTAACCCCTGACTATACCGGGGATACGCTTATCACAATGCCTTTCTGGTCTGTGCTGAAGCAGGGCATTCTGGCAGCCAAGTGGCTTGACCTTTATTAGTGAGCCTGGTTACCCCCTCTCGGAACCACAGACTTAGAAATCGCCAGCTCATATACAGTGCATAAAATATATTTATATAATATATTTATATATATACCCTTATACACCATTTTAATAAAAAATTTCACAAAATTCTTCTAAGTCCCTCGGGAAGAGTGAAAGACGCGCACGTTCATTTTCAGAGCTCCTAGACCTTCCTACTGTATAAGAAGTTAGCCAAAAAGTAGCTTCGAAAAACGCTTAGGTTAAGTTTCAGAGTTGCTTCTAATGTACCAAAGCTGGACTTAGACATAATTTCACTCTCACAACATTATGGCTGTTTGGAGAAAGTCCGAACCACAAGTACCGGGTCCATGGTTCTGGGCGTATACTGGGGGGACGGGGACGACTCCCATTATCCCCTGACTATACCGTAGATACGCTTATCACAATGCCTTTCTGGTCTGTGCTGAAGCAGGGCATTCTGGCAGCCAAGTGGCTTGACCTTTATTAGTGAGCCTGGTTACCCCCTCTCGGAACCACAGACTTAGAAATCGCCAGCTCATATACAGTGCATAAAATATATTTATATAATATATTTATATATATACCCTTATACACCATTTTAATAAAAAATATCACAAAATTCTTCTAAGTCCCTCGGGAAGAGTGAAAGACGCGCACGTTCATTTTCAAAGCTCCTAGACCTTCCTATAAGAAGTTAGCCAAAAAGTAGCTTCGAAAAACGCTTAGGTTAAGTTTCAGAGTTGCTTCTAATGTACCAAAGCTGGACTTAGACATAATTTCACTCTCACAACATTATGGCTGGTTGGAGACAGTCCGAACCACAAGTACCGGGTCCATGGTTCTGGGCGTATACTGGGGGGACGGGGACGACTCCCATTAACCCCTGACTATACCGGGGATACGCTTATCACAATGCCTTTCTGGTCTGTGCTGAAGCAGGGCATTCTGGCAACCAAGTGGCTTGACCTTTATTAGTGAGCCTGGTTACCCCCTCTCGGAACCACAGTCTTAGAAATCGCCAGCTCATATACAGTGCATACATTTTTTTTATATAATATATTTATATATATACCCTTATACACCATTTTAATAAAACATATCACAAAATTCTTCTAAGTACCTCGGGAAGAGTGAAAGACGCGCACGTTCATTTTCAGAGCTCCTAGACCTTCCTATAAGAAGTTAGCCAAAAAGTAGCTTCGAAAAACGCTTAGGTTAAGTTTCAGAGTTGCTTCTAATGTACCAAAGCTGTACTTAGACATAATTTCACTCTCACAACATTATGGCTGGTTGGAGACAGTACGAACCACAAATACCGGGTCCATGGTTCTCGGCGTATTCTGGGGGGACGGGGACGACTCCCATTAACCCCTGACTATACCGGGGATACGCTTATCACAATGCCTTTCTGGTCTGTGCTGAAGCAGGGCATTCTGGCAGCCAAGTGGCTTGACCTTTATTAGTGAGCCTGGTTACCCCCTCTCGGAACCACAGACTTAGAAATCGCCAGCTCATATACAGTGCATAAAATATATTTATATAATATATTTATATATATACCCTTATACACCATTTTAATAAAAAATATCACAAAATTCTTGTAAGTCCCTCGGGAAGAGTGAAAGACGCGCACGTTCATTTTGAGAGCTCCTAGACCTTCCTATAAGAAGTTAGCCAAAAAGTAGTTTCTAAAAACGCTTAGGTTAAGTTTCAGAGTTGCTTCTAATGTACCAAAGCTGGACTTAGACATAATTTCACTCTCACAACATTATGGCTGGTTGGAGACAGTCCGAACCACAAGTACCGGGTCCATGGTTCTGGGCGTATACTGGGGGGACGGGGACGACTCCCATTATCCCCTGACTATACCGTAGATACGCTTATCACAATGCCTTTCTGGTCTGTGCTGAAGCAGGGCATTCTGGCAGCCAAGTGGCTTGACCTTTATTAGTGAGCCTGGTTACCCCCTCTCGGAACCACAGACTTAGAAATCGCCAGCTCATATACAGTGCATAAAATATATTTATATAATATATTTATATATATACCCTTATACACCATTTTAATAAAAAATATCACAAAATTCTTCTAAGTCCCTCGGGAAGAGTGAAAGACGCGCACGTTCATTTTCAAAGCTCCTAGACCTTCCTATAAGAAGTTAGCCAAAAAGTAGCTTCGAAAAACGCTTAGGTTAAGTTTCAGAGTTGCTTCTAATGTACCAAAGCTGGACTTAGACATAATTTCACTCTCACAACATTATGGCTGGTTGGAGACAGTCCGAACCACAAGTACCGGGTCCATGGTTCTGGGCGTATACTGGGGGGACGGGGACGACTCCCATTAACCCCTGACTATACCGGGGATACGCTTATCACAATGCCTTTCTGGTCTGTGCTGAAGCAGGGCATTCTGGCAACCAAGTGGCTTGACCTTTATTAGTGAGCCTGGTTACCCCCTCTCGGAACCACAGTCTTAGAAATCGCCAGCTCATATACAGTGCATACATTTTTTTTATATAATATATTTATATATATACCCTTATACACCATTTTAATAAAACATATCACAAAATTCTTCTAAGTACCTCGGGAAGAGTGAAAGACGCGCACGTTCATTTTCAGAGCTCCTAGACCTTCCTATAAGAAGTTAGCCAAAAAGTAGCTTCGAAAAACGCTTAGGTTAAGTTTCAGAGTTGCTTCTAATGTACCAAAGCTGTACTTAGACATAATTTCACTCTCACAACATTATGGCTGGTTGGAGACAGTACGAACCACAAATACCGGGTCCATGGTTCTCGGCGTATTCTGGGGGGACGGGGACGACTCCCATTAACCCCTGACTATACCGGGGATACGCTTATCACAATGCCTTTCTGGTCTGTGCTGAAGCAGGGCATTCTGGCAGCCAAGTGGCTTGACCTTTATTAGTGAGCCTGGTTACCCCCTCTCGGAACCACAGACTTAGAAATCGCCAGCTCATATACAGTGCATAAAATATATTTATATAATATATTTATATATATACCCTTATACACCATTTTAATAAAAAATATCACAAAATTCTTGTAAGTCCCTCGGGAAGAGTGAAAGACGCGCACGTTCATTTTGAGAGCTCCTAGACCTTCCTTTAAGAAGTTAGCCAAAAAGTAGTTTCTAAAAACGCTTAGGTTAAGTTTCAGAGTTGCTTCTAATGTACCAAAGCTGGACTTAGACATAATTTCACTCTCACAACATTATGGCTGGTTGGAGACAGTCCGAACCACAAGTACCGGGTCCATGCTTCTGGGCGTATACTGGGGGGACGGGGACAACTCCCATTAACCCCTGACTATACCGGGGATACGCTTATCACAATGCCTTTCTGGTCTGTGCTGAAGCAGGGCATTCTGGCAGCCAAGTGGCTTGACCTATATTAGTGAGCCTGGTTACCCCCTCTCGGAACCACAGACTTAGAAATCGCCAGCTCATATACAGTGCATACATTTTTTTTATATAATATATTTATATATATACCCTTATACACCATTTTAATAAAAAATATCACAAAATTCTTCTAAGTCCCTCGGGAAGAGTGAAAGACGCGCACGTTCATTTTCAGAGCTCCTAGACCTTCCTATAAGAAGTTAGCCAAAAAGTAGCTTCGAAAAACGCTTAGGTTAAGTTTCACAGTTGCTTCTAATGTACCAAAGCTTTACTTAGACATAATTTCACTCTCACAACATTATGGCTGGTTGGAGACAGTCCGAACCACAAGTACCGGGTCCATGGTTCTGGGCGTATACTGGGGGGACGGGGACGACTCCCATTAACCCCTGACTATACCGGGGATACGCTTATCACAATGCCTTTCTGGTCTGTGCTGAAGCAGGGCATTCTGGCAGCCAAGTGGCTTGACCTTTATTAGTGAGCCTGGTTACCCCCTCTCGGAACCACAGTCTTAGAAATCGCCAGCTCATATACAGTGCATAAATTTTTTTTATATAATATATTTATATATATACCCTTATCCACCATTTTAATAAAACATATCACAAAATTCTTCTAAGTACCTCGGGAAGAGTGAAAGACGCGCACGTTCATTTTCAGAGCTCCTAGACCTTCCTATAAGAAGTTAGCCAAAAAGTCGCTTCGAAAAACTCTTAGGTTAAGTTTCAGAGTTGCTTCTAATGTACCAAAGCTGGACTTAGACATAATTTCACTCTCACAACATTATGGCTGTTTGGAGAAAGTCCGAACCACAAGTACCGGGTCCATGGTTCTGGGCGTATACTGGGGGGACAGGGACGACTCCCATTAACCCCTGACTATACCGGGGATACACTTATCACAATGCCTTTCTGGTCTGTGCTGAAGCAGGGCATTCTGGCAGCCAAGTGGCTTGACCTTTATTAGTGAGCCTGGTTACCCCCTCTCGGAACCACAGACTTAGAAATCGCCAGCTCATATACAGTGCATAAAATATATTTATATAATATATTTATATATATACCCTTATACACCATTTTAATAAAAAATATCACAAAATTCTTGTAAGTCCCTCGGGAAGAGTGAAAGACGCGCACGTTCATTTTGAGAGCTCCTAGACCTTCCTATAAGAAGTTAGCCAAAAAGTAGCTTCGAAAAACGCTTAGGTTAAGTTTCAGAGTTGCTTCTAATGTACCAAAGCTGGACTTAGACATAATTTCACTCTCACAACATTATGGCTGGTTGGAGACAGTCCGAACCACAAGTACCGGGTCCATGGCTCTGGGCATATACTGGGGGGACGGGGATGACTCCCATTAACCCCTGACTATACCGGGGATACGCTTATCACAATGACTTTCTGGTCTGTGCTGAAGCAGGGCATTCTGGCAGCCAAGTGGCTTGACCTTTATTAGTGAGCCTGGTTACCCCCTCTCGGAACCACAGACTTAGAAATCGCCAGCTCATATACAGTGCATAAAATATATTTATATATATACCCTTATACACCATTTTAATAAAAAAAATCACAAAATTCTTCTAAGTCCCTCGGGAAGAGTGAAAGACGCGCACGTTCATTTTCAGAGCTCCTAGACCTTCCTATAAGAAGTTAGCCAAAAAGTAGCTTCGAAAAACGCTTAGGTTAAGTTTCAGAGTTGCTTCTAATGTACCAAAGCTGTACTTAGACAAAATTTCACTCTCACAACATTATGGCTGGTTGGAGACAGTCCGAACCACAAGTACCGGGTCCATGGTTCTGGGCGTATACTGGGGGGACGGGGACGACTCCCATTAACCCCTGACTATACCGGGGATACACTTATCACAATGCCTTTCTGGACTGTGCTGAAGCAGGGCATTCTGGCAGCCAAGTGGCTTGACCTTTATTAGTGAGCCTGGTTACCCCCTCTCGGAACCACAGACATAGAAATCGCCAGCTCATATACAGTGTATAAAATATATTTATATAATATATTTATATATATACCCTTATACACCATTTTAATAAAAAATATCACAAAATTCTTGTAAGTCCCTCGGGAAGAGTGAAAGACGCGCACGTTCATTTTGAGAGCTCCTAGACCTTCCTATAAGAAGTTAGCCAAAAAGTAGCTTCGAAAAACGCTTAGGTTAAGTTTCAGAGTTGCTTCTAATGTACCAAAGCTGGACTTAGACATAATTTCACTCTCACAACATTATGGCTGGTTGGAGACAGTCCGAACCACAAGTACCGGGTCCATGGTTCTGGGCATATACTGGGGGGACGGGGATGACTCCCATTAACCCCTGACTATACCGGGGATACGCTTATCACAATGACTTTCTGGTCTGTGCTGAAGCAGGGCATTCTGGCAGCCAAGTGGCTTGACCTTTATTAGTGAGCCTGGTTACCCCCTCTCGGAACCACAGACTTAGAAATCACCAGCTCATATACAGTGCATAAAATATATTTATATATATACCCTTATACACCATTTTAATAAAAAAAATCACAAAATTCTTCTAAGTCCCTCGGGAAGAGTGAAAGACGCGCACGTTCATTTTCAGAGCTCCTAGACCTTCCTATAAGAAGTTAGCCAAAAAGTAGCTTCGAAAAACGCTTAGGTGAAGTTTCAGAGTTGCTTCTAATGTACCAAAGCTGTACTTAGACAAAATTTCACTCTCACAACATTATGGCTGGTTGGAGACAGTCCGAACCACAAGTACCGGGTCCATTGTTCTGGGCGTATACTGGGGGGACGGGGACGACTCCCATTAACCCCTGACTATACCGGGGATACACTTATCACAATGCCTTTCTGGTCTGTGCTGAAGCAGGGCATTCTGGCAGCCAAGTGGCTTGACCTTTATTAGTGAGCCTGGTTACCCCCTCTCGGAACCACAGACATAGAAATCGCCAGCTCATATACAGTGCATAAAATATATTTATATAATATATTTATATATATACCCTTATACACCATTTTAATAAAAAATATCACAAAATTCTTGTAAGTCCCTCGGGAAGAGTGAAAGACGCGCACGTTCATTTTGAGAGCTCCTAGACCTTCCTATAAGAAGTTAGCCAAAAAGTAGCTTCGAAAAACGCTTAGGTTAAGTTTCAGAGTTGCTTCTAATGTACCAAAGCTGGACTTAGACATAATTTCACTCTCACAACATTATGGCTGGTTGGAGACAGTCCGAACCACAAGTACCGGGTCCATGGTTCTGGGCATATACTGGGGGGACGGGGATGACTCCCATTAACCCCTGACTATACCGGGGATACGCTTATCACAATGACTTTCTGGTCTGTGCTGAAGCAGGGCATTCTGGCAGCCAAGTGGCTTGACCTTTATTAGTGAGCCTGGTTACCCCCTCTCGGAACCACAGACTTAGAAATCACCAGCTCATATACAGTGCATAAAATATATTTATATATATACCCTTATACACCATTTTAATAAAAAAAATCACAAAATTCTTCTAAGTCCCTCGGGAAGAGTGAAAGACGCGCACGTTCATTTTCAGAGCTCCTAGACCTTCCTATAAGAAGTTAGCCAAAAAGTAGCTTCGAAAAACGCTTAGGTTAAGTTTCAGAGTTGCTTCTAATGTACCAAAGCTGTACTTAGACAAAATTTCACTCTCACAACATTATGGCTGGTTGGAGACAGTCCGAACCACAAGTACCGGGTCCATTGTTCTGGGCGTATACTGGGGGGACGGGGACGACTCCCATTAACCCCTGACTATACCGGGGATACACTTATCACAATGCCTTTCTGGTCTGTGCTGAAGCAGGGCATTCTGGCAGCCAAGTGGCTTGACCTTTATTAGTGAGCCTGGTTACCCCCTCTCGGAACCACAGTCATAGAAATCGCCAGCTCATATACAGTGCATAAAATATATTTATATAATATATTTATATATATACCCTTATACACCATTTTAATAAAAAATATCTCAAAATTCTTGTAAGTCCCTCGGGAAGAGTGAAAGACGCGCACGTTCATTTTGAGAGCTCCTAGACCTTCCTATAAGAAGTTAGCCAAAAAGTAGCTTCGAAAAACGCTTAGGTTAAGTTTCAGAGTTGCTTCTAATGTACCAAAGCTGGACTTAGACATAATTTCACTCTCACAACATTATGGCTGGTTGGAGACAGTCCGAACCACAAGTACCGGGTCCATGGTTCTGGGCATATACTGGGGGGACGGGGATGACTCCCATTAACCCCTGACTATACCGGGGATACGCTTATCACAATGACTTTCTGGTCTGTGCTGAAGCAGGGCATTCTGGCAGCCAAGTGGCTTGACCTTTATTAGTGAGCCTGGTTACCCCCTCTCGGAACCACAGACTTAGAAATCGCCAGCTCATATACAGTGCATAAAATATATTTATATAATATATTTATATATATACCCTTATACACCATTTTAATAAAAAATATCACAAAATTCTTGTAAGTCCCTCGGGAAGAGTGAAAGACGCGCACGTTCATTTTGAGAGCTCCTAGACCTTCCTATAAGAAGTTAGCCAAAAAGTAGCTTCGAAAAACGCTTAGGTTAAGTTTCAGAGTTGCTTCTAATGTACCAAAGCTGTACTTAGACAAAATTTCACTCTCACAACATTATGGCTGGTTGGAGACAGTCCGAACCACAAGTACCGGGTCCATTGTTCTGGGCGTATACTGGGGGGACGGGGACGACTCCCATTAACCCCTGACTATACCGGGGATACACTTATCACAATGCCTTTCTGGTCTGTGCTGAAGCAGGGCATTCTGGCAGCCAAGTGGCTTGACCTTTATTAGTGAGCCTGGTTACCCCCTCTCGGAACCACAGACATAGAAATCGCCAGCTCATATACAGTGCATAAAATATATTTATATAATATATTTATATATATACCCTTATACACCATTTTAATAAAAAATATCACAAAATTCTTGTAAGTCCCTCGGGAAGAGTGAAAGACGCGCACGTTCATTTTGAGAGCTCCTAGACCTTCCTATAAGAAGTTAGCCAAAAAGTAGCTTCGAAAAACGCTTAGGTTAAGTTTCAGAGTTGCTTCTAATGTACCAAAGCTGGACTTAGACATAATTTCACTCTCACAACATTATGGCTCGTTGGAGACAGTCCGAACCACAAGTACCAGGTCCATGGTTCTGGGCATATACTGGGGGGACGGGGACAACTCCCATTAACCCCTGACTATACCGGGGATACGCTTATCACAATGACTTTCTGCTCTGTGCTGAAGCAGGGCATTCTGGCAGCCAAGTGGCTTGACCTTTATTAGTGAGCCTGGTTACCCCCTCTCGGAACCACAGACTTAGAAATCGCCAGCTCATATACAGTGCATAAAATATATTTATATATATACCCTTATACACCATTTTAATAAAAAATATCACAAAATTCTTCTAAGTCCCTAGGGAAGAGTGAAAGACGCGCACGTTCATTTTCAGAGCTCCTAGACCTTCCTATAAGAAGTTAGCCAAAAAGTAGCTTCGAAAAACGCTTAGGTTAAGTTTCAGAGTTGCTTCTAATGTACCAAAGCTGGACTTAGACATAATTTCACTCTCACAACATTATGGCTGGTTGGAGACAGTACGAACCACAAATACCGGGTCCATGGTTCTCGGCGTATTCTGGGGGGACGGGGACGACTCCCATTAACCCCTGACTATACCGGGGATACGCTTATCACAATGCCTTTCTGGTCTGTGCTGAAGCAGGGCATTCTGGCAGCCAAGTGGCTTGACCTTTATTAGTGAGCCTGGTTACCCCCTCTCGGAACCACAGACTTAGAAATCGCCAGCTCATATACAGTGCATAAAATATATTTATATAATATATTTATATATATACCCTTATACACCATTTTAATAAAAAATATCACAAAATTCTTGTAAGTCCCTCGGAAGAGTGAAAGACGCGCACGTTCATTTTGAGAGCTCCTAGACCTTCCTATAAGAAGTTAGCCAAAAAGTAGTTTCTAAAAACGCTTAGGTTAAGTTTCAGAGTTGCTTCTAATGTACCAAAGCTGGACTTAGACATAATTTCACTCTCACAACATTATGGCTGGTTGGAGACAGTCCGAACCACAAGTACCGGGTCCATTGTTCTGGGCGTATACTGGGGGGACGGGGACGACTCCCATTAACCCCTGACTATACCGGGGATACGCTTATCACAATGACTTTCTGGTCTGTGCTGAAGCAGGGCATTCTGGCAGCCAAGTGGCTTGACCTTTATTAGTGAGCCTGGTTACCCCCTCTCGGAACCACAGACTTAGAAATCGCCAGCTCATATACAGTGCATACATTTTTTTTATATAATATATTTATATATATACCCTTATACACCATTTTAATAAAAAATATCACAAAATTCTTCTAAGTCCCTCGGGAAGAGTGAAAGACGCGCACGTTCATTTTCAGAGCTCCTAGACCTTCCTATAAGAAGTTAGCCAAAAAGTAGCTTCGAAAAACGCTTAGGTTAAGTTTCACAGTTGCTTCTAATGTACCAAAGCTGGACTTAGACATAATTTCACTCTCACAACATTATGGCTGGTTGGAGACAGTCCGAACCACAAGTACCGGGTCCATGCTTCTGGGCGTATACTGGGGGGACGGGGACAACTCCCATTAACCCCTGACTATACCGGGGATACGCTTATCACAATGCCTTTCTGGTCTGTGCTGAAGCAGGGCATTCTGGCAGCCAAGTGGCTTGACCTATATTAGTGAGCCTGGTTACCCCCTCTCGGAACCACAGACTTAGAAATCGCCAGCTCATATACAGTGCATACATTTTTTTAATATAATATATTTATATATATACCCTTATACACCATTTTAATAAAAAATATCACAAAATTCTTCTAAGTCCCTCGGGAAGAGTGAAAGACGCGCACGTTCATTTTCAGAGCTCCTAGACCTTCCTATAAGAAGTTAGCCAAAAAGTAGCTTCGAAAAACGCTTAGGTTAAGTTTCACAGTTGCTTCTAATGTACCAAAGCTTTACTTAGACATAATTTCACTCTCACAACATTATGGCTGGTTGGAGACAGTCCGAACCACAAGTACCGGGTCCATGGTTCTGGGCGTATACTGGGGGGACGGGGACGACTCCCATTAACCCCTGACTATACCGGGGATACGCTTATCACAATGCCTTTCTGGTCTGTGCTGAAGCAGGGCATTCTGGCAGCCAAGTGGCTTGACCTTTATTAGTGAGCCTGGTTACCCCCTCTCGGAACCACAGTCTTAGAAATCGCCAGCTCATATACAGTGCATAAATTTTTTTTATATAATATATTTATATATATACCCTTATACACCATTTTAATAAAACATATCACAAAATTCTTCTAAGTACCTCGGGAAGAGTGAAAGACGCGCACGTTCATTTTCAGAGCTCCTAGACCTTCCTATAAGAAGTTAGCCAAAAAGTAGCTTCAAAAAACGCTTAGGTTAAGTTTCAGAGTTGCTTCTAATGTACCAAAGCTGGACTTAGACATAATTTCACTCTCACAACATTATGGCTGTTTGGAGAAAGTCCGAACCACAAGTACCGGGTCCATGGTTCTGGGCGTATACTGGGGGGACGGGGACGACTCCCATTAACCCCTGACTATACCGGGGATACGCTTATCACAATGCCTTTCTGGTCTGTGCTGAAGCAGGGCATTCTGGCAGCCAAGTGGCTTGACCTTTATTAGTGAGCCTGGTTACCCCCTCTCGGAACCACAGACTTAGAAATCGCCAGCTCATTTACAGTGCATAAAATATATTTATATAATATATTTATATATATACCCTTATACACCATTTTAATAAAAAATATCACAAAATTCTTCTAAGTCCCTCGGGAAGAGTGAAAGACGCGCACGTTCATTTTCAGAGCTCCTAGACCTTCCTATAAGAAGTTAGCCAAAAAGTAGCTTCGAAAAACGCTTAGGTTAAGTTTCAGAGTTGCTTCTAATGTACCAAAGTTGGACTTACTGTAGACATAATTTCACTCTCACAACATTATGGCTGGTTGGAGACAGTCCGAACCACAAGTACCGGGTCCATGCTTCTGGGCGTATACTGGGGGGACGGGGACAACTCCCATTAACCCCTGACTATACCGGGGATACGCTTATCACAATGCCTTTCTGGTCTGTGCTGAAGCAGGGCATTCTGGCAGCCAAGTGGCTTGACCTATATTAGTGAGCCTGGTTACCCCCTCTCGGAACCACAGACTTAGAAATCGCCAGCTCATATACAGTGCATACATTTTTTTTATATAATATATTTATATATATACCCTTATACACCATTTTAATAAAAAATATCACAAAATTCTTCTAAGTCCCTCGGGAAGAGTGAAAGACGCGCACGTTCATTTTCAGAGCTCCTAGACCTTCCTATAAGAAGTTAGCCAAAAAGTAGCTTCGAAAAACGCTTAGGTTAAGTTTCACAGTTGCTTCTAATGTACCAAAGCTTTACTTAGACATAATTTCACTCTCACAACATTATGGCTGGTTGGAGACAGTCCGAACCACAAGTACCGGGTCCATGGTTCTGGGCGTATACTGGGGGGACGGGGACGACTCCCATTAACCCCTGACTATACCGGGGATACGCTTATCACAATGACTTTCTGGTCTGTGCTGAAGCAGGGCATTCTGGCAGCCAAGTGGCTTGACCTTTATTAGTGAGCCTGGTTACCCCCTCTCGGAACCACAGACTTAGAAATCGCCAGCTCATATAAAGTGCATAAAATATATTTATATATATACCCTTATACACCATTTTAATAAAAAATATCACAAAATTCTTCTAAGTCCCTCGGGAAGAGTGAAAGACGCGCACGTTCATTTTCAGAGCTCCTAGACCTTCCTATAAGAAGTTAGCCAAAAAGTATCTTCGAAAAACGCTTAGGTTAAGTTTCAGAGTTGCTTCTAATGTACCAAAGTTGGACTTAGACATAATTTCACTCTCACAACATTATGGCTGGTTGGAGACAGTCCGAACCACAAGTACCGGGTCCATGCTTCTGGGCGTATACTGGGGGGACGGGGACAACTCCCATTAACCCCTGACTATACCGGGGATACGCTTATCACAATGCCTTTCTGGTCTGTGCTGAAGCAGGGCATTCTGGCAGCCAAGTGGCTTGACCTATATTAGTGAGCCTGGTTACCCCCTCTCGGAACCACAGACTTAGAAATCGCCAGCTCATATACAGTGCATACATTTTTTTTATATAATATATTTATATATATACCCTTATACACCATTTTAATAAAAAATATCACAAAATTCTTCTAAGTCCCTCGGGAAGAGTGAATCCCGCGCAAGTTCATTTTCAGAGCTCCTAGACCTTCCTATAAGAAGTTAGCCAAAAAGTAGCTTCGAAAAACGCTTAGGTTAAGTTTCACAGTTGCTTCTAATGTACCAAAGCTTTACTTAGACATAATTTCACTCTCACAACATTATGGCTGGTTGGAGACAGTCCGAACCACAAGTACCGGGTCCATGGTTCTGGGCGTATACTGGGGGGACGGGGACGACTCCCATTAACCCCTGACTATACCGGGGATACGCTTATCACAATGCCTTTCTGGTCTGTGCTGAAGCAGGGCATTCTGGCAGCCAAGTGGCTTGACCTTTATTAGTGAGCCTGGTTACCCCCTCTCGGAACCACAGTCTTAGAAATCGCCAGCTCATATACAGTGCATAATTTTTTTTTATATAATATATTTATATATATACCCTTATACACCATTTTAATAAAACATATCACAAAATTCTTCTAAGTACCTCGGGAAGAGTGAAAGACGCGCACGTTCATTTTCAGAGCTCCTAGACCTTCCTATAAGAAGTTAGCCAAAAAGTAGCTTCGAAAAACGCTTAGGTTAAGTTTCAGAGTTGCTTCTAATGTACCAAAGCTGGACTTAGACATAATTTCACTCTCACAACATTATGGCTGGTTGGAGACAGTCCGAACCACAAGTACCGGGTCCATGCTTCTGGGCGTATACTGGGGGGACGGGGACAACTCCCATTAACCCCTGACTATACCGGGGATACGCTTATCACAATGCCTTTCTGGTCTGTGCTGAAGCAGGGCATTCTGGCAGCCAAGTGGCTTGACCTATATTAGTGAGCCTGGTTACCCCCTCTCGGAACCACAGACTTAGAAATCGCCAGCTCATATACAGTGCATAAAATATATTTATATAATATATTTATATATATACCCTTATACACCATTTTAATAAAAAATATCACAAAATTCTTCTAAGTCCCTCGGGAAGAGTGAAAGACGCGCACGTTCATTTTCAGAGCTCCTAGACCTTCCTATAAGAAGTTAGCCAAAAAGTAGCTTCGAAAAACGCTTAGGTTAAGTTTCAGAGTTGCTTCTAATGTACCAAAGTTGGACTTAGACATAATTTCACTCTCACAACATTATGGCTGGTTGGAGACAGTCCGAACCACAAGTACCGGGTCCATGCTTCTGGGCGTATACTGGGGGGACGGGGACAACTCCCATTAACCCCTGACTATACCGGGGATACGCTTATCACAATGCCTTTCTGGTCTGTGCTGAAGCAGGGCATTCTGGCAGCCAAGTGGCTTGACCTATATTAGTGAGCCTGGTTACCCCCTCTCGGAACCACAGACTTAGAAATCGCCAGCTCATATACAGTGCATACATTTTTTTTATATAATATATTTATATATATACCCTTATACACCATTTTAATAAAAAATATCACAAAATTCTTCTAAGTCCCTCGGGAAGAGTGAAAGACGCGCACGTTCATTTTCAGAGCTCCTAGACCTTCCTATAAGAAGTTAGCCAAAAAGTAACTTCGAAAAACGCTTAGGTTAAGTTTCACAGTTGCTTCTAATGTACCAAAGCTTTACTTAGACATAATTTCACTCTCACAACATTATGGCTGGTTGGAGACAGTCCGAACCACAAGTACCGGTTCCATGGTTCTGGGCGTATACTGGGGGGACGGGGACGACTCCCATTAACCCCTGACTATACCGGGGATACGCTTATCACAATGCCTTTCTGGTCTGTGCTGAAGCAGGGCATTCTGGCAGCCAAGTGGCTTGTCCTTTATTAGAGAGCCTGGTTACCCCCTCTCGGAACCACAGTCTTAGAAATCGCCAGCTCATATACAGTGCATAATTTTTTTTTATATAATATATTTATATATATACCCTTATACACCATTTTAATAAAACATATCACAAAATTCTTCTAAGTACCTCGGGAAGAGTGAAAGACGCGCACGTTCATTTTCAGAGCTCCTAGACCTTCCTATAAGAAGTTAGCCAAAAAGTTGCTTCGAAAAACGCTTAGGTTACGTTTCAGAGTTGCTTCTAATGTACCAAAGCTGGACTTAGACATAATTTCACTCTCACAACATTATGGCTGTTTGGAGAAAGTCCGAACCACAAGTACCGGGTCCATGGTTCTGGGCGTATACTGGGGGGACGGGGACGACTCCCATTAACCCCTGACTATACCGGGGATACGCTTATCACAATGCCTTTCTGGTCTGTGCTGAAGCAGGGCATTCTGGCAGCCAAGTGGCTTGACCTTTATTAGTGAGCCTGGTTACCCCCTCTCGGAACCACAGACTTAGAAATCGCCAGCTCATATAAAGTGCATAAAATATATTTATATAATATATTTATATATATACCCTTATACACCATTTTAATAAAAAATATCACAAAATTCTTCTAAGTCCCTCGGGAAGAGTGAAAGACGCGCACGTTCATTTTCAGAGCTCCTAGACCTTCCTACTGTATAAGAAGTTAGCCAAAAAGTAGCTTCGAAAAACGCTTAGGTTAAGTTTCAGAGTTGCTTCTAATGTACCAAAGCTGGACTTAGACATAATTTCACTCTCACAACATTATGGCTGTTTGGAGAAAGTCCGAACCACAAGTACCGGGTCCATGGTTCTGGGCGTATACTGGGGGGACGGGGACGACTCCCATTAACCCCTGACTATACCGGGGATACGCTTATCACAATGCCTTTCTGGTCTGTGCTGAAGCAGGGCATTCTGGCAGCCAAGTGGCTTGACCTTTATTAGTGAGCCTGGTTACCCCCTCTCGGAACCACAGACTTAGAAATCGCCAGCTCATATACAGTGCATAAAATATATTTATATAATATATTTATATATATACCCTTATACACCATTTTAATAAAACATATCACAAAATTCTTCTAAGTCCCTCGGGAAGAGTGAAAGACGCGCACGTTCATTTTCAGAGCTCCTAGACCTTCCTATAAGAAGTTAGCCAAAAAGTAGCTTCGAAAAACGCTTAGGTTAAGTTTCAGAGTTGCTTCTAATGTACCAAAGCTGGACTTAGACATAATTTCACTCTCACAATATTATGGCTGGTTGGAGACAGTCCGAACCACAAGTACCGGGTCCATGGTTCTGGGCGTATACTGGGGGGACGGGGACGACTCCCATTAACCCCTGACTATACCGGGGATACGCTTATCACAATGCCTTTCTGGTCTGTGCTGAAGATGAGCATTCTGGCAGCCAAGTGGCTTGACCTTTATTAGTGAGCCTGGTTACCCCCTCTCGGAACCACAGTCTTAGAAATCGCCAGCTCATATACAGTGCATACATTTTTTTTATATAATATATTTATATATATACCCTTATACACCATTTTAATAAAACATATCACAAAATTCTTCTAAGTACCTCGGGAAGAGTGAAAGACGCGCACGTTCATTTTCAGAGCTCCTAGACCTTCCTATAAGAAGTTAGCCAAAAAGTAGCTTCGAAAAACGCTTAGGTTAAGTTTCAGAGTTGCTTCTAATGTACCAAAGTTGGACTTAGACATAATTTCACTCTCACAACATTATGGCTGGTTGGAGACAGTCCGAACCACAAGTACCGGGTCCATGCTTCTGGGCGTATACTGGGGGGACGGGGACAACTCCCATTAACCCCTGACTATACCGGGGATACGCTTATCACAATGCCTTTCTGGTCTGTGCTGAAGCAGGGCATTCTGGCATCCAAGTGGCTTGACCTACTGTATATTAGTGAGCCTGGTTACCCCCTCTCGGAACCACAGACTTAGAAATCGCCAGCTCATATACAGTGCATACATTTTTTTTATATAATATATTTATATATATACCCTTATACACCATTTTAATAAAAAATATCACAAAATTCTTCTACAGTAAGTCCCTCGGGAAGAGTGAAAGACGCGCACGTTCATTTTCAGAGCTCCTAGACATTCCTATAAGAAGTTAGCCAAAAAGTAGCTTCGAAAAACGCTTAGGTTAAGTTTCACAGTTGCTTCTAATGTACCAAAGCTTTACTTAGACATAATTTCACTCTCACAACATTATGGCTGGTTGGAGACAGTCCGAACCACAAGTACCGGGTCCATGGTTCTGGGCGTATACTGGGGGGACGGGGACGACTCCCATTAACCCCTGACTATACCGGGGATACGCTTATCACAATGCCTTTCTGGTCTGTGCTGAAGCAGGGCATTCTGGCAGCCAAGTGGCTTGACCTTTATTAGTGAGCCTGGTTACCCCCTCTCGGAACCACAGTCTTAGAAATCGCCAGCTCATATACAGTGCATAAATTTTTTTTATATAATATATTTATATATATACCCTTATACACCATTTTAATAAAACATATCACAAAATTCTTCTAAGTACCTCGGGAAGAGTGAAAGACGCGCACGTTAATTTTCAGAGCTCCTAGACCTTCCTATAAGAAGTTAGCCAAAAAGTAGCTTCGAAAAACGCTTAGGTTAAGTTTCAGAGTTGCTTCTAATGTACCAAAGCTGGACTTAGACATAATTTCACTCTCACAACATTATGGCTGTTTGGAGAAAGTCCGAACCACAAGTACCGGGTCCATGGTTCTGGGCGTATACTGGGGGGACGGGGACGACTCCCATTAACCCCTGACTATACCGGGGATACGCTTATCACAATGCCTTTCTGGTCTGTGCTGAAGCAGGGCATTCTGGCAGCCAAGTGGCTTGACCTTTATTAGTGAGCCTGGTTACCCCCTCTCGGAACCACAGACTTAGAAATCGCCAGCTCATATACAGTGCATAAAATATATTTATATAATATATTTATATATATACCCTTATACACCATTTTAATAAAAAATATCACAAAATTCTTCTAAGTCCCTCGGGAAGAGTGAAAGACGCGCACGTTCATTTTCAGAGCTCCTAGACCTTCCTACTGTATAAGAAGTTAGCCAAAAAGTAGCTTCGAAAAACGCTTAGGTTAAGTTTCAGAGTTGCTTCTAATGTACCAAAGCTGGACTTAGACATAATTTCACTCTCACAACATTATGGCTGTTTGGAGAAAGTCCGAACCACAAGTACCGGGTCCATGGTTCTGGGCGTATACTGGGGGGACGGGGACGACTCCCATTAACCCCTGACTATACCGGGGATACGCTTATCACAATGCCTTTCTGGTCTGTGCTGAAGCAGGGCATTCTGGCAGCCAAGTGGCTTGACCTTTATTAGTGAGCCTGGTTACCCCCTCTCGGAACCACAGACTTAGAAATCGCCAGCTCATATACAGTGCATAAAATATATTTATATAATATATTTATATATATACCCTTATACACCATTTTAATAAAAAATATCACAAAATTCTTGTAAGTCCCTCGGGAAGAGTGAAAGACGCGCACGTTCATTTTGAGAGCTCCTAGACCTTCCTATAAGAAGTTAGCCAAAAAGTAGCTTCGAAAAACGCTTAGGTTAAGTTTCACAGTTGCTTCTTATGTACCAAAGCTGGACTTAGACATAATTTCACTCTCACAACATTATGGCTGGTTGGAGACAGTACGAACCACAAATACCGGGTCCATGGTTCTCGGCGTATTCTGGGGGGACGGGGACGACTCCCATTAACCCCTGACTATACCGGGGATACGCTTATCACAATGCCTTTCTGGTCTGTGCTGAAGCAGGGCATTCTGGCAGCCAAGTGGCTTGACCTTTATTAGTGAGCCTGGTTACCCCCTCTCGGAACCACAGACTTAGAAATCGCCAGCTCATATACAGTGCATAAAATATATTTATATATATACCCTTATACACCATTTTAATAAAAATATCACAAAATTCTTCTAAGTCCCTCGGGAAGAGTGAAAGACGCGCACGTTCATTTTCAGAGCTCCTAGACCTTCCTACAGTATAAGAAGTTAGCCAAAATGTAGCTTCGAAAAACGCTTAGGTTAAGTTTCAGAGTTGCTTCTAATGTACCAAAGCTGGACTTAGACAAAATTTCACTCTCACAAAATTATGGCTGGTTGGAGACAGTCCGAACCACAAGTACCGGGTCCATTGTTCTGGGCGTATACTGGGGGGACGGGGACGACTCCCATTAACCCCTGACTATACCGGGGATACACTTATCACAATGCCTTTCTGGTCTGTGCTGAAGCAGGGCATTCTGGCAGCCAAGTGGCTTGACCTTTATTAGTGAGCCTGGTTACCCCCTCTCGGAACCACAGACTTAGAAATCGCCAGCTCATATACTGTACAGTGCATAAAATATATTTATATAATATATTTATATATATACCCTTATACACCATTTTAATAAAAAATATCACAAAATTCTTCTAAGTCCCTCGGGAAGAGTGAAAGACGCGCACGTTCATTTTCAGAGCTCCTAGACCTTCCTATAAGAAGTTAGCCAAAAAGTAGCTTCGAAAAACGCTTAGGTTAAGTTTCAGAGTTGCTTCTAATGTACCAAAGTTGGACTTAGACATAATTTCACTCTCACAACATTATGGCTGGTTGGAGACAGTCCGAACCACAAGTACCGGGTCCATGCTTCTGGGCGTATACTGGGGGGACGGGGACAACTCCCATTAACCCCTGACTATACCGGGGATACGCTTATCACAATGCCTTTCTGGTCTGTGCTGAAGCAGGGCATTCTGGCATCCAAGTGGCTTGACCTACTGTATATTAGTGAGCCTGGTTACCCCCTCTCGGAACCACAGACTTAGAAATCGCCAGCTCATATACAGTGCATACATTTTTTTTATATAATATATTTATATATATACCCTTATACACCATTTTAATAAAAAATATCACAAAATTCTTCTAAGTCCCTCGGGAAGAGTGAAAGACGCGCACGTTCATTTTCAGAGCTCCTAGACATTCCTATAAGAAGTTAGCCAAAAAGTAGCTTCGAAAAACGCTTAGGTTAAGTTTCACAGTTGCTTCTAATGTACCAAAGCTTTACTTAGACATAATTTCACTCTCACAACATTATGGCTGGTTGGAGACAGTCCGAACCACAAGTACCGGGTCCATGGTTCTGGGCGTATACTGGGGGGACGGGGACGACTCCCATTAACCCCTGACTATACCGGGGATACGCTTATCACAATGCCTTTCTGGTCTGTGCTGAAGCAGGGCATTCTGGCAGCCAAGTGGCTTGACCTTTATTAGTGAGCCTGGTTACCCCCTCTCGGAACCACAGTCTTAGAAATCGCCAGCTCATATACAGTGCATAAATTTTTTTTATATAATATATTTATATATATACCCTTATACACCATTTTAATAAAACATATCACAAAATTCTTCTAAGTACCTCGGGAAGAGTGAAAGACGCGCACGTTCATTTTGAGAGATCCTAGACCTTCCTATAAGAAGTTAGCAAAAAGTAGCTTCGAAAAACGCTTAGGTTAAGTTTCAGAGTTGCTTCTAATGTACCAAAGCTGGACTTAGACATAATTTCACTCTCACAACATTATGGCTGGTTGGAGACAGTCCGAACCACAAGTACCGGGTCCATTGTTCTGGGCGTATACTGGGGGGACGGGGACGACTCCCATTAACCCCTGACTATACCGGGGATACGCTTATCACAATGACTTTCTGGTCTGTGCTGAAGCAGGGCATTCTGGCAGCCAAGTGGCTTGACCTTTATTAGTGAGCCTGGTTACCCCCTCTCGGAACCACAGACTTAGAAATCGCCAGCTCATATACAGTGCATAAAATATATTTATATATATACCCTTATACACCATTTTAATAAAAAATATCACAAAATTCTTCTAAGTCCCTCGGAAAGAGTGAAAGACGCGCACGTTCATTTTCAGAGCTCCTAGACCTTCCTATAAGAAGTTAGCCAAAAAGTAGCTTCGAAAAACGCTTAGGTTAAGTTTCAGAGTTGCTTCTAATGTACCAAAGCTGGACTTAGACATAATTTCACTCTCACAACATTATGGCTGGTTGGAGACAGTCCGAACCACAAGTACCGGGTCCATTGTTCTGGGCGTATACTGGGGGGACGGGGACGACTCCCATTAACCCCTGACTATACCGGGGATACACTTATCACAATGCCTTTCTGGTCTGTGCTGAAGCAGGGCATTCTGGCAGCCAAGTGGCTTGACCTATATTAGTGAGCCTGGTTACCCCCTCTCGGAACCACAGACTTAGAAATCGCCAGCTCATATACAGTGCATACATTTTTTTTATATAATATATTTATATATATACCCTTATACACCATTTTAATAAAAAATATCACAAAATTCTTCTAAGTCCCTCGGGAAGAGTGAAAGACGCGCACGTTCATTTTCAGAGCTCCTAGACCTTCCTATAAGAAGTTAGCCAAAAAGTAGCTTCGAAAAACGCTTAGGTTAAGTTTCAGAGTTGCTTCTAATGTACCAAAGCTGGACTTAGACATAATTTCACTCTCACAACATTATGGCTGGTTGGAGACAGTCCGAACCACAAGTACCGGGTCCATGCTTCTGGGCGTATACTGGGGGGACGGGGACAACTCCCATTAACCCCTGACTATACCGGGGATACGCTTATCACAATGCCTTTCTGGTCTGTGCTGAAGCAGGGCATTCTGGCATCCAAGTGGCTTGACCTACTGTATATTAGTGAGCCTGGTTACCCCCTCTCGGAACCACAGACTTAGAAATCGCCAGCTCATATACAGTGCATACATTTTTTTTATATAATATATTTATATATATACCCTTATACACCATTTTAATAAAAAATATCACAAAATTCTTCTAAGTCCCTCGGGAAGAGTGAAAGACGCGCACGTTCATTTTCAGAGCTCCTAGACATTCCTATAAGAAGTTAGCCAAAAAGTAGCTTCGAAAAACGCTTAGGTTAAGTTTCACAGTTGCTTCTAATGTACCAAAGCTTTACTTAGACATAATTTCACTCTCACAACATTATGGCTGGTTGGAGACAGTCCGAACCACAAGTACCGGGTCCATGGTTCTGGGCGTATACTGGGGGGACGGGGACGACTCCCATTAACCCCTGACTATACCGGGGATACGCTTATCACAATGCCTTTCTGGTCTGTGCTGAAGCAGGGCATTCTGGCAGCCAAGTGGCTTGACCTTTATTAGTGAGCCTGGTTACCCCCTCTCGGAACCACAGTCTTAGAAATCGCCAGCTCATATACAGTGCATAAATTTTTTTTATATAATATATTTATATATATACCCTTATACACCATTTTAATAAAACATATCACAAAATTCTTCTAAGTACCTCGGGAAGAGTGAAAGACGCGCACGTTCATTTTCAGAGCTCCTAGACCTTCCTATAAGAAGTTAGCCAAAAAGTAGCTTCGAAAAACGCTTAGGTTAAGTTTCAGAGTTGCTTCTAATGTACCAAAGCTGGACTTAGACATAATTTCACTCTCACAACATTATGGCTGTTTGGAGAAAGTCCGAACCACAAGTACCGGGTCCATGGTTCTGGGCGTATACTGGGGGGACGGGGACGACTCCCATTAACCCCTGACTATACCGGGGATACGCTTATCACAATGCCTTTCTGGTCTGTGCTGAAGCAGGGCATTCTGGCAGCCAAGTGGCTTGACCTTTATTAGTGAGCCTGGTTACCCCCTCTCGGAACCACAGACTTAGAAATCGCCAGCTCATATACAGTGCATAAAATATATTTATATAATATATTTATATATATACCCTTATACACCATTTTAATAAAAAATATCACAAAATTCTTGTAAGTCCCTCGGGAAGAGTGAAAGACGCGCACGTTCATTTTGAGAGCTCCTAGACCTTCCTATAAGAAGTTAGCCAAAAAGTAGCTTCGAAAAACGCTTAGGTTAAGTTTCAGAGTTGCTTCTAATGTACCAAAGCTGGACTTAGACATAATTTCACTCTCACAACATTATGGCTGGTTGGAGACAGTCCGAACCACAAGTACCGGGTCCATGGTTCTGGGCGTATACTGGGGGGACGGGGACGACTCCCATTAACCCCTGACTATACCGGGGATACGCTTATCACAATGACTTTCTGGTCTGTGCTGAAGCAGGGCATTCTGGCAGCCAAGTGGCTTGACCTTTATTAGTGAGCCTGGTTACCCCCTCTCGGAACCACAGACTTAGAAATCGCCAGCTCATATACAGTGCATAAAATATATTTATATATATACCCTTATACACCATTTTAATAAAAAATATCACAAAATTCTTCTAAGTCCCTCGGGAAGAGTGAAAGACGCGCACGTTCATTTTCAGAGCTCCTAGACCTTCCTATAAGAAGTTAGCCAAAAAGTAGCTTCGAAAAACGCTTAGGTTAAGTTTCAGAGTTGCTTCTAATGTACCAAAGCTGGACTTAGACATAATTTCACTCTCACAACATTATGGCTGGTTGGAGACAGTCCGAACCACAAGTACCGGGTCCATTGTTCTGGGCGTATACTGGGGGGACGGGGACGACTCCCATTAACCCCTGACTATACCGGGGATACACTTATCACAATGCCTTTCTGGTCTGTGCTGAAGCAGGGCATTCTGGCAGCCAAGTGGCTTGACCTATATTAGTGAGCCTGGTTACCCCCTCTCGGAACCACAGACTTAGAAATCGCCAGCTCATATACAGTGCATACATTTTTTTTATATAATATATTTATATATATACCCTTATACACCATTTTAATAAAAAATATCACAAAATTCTTCTAAGTCCCTCGGGAAGAGTGAAAGACGCGCACGTTCATTTTCAGAGCTCCTAGACCTTCCTACTGTATAAGAAGTTAGCCAAAAAGTAGCTTCGAAAAACGGTTAGGTTAAGTTTCAGAGTTGCTTCTAATGTACCAAAGCTGGACTTAGACATAATTTCACTCTCACAACATTATGGCTGTTTGGAGAAAGTCCGAACCACAAGTACCGGGTCCATGGTTCTGGGCGTATACTGGGGGGACGGGGATGACTCCCATTAACCCCTGACTATACCGGGGATACGCTTATCACAATGCCTTTCTGGTCTGTGCTGAAGCAGGGCATTCTGGCAGCCAAGTGGCTTGACCTTTATTAGTGAGCCTGGTTACCCCCTCTCGGAACCACAGACTTAGAAATCGCCAGCTCATATACAGTGCATAAAATATATTTATATAATATATTTATATATATACCCTTATACACCATTTTAATAAAAAATATCTCAAAATTCTTGTAAGTCCCTCGGGAAGAGTGAAAGACGCGCACGTTCATTTTGAGAGCTCCTAGACCTTCCTATAAGAAGTTAGCCAAAAAGTAGCTTCGAAAAACGCTTAGGTTAAGTTTCACAGTTGCTTCTTATGTACCAAAGCTGGACTTAGACATAATTTCACTCTCACAACATTATGGCTGGTTGGAGACAGTACGAACCACAAATACCGGGTCCATGGTTCTCGGCGTATTCTGGGGGGACGGGGACGACTCCCATTAACCCCTGACTATACCGGGGATACGCTTATCACAATGCCTTTCTGGTCTGTGCTGAAGCAGGGCATTCTGGCAGCCAAGTGGCTTGACCTTTATTAGTGAGCCTGGTTACCCCCTCTCGGAACCACAGACTTAGAAATCGCCAGCTCATATACAGTGCATAAAATATATTTATATAATATATTTATATATACCCTTATACACCATTTTAATAAAAAATATCACAAAATTCTTGTAAGTCCCTCGGGAAGAGTGAAAGACGTGCACGTTCATTTTGAGAGCTCCTAGACCTTCCTATAAGAAGTTAGCCAAAAAGTAGCTTCGAAAAACGCTTAGGTTAAGTTTCAGAGTTGCTTCTAATGTACCAAAGCTGGACTTAGACATAATTTCACTCTCACAACATTATGGCTGGTTGGAGACAGTCCGAACCACAAGTACCGGGTCCATGGTTCTGGGCGTATACTGGGGGGACGGGGACGACTCCCATTAACCCCTTACTATACCGGGGATACGCTTATCACAATGACTTTCTGGTCTGTGCTGAAGCAGGGCATTCTGGCAGCCAAGTGGCTTGACCTTTATTAGTGAGCCTGGTTACCCCCTCTCGGAACCACAGACTTAGAAATCGCCAGCTCATATACAGTGCATAAAATATATTTATATATATACCCTTATACACCATTTTAATAAAAATATCACAAAATTCTTCTAAGTCCCTCGGGAAGAGTGAAAGACGCACACGTTCATTTTCAGAGCTCCTAGACCTTCCTACAGTATAAGAAGTTAGCCAAAATGTAGCTTCGAAAAACGCTTAGGTTAAGTTTCAGAGTTGCTTCTAATGTACCAAAGCTGGACTTAGACAAAATTTAACTCTCACAACATTATGGCTGGTTGGAGACAGTCCGAACCACAAGTACCGGGTCCATTGTTCTGGGCGTATACTGGGGGGACGGGGACGACTCCCATTAACCCCTGACTATACCGGGGATACACTTATCACAATGCCTTTCTGGTCTGTGCTGAAGCAGGGCATTCTGGCAGCCAAGTGGCTTGACCTTTATTAGTGAGCCTGGTTACCCCCTCTCGGAACCACAGACTTAGAAATCGCCAGCTCATATACTGTACAGTGCATAAAATATATTTATATAATATATTTATATATATACCCTTATACACCATTTTAATAAAAAATATCACAAAATTCTTCTAAGTCCCTCGGGAAGAGTGAAAGACGCGCACGTTCATTTTCAGAGCTCCTAGACCTTCCTATAAGAAGTTAGCCAAAAAGTAGCTTCGAAAAACGCTTAGGTTAAGTTTCACAGTTGCTTCTAATGTACCAAAGCTGGACTTAGACAAAATTTCACTCTCACAACATTATGGCTGGTTGGAGACAGTCCGAACCACAAGTACCGGGTCCATTGTTCTGGGCGTATACTGGGGGGACGGGGACGACTCCCATTAACCCCTGACTATACCGGGGATACACTTATCACAATGCCTTTCTGGTCTGTGCTGAAGCAGGGCATTCTGGCAGCCAAGTGGCTTGACCTTTATTAGTGAGCCTGGTTACCCCCTCTCGGAACCACAGACTTAGAAATCGCCAGCTCATATACTGTACAGTGCATAAAATATATTTATATAATATATTTATATATATACCCTTATACACCATTTTAATAAAAAATATCACAAAATTCTTCTAAGTCCCTCGGGAAGAGTGAAAGACGCGCACGTTCATTTTCAGAGCTCCTAGACCTTCCTATAAGAAGTTAGCCAAAAAGTAGCTTCGAAAAACGCTTAGGTTAAGTTTCAGAGTTGCTTCTAATGTACCAAAGTTGGACTTAGACATAATTTCACTCTCACAACATTATGGCTGGTTGGAGACAGTCCGAACCACAAGTACCGGGTCCATGCTTCTGGGCGTATACTGGGGGGACGGGGACAACTCCCATTAACCCCTGACTATACCGGGGATACGCTTATCACAATGCCTTTCTGGTCTGTGCTGAAGCAGGGCATTCTGGCATCCAAGTGGCTTGACCTACTGTATATTAGTGAGCCTGGTTACCCCCTCTCGGAACCACAGACTTAGAAATCGCAAGCTCATATACAGTGCATACATTTTTTTTATATAATATATTTATATATATACCCTTATACACCATTTTAATAAAAAATATCACAAAATTCTTCTAAGTCCCTCGGGAAGAGTGAAAGACGCGCACGTTCATTTTAAGAGCTCCTAGACCTTCCTATAAGAAGTTAGCCAAAAAGTAGCTTCGAAAAACGCTTAGGTTAAGTTTCAGAGTTGCTTCTAATGTACCAAAGCTGGACTTAGACATAATTTCACTCTCACAACATTATGGCTGTTTGGAGAAAGTCCGAACCACAAGTACCGGGTCCATGGTTCTGGGCGTATACTGGGGGGACGGGGACGACTCCCATTAACCCCTGACTATACCGGGGATACGCTTATCACAATGCCTTTCTGGTCTGTGCTGAAGCAGGGCATTCTGGCAGCCAAGTGGCTTGACCTTTATTAGTGAGCCTGGTTACCCCCTCTCGGAACCACAGACTTAGAAATCGCCAGCTCATATACAGTGCATAAAATATATTTATATATATACCCTTATACACCATTTTAATAAAAATATCACAAAATTCTTCTAAGTCCCTCGGGAAGAGTGAAAGACGCGCACGTTCATTTTCAGAGCTCCTAGACCTTCCTACAGTATAAGAAGTTAGCCAAAATGTAGCTTCGAAAAACGCTTAGGTTAAGTTTCAGAGTTGCTTCTAATGTACCAAAGCTGGACTTAGACAAAATTTCACTCTCACAACATTATGGCTGGTTGGAGACAGTCCGAACCACAAGTACCGGGTCCATTGTTCTGGGCGTATACTGGGGGGACGGGGACGACTCCCATTAACCCCTGACTATACCGGGGATACACTTATCACAATGCCTTTCTGGTCTGTGCTGAAGCAGGGCATTCTGGCAGCCAAGTGGCTTGACCTTTATTAGTGAGCCTGGTTACCCCCTCTCGGAACCACAGACTTAGAAATCGCCAGCTCATATACTGTACAGTGCATAAAATATATTTATATAATATATTTATATATATACCCTTATACACCATTTTAATAAAAAATATCACAAAATTCTTGTAAGTCCCTCGGGAAGAGTGAAAGACGCGCACGTTCATTTTCAGAGCTCCTAGACCTTCCTATAAGAAGTTAGCCAAAAAGTAGCTTCGAAAAACGCTTAGGTTAAGTTTCACAGTTGCTTCTAATGTACCAAAGCTGGACTTAGACAAAATTTCACTCTCACAACATTATGGCTGGTTGGAGACAGTCCGAACCACAAGTACCGGGTCCATTGTTCTGGGCGTATACTGGGGGGACGGGGACGACTCCCATTAACCCCTGACTATACCGGGGATACACTTATCACAATGCCTTTCTGGTCTGTGCTGAAGCAGGGCATTCTGGCAGCCAAGTGGCTTGACCTTTATTAGTGAGCCTGGTTACCCCCTCTCGGAACCACAGACTTAGAAATCGCCAGCTCATATACAGTGCATAAAATATATTTATATATATACCCTTATACACCATTTTAATAAAAAATATCACAAAATTCTTCTAAGTCCCTCGGGAAGAGTGAAAGACGCGCACGTTCATTTTCAGAGCTCCTAGACCTTCCTATAAGAAGTTAGCCAAAAAGTAGCTTCGAAAAACGCTTAGGTTAAGTTTCAGAGTTGCTTCTAATGTACCAAAGTTGGACTTAGACATAATTTCACTCTCACAACATTATGGCTGGTTGGAGACAGTCCGAACCACAAGTACCGGGTCCATGCTTCTGAGCGTATACTGGGGGACGGGGACAACTCCCATTAACCCCTGACTATACCGGGGATACGCTTATCACAATGCCTTTCTGGTCTGTGCTGAAGCAGGGCATTCTGGCATCCAAGTGGCTTGACCTACTGTATATTAGTGAGCCTGGTTACCCCCTCTCGGAACCACAGACTTAGAAATCGCCAGCTCATATACAGTGCATACATTTTTTTTATATAATATATTTATATATATACCCTTATACACCATTTTAATAAAAAATATCACAAAATTCTTCTAAGTCCCTCGGGAAGAGTGAAAGACGCGCACGTTCATTTTCAGAGCTCCTAGACATTCCTATAAGAAGTTAGCCAAAAAGTAGCTTCGAAAAACGCTTAGGTTAAGTTTCACAGTTGCTTCTAATGTACCAAAGCTTTACTTAGACATAATTTCACTCTCACAACATTATGGCTGGTTGGAGACAGTCCGAACCACAAGTACCGGGTCCATGGTTCTGGGCGTATACTGGGGGGACGGGGACGACTCCCATTAACCCCTGACTATACCGGGGATACGCTTATCACAATGCCTTTCTGGTCTGTGCTGAAGCAGGGCATTCTGGCAGCCAAGTGGCTTGACCTTTATTAGTGAGCCTGGTTACCCCCTCTCGGAACCACAGTCTTAGAAATCGCCAGCTCATATACAGTGCATACATTTTTTTTATATAATATATTTATATATATACCCTTATACACCATTTTAATAAAACATATCACAAAATTCTTCTAAGTACCTCGGGAAGAGTGAAAGACGCGCACGTTCATTTTCAGAGCTCCTAGACCTTCCTATAAGAAGTTAGCCAAAAAGTAGCTTCGAAAAACGCTTAGGTTAAGTTTCAGCGTTGCTTCTAATGTACCAAAGCTGGACTTAGACATAATTTCACTCTCACAACATTATGGCTGTTTGGAGAAAGTCCGAACCACAAGTACCGGGTCCATGGTTCTGGGCGTATACTGGGGGGACGGGGACGACTCCCATTAACCCCTGACTATACCGGGGATACGCTTATCACAATGCCTTTCTGGTCTGTGCTGAAGCAGGGCATTCTGGCAGCCAAGTGGCTTGACCTTTATTAGTGAGCCTGGTTACCCCCTCTCGGAACCACAGACTTAGAAATCGCCAGCTCATATACAGTGCATAAAATATATTTATATAATATATTTATATATATACCCTTATACACCATTTTAATAAAAAATATCACAAAATTCTTCTAAGTCCCTCGGGAAGAGTGAAAGACGCGCACGTTCATTTTCAGAGCTCCTAGACCTTCCTACTGTATAAGAAGTTAGCCAAAAAGTAGCTTCGAAAAACGCTTAGGTTAAGTTTCAGAGTTGCTTCTAATGTACCAAAGCTGGACTTAGACATAATTTCACTCTCACAACATTATGGCTGTTTGGAGAAAGTCCGTACCACAAGTACCGGGTCCATGGTTCTGGGCGTATACTGGGGGGACGGGGACGACTCCCATTAACCCCTGACTATACCGGGGATACGCTTATCACAATGCCTTTCTGGTCTGTGCTGAAGCAGGGCATTCTGGCAGCCAAGTGGCTTGACCTTTATTAGTGAGCCTGGTTACCCCCTCTCGGAACCACAGACTTAGAAATCGCCAGCTCATATACAGTGCATAAAATATATTTATATAATATATTTATATATATACCCTTATACACCATTTTAATAAAAAATATCACAAAATTCTTGTAAGTCCCTCGGGAAGAGTGAAAGACGCGCACGTTCATTTTGAGAGCTCCTAGACCTTCCTATAAGAAGTTAGCCAAAAAGTAGCTTCGAAAAACGCTTAGGTTAAGTTTCAGAGTTGCTTCTAATGTACCAAAGCTGGACTTAGACATAATTTCACTCTCACAACATTATGGCTGGTTGGAGACAGTCCGAACCACAAGTACCGGGTCCATGGTTCTGGGCGTATACTGGGGGGACGGGGACGACTCCCATTAACCCCTGACTATACCGGGGATACGCTTATCACAATGACTTTCTGGTCTGTGCTGAAGCAGGGCATTCTGGCAGCCAAGTGGCTTGACCTTTATTAGTGAGCCTGGTTACCCCCTCTCGGAACCACAGACTTAGAAATCGCCAGCTCATATACAGTGCATAAAATATATTTATATATATACCCTTATACACCATTTTAATAAAAAATATCACAAAATTCTTCTAAGTCCCTCGGGAAGAGTGAAAGACGCGCACGTTCATTTTCAGAGCTCCTAGACCTTCCTATAAGAAGTTAGCCAAAAAGTAGCTTCGAAAAACGCTTAGGTTAAGTTTCAGAGTTGCTTCTAATGTACCAAAGCTGGACTTAGACATAATTTCACTCTCACAACATTATGGCTGGTTGGAGACAGTCCGAACCACAAGTACCGGGTCCATTGTTCTGGGCGTATACTGGGGGGACGGGGACGACTCCCATTAACCCCTGACTATACCGGGGATACACTTATCACAATGCCTTTCTGGTCTGTGCTGAAGCAGGGCATTCTGGCAGCCAAGTGGCTTGACCTATATTAGTGAGCCTGGTTACCCCCTCTCGGAACCACAGACTTAGAAATCGCCAGCTCATATACAGTGCATACATTTTTTTTATATAATATATTTATATATATACCCTTATACACCATTTTAATAAAAAATATCACAAAATTCTTGTAAGTCCCTCGGGAAGAGTGAAAGACGCGCACGTTCATTTTGAGAGCTCCTAGACCTTCCTATAAGAAGTTAGCCAAAAAGTAGCTTCGAAAAACGCTTAGGTTAAGTTTCAGAGTTGCTTCTAATGTACCAAAGCTGGACTTAGACATAATTTCACTCTCACAACATTATGGCTGGTTGGAGACAGTCCGAACCACAAGTACCGGGTCCATGGTTCTGGGCGTATACTGGGGGGACGGGGACGACTCCCATTAACCCCTGACTATACCGGGGATACGCTTATCACAATGACTTTCTGGTCTGTGCTGAAGCAGGGCATTCTGGCAGCCAAGTGGCTTGACCTTTATTAGTGAGCCTGGTTACCCCCTCTCGGAACCACAGACTTAGAAATCGCCAGCTCATATACAGTGCATAAAATATATTTATATATATACCCTTATACACCATTTTAATAAAAAATATCACAAAATTCTTCTAAGTCCCTCGGGAAGAGTGAAAGACGCGCACGTTCATTTTCAGAGCTCCTAGACCTTCCTATAAGAAGTTAGCCAAAAAGTAGCTTCGAAAAACGCTTAGGTTAAGTTTCAGAGTTGCTTCTAATGTACCAAAGCTGGACTTAGACATAATTTCACTCTCACAACATTATGGCTGGTTGGAGACAGTCCGAACCACAAGTACCGGGTCCATTGTTCTGGGCGTATACTGGGGGGACGGGGACGACTCCCATTAACCCCTGACTATACCGGGGATACACTTATCACAATGCCTTTCTGGTCTGTGCTGAAGCAGGGCATTCTGGCAGCCAAGTGGCTTGACCTTTATTAGTGAGCCTGGTTACCCCCTCTCGGAACCACAGACTTAGAAATCGCCAGCTCATATACAGTGCATAAAATATATTTATATAATATATTTATATACTAGCTGAGAGACCCGGCGTTGCCCGGGATGTGAAGCGTGAATAAGTATGTGTAAATGTTGTATTGTAAACTTGTAATGTTATGTGAATGTTATGTAATATATATAAAAATTGTATTTGTGAAAGAAAAAGAGTAGAAAGCACATGTATATGAGGGAAATTTTGTTAAGTGTATGTTAATTGTTAAGGTTGTTAGTTATGAAAATGTAATTGTTGTAAAGGCTTGTTGAAATATGATTATGTCCATTGTTGAGAGTAGTGTATTTGATGTGGAGGAGAGGAGCGGGGGGTGTTGTTAATGGCGTGTTTTTTACTCCGGATGAGCAGGATGCGGTGGAGGTGAGGAGCGGGGGGGGGGGGAGGTTAATGGCGTCTTTGTGGCTCCGGATGAGCACCATGCGGTGGAGGAGAGGAGCGGGGGGGCGAGTGGTGGTAATGGGTTTATTTTTTGATCCGGATGAGCACCATGCGGTGGAGGAGAGGAGCGGGGGGTGTTGTTAATGGCGTGTTTTTTACTCCGGATGAGCAGGATGCGGTGGAGGTGAGGAGCGGGGGGGGGGGAGGTTAATGGCGTCTTTGTGGCTCCGGATGAGCACCATGCGGTGGAGGAGAGGAGCGGGGGGGTGAGTGGTGGTAATGGGTTTATTTTATGATCCGGATGAGCACCATGCGGTGGAGGAGAGGAGCGGGGGGTGTTGTTAATGGCGTGTTTTTTACTCCGGATGAGCAGGATGCGGTGGAGGTGAGGAGCGGGGGGGGGGGGGGGGTTAATGGCGTCTTTCATGCTCCGGATGAGGACCATGCGCTGGAGGTGAGGAGCGGGGGGTATGGGTGTGGATGAACACCATGCGGTGGGCGTTGTGGAGGTGAGGAGCGGGGTGAGGACCGGGGGGGGGTGGTGTTTGGGGGGGGTTAATGGTGTCCGTAGTGGAGGTGAGGAGCGGGGGGGGGGGTTAATAATGGTGTCCGTGGTGGAGGTGAGGGGGGGGGGGTGTTAATGGCAAGTCAGTATGCCTCCGGATGAGCACCATGCGGTGGAGGTGATGAGCGGGGGGGGGGAGGGAGGGGTGTTTAATGGTGGTTAATGCTGAGTCGGTAGCCCTGGAGCCGAGTGTGGGGTGGGGGTGTGCGAGGGTGGTGTTTTGAAGAGGCGGTGTGTGGATGTGGGTGTATTTATAGAGAGAAGAGTATTTATAGAGAGAAGACTCTGTACCTGATTGTTAGAAGGTGGTGAGGTAGCAGGTGGTCAGGGTTGTCCCAAAAAAGTTTCAAATCTGTCAGTTGTGCAAATGTCTCAGAGCAGTTAGGGTTAGGTGCAGCGATTCCCAAAGCTCAGTGAGGGGTGGTAGAGTGTGTCAGTGGTGTAGCTCAGTGAGGGGTGTGACAGTGTGTCAGTGTTGTTGGCCTTAGACCAATGAGAGGTGTGCGGGGGCGGGCATGGTGCGGGGTGCTGGCCGCAGACCAATGACAGGTGTGCGGGGGCGGGCATGGTGCGGGGGGGCGGGCATGGCCGACCAATGACAGGTGTGCGGGGGCGGGCATGGTGCGGGGGCGGACATGGCCTGAGGCGGAGTGACAGGCCAAAGGTGCAATGGCATTGTCCCTAGGGACACCGGACATCCAGCAGGCAGGCATGCATGCATGCAGGCAGGCAGGCAAACATACAGTGCTTTCACTAATATAGTATAAGATATACCCTTATACACCATTTTAATAAAAAATATCACAAAATTCTTGTAAGTCCCTCGGGAAGAGTGAAAGATACGCACGTTCATTTTCAGAGCTCCTAGACCTTCCTATAAGAAGTTAGCCAAAAAGTAGCTTCGAAAAACGCTTAGGTTAAGTTTCACAGTTGCTTCTAATGTACCAAAGCTGGACTTAGACATAATTTCACTCTCACAACATTATGGCTGGTTGGAGACAGTCCGAACCACAAGTACCGGGTCCATGGTTCTGGGCGTATACTGGGGGGACGGGAACGACTCCCATTAACCCCTGACTATACCGGGGATACGCTTATCACAATGCCTTTCTGGTCTGTGCTAAGCAGGGCATCCTGGCAGCCAAGTGGCTTGACCTTTATTAGTGAGCCTGGTTACCCCCTCTCGGAACCACAGACTTAGAAATCGCCAGCTCATATACAGTGCATAAAATATATTTATATATATACCCTTATACACCATTTTAATAAAAAATATCACAAAATTCTTCTAAGTCCCTCGGGAAGAGTGAAAGACGCGCACGTTCATTTTCAGAGCTCCTAGACCTTCCTATAAGAAGTTAGCCAAAAAGTAGCTTCGAAAAACGCTTAGGTTAAGTTTCAGAGTTGCTTCTAATGTACCAAAGCTGGACTTAGACAAAATTTCACTCTCACAACATTATGGCTGGTTGGAGACAGTCCGAACCACAAGTACCGGGTCCATTGTTCTGGGCGTATACTGGGGGGACGGGGACGACTCCCATTAACCCCTGACTATACCGGGGATACACTTATCACAATGCCTTTCTGGTCTGTGCTGAAGCAGGGCATTCTGGCAGCCAAGTGGCTTGACCTTTATTAGTGAGCCTGGTTACCCCCTCTCGGAACCACAGACTTAGAAATCGCCAGCTCATATACTGTACAGTGCATAAAATATATTTATATAATATATTTATATATATATACCCTTATACACCATTTTAATAAAAAATATCACAAAATTCTTCTAAGTCCCTCGGGAAGAGTGAAAGACGCGCACGTTCATTTTCAGAGCTCCTAGACCTTCCTATAAGAAGTTAGCCAAAAAGTAGCTTCGAAAAACGCTTAGGTTAAGTTTCACAGTTGCTTCTAATGTACCAAAGCTGGACTTAGACATAATTTCACTCTCACAACATTATGGCTGGTTGGAGACAGTCCGAACCACAAGTACCGGGTCCATGGTTCTGGGCGTATACTGGGGTGACGGGGACGATTCCCATTAACCCCTGACTATACCGGGGATACGCTTATCACAATGCCTTTCTGGTCTGTGCTGAAGCAGGGCATTCTGGCAGCCAAGTGGCTTGACCTTTATTAGTGAGCCTGGTTACCCCCTCTCGGAACCACAGTCTTAGAAATCGCCAGCTCATATACAGTGCATAAATTTTTTTTATATAATATATTTATATATATACCCTTATACACCATTTTAATGAAACATATCACAAAATTCTTCTAAGTACCTCGGGAAGAGTGAAAGACGCGCACGTTCATTTTGAGAGCTCCTAGACCTTCCTATAAGAAGTTAGCCAAAAAGTAGCTTCGAAAAACGCTTAGGTTAAGTTTCACAGTTGCTTCTAATGTACCAAAGCTGGACTTAGACATAATTTCACTCTCACAACATTATGGCTGGTTGGAGACAGTCCGAACCACAAGTACCGGGTCCATGGTTCTGGGCGTATACTGGGGGGACGGGGACGACTCCCATTAACCCCTGACTATACCGGGGATACACTTATCACAATGCCTTTCTGGTCTGTGCTGAAGCAGGGCATTCTGGCAGCCAAGTGGCTTGACCTTTATTAGTGAGCCTGGTTACCCCCTCTCGGAACCACAGACTTAGAAATCGCCAGCTCATATACTGTACAGTGCATAAAATATATTTATATAATATATTTATATATATATACCCTTATACACCATTTTAATAAAAAATATCACAAAATTCTTCTAAGTCCCTCGAGAAGAGTGAAAGACGCGCACGTTCATTTTCAGAGCTCCTAGACCTTCCTATAAGAAGTTAGCCAAAAAGTAGCTTCGAAAAACGCTTAGGTTAAGTTTCAGAGTTGCTTCTAATGTACCAAAGTTGGACTTAGACATAATTTCACTCTCACAACATTATGGCTGGTTGGAGACAGTCCGAACCACAAGTACCGGGTCCATGCTTCTGGGCGTATACTGGGGGGACGGGGACAACTCCCATTAACCCCTGACTATACCGGGGATACGCTTATCACAATGCCTTTCTGGTCTGTGCTGAAGCAGGGCATTCTGGCAGCCAAGTGGCTTGACCTATATTAGTGAGCCTGGTTACCCCCTCTCGGAACCACAGACTTAGAAATCGCCAGCTCATATACAGTGCATAAAATATATTTATATATATACCCTTATACACCATTTTAATAAAAAATATCACAAAATTCTTCTAAGTCCCTCGGGAAGAGTGAAAGACGCGCACGTTGATTTTCAGAGCTCCTAGACCTTCCTATAAGAAGTTAGCCAAAAAGTAGCTTCGAAAAACGCTTAGGTTAAGTTTCACAGTTGCTTCTAATGTACCAAAGCTGGACTTAGACATAATTTCACTCTCACAACATTATGGCTGGTTGGAGACAGTCCGAACCACAAGTACCGGGTCCATGGTTCTGGGCGTATACTGGGGTGACGGGGACGATTCCCATTAACCCCTGACTATACCGGGGATACGCTTATCACAATGCCTTTCTGGTCTGTGCTGAAGCAGGGCATTCTGGCAGCCAAGTGGCTTGACCTTTATTAGTGAGCCTGGTTACCCCCTCTCGGAACCACAGTCTTAGAAATCGCCAGCTCATATACAGTGCATAAATTTTTTTTATATAATATATTTATATATATACCCTTATACACCATTTTAATGAAACATATCACAAAATTCTTCTAAGTACCTCGGGAAGAGTGAAAGACGCGCACGTTCATTTTGAGAGCTCCTAGACCTTCCTATAAGAAGTTAGCCAAAAAGTAGCTTCGAAAAACGCTTAGGTTAAGTTTCACAGTTGCTTCTAATGTACCAAAGCTGGACTTAGACATAATTTCACTCTCACAACATTATGGCTGGTTGGAGACAGTACGAACCACAAGTACCGGGTCCATGGTTCTCGGCGTATTCTGGGGGGACGGGGATGACTCCCATTAACCCCTGACTATACCGGGGATACGCTTATCATAATGCCTTTCTGATCTGTGCTGAAGCAGGGCATTCTGGCAGCCAAGTGGATTGACCTTTATTAGTGAGCCTGGTTACCCCCTCTCGGAACCACAGACTTAGAAATCGCCAGCTCATATACAGTGCATAAAATATATTTATATAATATATTTATATATATACCCTTATACACCATTTTGATAAAAAATATCACAAAATTCTTGTAAGTCCCTCGGGAAGAGTGAAAGACGCGCACGTTCATTTTGAGAGCTCCTAGACCTTCCTATAAGAAGTTAGCCAAAAAGTAGCTTCGAAAAACGCTTAGGTTAAGTTTCAGAGTTGCTTCTAATGTACCAAAGCTGGACTTAGACATAATTTCACTCTCACAACATTATGGCTGGTTGGAGACAGTCCGAACCACAAGTACCGGGTCCATGGTTCTGGGCGTATACTGGGGGGACGGGGACGACTCCCATTAACCCCTGACTATACCGTGGATACGCTTATCACAATGACTTTCTGGTCTGTGCTGAAGCAGGGCATTCTGGCAGCCAAGTGGCTTGACCTTTATTAGTGAGCCTGGTTACCCCCTCTCGGAACCACAGACTTAGAAATCGCCAGCTCATATACAGTGCATAAAATATATTTATATATATACCCTTATACACCATTTTAATAAAAAATATCACAAAATTCTTCTAAGTCCCTCGGGAAGAGTGAAAGACGCGCACGTTCATTTTCAGAGCTCCTAGACCTTCCTATAAGAAGTTAGCCAAAAAGTAGCTTCGAAAAACGCTTAGGTTAAGTTTCAGAGTTGCTTCTAATGTACCAAAGCTGGACTTAGACATAATTTCACTCTCACAACATTATGGCTGGTTGGAGACAGTCCGAACCACAAGTACCGGGTCCATTGTTCTGGGCGTATACTGGGGGGACGGGGACGACTCCCATTAACCCCTGACTATACCGGGGATACACTTATCACAATGCCTTTCTGGTCTGTGCTGAAGCAGGGCATTCTGGCAGCCAAGTGGCTTGACCTTTATTAGTGAGCCTGGTTACCCCCTCTCGGAACCACAGACTTAGAAATCGCCAGCTCATATACAGTGCATAAAATATATTTATATAATATATTTATATATATACCCTTATACACCATTTTAATAAAAAATATCACAACATTCTTCTAAGTCCCTCGGGAAGAGTGAAAGACGCGCACGTTCATTTTCAGAGCTCCTAGACCTTCCTATAAGAAGTTAGCCAAAAAGTAGCTTCGAAAAACGCTTAGGTTAAGTTTCAGAGTTGCTTCTAATGTACCAAAGCTGGACTTAGACATAATTTCACTCTCACAACATTATGGCTGGTTGGAGACAGTACGAACCACAAGTACCGGGTCCATGGTTCTCGGCGTATTCTGGGGGGACGGGGACGACTCCCATTTACCCCTGACTATACCGGGGATACGCTTATCACAATGCCTTTCTGGTCTGTGCTGAAGCAGGGCATTCTGGCAGCCAAGTGGATTGACCTTTATTAGTGAGCCTGGTTACCCCCTCTCGGAACCACAGACTTAGAAATCGCCAGCTCATATACAGTGCATAAAATATATTTATATAATATATTTATATACAGTATATACCCTTATACACCATTTTGATAAAAAATATCACAAAATTATTGTAAGTCCCTCGGGAAGAGTGAAAGACGCGCACGTTCATTTTGAGAGCTCCTAGACCTTCCTATAAGAAGTTAGCCAAAAAGTAGCTTCGAAAAACGCTTAGGTTAAGTTTCAGAGTTGCTTCTAATGTACCAAAGCTGGACTTAGACATAATTTCACTCTCACAACATTATGGCTGGTTGGAGACAGTCCGAACCACAAGTACCGGGTCCATGGTTCTGGGCGTATACTGGGGGGACGTGGACGACTCCCATTAACCCCTGACTATACCGGGGATACGCTTATCACAATGACTTTTTGGTCTGTGCTGAAGCAGGGCATTCTGGCAGCCAAGTGGCTTGACCTTTATTAGTGAGCCTGGTTACCCCCTCTCGGAACCACAGACTTAGAAATCGCCAGCTCATATACAGTGCATAAAATATATTTATATATATACCCTTATACACCATTTTAATAAAAAATATCACAAAATTTTTCTAAGTCCCTCGGGAAGAGTGAAAGACGCGCACGTTCATTTTCAGAGCTCCTAGACCTTCCTATAAGAAGTTAGCCAAAAAGTAGCTTCGAAAAACGCTTAGGTTAAGTTTCAGAGTTGCTTCTAATGTACCAAAGCTGGACTTAGACATAATTTCACTCTCACAACATTATGGCTGGTTGGAGACAGTCCGAACCACAAGTACCGGGTCCATTGTTCTGGGCGTATACTGGGGGGACGGGGACGACTCCCATTAACCCCTGACTATACCGGGGATACACTTATCACAATGCCTTTCTGGTCTGTGCTGAAGCAGGGCATTCTGGCAGCCAAGTGGCTTGACCTTTATTAGTGAGCCTGGTTACCCCCTCTCGGAACCACAGACTTAGAAATCGCCAGCTCATATACAGTGCATAAAATATATTTATATAATATATTTATATATATACCCTTATACACCATTTTAATAAAAAATATCACAAAATTCTTGTAAGTCCCTCGGGAAGAGTGAAAGACGCGCACGTTCATTTTCAGAGCTCCTAGACCTTCCTATAAGAAGTTAGCCAAAAAGTAGCTTCGAAAAACGCTTAGGTTAAGTTTCACAGTTGCTTCTAATGTACCAAAGCTGGACTTAGACATAATTTCACTCTCACAACATTATGGCTGGTTGGAGACAGTCCGAACCACAAGTACCGGGTCCATGGTTCTGGGCGTATACTGGGGGGACGGGGACGACTCCCATTAACCCCTGACTATACCGGGGATACGCTTATCACAATGCCTTTCTGGTCTGTGCTGAAGCAGGGCATTCTGGCAGCCAAGTGGCTTGACCTATATTAGTGAGCCTGGTTACCCCCTCTCGGAACCACAGACTTAGAAATCGCCAGCTCATATACAGTGCATACATTTTTTTTATATAATATATTTATATATATACCCTTATACACCATTTTAATAAAAAATATCACAAAATTCTTCTAAGTCCCTCGGGAAGAGTGAAAGATGCGCACGTTCATTTTCAGAGCTCCTAGACCTTCCTATAAGAAGTTAGCCAAAAAGTAGCTTCGAAAAACGCTTAGGTTAAGTTTCACAGTTGCTTCTAATGTACCAAAGCTGGACTTAGACATAATTTCACTCTCACAACATTATGGCTGGTTGGAGACAGTCCGAACCACAAGTACCGGGTCCATGGTTCTGGGCGTATACTGGGGGGACGGGGACGACTCCCATTAACCCCTGACTATACCGGGGATACACTTATCACAATGCCTTTCTGGTCTGTGCTGAAGCAGGGCATTCTGGCAGCCAAGTGGCTTGACCTTTATTAGTGAGCCTGGTTACCCCCTCTCGGAACCACAGACTTAGAAATCGCCAGCTCATATACAGTGCATAAAATATATTTATATAATATATTTATTTATATACCCTTATACACCATTTTAATAAAAAATATCACAAAATTATTGTAAGTCCCTCGGGAAGAGTGAAAGACGCGCACGTTCATTTTGAGAGCTCCTAGACCTTCCTATAAGAAGTTAGCCAAAAAGTAGCTTCGAAAAACGCTTAGGTTAAGTTTCAGAGTTGCTTCTAATGTACCAAAGCTGGACTTAGACATAATTTCACTCTCACAACATTATGGCTGGTTGGAGACAGTCCGAACCACAAGTACCGGGTCCATGGTTCTGGGCGTATACTGGGGGGACGGGGACGACTCCCATTAACCCCTGACTATACCGGGGATACGCTTATCACAATGACTTTCTGGTCTGTGCTGAAGCAGGGCATTCTGGCAGCCAAGTGGCTTGACCTTTATTAGTGAGCCTGGTTACCCCCTCTCGGAACCACAGACTTAGAAATCGCCAGCTCATATACAGTGCATAAAATATATTTATATATATACCCTTATACACCATTTTAATAAAAAATATCACAAAATTCTTCTAAGTCCCTCGGGAAGAGTGAAAGACGCGCACGTTCATTTTCAGAGCTCCTAGACCTTCCTATAAGAAGTTAGCCAAAAAGTAGCTTCGAAAAACGCTTAGGTTAAGTTTCAGAGTTGCTTCTAATGTACCAAAGTTGGACTTAGACATAATTTCACTCTCACAACATTATGGCTGGTTGGAGACAGTCCGAACCACAAGTACCGGGTCCATGCTTCTGGGCGTATACTGGGGGGACGGGGACGACTCCCATTAACCCCTGACTATACCGGGGATACGCTTATCACAATGCCTTTCTGGTCTGTGCTGAAGCAGGGCATTCTGGCAGCCAAGTGGCTTGACCTATATTAGTGAGCCTGGTTACCCCCTCTCGGAACCACAGACTTAGAAATCGCCAGCTCATATACAGTGCATACATTTTTTTTATATAATATATTTATATATATACCCTTATACACCATTTAAATAAAAAATATCACAAAATTCTTCTAAGTCCCTCGGGAAGAGTGAAAGACGCGAACGTTCATTTTCAGAGCTCCTAGACCTTCCTATAAGAAGTTAGCCAAAAAGTAGCTTCGAAAAACGCTTAGGTTAAGTTTCAGAGTTGCTTCTAATGTACCAAAGCTGGACTTAGACATAATTTCACTCTCACAACATTATGGCTGTTTGGAGAAAGTCCGAACCACAAGTACCGGGTCCATGGTTCTGGGCGTATACTGGGGGGACGGGGACGACTCCCATTAACCCCTGACTATACCGGGGATACGCTTATCACAATGCCTTTCTGGTCTGTGCTGAAGCAGGGCATTCTGGCAGCCAAGTGGCTTGACCTTTATTAGTGAGCCTGGTTACCCCCTCTCGGAACCACAGACTTAGAAATCGCCAGCTCATATACAGTGCATAAAATATATTTATATAATATATTTATATATATACCCTTATACACCATTTTAATAAAAAATATCACAAAATTCTTCTAAGTCCCTCGGGAAGAGTGAAAGACGCGCACGTTCATTTTCAGAGCTCCTAGACCTTCCTATAAGAAGTTAGCCAAAAAGTAGCTTCGAAAAACGCTTAGGTTAAGTTTCAGAGTTGCTTCTAATGTACCAAAGTTGGACTTAGACATAATTTCACTCTCACAACATTATGGCTGGTTGGAGACAGTCCGAACCACAAGTACCGGGTCCATGCTTCTGGGCATATACTGGGGGGACGGGGACGACTCCCATTAACCCCTGACTATACCGGGGATACGCTTATCACAATGCCTTTCTGGTCTGTGCTGAAGCAGGGCATTCTGGCAGCCAAGTGGCTTGACCTATATTAGTGAGCCTGGTTACCCCCTCTAGGAACCACAGACTTAGAAATCGCCAGCTCATATACAGTGCATACATTTTTTTTATATAATATATTTATATATATACCCTTATACACCATTTTAATAAAAAATATCACAAAATTCTTCTAAGTCCCTCGGGAAGAGTGAAAGACGCGAACGTTTATTCAGAGCTCCTAGACCTTCCTATAAGAAGTTAGCCAAAAAGTAGCTTCGAAAAACGCTTAGATTAAGTTTCAGAGTTGCTTCTAATGTACCAAAGCTGGACTTAGACATAATTTCACTCTCACAACATTATGGCTGGTTGGAGACAGTCCGAACCACAAGTACCGGGTCCATGGTTCTGGGCGTATACTGGGGGGACGGGGACGACTCCCATTAACCCCTGACTATACCGGGGATACACTTATCACAATGCCTTTCTGGTCTGTGCTGAAGCAGGGCATTCTGGCAGCCAAGTGGCTTGACCTTTATTAGTGAGCCTGGTTACCCCCTCTCGGAACCACAGACTTAGAAATCGCAAGCTCATATACAGTGCATAAAATATATTTATATAATATATTTATTTATATACCCTTATACACCATTTTAATAAAAAAATATCACAAAATTCTTGTACAGTAAGTCCCTCGGGAAGAGTGAAAGACGCGCACGTTCATTTTGAGAGCTCCTAGACTTTCCTATAAGAAGTTAGCCAAAAAGTAGCTTCGAAAAACGCTTAGGTTAAGTTTCAGAGTTGCTTCTAATGTACCAAAGCTGGACTTAGACATAATTTCACTCTCACAACATTATGGCTGGTTGGAGACAGTCCGAACCACAAGTACCGGGTCCATGGTTCTGGGCGTATACTGGGGGGACGGGGACGACTGCCATTAACCCCTGACTATACCGGGGATACGCTTATCACAATGACTTTCTGGTCTGTGCTGAAGCAGGGCATTCTGGCAGCCAAGTGGCTTGACCTATATTAGTGAGCCTGGTTACCCCCTCTCGGAACCACAGACTTAGAAATCGCCAGCTCATATACAGTGCATAAAATATATTTATATATATACCCTTATACACCATTTTAATAAAAAATATCACAAAATTCTTCTAAGTCCCTCGGGAAGAGTGAAAGACGCGCACGTTCATTTTCAGAGCTCCTAGACCTTCCTATAAGAAGTTAGCCAAAAAGTAGCTTCGAAAAACGCTTAGGTTAAGTTTCAGAGTTGCTTCTAATGTACCAAAGTTGGACTTAGACATAATTTCACTCTCACAACATTATGGCTGGTTGGAGACAGTCCGAACCACAAGTACCGGGTCCATGCTTCTGGGCATATACTGGGGGGACGGGGACGACTCCCATTAACCCCTGACTATACCGGGGATACGCTTATCACAATGCCTTTCTGGTCTGTGCTGAAGCAGGGCATTCTGGCAGCCAAGTGGCTTGACCTATATTAGTGAGCCTGGTTACCCCCTCTAGGAACCACAGACTTAGAAATCGCCAGCTCATATACAGTGCATACATTTTTTTTATATAATATATTTATATATATACCCTTATACACCATTTTAATAAAAAATATCACAAAATTCTTCTAAGTCCCTCGGGAAGAGTGAAAGACGCGAACGTTAATTTTCAGAGCTCCTAGACCTTCCTATAAGAAGTTAGCCAAAAAGTAGCTTCGAAAAACGCTTAGGTTAAGTTTCAGAGTTGCTTCTAATGTACCAAAGCTGGACTTAGACATAATTTCACTCTCACAACATTATGGCTGTTTGGAGAAAGTCCGAACCACAAGTACCGGGTCCATGGTTCTGGGCGTATACTGGGGGGACGGGGACGACTCCCATTAACCCCTGACTATACCGGGGATACGCTTATCACAATGCCTTTCTGGTCTGTGCTGAAGCAGGGCATTCTGGCAGCCAAGTGGCTTGACCTTTATTAGTGAGCCTGGTTACCCCCTCTCGGAACCACAGACTTAGAAATCGCCAGCTCATATACAGTGCATAAAATATATTTATATAATATATTTATATATATACCCTTATACACCATTTTAATTAAAAATATCACAAAATTCTTCTAAGTCCCTCGGGAAGAGTGAAAGACGCGCACGTTCATTTTCAGAGCTCCTAGACCTTCCTATAAGAAGTTAGCCAAAAAGTAGCTTCGAAAAACGCTTAGGTTAAGTTTCAGAGTTGCTTCTAATGTACCAAAGCTGGACTTAGACATAATTTCACTCTCACAACATTATGGCTGTTTGGAGAAAGTCCGAACCACAAGTACCGGGTCCATGGATCTGGGCGTATACTGGGGGGACGGGGACGACTCCCATTAACCCCTGACTATACCGGGGATACGCTTATCACAATGCCTTTCTGGTCTGTGCTGAAGCAGGGCATTCTGGCAGCCAAGTGGCTTGACCTTTATTAGTGAGCCTGGTTACCCCCTCTCGGAACCACAGACTTAGAAATCGCCAGCTCATATACAGTGCATAAAATATATTTATATATATACCCTTATACACCATTTTAATAAAAAATATCACAAAAATCTTCTAAGTCCCTCGGGAAGAGTGAAAGACGCGCACGTTCATTTTCAGAGCTCCTAGATCTTCCTATAAGAAGTTAGCCAAAAAGTAGCTTCGAAAAACGCTTAGGTTAAGTTTCAGAGTTGCTTCTAATGTACCAAAGCTGGACTTAGACATAATTTCACTCTCACAACATTATGGCTGGTTGGAGACAGTCCGAACCACAAGTACCGGGTCCATGGTTCTGGGCGTATACTGGGGGGACGGGGACGACTCCCATTAACCCCTGACTATACCGGGGATACGCTTATCACAATGCCTTTCTGGTCTGTGCTGAAGCAGGGCATTCTGGCAGCCAAGTGGCTTGACCTATATTAGTGAGCCTGGTTACCCCCTCTCGGAACCACAGACTTAGAAATCGCCAGCTCATATACAGTGCATACATTTTTTTTATATAATATATTTATATATATACCCTTATACACCATTTTAATAAAAAATATCACAAAATTCTTCTAAGTCCCTCGGGAAGTGTGAAAGATGCGCACGTTCATTTTCAGAGCTCCTAGACCTTCCTATAAGAAGTTAGCCAAAAAGTAGCTTCGAAAAACGCTTAGGTTAAGTTTCACAGTTGCTTCTAATGTACCAAAGCTGGACTTAGACATAATTTCACTCTCACAACATTATGGCTGGTTGGAGACAGTCCGAACCACAAGTACCGGGTCCATGGTTCTGGGCTTATACTGGGGGGACGGGGACGACTCCCATTAACCCCTGACTATACCGGGGATACACTTATCACAATGCCTTTCTGGTCTGTGCTGAAGCAGGGCATTCTGGCAGCCAAGTGGCTTGACCTTTATTAGTGAGCCTGGTTACCCCCTCTCGGAACCACAGACTTAGAAATCGCAAGCTCATATACAGTGCATAAAATATATTTATATAATATATTTATTTATATACCCTTATACACCATTTTAATAAAAAAATATCACAAAATTCTTGTAAGTCCCTCGGGAAGAGTGAAAGACGCGCACGTTCATTTTGAGAGCTCCTAGACTTTCCTATAAGAAGTTAGCCAAAAAGTAGCTTCGAAAAACGCTTAGGTTAAGTTTCAGAGTTGCTTCTAATGTACCAAAGCTGGACTTAGACATAATTTCACTCTCACAACATTATGGCTGTTTGGAGAAAGTCCGAACCACAAGTACCGGGTCCATGGATCTGGGCGTATACTGGGGGGACGGGGACGACTCCCATTTACCCCTGACTATACCGGGGATACGCTTATCACAATGCCTTTCTGGTCTGTGCTGAAGCAGGGCATTCTGGCAGCCAAGTGGCTTGACCTTTATTAGTGAGCCTGGTTACCCCCTCTCGGAACCACAGACTTAGAAATCGCCAGCTCATATACAGTGCATAAAATATATTTATATATATAACCTTATACACCATTTTAATAAAAAATATCACAAAATTCTTCTAAGTCCCTCGGGAAGAGTGAAAGACGCGCACGTTCATTTTCAGAGCTCCTAGACCTTCCTATAAGAAGTTAGCCAAAAAGTAGCTTCGAAAAACGCTTAGGTTAAGTTTCAGAGTTGCTTCTAATGTACCAAAGCTGGACTTAGACATAATTTCACTCTCACAACATTATGGCTGGTTGGAGACAGTCCGAACCACAAGTACCGGGTCCATGGTTCTGGGCGTATACTGGGGGGACGGGGACGACTCCCATTAACCCCTGACTATACCGGGGATACGCTTATCACAATGCCTTTCTGGTCTGTGCTGAAGCAGGGCATTCTGGCAGCCAAGTGGCTTGACCTATATTAGTGAGCCTGGTTACCCCCTCTCGGAACCACAGACTTAGAAATCGCCAGCTCATATACAGTGCATACATTTTTTTTATATAATATATTTATATATATACCCTTATACACCATTTTAATAAAAAATATCACAAAATTCTTCTAAGTCCCTCGGGAAGAGTGAAAGATGCGCACGTTCATTTTCAGAGCTCCTAGACCTTCCTATAAGAAGTTAGCCAAAAAGTAGCTTCGAAAAACGCTTAGGTTAAGTTTCACAGTTGCTTCTAATGTACCAAAGCTGGACTTAGACATAATTTCACTCTCACAACATTATGGCTGGTTGGAGACAGTCCGAACCACAAGTACCGGGTCCATGGTTCTGGGCGTATACTGGGGGGACGGGGACGACTCCCATTAACCCCTGACTATACCGGGGATACACTTATCACAATGCCTTTCTGGTCTGTGCTGAAGCAGGGCATTCTGGCAGCCAAGTGGCTTGACCTTTATTAGTGAGCCTGGTTACCCCCTCTCGGAACCACAGACTTAGAAATCGCAAGCTCATATACAGTGCATAAAATATATTTATATAATATATTTATTTATATACCCTTATACACCATTTTAATAAAAAAATATCACAAAATTCTTGTAAGTCCCTCGGGAAGAGTGAAAGACGCGCACGTTCATTTTCAGAGCTCCTAGACCTTCCTATAAGAAGTTAGCCAAAAAGTAGCTTCGAAAAACGCTTAGGTTAAGTTTCAGAGTTGCTTCTAATGTACCAAAGCTGGACTTAGACATAATTTCACTCTCACAACATTATGGCTGGTTGGAGACAGTCCGAACCACAAGTACCGGGTCCATGGTTCTGGGCGTATACTGGGGGGACGGGGACGACTCCCATTAACCCCTGACTATACCGGGGATACGCTTATCACAATGCCTTTCTGGTCTGTGCTGAAGCAGGGCATTCTGGCAGCCAAGTGGCTTGACCTATATTAGTGAGCCTGGTTACCCCCTCTCGGAACCACAGACTTAGAAATCGCCAGCTCATATACAGTGCATACATTTTTTTTATATAATATATTTATATATATACCCTTATACACCATTTTAATAAAAAATATCACAAAATTCTTCTAAGTCCCTCGGGAAGAGTGAAAGATGCGCACGTTCATTTTCAGAGCTCCTAGACCTTCCTATAAGAAGTTAGCCAAAAAGTAGCTTCGAAAAACGCTTAGGTTAAGTTTCACAGTTGCTTCTAATGTACCAAAGCTGGACTTAGACATAATTTCACTCTCACAACATTATGGCTGGTTGGAGACAGTCCGAACCACAAGTACCGGGTCCATGGTTCTGGGCGTATACTGGGGGGACGGGGACGACTCCCATTAACCCCTGACTATACCGGGGATACACTTATCACAATGCCTTTCTGGTCTGTGCTGAAGCAGGGCATTCTGGCAGCCAAGTGGCTTGACCTTTATTAGTGAGCCTGGTTACCCCCTCTCGGAACCACAGACTTAGAAATCGCAAGCTCATATACAGTGCATAAAATATATTTATATAATATATTTATTTATATACCCTTATACACCATTTTAATAAAAAAATATCACAAAATTCTTGTAAGTCCCTCGGGAAGAGTGAAAGACGCGCACGTTCATTTTGAGAGCTCCTAGACTTTCCTATAAGAAGTTAGCCAAAAAGTAGCTTCGAAAAACGCTTAGGTTAAGTTTCAGAGTTGCTTCTAATGTACCAAAGCTGGACTTAGACATAATTTCACTCTCACAACATTATGGCTGGTTGGAGACAGTCCGAACCACAAGTACCGGGTCCATGGTTCTGGGCGTATACTGGGGGGACGGGGACGACTGCCATTAACCCCTGACTATACCGGGGATACGCTTATCACAATGACTTTCTGGTCTGTGCTGAAGCAGGGCATTCTGGCAGCCAAGTGGCTTGACCTTTATTAGTGAGCCTGGTTACCCCCTCTCGGAACCACAGACTTAGAAATCGCCAGCTCATATACAGTGCATAAAATATATTTATATATATACCCTTATACACCATTTTAATAAAAAATATCACAAAATTCTTCTAAGTCCCTCGGGAAGAGTGAAAGACGCGCACGTTCATTTTCAGAGCTCCTAGACCTTCCTATAAGAAGTTAGCCAAAAAGTAGCTTCGAAAAACGCTTAGGTTAAGTTTCAGAGTTGCTTCTAATGTACCAAAGTTGGACTTAGACATAATTTCACTCTCACAACATTATGGCTGGTTGGAGACAGTCCGAACCACAAGTACCGGGTCCATGCTTCTGGGCATATACTGGGGGGACGGGGACGACTCCCATTAACCCCTGACTATACCGGGGATACGCTTATCACAATGCCTTTCTGGTCTGTGCTGAAGCAGGGCATTCTGGCAGCCAAGTGGCTTGACCTATATTAGTGAGCCTGGTTACCCCCTCTAGGAACCACAGACTTAGAAATCGCCAGCTCATATACAGTGCATACATTTTTTTTATATAATATATTTATATATATACCCTTATACACCATTTTAATAAAAAATATCACAAAATTCTTCTAAGTCCCTCGGGAAGAGTGAAAGACGCGAACGTTAATTTTCAGAGCTCCTAGACCTTCCTATAAGAAGTTAGCCAAAAAGTAGCTTCGAAAAACGCTTAGGTTAAGTTTCAGAGTTGCTTCTAATGTACCAAAGCTGGACTTAGACATAATTTCACTCTCACAACATTATGGCTGTTTGGAGAAAGTCCGAACCACAAGTACCGGGTCCATGGTTCTGGGCGTATACTGGGGGGACGGGGACGACTCCCATTAACCCCTGACTATACCGGGGATACGCTTATCACAATGCCTTTCTGGTCTGTGCTAAGCAGGGCATCCTGGCAGCCAAGTGGCTTGACCTTTATTAGTGAGCCTGGTTACCCCCTCTCGGAACCACAGACTTAGAAATCGCCAGCTCATATACAGTGCATAAAATATATTTAAATATATACCCTTATACACCATTTTAATAAAAAATATCACAAAATTCTTCTAAGTCCCTCAGGAAGAGTGAAAGATGCGCACGTTCATTTTCAGAGCTCTTAGACCTTCCTATAAGAAGTTAGCCAAAAAGTAGCTTCGAAAAACGTTTAGGTTAAGTTTGAGAGTTGCTTCTAATGTACCAAAGCTGGACTTAGACATAATTTCACTCTCACAACATTATGGCTGGTTGGAGACAGTCCGAACCACAAATACCGGGTCCATGGTTCTGGGCGTATACTGGGGGGACGGGAACGACTCCCATTAACCCCTGACTATACCGGGGATACGCTTATCACAATGCCTTTCTGGTCTGTGCTAAGCAGGGCATCCTGGCAGCCAAGTGGCTTGACCTTTATTAGTGAGCCTGGTTACCCCCTCTCGGAACCACAGACTTAGAAATCGCCAGCTCATATACAGTGCATAAAATATATTTAAATATATACCCTTATACACCATTTTAATAAAAATTATCACACAATTCATCTAAGTCCCTCAGGAAGAGTGAAAGATGCGCACGTTCATTTTCAGAGCTCCTAGACCTTCCTATAAGAAGTTAGCCAAAAAGTAGCTTCGAAAAACGCTTAGGTTAAGTTTGAGAGTTGCTTCTAATGTACCAAAGCTGGACTTAGACATAATTTCACTCTCACAACATTATGGCTGGTTGGAGACAGTCCGAATCACAAATACCGGGTCCATGGTTCTGGGCGTATACTGGGGGGACGGGGACGACTCCCATTAACCCCTGACTATACCGGGGATACGCTTATCACAATGCCTTTCTGGTCTGTGCTAAGCAGGGCATCCTGGCAGCCAAGTGGCTTGACCTTTATTAGTGAGCCTGGTTACCCCCTCTCGGAACCACAGACTTAGAAATCGCCAGCTCATATACAGTGCATAAAATATATTTAAATATATACCCTTATACACCATTTTAATAAAAAATATCACAAAATTATTCTAAGTCCCTCAGGAAGAGTGAAAGATGCGTACTTTCATTTTCAGAGCTCCTAGACCTTCCTATAAGAAGTTAGCCAAAAAGTAGCTTCGAAAAACGCTTAGGTTAAGTTTGAGAGTTGCTTCTAATGTACCAAAGCTGGACTTAGACATAATTTCACTCTCACAACATTATGGCTGGTTGGAGACAGTCCGAACCACAAGTACCGGGTCCATGGTTCTGGGCGTATACTGGGGGGACGGGAACGACTCCCATTAACCCCTGACTATACCGGGGATACGCTTATCACAATGCCTTTCTGGTCTGTGCTGAAGCAGTGCATTCTGGCAACCAAGTGGCTTGACCTTTATTAGTGAGCCTGGTTACACCCTCTCGGAACCACAGACTTAGAAATCGCCAGCTCATATACAGTGCATAAAATATATTTAAATATATACCCTTATACACCATTTTAATAAAAATTATTACACAATTCTTCTAAGTCCCTCGGGAAGAGTGAAATATGCGCACGTTCATTTTCAGAGCTCCTAGACCTTCCTATAAGAAGTTAGCCAAAAAGTAGCTTCGAAAAACGCTTAGGTTAAGTTTGAGAGTTGCTTCTAATGTACCAAAGCTGGACTTAGACATAATTTCACTCTCACAACATTATGGCTGGTTGGAGACAGTCCGAACCACAAATACCGGGTCCATGGTTCTGGGCGTATACTGGGGGGACGGGAACGACTCCCATTAACCCCTGACTATACCGGGGATACGCTTATCACAATGCCTTTCTGGTCTGTGCTAAGCAGGGCATCCTGGCAGCCAAGTGGCTTGACCTTTATTAGTGAGCCTGGTTACCCCCTCTCGGAACCACAGACTTAGAAATCGCCAGCTCATATACAGTGCATAAAATATATTTAAATATATACCCTTATACACCATTTTAATAAAAATTATCACACAATTCATCTAAGTCCCTCGGGAAGAGAGAAAGATGCGCACGTTCATTTTCAGAGCTCCTAGACCTTCCTATAAGAAGTTAGCCAAAAAGTAGCTTCGAAAAACGCTTAGGTTAAGTTTGAGAGTTGCTTCTAATGTACCAAAGCTGGACTTAGACATAATTTCACTCTCACAACATTATGGCTGGTTGGAGACAGTCCGAACCACAAGTACCGGGTCCATGGTTCTGGGCGTATACTGGGGGGACGGGAACGACTCCCATTAACCCCTGACTATACCGGGGATACGCTTATCACAATGCCTTTCTGGTCTGTGCTGAAGCAGTGCATTCTGGCAACCAAGTGGCTTGACCTTTATTTGTGAGCCTGGTTACACCCTCTCGGAACCACAGACTTAGAAATCGCCAGCTCATATACAGTGCATAAAATATATTTAAATATATACCCTTATACACCATTTTAATAAAAATTATCACACAATTCTTCTAAGTCCCTCGGGAAGAGTGAAATATGCGCACGTTCATTTTCAGAGCTCCTAGACCTTCCTATAAGAAGTTAGCCAAAAAGTAGCTTCGAAAAACGCTTAGGTTAAGTTTGAGAGTTGCTTCTAATGTACCAAAGCTGGACTTAGACATAATTTCACTCTCACAACATTATGGCTGGTTGGAGACAGTCCGAACCACAAGTACCGGGTCCATGGTTCTGGGCGTATACTGGGGGGACGGGAACGACTCCCATTAACCCCTGACTATACCGGGGATACGCTTATCACAATGCCTTTCTGGTCTGTGCTGAAGCAGTGCATTCTGGCAACCAAGTGGCTTGACCTTTATTAGTGAGCCTGGTTACCCCCTCTCGGAACCACAGACTTAGAAATCGCCAGCTCATATACAGTGCATAAAATATATTTAAATATATACCCTTATACACCATTTTAATAAAAAATATCACAAAATTCTTCTAAGTCCCTCGGGAAGAGTGAAAGATGCGCACGTTCATTTTCAGAGCTCCTAGACCTTCCTATAAGAAGTTAGCCAAAAAGTAGCTTCGAAAAACGCTTAGGTTAAGTTTGAGAGTTGCTTCTAATGTACCAAAGCTGGACTTAGACATAATTTCACTCTCACAACATTATGGCTGGTTGGAGACAGTCCGAACCACAAGTACCGGGTCCATGGTTCTGGGCGTATACTGGGGGGACGGGAACGACTCCCATTAACCCCTGACTATACCGGGGATACGCTTATCACAATGCCTTTCTGGTCTGTGCTGAAGCAGTGCATTCTGGCAACCAAGTGGCTTGACCTTTATTAGTGAGCCTGGTTACACCCTCTCGGAACCACAGACTTAGAAATCGCCAGCTCATATACAGTGCATAAAATATATTTAAATATATACCCTTATACACCATTTTAATAAAAATTATCACACAATTCTTCTAAGTCCCTCGGGAAGAGTGAAATATGCGCACGTTCATTTTCAGAGCTCCTAGGCCTTCCTATAAGAAGTTAGCCAAAAAGTAGCTTCGAAAAACGCTTAGGTTAAGTTTGAGAGTTGCTTCTAATGTACCAAAGCTGGACTTAGACATAATTTCACTCTCACAACATTATGGCTGGTTGGAGACAGTCCGAACCACAAGTACCGGGTCCATGGTTCTGGGCGTATACTGGGGGGACGGGAACGACTCCCATTAACCCCTGACTATACCGGGGATACGCTTATCACAATGCCTTTCTGGTCTGTGCTGAAGCAGGGCATTCTGGCAGCCAAGTGGCTTGACCTTTATTAGTGAGCCTGGTTACCCCCTCTCGGAACCACAGACTTAGAAATCGCCAGCTCATATACAGTGCATAAAATATATTTAAATATATACCCTTATACACCATTTTAATAAAAAATATCACAAAATTCTTCTAAGTCCCTCAGGAAGAGTGAAAGATGCGCACGTTCATTTTCAGAGCTCCTAGACCTTCCTATAAGAAGTTAGCCAAAAAGTAGCTTCGAAAAACGCTTAGGTTAAGTTTGAGAGTTGCTTCTAATGTACCAAAGCTGGACTTAGACATAATTTCACTCTCACAACATTATGGCTGGTTGGAGACAGTCCGAATCACAAATACCGGGTCCATGGTTCTGGGCGTATACTGGGGGGACGGGAACGACTCCCATTAACCCCTGACTATACCGGGGATACGCTTATCACAATGCCTTTCTGGTCTGTGCTAAGCAGGGCATCCTGGCAGCCAAGTGGCTTGACCTTTATTAGTGAGCCTGGTTACCCCCTCTCGGAACCACAGACTTAGAAATCGCCAGCTCATATACAGTGCATAAAATATATTTAAATATATACCCTTATACACCATTTTAATAAAAAATATCACAAAATTATTCTAAGTCCCTCAGGAAGAGTGAAAGATGCGCACGTTCATTTTCAGAGCTCCTAGACCTTCCTATAAGAAGTTAGCCAAAAAGTAGCTTCGAAAAACGCTTAGGTTAAGTTTGAGAGTTGCTTCTAATGTACCAAAGCTGGACTTAGACATAATTTCACTCTCACAACATTATGGCTGGTTGGAGACAGTCCGAACCACAAGTACCGGGTCCATGGTTCTGGGCGTATACTGGGGGGACGGGAACGACTCCCATTAACCCCTGACTATACCGGGGATACGCTTATCACAATGCCTTTCTGGTCTGTGCTGAAGCAGTGCATTCTGGCAACCAAGTGGCTTGACCTTTATTAGTGAGCCTGGTTACACCCTCTCGGAACCACAGACTTAGAAATCGCCAGCTCATATACAGTGCATAAAATATATTTAAATATATACCCTTATACACCATTTTAATAAAAATTATCACACAATTCTTCTAAGTCCCTCGGGAAGAGTGAAATATGCGCACGTTCATTTTTAGAGCTCCTAGACCTTCCTATAAGAAGTTAGCCAAAAAGTAGCTTCGAAAAACGCTTAGGTTAAGTTTGAGAGTTGCTTCTAATGTACCAAAGCTGGACTTAGACATAATTTCACTCTCACAACATTATGGCTGGTTGGAGACAGTCCGAACCACAAGTACCGGGTCCATGGTTCTGGGCGTATACTGGGGGGACGGGAACGACTCCCATTAACCCCTGACTATACCGGGGATACGCTTATCACAATGCCTTTCTGGTCTGTGCTGAAGCAGTGCATTCTGGCAACCAAGTGGCTTGACCTTTATTAGTGAGCCTGGTTACCCCCTCTCGGAACCACAGACTTAGAAATCGCCAGCTCATATACAGTGCATAAAATATATTTAAATATATACCCTTATACACCATTTTAATAAAAAATATCACAAAATTCTTCTAAGTCCCTCAGGAAGAGTGAAAGATGCGCACGTTCATTTTCAGAGCTCCTAGACCTTCCTATAAGAAGTTAGCCAAAAAGTAGCTTCGAAAAACGCTTAGGTTAAGTTTGAGAGTTGCTTCTAATGTACCGAAGCTGGACTTAGACATAATTTCACTCTCACAACATTATGGCTGGTTGGAGACAGTCCGAACCACAAGTACCGGGTCCATGGTTCTGGGCGTATACTGGGGGGACGGGGACGACTCCCATTAACCCCTGACTATACCGGGGATACGCTTATCACAATGCCTTTCTGGTCTGTGCTGAAGCAGGGCATTCTGGCAGCCAAGTGGCTTGACCTTTATTAGTGAGCCTGGTTACCCCCTCTCGGAACCACAGACTTAGAAATCGCCAGCTCATATACAGTGCATAAAATATATTTAAATATATACCCTTATACACCATTTTAATAAAAAATATCACAAAATTCTTCTAAGTCCCTCAGGAAGAGTGAAAGATGCGCACGTTCATTTTCAGAGCTCCTAGACCTTCCTATAAGAAGTTAGCCAAAAAGTAGCTTCGAAAAACGCTTAGGTTAAGTTTGAGAGTTGCTTCTAATGTACCAAAGCTGGACTTAGACATAATTTCACTCTCACAACATTATGGCTGGTTGGAGACAGTCCGAATCACAAATACCGGGTCCATGGTTCTGGGCGTATACTGGGGGGACGGGAACGACTCCCATTAACCCCTGACTATACCGGGGATACGCTTATCACAATGCCTTTCTGGTCTGTGCTAAGCAGGGCATCCTGGCAGCCAAGTGGCTTGACCTTTATTAGTGAGCCTGGTTACCCCCTCTCGGAACCACAGACTTAGAAATCGCCAGCTCATATACAGTGCATAAAATATATTTAAATATATACCCTTATACACCATTTTAATAAAAAATATCACAAAATTATTCTAAGTCCCTCAGGAAGAGTGAAAGATGCGCACGTTCATTTTCAGAGCTCCTAGACCTTCCTATAAGAAGTTAGCCAAAAAGTAGCTTCGAAAAACGCTTAGGTTAAGTTTCACAGTTGCTTCTAATGTACCAAAGCTGGACTTAGACATAATTTCACTCTCACAACATTATGGCTGGTTGGAGACAGTCCGAACCACAAGTACCGGGTCCATGGTTCTGGGCGTATACTGGGGGGACGGGAACGACTCCCATTAACCCCTGACTATACCGGGGATACGCTTATCACAATGCCTTTCTGGTCTGTGCTGAAGCAGTGCATTCTGGCAACCAAGTGGCTTGACCTTTATTAGTGAGCCTGGTTACACCCTCTCGGAACCACAGACTTAGAAATCGCCAGCTCATATACAGTGCATAAAATATATTTAAATATATACCCTTATACACCATTTTAATAAAAATTATCACACAATTCTTCTAAGTCCCTCGGGAAGAGTGAAATATGCGCACGTTCATTTTCAGAGCTCCTAGACCTTCCTATAAGAAGTTAGCCAAAAAGTAGCTTCGAAAAACGCTTAGGTTAAGTTTGAGAGTTGCTTCTAATGTACCAAAGCTGGACTTAGACATAATTTCACTCTCACAACATTATGGCTGGTTGGAGACAGTCCGAACCACAAATACCGGGTCCATGGTTCTGGGCGTATACTGGGGGGACGGGAACGACTCCCATTAACCCCTGACTATACCGGGGATACGCTTATCACAATGCCTTTCTGGTCTGTGCTAAGCAGGGCATCCTGGCAGCCAAGTGGCTTGACCTTTATTAGTGAGCCTGGTTACCCCCTCTCGGAACCACAGACTTAGAAATCGCCAGCTCATATACAGTGCATAAAATATATTTAAATATATACCCTTATACACCATTTTAATAAAAATTATCACACAATTCATCTAAGTCCCTCGGGAAGAGAGAAAGATGCGCACGTTCATTTTCAGAGCTCCTAGACCTTCTTATAAGAAGTTAGCCAAAAAGTAGCTTCGAAAAACGCTTAGGTTAAGTTTGAGAGTTGCTTCTAATGTACCAAAGCTGGACTTAGACATAATTTCACTCTCACAACATTATGGCTGGTTGGAGACAGTCCGAACCACAAATACCGGGTCCATGGTTCTGGGCGTATACTGGGGGGACGGGAACGACTCCCATTAACCCCTGACTATACCGGGGATACGCTTATCACAATGCCTTTCTGGTCTGTGCTAAGCAGGGCATCCTGGCAGCCAAGTGGCTTGACCTTTATTAGTGAGCCTGGTTACCCCCTCTCGGAACCACAGACTTAGAAATCGCCAGCTCATATACAGTGCATAAAATATATTTAAATATATACCCTTATACACCATTTTAATAAAAATTATCACACAATTCATCTAAGTCCCTCAGGAAGAGTGAAAGATGCGCACGTTCATTTTCAGAGCTCCTAGACCTTCCTATAAGAAGTTAGCCAAAAAGTAGCTTCGAAAAACGCTTAGGTTAAGTTTGAGAGTTGCTTCTAATGTACCAAAGCTGGACTTAGACATAATTTCACTCTCACAACATTATGGCTGGTTGGAGACAGTCCGAACCACAAATACCGGGTCCATGGTTCTGGGCGTATACTGGGGGGACGGGAACGACTCCCATTAACCCCTGACTATACCGGGGATACGCTTATCACAATGCCTTTCTGGTCTGTGCTAAGCAGGGCATCCTGGCAGCCAAGTGGCTAGACCTTTATTAGTGAGCCTGGTTACCCCCTCTCGGAACCACAGACTTAGAAATCGCCAGCTCATATACAGTGCATAAAATATATTTAAATATATACCCTTATACACCATTTTAATAAAAATTATCACACAATTCATCTAAGTCCCTCGGGAAGAGAGAAAGATGCGCACGTTCATTTTCAGAGCTCCTAGACCTTCTTATAAGAAGTTAGCCAAAAAGTAGCTTCGAAAAACGCTTAGGTTAAGTTTGAGAGTTGCTTCTAATGTACCAAAGCTGGACTTAGACATAATTTCACTCTCACAACATTATGGCTGGTTGGAGACAGTCCGAACCACAAGTACCGGGTCCATGGTTCTGGGTGTATACTGGGGGGACGGGAACGACTCCCATTAACCCCTGACTATACCGGGGATACGCTTATCACAATGCCTTTCTGGTCTGTGCTGAAGCAGTGCATTCTAGCAACCAAGTGGCTTGACCTTTATTAGTGAGCCTGGTTACCCCCTCTCGGAACCACAGACTTAGAAATCGCCAGCTCATATACAGTGCATAAAATATATTTAAATATATACCCTTATACAGTACACCATTTTAATAAAAAATATCACAAAATTCTTCTAAGTCCCTCAGGAAGAGTGAAAGATGCGCACGTTCATTTTCAGAGCTTCTAGACCTTCCTATAAGAAGTTAGCCAAAAAGTAGCTTCGAAAAACGCTTAGGTTAAGTTTGAGAGTTGCTTCTAATGTACCAAAGCTGGACTTAGACATAATTTCACTCTCACAACATTATGGCTGGTTGGAGACAGTCCGAACCACAAATACCGGGTCCATGGTTCTGGGCGTATACTGGGGGGACGGGAACGACTCCCATTAACCCCTGACTATACCGGGGATACGCTTATCACAATGCCTTTCTGGTCTGTGCTAAGCAGGGCATCCTGGCAGCCAAGTGGCTTGACCTTTATTAGTGAGCCTGGTTACCCCCTCTCGGAACCACAGACTTAGAAATCGCCAGCTCATATACAGTGCATAAAATATATTTAAATATATACCCTTATACACCATTTTAATAAAAATTATCACACAATTCATCTAAGTCCCTCAGGAAGAGTGAAAGATGCGCACGTTCATTTTCAGAGCTCCTAGACCTTCCTATAAGAAGTTAGCCAAAAAGTAGCTTCGAAAAACGCTTAGGTTAAGTTTGAGAGTTGCTTCTAATGTACCAAAGCTGGACTTAGACATAATTTCACTCTCACAACATTATGGCTGGTTGGAGACAGTCCGAACCACAAATACCGGGTCCATGGTTCTGGGCGTATACTGGGGGGACGTGAACGACTCCCATTAACCCCTGACTATACCGGGGATACGCTTATCACAATGCCTTTCTGGTCTGTGCTGAAGCAGTGCATTCTGGCAACCAAGTGGCTTGACCTTTATTAGTGAGCCTGGTTACCCCCTCTCGGAACCACAGACTTAGAAATCGCCAGCTCATATACAGTGCATAAAATATATTTAAATATATACCCTTATACACCATTTTAATAAAAAATATCACAAAATTCTTATAAGTCCCTCAGGAAGAGTGAAAGATGCGCACGTTCATTTTCAGAGCTCCTAGACCTTCCTATAAGAAGTTAGCCAAAAAGTAGCTTCGAAAAACGCTTAGGTTAAGTTTGAGAGTTGCTTCTAATGTACCAAAGCTGGACTTAGACATAATTTCACTCTCACAACATTATGGCTGGTTGGAGACAGTCCGAACCACAAGTACCGGGTCCATGGTTCTGGGCGTATACTGGGGGGACGGGAACGACTCCCATTAACCCCTGACTATACCGGGGATACGCTTATCACAATGCCTTTCTGGTCTGTGCAGAAGCAGTGCATTCTGGCAACCAAGTGGCTTGACCTTTATTAGTGAGCCTGGTTACCCCCTCTCGGAACCACAGACTTAGAAATCGCCAGCTCATATACAGTGCATAAAATATATTTAAATATATACCCTTATACACCATTTTAATAAAAATTATCACACAATTCATCTAAGTCCCTCGGGAAGAGAGAAAGATGCGCACGTTCATTTTCAGAGCTCCTAGACCTTCCTATAAGAAGTTAGCCAAAAAGTAGCTTCGAAAAACGCTTAGGTTAAGTTTGAGAGTTGCTTCTAATGTACCAAAGCTGGACTTACAGTAGACATAATTTCACTCTCACAACATTATATCTGGTTGGAGACAGTCCGAACCACAAATACCGGGTCCATGGTTCTGGGCGTATACTGGGGGGACGGGAACGACTCCCATTAACCCCTGACTATACCGGGGATACGCTTATCACAATGCCTTTCTGGTCTGTGCTAAGCAGGGCATCCTGGCAGCCAAGTGGCTTGACCTTTATTAGTGAGCCTGGTTACCCCCTCTCGGAACCACAGACTTAGAAATCGCCAGCTCATATACAGTGCATAAAATATATTTAAATATATACCCTTATACACCATTTTAATAAAAATTATCACACAATTCATCTAAGTCCCTCAGGAAGAGTGAAAGATGCGCACGTTCATTTTCAGAGCTCCTAGACCTTCCTATAAGAAGTTAGCCAAAAAGTAGCTTCGAAAAACGCTTAGGTTAAGTTTGAGAGTTGCTTCTAATGTACCAAAGCTGGACTTAGACATAATTTCACTCTCACAACATTATGGCTGGTTGGAGACTGTCCGAACCACAAATACCGGGTCCATGGTTCTGGGCGTATACTGGGGGGACGGGAACGACTCCCATTAACCCCTGACTATACCGGGGATACGCTTATCACAATGCCTTTCTGGTCTGTGCTAAGCAGGGCATCCTGGCAGCCAAGTGGCTTGACCTTTATTAGTGAGCCTGGTTACCCCCTCTCGGAACCACAGACTTAGAAATCGCCAGCTCATATACAGTGCATAAAATATATTTAAATATATACCCTTATACACCATTTTAATAAAAATTATCACACAATTCTTCTAAGTCCCTCGGGAAGAGAGAAAGATGCGCACGTTCATTTTCAGAGCTCCTAGACCTTCCTATAAGAAGTTAGCCAAAAAGTAGCTTCGAAAAACGCTTAGGTTAAGTTTGAGAGTTGCTTCTAATGTACCAAAGCTGGACTTAGACATAATTTCACTCTCACAACATTATGGCTGGTTGGAGACAGTCCGAACCACAAGTACCGGGTCCATGGTTCTGGGCGTATACTGGGGGGACGGGAACGACTCCCATTAACCCCTGACTATACCGGGGATACGCTTATCACAATGCCTTTCTGGTCTGTGCTAAGCAGGGCATCCTGGCAGCCAAGTGGCTTGACCTTTATTAGTGAGCCTGGTTACCCCCTCTCGGAACCACAGACTTAGAAATCGCCAGCTCATATACAGTGCATAAAATATATTTAAATATATACCCTTATACACCATTTTAATAAAAAATATCACAAAATTCTTCTAAGTCCCTCAGGAAGAGTGAAAGATGCGCACGTTCATTTTCAGAGCTCCTAGACCTTCCTATAAGAAGTTAGCCAAAAAGTAGCTTCGAAAAACGCTTAGGTTAAGTTTGAGAGTTGCTTCTAATGTACCAAAGCTGGACTTAGACATAATTTCACTCTCACAACATTATGGCTGGTTGGAGACAGTCCGAACCACAAGTACCGGGTCCATGGTTCTGGGCGTATACTGGGGGGATGGGAACGACTCCCATTAACCCCTGACTATACCGGGGATACGCTTATCACAATGCCTTTCTGGTCTGTGCAGAAGCAGTGCATTCTGGCAACCAAGTGGCTTGACCTTTATTAGTGAGCCTGGTTACCCCCTCTCGGAACCACAGACTTAGAAATCGCCAGCTCATATACAGTGCATAAAATATATTTAAATATATACCCTTATACACCATTTTAATAAAAATTATCACACAATTCATCTAAGTCCGTCGGGAAGAGAGAAAGATGCGCACGTTCATTTTCAGAGCTCCTAGACCTTCCTATAAGAAGTTAGCCAAAAAGTAGCTTCGAAAAACGCTTAGGTTAAGTTTGAGAGTTGCTTCTAATGTACCAAAGCTGGACTTACAGTAGACATAATTTCACTCTCACAACATTATATCTGGTTGGAGACAGTCCGAACCACAAATACCGGGTCCATGGTTCTGGGCGTATACTGGGGGGACGGGAACGACTCCCATTAACCCCTGACTATACCGGGGATACGCTTATCACAATGCCTTTCTGGTCTGTGCTAAGCAGGGCATCCTGGCAGCCAAGTGGCTTGACCTTTATTAGTGAGCCTGGTTACCCCCTCTCGGAACCACAGACTTAGAAATCGCCAGCTCATATACAGTGCATAAAATATATTTAAATATATACCCTTATACACCATTTTAATAAAAATTATCACACAATTCATCTAAGTCCCTCAGGAAGAGTGAAAGATGCGCACGTTCATTTTCAGAGCTCCTAGACCTTCCTATAAGAAGTTAGCCAAAAAGTAGCTTCGAAAAACGCTTAGGTTAAGTTTGAGAGTTGCTTCTAATGTACCAAAGCTGGACTTAGACATAATTTCACTCTCACAACATTATGGCTGGTTGGAGACAGTCCGAACCACAAATACCGGGTCCATGGTTCTGGGCGTATACTGGGGGGACGGGAACGACTCCCATTAACCCCTGACTATACCGGGGATACGCTTATCACAATGCCTTTCTGGTCTGTGCTAAGCAGGGCATCCTGGCAGCCAAGTGGCTTGACCTTTATTAGTGAGCCTGGTTACCCCCTCTCGGAACCACAGACTTAGAAATCGCCAGCTCATATACAGTGCATAAAATATATTTAAATATATACCCTTATACACCATTTTAATAAAAATTATCACACAATTCTTCTAAGTCCCTCGGGAAGAGAGAAAGATGCGCACGTTCATTTTCAGAGCTCCTAGACCTTCCTATAAGAAGTTAGCCAAAAAGTAGCTTCGAAAAACGCTTAGGTTAAGTTTGAGAGTTGCTTCTAATGTACCAAAGCTGGACTTAGACATAATTTCACTCTCACAACATTATGGCTGGTTGGAGACAGTCCGAACCACAAGTACCGGGTCCATGGTTCTGGGCGTATACTGGGGGGACGGGAACGACTCCCATTAACCCCTGACTATACGGGATACGCTTATCACAATGCCTTTCTGGTCTGTGCTAAGCAGGGCATCCTGGCAGCCAAGTGGCTTGACCTTTATTAGTGAGCCTGGTTACCCCCTCTCGGAACCACAGACTTAGAAATCGCCAGCTCATATACAGTGCATAAAATATATTTAAATATATACCCTTATACACCATTTTAATAAAAAATATCACAAAATTCTTCTAAGTCCCTCAGGAAGAGTGAAAGATGCGCACGTTCATTTTCAGAGCTCCTAGACCTTCCTATAAGAAGTTAGCCAAAAAGTAGCTTCGAAAAACGCTTAGGTTAAGTTTGAGAGTTGCTTCTAATGTACCAAAGCTGGACTTAGACATAATTTCACTCTCACAACATTATGGCTGGTTGGAGACAGTCCGAACCACAAATACCGGGTCCATGGTTCTGGGCGTATACTGGGGGGACGGGAACGACTCCCATTAACCCCTGACTATACCGGGGATACGCTTATCACAATGCCTTTCTGGTCTGTGCTAAGCAGGGCATCCTGGCAGCCAAGTGGCTTGACCTTTATTAGTGAGCCTGGTTACCCCCTCTCGGACCACAGACTTAGAAATCGCCAGCTCATATACAGTGCATAAAATATATTTAAATATATACCCTTATACACCATTTTAATAAAAATTATCACACAATTCTTCTAAGTCCCTCGGGAAGAGAGAAAGATGCGCACGTTCATTTTCAGAGCTCCTAGAACATCCTATAAGAAGTTAGCCAAAAAGTAGCTTCGAATAACGCTTAGGTTAAGTTTGAGAGTTGCTTCTAATGTACCAAAGCTGGACTTAGACATAATTTCACTCTCACAACATTATGGCTGGTTGGAGACAGTCCGAACCACAAGTACCGGGTCCATGGTTCTGGGCGTATACTGGGGGGATGGGAACGACTCCCATTAACCCCTGACTATACCGGGGATACGCTTATCACAATGCCTTTCTGGTCTGTGCAGAAGCAGTGCATTCTGGCAACCAAGTGGCTTGACCTTTATTAGTGAGCCTGGTTACCCCCTCTCGGAACCACAGACTTAGAAATCGCCAGCTCATATACAGTGCATAAAATATATTTAAATATATACCCTTATACACCATTTTAATAAAAATTATCACACAATTCATCTAAGTCCGTCGGGAAGAGAGAAAGATGCGCACGTTCATTTTCAGAGCTCCTAGACCTTCCTATAAGAAGTTAGCCAAAAAGTAGCTTCGAAAAACGCTTAGGTTAAGTTTGAGAGTTGCTTCTAATGTACCAAAGCTGGACTTACAGTAGACATAATTTCACTCTCACAACATTATATCTGGTTGGAGACAGTCCGAACCACAAATACCGGGTCCATGGTTCTGGGCGTATACTGGGGGGACGGGAACGACTCCCATTAACCCCTGACTATACCGGGGATACGCTTATCACAATGCCTTTCTGGTCTGTGCTAAGCAGGGCATCCTGGCAGCCAAGTGGCTTGACCTTTATTAGTGAGCCTGGTTACCCCCTCTCGGAACCACAGACTTAGAAATCGCCAGCTCATATACAGTGCATAAAATATATTTAAATATATACCCTTATACACCATTTTAATAAAAATTATCACACAATTCATCTAAGTCCCTCAGGAAGAGTGAAAGATGCGCACGTTCATTTTCAGAGCTCCTAGACCTTCCTATAAGAAGTTAGCCAAAAAGTAGCTTCGAAAAACGCTTAGGTTAAGTTTGAGAGTTGCTTCTAATGTACCAAAGCTGGACTTAGACATAATTTCACTCTCACAACATTATGGCTGGTTGGAGACAGTCCGAACCACAAATACCGGGTCCATGGTTCTGGGCGTATACTGGGGGGACGGGAACGACTCCCATTAACCCCTGACTATACCGGGGATACGCTTATCACAATGCCTTTCTGGTCTGTGCTAAGCAGGGCATCCTGGCAGCCAAGTGGCTTGACCTTTATTAGTGAGCCTGGTTACCCCCTCTCGGAACCACAGACTTAGAAATCGCCAGCTCATATACAGTGCATAAAATATATTTAAATATATACCCTTATACACCATTTTAATAAAAATTATCACACAATTCTTCTAAGTCCCTCGGGAAGAGAGAAAGATGCGCACGTTCATTTTCAGAGCTCCTAGACCTTCCTATAAGAAGTTAGCCAAAAAGTAGCTTCGAAAAACGCTTAGGTTAAGTTTGAGAGTTGCTTCTAATGTACCAAAGCTGGACTTAGACATAATTTCACTCTCACAACATTATGGCTGGTTGGAGACAGTCCGAACCACAAGTACCGGGTCCATGGTTCTGGGCGTATACTGGGGGGACGGGAACGACTCCCATTAACCCCTGACTATACCGGGGATACGCTTATCACAATGCCTTTCTGGTCTGTGCTAAGCAGGGCATCCTGGCAGCCAAGTGGCTTGACCTTTATTAGTGAGCCTGGTTACCCCCTCTCGGAACCACAGACTTAGAAATCGCCAGCTCATATACAGTGCATAAAATATATTTAAATATATACCCTTATACACCATTTTAATAAAAAATATCACAAAATTCTTCTAAGTCCCTCAGGAAGAGTGAAAGATGCGCACGTTCATTTTCAGAGCTCCTAGACCTTCCTATAAGAAGTTAGCCAAAAAGTAGCTTCGAAAAACGCTTAGGTTAAGTTTGAGAGTTGCTTCTAATGTACCAAAGCTGGACTTAGACATAATTTCACTCTCACAACATTATGGCTGGTTGGAGACAGTCCGAACCACAAATACCGGGTCCATGGTTCTGGGCGTATACTGGGGGGACGGGAACGACTCCCATTAACCCCTGACTATACCGGGGATACGCTTATCACAATGCCTTTCTGGTCTGTGCTAAGCAGGGCATCCTGGCAGCCAAGTGGCTTGACCTTTATTAGTGAGCCTGGTTACCCCCTCTCGGAACCACAGACTTAGAAATCGCCAGCTCATATACAGTGCATAAAATATATTTAAATATATACCCTTATACACCATTTTAATAAAAATTATCACACAATTCTTCTAAGTCCCTCGGGAAGAGAGAAAGATGCGCACGTTCATTTTCAGAGCTCCTAGACCATCCTATAAGAAGTTAGCCAAAAAGTAGCTTCGAATAACGCTTAGGTTAAGTTTGAGAGTTGCTTCTAATGTACCAAAGCTGGACTTAGACATAATTTCACTCTCACAACATTATGGCTGGTTGGAGACAGTCCGAACCACAAGTACCGGGTCCATGGTTCTGGGCGTATACTGGGGGGACGGGAACGACTCCCATTAACCCCTGACTATACCGGGGATACGCTTATCACAATGCCTTTCTGGTCTGTGCTAAGCAGGGCATCCTGGCAGCCAAGTGGCTTGACCTTTATTAGTGAGCCTGGTTACCCCCTCTCGGAACCACAGACTTAGAAATCGCCAGCTCATATACAGTGCATAAAATATATTTAAATATATACCCTTATACACCATTTTAATAAAAAATATCACAAAATTCTTCTAAGTCCCTCAGGAAGAGTGAAAGATGCGCACGTTCATTTTCAGAGCTCCTAGACCTTCCTATAAGAAGTTAGCCAAAAAGTAGCTTCGAAAAACGCTTAGGTTAAGTTTGAGAGTTGCTTCTAATGTACCAAAGCTGGACTTAGACATAATTTCACTCTCACAACATTATGGCTGGTTGGAGACAGTCCGAACCACAAATACCGGGTCCATGGTTCTGGGCGTATACTGGGGGGACGGGAACGACTCCCATTAACCCCTGACTATACCGGGGATACGCTTATCACAATGCCTTTCTGGTCTGTGCTAAGCAGGGCATCCTGGCAGCCAAGTGGCTTGACCTTTATTAGTGAGCCTGGTTACCCCCTCTCGGAACCACAGACTTAGAAATCGCCAGCTCATATACAGTGCATAAAATATATTTAAATATATACCCTTATACACCATTTTAATAAAAATTATCACACAATTCATCTAAGTCCCTCGGGAAGAGAGAAAGATGCGCACGTTCATTTTCAGAGCTCCTAGACCTTCCTATAAGAAGTTAGCCAAAAAGTAGCTTCGAAAAACGCTTAGGTTAAGTTTGAGAGTTGCTTCTAATGTACCAAAGCTGGACTTAGACATAATTTCACTCTCACAACATTATGGCTGGTTGGAGACAGTCCGAACCACAAATACCGGGTCCATGGTTCTGGGCGTATACTGGGGGGACGGGAACGACTCCCATTAACCCCTGACTATACCGGGGATACGCTTATCACAATGCCTTTCTGGTCTGTGCTAAGCAGGGCATCCTGGCAGCCAAGTGGCTTGACCTTTATTAGTGAGCCTGGTTACCCCCTCTCGGAACCACAGACTTAGAAATCGCCAGCTCATATACAGTGCATAAAATATATTTAAATATATACCCTTATACACCATTTTAATAAAAATTATCACACAATTCATCTAAGTACCTCGGGAAGAGAGAAAGATGCGCACGTTCATTTTCAGAGCTCCTAGACCTTCCTATAAGAAGTTAGCCAAAAAGTAGCTTCGAAAAACGCTTAGGTTAAGTTTGAGAGTTGCTTCTAATGTACCAAAGCTGGACTTAGACATAATTTCACTCTCAAAACATTATGGCTGGTTGGAGACAGTCCGAACCACAAGTACCGGGTCCATGGTTCTGGGTGTATACTGGGGGGACGGGAACGACTCCCATTAACCCCTGACTATACCGGGGATACGCTTATCACAATGCCTTTCTGGTCTGTGCTGAAGCAGTGCATTCTGGCAACCAAGTGGCTTGACCTTTATTAGTGAGCCTGGTTACCCCCTCTCGGAACCACAGACTTAGAAATCGCCAGCTCATATACAGTGCATAAAATATATTTAAATATATACCCTTATACACCATTTTAATAAAAAATATCACAAAATTCTTCTAAGTCCCTCAGGAAGAGTGAAAGATGCGCACGTTCATTTTCAGAGCTCCTAGACCTTCCTATAAGAAGTTAGCCAAAAAGTAGCTTCGAAAAATGCTTAGGTTAAGTTTGAGAGTTGCTTCTAATGTACCAAAGCTGGACTTAGACATAATTTCACTCTCACAACATTATGGCTGGTTGGAGACAGTCCGAACCACAAGTACCGGGTCCATGGTTCTGGGCGTATACTGGGGGGACGGGAACGACTCCCATTAACCCCTGACTATACCGGGGATACGCTTATCACAATGCCTTTCTGGTCTGTGCAGAAGCAGTGCATTCTGGCAACCAAGTGGCTTGACCTTTATTAGTGAGCCTGGTTACCCCCTCTCGGAACCACAGACTTAGAAATCGCCAGCTCATATACAGTGCATAAAATATATTTAAATATATACCCTTATACACCATTTTAATAAAAATTATCACACAATTCATCTAAGTCCCTCGGGAAGAGAGAAAGATGCGCACGTTCATTTTCAGAGCTCCCAGACCTTCCTATAAGAAGTTAGCCAAAAAGTAGCTTCGAAAAACGCTTAGGTTAAGTTTGAGAGTTGCTTCTAATGTACCAAAGCTGGACTTACAGTAGACATAATTTCACTCTCACAACATTATGGCTGGTTGGAGACAGTCCGAACCACAAATACCGGGTCCATGGTTCTGGGCGTATACTGGGGGGACGGGAACGACTCCCATTAACCCCTGACTATACCGGGGATACGCTTATCACAATGCCTTTCTGGTCTGTGCTAAGCAGGGCATCCTGGCAGCCAAGTGGCTTGACCTTTATTAGTGAGCCTGGTTACCCCCTCTCGGAACCACAGACTTAGAAATCGCCAGCTCATATACAGTGCATAAAATATATTTAAATATATACCCTTATACACCATTTTAATAAAAATTATCACACAATTCATCTAAGTCCCTCGGGAAGAGAGAAAGATGCGCACGTTCATTTTCAGAGCTCCTAGACCTTCCTATAAGAAGTTAGCCAAAAAGTAGCTTCGAAAAACGCTTAGGTTAAGTTTGAGAGTTGCTTCTAATGTACCAAAGCTGGACTTACAGTAGACATAATTTCACTCTCACAACATTATGGCTGGTTGGAGAGAGTCCGAACAACAAATACCGTTCCATGGTTCTGGGCGTATACTGGGGGGACGGGAACGACTCCCATTAACCCCTGACTATACCGGGGATACGCTTATCACAATGCCTTTCTGGTCTGTGCTAAGCAGGGCATCCTGGCAGCCAAGTGGCTTGACCTTTATTAGTGAGCCTGGTTACCCCCTCTCGGAACCACAGACTTAGAAATCGCCAGCTCATATACAGTGCATAAAATATATTTAAATATATACCCTTATACACCATTTTAATAAAAATTATCACACAATTCTTCTAAGTCCCTCGGGAAGAGAGAAAGATGCGCACGTTCATTTTCAGAGCTCCTAGACCTTCCTATAAGAAGTTAGCCAAAAAGTAGCTTCGAAAAACGCTTAGGTTAAGTTTGAGAGTTGCTTCTAATGTACCAAAGCTGGACTTAGACATAATTTCACTCTCACAACATTATGGCTGGTTGGAGACAGTCCGAACCACAAATACCGGGTCCATGGTTCTGGGCGTATACTGGGGGGACGGGAACGACTCCCATTAACCCCTGACTATACCGGGGATACGCTTATCACAATGCCTTTCTGGTCTGTGCTAAGCAGGGCATCCTGGCAGCCAAGTGGCTTGACCTTTATTAGTGAGCCTGGTTACCCCCTCTCGGAACCACAGACTTAGAAATCGCCAGCTCATATACAGTGCATAAAATATATTTAAATATATACCCTTATACACCATTTTAATAAAAATTATCACACAATTCATCTAAGTCCCTCGGGAAGAGAGAAAGATGCGCACGTTCATTTTCAGAGCTCCTAGACCTTCCTATAAGAAGTTAGCCAAAAAGTAGCTTCGAAAAACGCTTAGGTTAAGTTTGAGAGTTGCTTCTAATGTACCAAAGCTGGACTTAGACATAATTTCACTCTCACAACATTATGGCTGGTTGGAGACAGTCCGAACCACAAGTACCGGGTCCATGGTTCTGGGTGTATACTGGGGGGACGGGAACGACTCCCATTAACCCCTGACTATACCGGGGATACGCTTATCACAATGCCTTTCTGGTCTGTGCTGAAGCAGTGCATTCTGGCAACCAAGTGGCTTGACCTTTATTAGTGAGCCTGGTTACCCCCTCTCGGAACCACAGACTTAGAAATCGCCAGCTCATATACAGTGCATAAAATATATTTAAATATATACCCTTATACACCATTTTAATAAAAAATATCACAAAATTCTTCTAAGTCCCTCAGGAAGAGTGAAAGATGCGCACGTTCATTTTCAGAGCTCCTAGACCTTCCTATAAGAAGTTAGCCAAAAAGTAGCTTCGAAAAATGCTTAGGTTAAGTTTGAGAGTTGCTTCTAATGTACCAAAGCTGGACTTAGACATAATTTCACTCTCACAACATTATGGCTGGTTGGAGACAGTCCGAACCACAAGTACCGGGTCCATGGTTCTGGGCGTATACTGGGGGGACGGGAACGACTCCCATTAACCCCTGACTATACCGGGGATACGCTTATCACAATGCCTTTCTGGTCTGTGCAGAAGCAGTGCATTCTGGCAACCAAGTGGCTTGACCTTTATTAGTGAGCCTGGTTACCCCCTCTCGGAACCACAGACTTAGAAATCGCCAGCTCATATACAGTGCATAAAATATATTTAAATATATACCCTTATACACCATTTTAATAAAAATTATCACACAATTCATCTAAGTCCCTCGGGAAGAGAGAAAGATGCGCACGTTCATTTTCAGAGCTCCCAGACCTTCCTATAAGAAGTTAGCCAAAAAGTAGCTTCGAAAAACGCTTAGGTTAAGTTTGAGAGTTGCTTCTAATGTACCAAAGCTGGACTTACAGTAGACATAATTTCACTCTCACAACATTATGGCTGGTTGGAGACAGTCCGAACCACAAATACCGGGTCCATGGTTCTGGGCGTATACTGGGGGGACGGGAACGACTCCCATTAACCCCTGACTATACCGGGGATACGCTTATCACAATGCCTTTCTGGTCTGTGCTAAGCAGGGCATCCTGGCAGCCAAGTGGCTTGACCTTTATTAGTGAGCCTGGTTACCCCCTCTCGGAACCACAGACTTAGAAATCGCCAGCTCATATACAGTGCATAAAATATATTTAAATATATACCCTTATACACCATTTTAATAAAAATTATCACACAATTCATCTAAGTCCCTCGGGAAGAGAGAAAGATGCGCACGTTCATTTTCAGAGCTCCTAGACCTTCCTATAAGAAGTTAGCCAAAAAGTAGCTTCGAAAAACGCTTAGGTTAAGTTTGAGAGTTGCTTCTAATGTACCAAAGCTGGACTTAGACATAATTTCACTCTCACAACATTATGGCTGGTTGGAGACAGTCCGAACCACAAATACCGGGTCCATGGTTCTGGGCGTATACTGGGGGGACGGGAACGACTCCCATTAACCCCTGACTATACCGGGGATACGCTTATCACAATGCCTTTCTGGTCTGTGCTAAGCAGGGCATCCTGGCAGCCAAGTGGCTTGACCTTTATTAGTGAGCCTGGTTACCCCCTCTCGGAACCACAGACTTAGAAATCGCCAGCTCATATACAGTGCATAAAATATATTTAAATATATACCCTTATACACCATTTTAATAAAAATTATCACACAATTCTTCTAAGTCCCTCGGGAAGAGAGAAAGATGCGCACGTTCATTTTCAGAGCTCCTAGACCTTCCTATAAGAAGTTAGCCAAAAAGTAGCTTCGAAAAACGCTTAGGTTAAGTTTGAGAGTTGCTTCTAATGTACCAAAGCTGGACTTAGACATAATTTCACTCTCACAACATTATGGCTGGTTGGAGACAGTCCGAACCACAAGTACCGGGTCCATGGTTCTGGGCGTATACTGGGGGGACGGGAACGACTCCCATTAACCCCTGACTATACCGGGGATACGCTTATCACAATGCCTTTCTGGTCTGTGCTAAGCAGGGCATCCTGGCAGCCAAGTGGCTTGACCTTTATTAGTGAGCCTGGTTACCCCCTCTCGGAACCACAGACTTAGAAATCGCCAGCTCATATACAGTGCATAAAATATATTTAAATATATACCCTTATACACCATTTTAATAAAAATTATCACACAATTCATCTAAGTCCCTCGGGAAGAGAGAAAGATGCGCACGTTCATTTTCAGAGCTCCTAGACCTTCCTATAAGAAGTTAGCCAAAAAGTAGCTTCGAAAAACGCTTAGGTTAAGTTTGAGAGTTACTTCTAATGTACCAAAGCTGGACTTAGACATAATTTCACTCTCACAACATTATGGCTGGTTGGAGACAGTCCGAACCACAAGTACCGGGTCCATGGTTCTGGGTGTATACTGGGGGGACGGGAACGACTCCCATTAACCCCTGACTATACCGGGGATACGCTTATCACAATGCCTTTCTGGTCTGTGCTGAAGCAGTGCATTCTGGCAACCAAGTGGCTTGACCTTTATTAGTGAGCCTGGTTACCCCCTCTCGGAACCACAGACTTAGAAATCGCCAGCTCATATACAGTGCATAAAATATATTTAAATATATACCCTTATACACCATTTTAATAAAAAATATCACAAAATTCTTCTAAGTCCCTCAGGAAGAGTTAAAGATGCGCACGTTCATTTTCAGAGCTCCTAGACCTTCCTATAAGAAGTTAGCCAAAAAGTAGCTTCGAAAAACGCTTAGGTTAAGTTTGAGAGTTGCTTCTAATGTACCAAAGCTGGACTTAGACATAATTTCACTCTCACAACATTATGGCTGGTTGGAGACAGTCCGAACCACAAGTACCGGGTCCATGGTTCTGGGCGTATACTGGGGGGACGGGAACGACTCCCATTAACCCCTGACTATACCGGGGATACGCTTATCACAATGCCTTTCTGGTCTGTGCTAAGCAGGGCATCCTGGCAGCCAAGTGGCTTGACCTTTATTAGTGAGCCTGGTTACCCCCTCTCGGAACCACAGACTTAGAAATCGCCAGCTCATATACAGTGCATAAAATATATTTAAATATATACCCTTATACACCATTTTAATAAAAATTATCACACAATTCATCTAAGTCCCTCGGGAAGAGAGAAAGATGCGCACGTTCATTTTCAGAGCTCCTAGACCTTCCTATAAGAAGTTAGCCAAAAAGTAGCTTCGAAAAACGCTTAGGTTAAGTTTGAGAGTTGCTTCTAATGTACCAAAGCTGGACTTACAGTAGACATAATTTCACTCTCACAACATTATGGCTGGTTGGAGACAGTCCGAACCACAAGTACCGGGTCCATGGTTCTGGGTGTATACTGGGGGGACGGGAACGACTCCCATTAACCCCTGACTATACCGGGGATACGCTTATCACAATGCCTTTCTGGTCTGTGCTGAAGCAGTGCATTCTGGCAACCAAGTGGCTTGACCTTTATTAGTGAGCCTGGTTACCCCCTCTCGGAACCACAGACTTAGAAATCGCCAGCTCATATACAGTGCATAAAATATATTTAAATATATACCCTTATACACCATTTTAATAAAAAATATCACAAAATTCTTCTAAGTCCCTCAGGAAGAGTTAAAGATGCGCACGTTCATTTTCAGAGCTCCTAGACCTTCCTATAAGAAGTTAGCCAAAAAGTAGCTTCGAAAAACGCTTAGGTTAAGTTTGAGAGTTGCTTCTAATGTACCAAAGCTGGACTTAGACATAATTTCACTCTCACAACATTATGGCTGGTTGGAGACAGTCCGAACCACAAGTACCGGGTCCATGGTTCTGGGCGTATACTGGGGGGACGGGAACGACTCCCATTAACCCCTGACTATACCGGGGATACGCTTATCACAATGCCTTTCTGGTCTGTGCTAAGCAGGGCATCCTGGCAGCCAAGTGGCTTGACCTTTATTAGTGAGCCTGGTTACCCCCTCTCGGAACCACAGACTTAGAAATCGCCAGCTCATATACAGTGCATAAAATATATTTAAATATATACCCTTATACACCATTTTAATAAAAATTATCACACAATTCATCTAAGTCCCTCGGGAAGAGAGAAAGATGCGCACGTTCATTTTCAGAGCTCCTAGACCTTCCTATAAGAAGTTAGCCAAAAAGTAGCTTCGAAAAACGCTTAGGTTAAGTTTGAGAGTTGCTTCTAATGTACCAAAGCTGGACTTACAGTAGACATAATTTCACTCTCACAACATTATGGCTGGTTGGAGACAGTCCGAACCACAAATACCGGGTCCATGGTTCTGGGCGTATACTGGGGGGACGGGAACGACTCCCATTAACCCCTTACTATACCGGGGATACGCTTATCACAATGCCTTTCTGGTCTGTGCTAAGCAGGGCATCCTGGCAGCCAAGTGGCTTGACCTTTATTAGTGAGCCTGGTTACCCCCTCTCGGAACCACAGACTTAGAAATCGCCAGCTCATATACAGTGCATAAAATATATTTAAATATATACCCTTATACACCATTTTAATAAAAATTATCACACAATTCATCTAAGTCCCTCGGGAAGAGAGAAAGATGCGCACGTTCATTTTCAGAGCTCCTAGACCTTCCTATAAGAAGTTAGCCAAAAAGTAGCTTCGAAAAACGCTTAGGTTAAGTTTGAGAGTTGCTTCTAATGTACCAAAGCTGGACTTAGACATAATTTCACTCTCACAACATTATGGCTGGTTGGAGACAGTCCGAACCACAAATACCGGGTCCATGGTTCTGGGCGTATACTGGGGGGACGGGAACGACTCCCATTAACCCCTGACTATACCGGGGATACGCTTATCACAATGCCTTTCTGGTCTGTGCTAAGCAGGGCATCCTGGCAGCCAAGTGGCTTGACCTTTATTAGTGAGCCTGGTTACCCCCTCTCGGAACCACAGACTTAGAAATCGCCAGCTCATATACAGTGCATAAAATATATTTAAATATATACCCTTATACACCATTTTAATAAAAATTATCACACAATTCATCTAAGTCCCTCGGGAAGAGAGAAAGATGCGCACGTTCATTTTCAGAGCTCCTAGACCTTCCTATAAGAAGTTAGCCAAAAAGTAGCTTCGAAAAACGCTTAGGTTAAGTTTGAGAGTTGCTTCTAATGTACCAAAGCTGGACTTAGACATAATTTCACTCTCACAACATTATGGCTGGTTGGAGACAGTCCGAACCACAAATACCGGGTCCATGGTTCTGGGCGTATACTGGGGGGACGGGAACGACTCCCATTAACCCCTGACTATACCGGGGATACGCTTATCACAATGCCTTTCTGGTCTGTGCTAAGCAGGGCATCCTGGCAGCCAAGTGGCTTGACCTTTATTAGTGAGCCTGGTTACCCCCTCTCGGAACCACAGACTTAGAAATCGCCAGCTCATATACAGTGCATAAAATATATTTAAATATATACCCTTATACACCATTTTAATAAAAATTATCACACAATTCATCTAAGTCCCTCGGGAAGAGCGAAAGATGCGCACGTTCATTTTCAGAGCTCCTAGACCTTCCTATAAGAAGTTAGCCAAAAAGTAGCTTCGAAAAACGCTTAGGTTAAGTTTGAGAGTTGCTTCTAATGTACCAAAGCTGGACTTACAGTAGACATAATTTCACTCTCACAACATTATGGCTGGTTGGAGACAGTCCGAACCACAAATACCGGGTCCATGGTTCTGGGCGTATACTGGGGGGACGGGAACGACTCCCATTAACCCCTGACTATACCGGGGATACGCTTATCACAATGCCTTTCTGGTCTGTGCTAAGCAGGGCATCCTGGCAGCCAAGTGGCTTGACCTTTATTAGTGAGCCTGGTTACCCCCTCTCGGAACCACAGACTTAGAAATCGCCAGCTCATATACAGTGCATAAAATATATTTAAATATATACCCTTATACACCATTTTAATAAAAAATATCACAAAATTCTTCTAAGTCCCTCAGGAAGAGTTAAAGATGCGCACGTTCATTTTCAGAGCTCCTAGACCTTCCTATAAGAAGTTAGCCAAAAAGTAGCTTCGAAAAACGCTTAGGTTAAGTTTGAGAGTTGCTTCTAATGTACCAAAGCTGGACTTAGACATAATTTCACTCTCACAACATTATGGCTGGTTGGAGACAGTCCGAACCACAAGTACCGTGTCCATGGTTCTGGGCGTATACTGGGGGGACGGGAACGACTCCCATTAACCCCTGACTATACCGGGGATACGCTTATCACAATGCCTTTCTGGTCTGTGCAGAAGCAGTGCATTCTGGCAACCAAGTGGCTTGACCTTTATTAGTGAGCCTGGTTACCCCCTCTCGGAACCACAGACTTAGAAATCGCAAGCTCATATACAGTGCATAAAATATATTTAAATATATACCCTTATACACCATTTTAATAAAAATTATCACACAATTCATCTAAGTCCCTCGGGAAGAGAGAAAGATGCGCACGTTCATTTTCAGAGCTCCTAGACCTTCCTATAAGAAGTTAGCCAAAAAGTAGCTTCGAAAAACGCTTAGGTTAAGTTTGAGAGTTGCTTCTAATGTACCAAAGCTGGACTTACAGTAGACATAATTTCACTCTCACAACATTATGGCTGGTTGGAGACAGTCCGAACCACAAATACCGGGTCCATGGTTCTGGGCGTATACTGGGGGGACGGGAACGACTCCCATTAACCCCTGACTATACCGGGGATACGCTTATCACAATGCCTTTCTGGTCTGTGCAAAGCAGAGCATCCTGGCAGCCAAGTGGCTTGACCTTTATTAGTGAGCCTGGTTACCCCCTCTCGGAACCACAGACTTAGAAATCGCCAGCTCATATACAGTGCATAAAATATATTTAAATATATACCCTTATACACCATTTTAATAAAAATTATCACACAATTCATCTAAGTCCCTCGGGAAGAGTGAAATATGCGCACGTTCATTTTCAGAGCTCCTAGACCTTCCTATAAGAAGTTAGCCAAAAAGTAGCTTCGAAAAACGCTTAGGTTAAGTTTGAGAGTTGCTTCTAATGTACCAAAGCTGGACTTAGACATAATTTCACTCTCACAACATTATGGCTGGTTGGAGACAGTCCGAACCACAAGTACCGGGTCCATGGTTCTGGGCGTATACTGGGGGGACGGGGACGACTCCCATTAACCCCTGACTATACCGGGGATACGCTTATCACAATGCCTTTCTGGTCTGTGCTAAGCAGGGCATCCTGGCAGCCAAGTGGCTTGACCTTTATTAGTGAGCCTGGTTACCCCCTCTCGGAACCACAGACTTAGAAATCGCCAGCTCATATACAGTGCATAAAATATATTTAAATATATACCCTTACAGTATACACCATTTTAATAAAAATTATCACACAATTCTTCTAAGTCCCTCGGGAAGAGAGAAAGATGCGCAAGTTCATTTTCAGAGCTCCTAGACCTTCCTATAAGAAGTTAGCCAAAAAGTAGCTTCGAAAAACGCTTAGGTTAAGTTTGAGAGTTGCTTCTAATGTACCAAAGCTGGACTTAGACATAATTTCACTCTCACAACATTATGGCTGGTTGGAGACAGTCCGAACCACAAGTACCGGGTCCATGGTTCTGGGCGTATACTGGGGGGACGGGAACGACTCCCATTAACCCCTGACTATACCGGGGATACGCTTATCACAATGCCTTTCTGGTCTGTGCTAAGCAGGGCATCCTGGCAGCCAAGTGGCTTGACCTTTATTAGTGAGCCTGGTTACCCCCTCTCGGAACCACAGACTTAGAAATCGCCAGCTCATATACAGTGCATAAAATATATTTAAATATATACCCTTATACACCATTTTAATAAAAATTATCACACAATTCATCTAAGTCCCTCGGGAAGAGTGAAATATGCGCACGTTCATTTTCAGAGCTCCTAGACCTTCCTATAAGAAGTTAGCCAAAAAGTAGCTTCGAAAAACGCTTAGGTTAAGTTTGAGAGTTGCTTCTAATGTACCAAAGCTGGACTTAGACATAATTTCACTCTCACAACATTATGGCTGGTTGGAGACAGTCCGAACCACAAGTACCGGGTCCATGGTTCTGGGCGTATACTGGGGGGACGGGGACGACTCCCATTAACCCCTGACTATACCGGGGATACGCTTATCACAATGCCTTTCTGGTCTGTGCTAAGCAGGGCATCCTGGCAGCCAAGTGGCTTGACCTTTATTAGTGAGCCTGGTTACCCCCTCTCGGAACCACAGACTTAGAAATCGCCAGCTCATATACAGTGCATAAAATATATTTAAATATATACCCTTATACACCATTTTAATAAAAATTATCACACAATTCTTCTAAGTCCCTCGGGAAGAGAGAAAGATGCGCAAGTTCATTTTCAGAGATCCTAGACCTTCCTATAAGAAGTTAGCCAAAAAGTAGCTTCGAAAAACGCTTAGGTTAAGTTTGAGAGTTGCTTCTAATGTACCAAAGCTGGACTTAGACATAATTTCACTCTCACAACATTATGGCTGGTTGGAGACAGTCCGAACCACAAGTACCGGGTCCATGGTTCTGGGCGTATACTGGGGGGACGGGAACGACTCCCATTAACCCCTGACTATACCGGGGATACGCTTATCACAATGCCTTTCTGGTCTGTGCTAAGCAGGGCATCCTGGCAGCCAAGTGGCTTGACCTTTATTAGTGAGCCTGGTTACCCCCTCTCGGAACCACAGACTTAGAAATCGCCAGCTCATATACAGTGCATAAAATATATTTAAATATATACCCTTATACACCATTTTAATAAAAATTATCACACAATTCATCTAAGTCCCTCGGGAAGAGAGAAAGATGCGCACGTTCATTTTCAGAGCTCCTAGACCTTCCTATAAGAAGTTAGCCAAAAAGTAGCTTCGAAAAACGCTTAGGTTAAGTTTGAGAGTTGCTTCTAATGTACCAAAGCTGGACTTACAGTAGACATAATTTCACTCTCACAACATTATGGCTGGTTGGAGACAGTCCGAACCACAAATACCGGGTCCATGGTTCTGGGCGTATACTGGGGGGACGGGAACGACTCCCATTAACCCCTTACTATACCGGGGATACGCTTATCACAATGCCTTTCTGGTCTGTGCTAAGCAGGGCATCCTGGCAGCCAAGTGGCTTGACCTTTATTAGTGAGCCTGGTTACCCCCTCTCGGAACCACAGACTTAGAAATCGCCAGCTCATATACAGTGCATAAAATATATTTAAATATATACCCTTATACACCATTTTAATAAAAATTATCACACAATTCATCTAAGTCCCTCGGGAAGAGAGAAAGATGCGCACGTTCATTTTCAGAGCTCCTAGACCTTCCTATAAGAAGTTAGCCAAAAAGTAGCTTCGAAAAACGCTTAGGTTAAGTTTGAGAGTTGCTTCTAATGTACCAAAGCTGGACTTAGACATAATTTCACTCTCACAACATTATGGCTGGTTGGAGACAGTCCGAACCACAAATACCGGGTCCATGGTTCTGGGCGTATACTGGGGGGACGGGAACGACTCCCATTAACCCCTGACTATACCGGGGATACGCTTATCACAATGCCTTTCTGGTCTGTGCTAAGCAGGGCATCCTGGCAGCCAAGTGGCTTGACCTTTATTAGTGAGCCTGGTTACCCCCTCTCGGAACCACAGACTTAGAAATCGCCAGCTCATATACAGTGCATAAAATATATTTAAATATATACCCTTATACACCATTTTAATAAAAATTATCACACAATTCTTCTAAGTCCCTCGGGAAGAGAGAAAGATGCGCACGTTCATTTTCAGAGCTCCTAGACCTTCCTATAAGAAGTTAGCCAAAAAGTAGCTTCGAAAAACGCTTAGGTTAAGTTTGAGAGTTGCTTCTAATGTACCAAAGCTGGACTTAGACATAATTTCACTCTCACAACATTATGGCTGGTTGGAGACAGTCCGAACCACAAGTACCGGGTCCATGGTTCTGGGCGTATACTGGGGGGACGGGAACGACTCCCATTAACCCCTGACTATACCGGGGATACGCTTATCACAATGCCTTTCTGGTCTGTGCTAAGCAGGGCATCCTGGCAGCCAAGTGGCTTGACCTTTATTAGTGAGCCTGGTTACCCCCTCTCGGAACCACAGACTTAGAAATCGCCAGCTCATATACAGTGCATAAAATATATTTAAATATATACCCTTATACACCATTTTAATAAAAATTATCACACAATTCATCTAAGTCCCTCGGGAAGAGCGAAAGATGCGCACGTTCATTTTCAGAGCTCCTAGACCTTCCTATAAGAAGTTAGCCAAAAAGTAGCTTCGAAAAACGCTTAGGTTAAGTTTGAGAGTTGCTTCTAATGTACCAAAGCTGGACTTACAGTAGACATAATTTCACTCTCACAACATTATGGCTGGTTGGAGACAGTCCGAACCACAAATACCGGGTCCATGGTTCTGGGCGTATACTGGGGGGACGGGAACGACTCCCATTAACCCCTGACTATACCGGGGATACGCTTATCACAATGCCTTTCTGGTCTGTGCTAAGCAGGGCATCCTGGCAGCCAAGTGGCTTGACCTTTATTAGTGAGCCTGGTTACCCCCTCTCGGAACCACAGACTTAGAAATCGCCAGCTCATATACAGTGCATAAAATATATTTAAATATATACCCTTATACACCATTTTAATAAAAATTATCACACAATTCATCTAAGTCCCTCGGGAAGAGAGAAAGATGCGCACGTTCATTTTCAGAGCTCCTAGACCTTCCTATAAGAAGTTAGCCAAAAAGTAGCTTCGAAAAACGCTTAGGTTAAGTTTGAGAGTTGCTTCTAATGTACCAAAGCTGGACTTAGACATAATTTCACTCTCACAACATTATGGCTGGTTGGAGACAGTCCGAACCACAAATACCGGGTCCATGGTTCTGGGCGTATACTGGGGGGACGGGAACGACTCCCATTAACCCCTGACTATACCGGGGATACGCTTATCACAATGCCTTTCTGGTCTGTGCTAAGCAGGGCATCCTGGCAGCCAAGTGGCTTGACCTTTATTAGTGAGCCTGGTTACCCCATCTCGGAACCACAGACTTAGAAATCGCCAGCTCATATACAGTACAGTGCATAAAATATATTTAAATATATACCCTTATACACCATTTTAATAAAAATTATCACACAATTCTTCTAAGTCCCTCGGGAAGAGAGAAAGATGCGCACGTTCATTTTCAGAGCTCCTAGACCTTCCTATAAGAAGTTAGCCAAAAAGTAGCTTAGAAAAACGCTTAGGTTAAGTTTGAGAGTTGCTTCTAATGTACCAAAGCTGGACTTAGACATAATTTCACTCTCACAACATTATGGCTGGTTGGAGACAGTCCGAACCACAAGTACCGGGTCCATGGTTCTGGGTGTATACTGGGGGGACGGGAACGACTCCCATTAACCCCTGACTATACCGGGGATACGCTTATCACAATGCCTTTCTGGTCTGTGCTGAAGCAGTGCATTCTGGCAACCAAGTGGCTTGACCTTTATTAGTGAGCCTGGTTACCCCCTCTCGGAACCACAGACTTAGAAATCGCCAGCTCATATACAGTGCATAAAATATATTTAAATATATACCCTTATACACCATTTTAATAAAAAATATCACAAAATTCTTCTAAGTCCCTCAGGAAGAGTTAAAGATGCGCACGTTCATTTTCAGAGCTCCTAGACCTTCCTATAAGAAGTTAGCCAAAAAGTAGCTTCGAAAAACGCTTAGGTTAAGTTTGAGAGTTGCTTCTAATGTACCAAAGCTGGACTTAGACATAATTTCACTCTCACAACATTATGGCTGGTTGGAGACAGTCCGAACCACAAGTACCGTGTCCATGGTTCTGGGCGTATACTGGGGGGACGGGAACGACTCCCATTAACCCCTGACTATACCGGGGATACGCTTATCACAATGCCTTTCTGGTCTGTGCAGAAGCAGTGCATTCTGGCAACCAAGTGGCTTGACCTTTATTAGTGAGCCTGGTTACCCCCTCTCGGAACCACAGACTTAGAAATCGCAAGCTCATATACAGTGCATAAAATATATTTAAATATATACCCTTATACACCATTTTAATAAAAATTATCACACAATTCATCTAAGTCCCTCGGGAAGAGAGAAAGATGCGCACGTTCATTTTCAGAGCTCCTAGACCTTCCTATAAGAAGTTAGCCAAAAAGTAGCTTCGAAAAACGCTTAGGTTAAGTTTGAGAGTTGCTTCTAATGTACCAAAGCTGGACTTACAGTAGACATAATTTCACTCTCACAACATTATGGCTGGTTGGAGACAGTCCGAACCACAAATACCGGGTCCATGGTTCTGGGCGTATACTGGGGGGACGGGAACGACTCCCATTAACCCCTGACTATACCGGGGATACGCTTATCACAATGCCTTTCTGGTCTGTGCAAAGCAGAGCATCCTGGCAGCCAAGTGGCTTGACCTTTATTAGTGAGCCTGGTTACCCCCTCTCGGAACCACAGACTTAGAAATCGCCAGCTCATATACAGTGCATAAAATATATTTAAATATATACCCTTATACACCATTTTAATAAAAATTATCACACAATTCATCTAAGTCCCTCGGGAAGAGTGAAATATGCGCACGTTCATTTTCAGAGCTCCTAGACCTTCCTATAAGAAGTTAGCCAAAAAGTAGCTTCGAAAAACGCTTAGGTTAAGTTTGAGAGTTGCTTCTAATGTACCAAAGCTGGACTTAGACATAATTTCACTCTCACAACATTATGGCTGGTTGGAGACAGTCCGAACCACAAGTACCGGGTCCATGGTTCTGGGCGTATACTGGGGGGACGGGGACGACTCCCATTAACCCCTGACTATACCGGGGATACGCTTATCACAATGCCTTTCTGGTCTGTGCTAAGCAGGGCATCCTGGCAGCCAAGTGGCTTGACCTTTATTAGTGAGCCTGGTTACCCCCTCTCGGAACCACAGACTTAGAAATCGCCAGCTCATATACAGTGCATAAAATATATTTAAATATATACCCTTATACACCATTTTAATAAAAATTATCACACAATTCTTCTAAGTCCCTCGGGAAGAGAGAAAGATGCGCAAGTTCATTTTCAGAGCTCCTAGACCTTCCTATAAGAAGTTAGCCAAAAAGTAGCTTCGAAAAACGCTTAGGTTAAGTTTGAGAGTTGCTTCTAATGTACCAAAGCTGGACTTAGACATAATTTCACTCTCACAACATTATGGCTGGTTGGAGACAGTCCGAACCACAAGTACCGGGTCCATGGTTCTGGGCGTATACTGGGGGGACGGGAACGACTCCCATTAACCCCTGACTATACCGGGGATACGCTTATCACAATGCCTTTCTGGTCTGTGCTAAGCAGGGCATCCTGGCAGCAGAGTGGCTTGACCTTTATTAGTGAGCCTGGTTACCCCCTCTCGGAACCACAGACTTAGAAATCGCCAGCTCATATACAGTGCATAAAATATATTTAAATATATACCCTTATACACCATTTTAATAAAAATTATCACACAATTCTTCTAAGTCCCTCGGGAAGAGAGAAAGATGCGCACGTTCATTTTCAGAGCTCCTAGACCTTCCTATAAGAAGTTAGCCAAAAAGTAGCTTCGAAAAACGCTTAGGTTAAGTTTGAGAGTTGCTTCTAATGTACCAAAGCTGGACTTAGACATAATTTCACTCTCACAACATTATGGCTGGTTGGAGACAGTCCGAACCACAAGTACCGGGTCCATGGTTCTGGGCGTATACTGGGGGGACGGGAACGACTCCCATTAACCCCTGACTATACCGGGGATACGCTTATCACAATGCCTTTCTGGTCTGTGCAGAAGCAGTGCATTCTGGCAACCAAGTGGCTTGACCTTTATTAGTGAGCCTGGTTACCCCCTCTCGGAACCACAGACTTAGAAATCGCCAGCTCATATACAGTGCATAAAATATATTTAAATATATACCCTTATACACCATTTTAATAAAAATTATCACACAATTCATCTAAGTCCCTCGGGAAGAGCGAAAGATGCGCACGTTCATTTTCAGAGCTCCTAGACCTTCCTATAAGAAGTTAGCCAAAAAGTAGCTTCGAAAAACGCTTAGGTTAAGTTTGAGAGTTGCTTCTAATGTACCAAAGCTGGACTTACAGTAGACATAATTTCACTCTCACAACATTATGGCTGGTTGGAGACAGTCCGAACCACAAATACCGGGTCCATGGTTCTGGGCGTATACTGGGGGGACGGGAACGACTCCCATTAACCCCTGACTATACCGGGGATACGCTTATCACAATGCCTTTCTGGTCTGTGCTAAGCAGGGCATCCTGGCAGCCAAGTGGCTTGACCTTTATTAGTGAGCCTGGTTACCCCCTCTCAGAACCACAGACTTAGAAATCGCCAGCTCATATACAGTGCATAAAATATATTTAAATATATACCCTTATACACCATTTTAATAAAAATTATCACACAATTCATCTAAGTCCCTCGGGAAGAGAGAAAGATGCGCACGTTCATTTTCAGAGCTCCTAGACCTTCCTATAAGAAGTTAGCCAAAAAGTAGCTTCGAAAAACGCTTAGGTTAAGTTTGAGAGTTGCTTCTAATGTACCAAAGCTGGACTTTGACATAATTTCACTCTCACAACATTATGGCTGGTTGGAGACAGTCCGAACCACAAATACCGGGTCCATGGTTCTGGGCGTATACTGGGGGGACGGGAACGACTCCCATTAACCCCTGACTATACCGGGGATACGCTTATCACAATGCCTTTCTGGTCTGTGCTAAGCAGGGCATCCTGGCAGCCAAGTGGCTTGACCTTTATTAGTGAGCCTGGTTACCCCCTCTCGGAACCACAGACTTACAAATCGCCAGCTCATATACAGTACAGTGCATAAAATATATTTAAATATATACCCTTATACACCATTTTAATAAAAATTATCACACAATTCTTCTAAGTCCCTCGGGAAGAGAGAAAGATGCGCACGTTCATTTTCAGAGCTCCTAGACCTTCCTATAAGAAGTTAGCCAAAAAGTAGCTTCGAAAAACGCTTAGGTTAAGTTTGAGAGTTGCTTCTAATGTACCAAAGCTGGACTTAGACATAATTTCACTCTCACAACATTATGGCTGGTTGGAGACAGTCCGAACCACAAGTACCGGGTCCATGGTTCTGGGCGTATACTGGGGGGACGGGAACGACTCCCATTAACCCCTGACTATACCGGGGATACGCTTATCACAATGCCTTTCTGGTCTGTGCTGAAGCAGTGCATTCTGGCAACCAAGTGGCTTGACCTTTATTAGTGAGCCTGGTTACACCCTCTCGGAACCACAGACTTAGAAATCGCCAGCTCATATACAGTGCATAAAATATATTTAAATATATACCCTTATACACCATTTTAATAAAAATTATCACACAATTCTTCTAAGTCTCTCGGGAAGAGTGAAATATGCGCACGTTCATTTTCAGAGCTCCTAGACCTTCCTATAAGAAGTTAGCCAAAAAGTAGCTTCGAAAAACGCTTAGGTTAAGTTTGAGAGTTGCTTCTAATGTACCAAAGCTGGACTTAGACATAATTTCACTCTCACAACATTATGGCTGGTTGGAGACAGTCCGAACCACAAGTACCGGGTCCATGGTTCTGGGCGTATACTGGGGGGACGGGGACGACTCCCATTAACCCCTGACTATACCGGGGATACGCTTATCACAATGCCTTTCTGGTCTGTGCTGAAGCAGGGCATTCTGGCAGCCAAGTGGCTTGACCTTTATTAGTGAGCCTGGTTACCCCCTCTCGGAACCACAGACTTAGAAATCGCCAGCTCATATACAGTGCATAAAATATATTTAAATATATACCCTTATACACCATTTTAATAAAAAATATCACAAAATTCTTCTAAGTCCCTCAGGAAGAGTGAAAGATGCGCACGTTCATTTTCAGAGCTCCTAGACCTTCCTATAAGAAGTTAGCCAAAAAGTAGCTTCGAAAAACGCTTAGGTTAAGTTTGAGAGTTGCTTCTAATGTACCAAAGCTGGACTTAGACATAGTTTCACTCTCACAACATTATGGCTGGTTGGAGACATTCCGAACCACAAATACCGGGTCCATGGTTCTGGGCGTATACTGGGGGGACGGGAACGACTCCCATTAACTCCTGACTATACCGGGGATACGCTTATCACAATGCCTTTCTGGTCTGTGCTAAGCAGGGCATCCTGGCAGCCAAGTGGCTTGACCTTTATTAGTGAGCCTGGTTACCCCCTCTCGGAACCACAGACTTAGAAATCGCCAGCTCATATACAGTGCATAAAATATATTTAAATATATACCCTTATACACCATTTTAATAAAAAATATCACAAAATTCTTCTAAGTCCCTCAGGAAGAGTGAAAGATGCGCACGTTCATTTTCAGAGCTCCTAGACCTTCCTATAAGAAGTTAGCCAAAAAGTAGCTTCGAAAAACGCTTAGGTTAAGTTTGAGAGTTGCTTCTAATGTACCAAAGCTGGACTTAGACATAATTTCACTCTCACAACATTATGGCTGGTTGGAGACAGTCCGAACCACAAGTACCGGGTCCATGGTTCTGGGCGTATACTGGGGGGACGGGAACGACTCCCATTAACCCCTGACTATACCGGGGATACGCTTATCACAATGCCTTTCTGGTCTGTGCTAAGCAGGGCATCCTGGCAGCCAAGTGGCTTGACCTTTATTAGTGAGCCTGGTTACCCCCTCTCGGAACCACAGACTTAGAAATCGCCAGCTCATATACAGTGCATAAAATATATTTAAATATATACCCGTATACACCATTTTAATAAAAATTATCACACAATTCATCTAAGTCCCTCGGGAAGAGAGAAAGATGCGCACGTTCATTTTCAGAGCTCCTAGACCTTCCTATAAGAAGTTAGCCAAAAAGTAGCTTCGAAAAACGCTTAGGTTAAGTTTGAGAGTTGCTTCTAATGTACCAAAGCTGGACTTACAGTAGACATAATTTCACTCTCACAACATTATGGCTGGTTGGAGACAGTCCGAACCACAAGTACCGGGTCCATGGTTCTGGGCGTATACTGGGGGGATGGGAACTACTCCCATTAACCCCTGTCTATACCGGGGATACGCTTATCACAATGCCTTTCTGGTCTGTGCTGAAGCAGTGCATTCTGGCAACCAAGTGGCTTGACCTTTATTAGTGAGCCTGGTTACCCCCTCTCGGAACCACAGACTTAGAAATCGCCAGCTCATATACAGTGCATAAAATATATTTAAATATATACCCTTATACACCATTTTAATAAAAAATATCACAAAATTCTTCTAAGTCCCTCAGGAAGAGTGAAAGATGCGCACGTTTATTTTCAGAGCTCCTAGACCTTCCTATAAGAAGTTAGCCAAAATGTAGCTTCGAAAAACGCTTAGGTTAAGTTTGACAGTTGCTTCTAATGTACCAAAGCTGGACTTAGACATAATTTCAATCTCACAACATTATGGCTGGTTGGAGACAGTCCGAACCACAAATACCGGGTCCATGGTTCTGGGCGTATACTGGGGGGAGGGAACGACTCCCTATAACCCCTGACTATACCGGGGATACGCTTATCACAATGCCTTTCTGGTCTGTGCTAAGCAGGGCATCCTGGCAGCCAAGTGGCTTGACCTTTATTAGTGAGCCTGGTTGTGCCTGGTTGTGTGGGGGATTGGGCTGCCCTCCATGAATGAATTGAATAAGCTGTGTAGGTGTTTAGTTAGGATCGGGGAGAATCTTTTGTAATAAACATTGGAGAAGCCGTCGGGGCCAGGGGCTTTTGAGATATTTTTTTTTGTTTCAATTTTTTTATTGTTTTATCAGGGTACACAACAGATAGTAAACTTTGTTGTACATAGATTGGATAAACATTGATATTTGCATATATTAATAAAAACATCCGTATTCCGTTTTCTTTATTCAGATAGGTGTTTATCTAAATGTTTGTATGTCTGAATGCTCGTACGTTTCTGCTGTTATGATTCTAACTAGGAAGCTGCCGCTTCCGTGTGTCCTGTTTTTAGTAGTATAGTAGAGAAAAGAAAAGGTGGAGAGCAGAGAAAGAGAGAGGAGAGAAAAAAGAAGGGAGATAAGGGGGGGGGAGAGGTGCTGCGGGATGGCGTCCAGTTTTGTATATATCCTGCCTTTTCCTTTAGGAATTTATTATGTACCTGACCAAATTTCCCATGTCTTATGGAACTTATCCATCTTTTGGGTCAGTTTTGCCGTAAGAAGTTCCATTGTCTTTATTTCTCGCATTCTGCGGAGTACGGTCTGTTTAGCAGGGGCATTCACCTTCTTCCACGCTGCAGCAACGGAACAACGTGCCGCCGTGAGCACATGGCTCACCATCTTACTCTCTGCTGTGTCTAATTCGTCAATTGGCTTGGCCAGCACCATGGTCAGCGGGTCCACCTCAATCTCTACCCCCAGGTACTCTCGGATTAGTGTTTGAATCATGACCCAGAACACCTGAGTCTTGGGGCAGTTCCACCAGATATGAGCCATGTCTCCTCTTTGCCCGCAACCCCTCCAACACAAATCTGGGGTCCCGGGGAAGATCTGGCTCAACCTATTCGGGGTTAGGTACCAGTAAAATATAATTTTATAGATGTTCTCTTTAATGGTAGTACAAATCGATGTTTTGGATGCTGCCTCCCAGATATCCTCCCAGTCTTCTCTATCAATCTCTATATTTAAATCCTCCGCCCATTTGGACATATACCTGTTTTGGGAACAGCCTGTTGATCGCGCCAGGCCCAGATATATTTCCCAGATCAATCCTTTAGCATAGTACCCTTTCCTGCACAGTCGTTCAAAATTTGTTAGCTGCTGGAAAGCCTTATCTTTGGATACTGTTTGCAGGTAGTGCCTGATTTGTAAAAAGCCAAATATTGGGAGGTTTGTCGTTTGATATTTTTTTTCCAGTTCTTGGGTCAGCAAGAGCCTACCTTGCCCAGAGAAATCCTCTGCTATCATCATCTTCAGCTGTTTAAATTTACTGTGTCTCTGTGGGAACCCGCCGGGGGGAAATTCTGGGTTATCGAATATGGGTGTTAATAGGGAGGGGTGAGCCGTCAAGCCATATTTGTCTTTATTTTTGGTCCATACTCTCCATGTACATTTCATTGCTCCCAGTTTTAATGTTTCCGAGAGGATCTCTCTACCCCGCACAGTCCACAGGGTGGCCGGGAGTGAGAGGGGTCTCGCGTAGGAAAACTCTATCCCTGTCCAACAGCTTGTAGTTGGGTCATTGTTCCACATTATCACTTGTTTCAGTTGGGCCGCAAAATAATATTTAATGATATCTGGGACTGCCAAGCCTCCACATTCTTTTGGTGCTAACATTATGGTTCTAGCTACTCTTGGTCTTTTGTTTTGCCAAATGAATGGAAAAATTCTGTTTTGTATATTCTTTAATTCCGACATTGGGATATCAATTGGGAGAGTCTGGAAGTAATACAGAAGTCTTGGCAGGATATTCATTTTGACCGTAGCTATTCTGCCTAACCAAGATATCTGGTATTCATTCCAGCTCTGTAAGTCTTTTTTTAGCCTCTCAAATAGGGGCGGATAGTTATATTGATATAGTGATTTGTACTCCCGTGTTATTTGGATTCCCAAGTATTTGATTTTTGTGGAACTCCACTTATAATTAAAATGTAACTGTAGCAGTTTGGCCTCGGGATTAGGTAGAGATACATTTAATGCTTCCGACTTATCCATATTGATTTTATACCCCGAGATTTTGCTAAATGTATCTAATTGTGAATGTAAATTCGGGAGTGAAGTCAAGGGGTTGGCTAGAGTTAGGATAATGTCGTCAGCAAAAAGGGATATCTTGTAATCCGTATCTCCAATTGTAATGCCACTTATATTGTTGTCCTCTCTGATTGTTGTTGCCAAGTGTTCTATAGAGAGGGCAAACAGAAGTGGAGACAAGGGACATCCCTGTCTAGTACCATTCCTAATGTTTATAGGGTTCGAGTTTCCTCCTGGGAGTTTCACTACAGCCGTGGGAGTTTTATAGAGGGCTCTAACCCCCTCAAGATATGGGCCCTTAAATCTGAATTTAATTAATGTTTGGTCTAAAAATTCCCATCTGATCCTGTCAAACGCCTTTTCCGCGTCTAAACGTAACAGGATGGCTTTCGTGGATGAGAGATGTACATGGTCGATTATTTTTATAATTTTTCTCGTATTATCTGAGGCTTGTCTGCCTGAAATAAATACGACTTGGTCCTTGTGGATCAGGCCTGGGAGAATGGGAGTTAGTCTGTTAGCTAGGATTTTGCTATAAAGTTTTAGGTCCGAATTAAGGAGGGCTATGGGGCGATAATTACCACACTGTAGTGGGTCTCTCCCTTCCTTTGGTATGAGTGCCAAATTCGCTCTAGACATAGAAGCGGGGATAGCCGTTCCCTCCAGAAACTCATTAAACATATCCAGTAGATGTGGTGCCAAGATCAATTTAAATTTTTTATAGTATTGATTGGAAAACCCATCCGGGCCTGGCATTTTACTAGGTTTTAGTTGTGAGATGGCTTCTAGTAAATCATCCTGCGCAATTTCTTTATTTAGCTCTAGTAAGTCAGCTTCTGAAAGGCTTGGAAGGTTACATGACGCTAGGTACTTAGTAATAGCTTCTGCATTTGAGGAGCTGTTTTGGGGGAAGTTCAAATTATATAGTTTGGAGTAGAAGTCTGAGAATGTGGCCGCAATCTGTTTTTCGCAATATGTTTTGATGCCCGTCTTTGTTTGTATGACGGATATTTGGGATTTGGTTCTCAGACCTCTTAATTTAGATGCTAATAACCGGTCGGCCTTATTTCCTTTGTCATAATATTTCTGCTTCGTCCACCTCAGCGCCCTCTCCACTTCATCTATTTGTATCTGCCTGAAATCAGATCTAGCCTTGTCCAGTACTTTGCGTAGTTGTTTTGAGGGATTAGCTTTATGTTTATGTTCTAGGAGTTTAACTTTCTCCGCTAATTCGTCGTACAATTTCTGTTTTTGCTTTTTCTTATATGATGCTATGGAAATTATATTCCCTCGAATCGTGGCCGTATGGGCCTCCCATAGCATCGCTGATGACTTTACAGAGCCCTTGTTCAGCGCAAAATATTCTCTGAGCTTTTGCTTAATCTCTATCTCTACATCTATTTGGTTTAACAGAATTGTTTAGTTTCCAATTATATTGATTATATTTATAGAAGGGGAGGGAGAGCGTCAGCGAGACCGGAGCGTGGTCCGACCATGTTATAGAACCTATGTCCGACTGGGAGGTTGCCTGAAAGATATCTTTAGTACCCAGAAAATAATCAATCCTTGAATAGGTCTGGTGCGGGGGAGAAAAATACGAATAGTCCCTCTGGCCCTGATGCTGCGCCCGCCAAATATCTATCAGTGAAAACTCTTTCAGTATGTTCTGAAACCTTTTGGCATTTGTGGTCGTAATGCGTGGGTGGGGAGTACCCAGTGGGCTTGTCCTATCTTGATCAGGTGCTACAACCATATTAAAATCTCCTGCTATCAATAGCGTAGTTCTAGGTTGGGGGGCTAGCTTGTCACATAGATCTCTCAAAAAGTCAGCTTGACCCTCATTTGGGGCGTATATATTAACAAGGGTAATCTCCACATCTGATAGTGTGCCTTGCAGAATGAGGAATCTACCTTCTGGGTCTAAGGTCTGTTTTTGAAGTGTGAATTTGACATTTTGTCTAAATAAGATGGCTACCCCTTTTTTTTTAGTGGAGCAGGATGCATAATATGCCTGGGGGTAGTATCTCTGAAAGGTGTTAGGGGGCGATATCGTATTAAAGTGCGTTTCTTGTAAGAATAGCACATCTCCTTTTGTTTTTTTTAATTCTTGTAAGGCGAGCTTTCTTTTGATTGCTGAGTTAAGTCCCCTAACATTTAGGGACACTAGTTTAAGTGTTGTATTTGGAGCCATTTTCGGAGCCATCCAGCAAACAGCTCCAGGGCTTTCCGGATACAGTCGGGTCCCCTCTTTCCCATAAGCTTTAGGCTCTGTGTTCAAATCCTTTCACCAGGTCAAAGGGGTCTCCACTTCTTTGCTGCGCTGGGATGTGTAGATCCTTGTAGCTCCAGGGGCATGCGCCCTCTTTGTGGACAGGTAGGTATGTGTTCCCCGCCGGGGGCAGACCAGCGTTCCTCATCTCGTATTTGTCTCAGAAGCTCGTAAGGGGGGGGGGGCAATAGGTTGTCCAAACATATAAATTTTGCCGGGAGTAGTCTTTTCCTCTCCAGGTGACATTTCTCAGTCCTCACCTGCCTGGTTACGTTGGGTGGCTATTCTCTGAGAGGAGCGTGGTCCCCTCTCTGTTGGCCTGTGATCTGGGTCTCCGTCCGTATCTTCAGGGGCAATTCCACCTCCATTCTTGTGGGGGACACCGAGCCCCTTTAGGAATCTTGGTATCTCTTCCGGGTAGGAAAGGGTGTGGAATTTGCCTCCAGCCTGGGCCACAATTTTAAAAGGGAATCCCCAGCGATATTTAATCTTGTTGTCCCTTAATTTTAGTGTGAGGGGTCTGAGCTCTCTCCTGCGGTCTACTGTACGTTTTGAGAGATCACTGTATATCTCAATATGTACATTCCGGAACTGGATGTGTCCTTTCTCCCTGCTCGCCGTCAGTATTTTCTCCTTTGTGGAGTAATAATGGAACCTGACCAGTATATCTCTGGTCCTCTTGGGGTCCGTGGACCTAGGTCCGAGGGCCCTATGGGCTCTGTCCATCTCTAGCTTTTAAGGAGTTAGGTCAGGTACCAGATGAATAAAGAGGTCTGATAGGTATGTGTGCAGCTGTTCAGTCTCCACTGTTTCTGGGACATACCTCAGTCTCAAGTTCTGCCGCCGATCGCAGTTTTCCTGGTCCTCGGCACTTTCCTTGAGCCCTCTGATCTCCCAGTGCAGGCGGTTGATCTCGTCCTCCGCGGAGGACTGAGCCTGCTCCAGTGTTTCCACTGTGTTTGCCAGCCAATCTGTTTTGGCCGTTAAGAGATTCAAGTCCGCCCTTAGGGTGTTAATGGCTTTACCCAAATCATCCCGAAACTCCTTCCTCATTCTGGAGATTCAAGTCCGCCCTTAGGGTGTTAATGGCTTTACCCAAATCATCCCGAAACTCCTTCCTCATTCTGGTGAAGAGGTTTTCTAAATATGTTTTGTTCACATCTATGTTTTCAATTTCCTGCTCGTGCGCCCCGCTCGGGCCCTCCCGCGTGTCGGCTGAGCCGCCATCTTGGGAGGTCTCGCAACTCCCCGCGGTCCGCTGGCTTTGTGGGAAGTAGCTCGTCACTGACTGCTGAGCTGCCTTCTTATTTTTGCCGCTCATGCTGGCTACCTTCCCCTCCACTTGTATGTATTTATTGGGGGGGTTTAGATGTTGAGATGCCGCAGGAACTGTGGGGTATTTTTAGTGCAGTAGGATAGGATTGTTTGTTTAGTCTAGTACAGCTTGTCTGGGTAGATATGGGGTTATTGGACCCAGGGGTTCTGGCCTTAGGGCTGTGTTTCTGACCTGCAGGTCGTTCTCTCTGAGGCACCTTTGTGTGGTGGTGGTGCTTCCACGTGGTGGTGCTCCCCCAAGATGGCCGCCTCCTCCCTCACCACGCTACTGAGGCCTATGGCTCCCTTCACTAGTGGGTCCCCTCCCGATGTTCTTCACTCCCAGCAGGGCCCTAGGTCAGGTTTGTACCTTTTATTTACGTGTGCCGTCCTGGGGGGGGGGGGCTGGACCCGTAACGGGGGGTCTCCGCTCGCGCCTTTCCTCACGGCCTCAGGCGGCCACAGCGGGCGCTTCTCTTACCCCACAGGGGGTCGGGGTTCCGTCCCCGATCACCGCTGATTCCCCTCTATTCTTGGCTCCTCGGGGCGCGCGGAGTCCCGTCGCCTCTCGTCTCCGGAGTCTCTCCGTCAGATTTGAATTTTGCGGGCTGCAGAGGGGAAAGTCCCGCACCGGGGGCAGTGGGTCTCCGACACAGCTCTCCGGGACGCCGGAGCCAGCCACTTCGGAGCCCAGCTAGTCACCGGAGCAAAGTCTTTGGGGGTTCACTTAGGGATTCCTCCGCTTCTCCTGATTATTTTATTATTTAATATGTTTCGTTAGTGCTATTCATTCAGAGGGGGTCGGGAGCGTCTCTTTCAAGCTGCCATTCCCCTTGACGTCACCGGAAGTCTCCGGCTTTTGAGATTTTTAATGTTTTTATTGCGTCCGCCAGCTCTTTTTGGGTAATTTTTGCGTTAAGCATTTGATTCTCCTCCTCTGTCAGTGTTGGTAGGAGGCAATCGGACAGGTAATTACTAATAGGTTCAGTGGCTGGTGTCCCCATGTTCCCACCCTGAGCCTTGAGGTTATAAAGTTTAATATAAAATGCGGTAAATTCCTCCGCTATTTTCTGTTCGTTATAGATTATTTCTCACGATTAATTTTTTATCGCTGTGATCTGGGAACGCTTCTGTATACCTCTTAGTTTGCTCGCCAAAAGTCTGTCAGCCTTATTGCCCTTGTCATAGTATTTCTGACAAGTCCATGTAAGAGCTTTTTCTACTTCTTCCATTTGGGCTTGTTTTAGCTCATTCCTGGCTGCGGTCAAGGTTTTATAAATCTTTTTCGAGGGGTTGGGTTTGTGCTGTTGTTCCAGCTTAATTATTTTAGTTGTAACAACTAGTGACATACCGCTCACCTCAATATTGAATACCAACTCTATGATAGGAATGACAGACATACATATATAAGGAGACAAAGGATGCTCCTAAAAAGATCCCACTTTAATGCACAGCAAAGCCGAAAATAGTCCACAGGTATAGTAACCCACTAGAGTAATGGTAAGGCTATAAGGGTACAATTAAGTAACCGCTCCCAACACTGTGGGAGGACAATTACCACTAAAATGCCCTAGGGCAAAAATAATAAATGATTTATTGATATTCAGAAGTCGACGCAGTAACACACACTCAAAATAACCATAAAAACAATTAAAACAATAAATCACGGGTGAGGCAGGGTAAGGGGATATTATTATAAGATGAATTCCCAAATATTAGTGTATGTCCCCTTACCAGTACCAGGTGGTAGTGTGAGACACAATGGTAAATACAAATGATAGGCAATAGAGAATGCTAGAGCCTCTGGTCTCAGGGTATGGTGGAGGTTGCACTAATCATTGCATGCTGTGATTGATCTGCTCAGTATCAATAGTTGGATATCACACTGACAGTAGGTAGTGATGCATGCAGAGTAGTGAATGCAAATAAATGTGCCACTGTCATATATCACAAAACCTATATAGGTACTAGGTCACTTGATCAATGATTCAGTAAATCATTAGTGCACATTATACCACATTATATAAATGAACCGCGGCATGTGCATCAAAAACCGGACCTGATATATGCATAAACTACCTCTGCTAGGCAGTTAACAACTCGAACAACCCCACACAAACTTCCAGGTACAGTCTCACCCGTGACTCCTCCTACACGACGTCAACGTGGTGACGTCATGCCGACGATCGTTTCGCGCATAAGGGGCTGGCGCTTTCTCAAGGTTCAGCCTCACCCGTGATTTATGTTTTAATTGTTTTTATGGTTATTTTGAGTGTGTGTTACTGCGTCGACTTCTGAATATCAATAAATCATTTATTATTTTTGCCCTAGGGCATTTTAGTGGTAATTGTCCTCCCACAGTGTTGGGAGCGGTTACTTAATTGTACCCTTATAGCCTTACCATTACTCTAGTGGGTTACTATACCTGTGGACTATTTTCGGCTTTGCTGTGCATTAAAGTGGGATCTTTTTAGGAGCATCCTTTGTCTCCTTATATATGTATAATTATTTTAGTTGTCAGATCTGTTATTAATTTCACCTTGGCCTTTCTGTGGGATACAATTGAAATAAAAGTTCCCCTAATTGCTGCCCTATGGGCTTCCCACAGAATCGCCGGAGAGTCTACTATGCCCCAGTTGAGAGCGAAGTACTCCCTAAGAGCCTTTTTAATTTCTTTTTCTACCTCCGGGTGGTTCAGTAGGGAGTCGTTCAGCTTCCAAGTGTAGGCGGTTAATTTATGAAATGGGGTGGATAGGGTTAATGTGATGGGGGCGTGATCTGACCATGTAATGGGGTCTAAGTCCGAATTTGTGCAGGCTTCCAGGATATATTTGGTAGCAAAAAAATAGTCTATACGAGAGTATGACTGGTGGGGTGCGGAATAGAATGTGTAATCTTTTTGGCCCTGGTGTTGGATTCTGCAGATGTCCATTAAGGAATATTCCTTGGTGATTGTTTTAAATTGTTTCTCCATCCTCTGAGGTGGAGCTCTGTGTTGGCCTTGTTGGCCTGAGGTTCTGTCCTCCGCAGCGTTTATGGCCATATTAAAGTCTCCGCCCACAATCAACGAAGATAGGTAGGTAGGGTCAACCTTTTCTAACACTGCTTTCAGGAATTCCGTTTGATTATCATTTGGCGCGTAGATGTTGATCAGAGCGACCGGCGAGCCAGCCAGTGAGCCATATACCATTAGAAATCTACCCTCTGGGTCTGAAGTGGTTTTGGTGATATTGAATGGGGTTCCTTGTCGGAGCAGGATCGCTACTCCCCGCTTTTTACTGTTAAATGACGAGAAGAAACCCGTAGGGAATACATTGCTAATCAATTTGGGCAGCTCTTGGGATGTAAAGTGCGTCTCTTGGAGGAAGATGATATCTCCCTTGGACTTTTTCAGCTCTTGGAGCGCCAGTCGTCTTTTTCTATTATTATTCAGGCCCTTTACGTTTAGTGATACAAGTTTAATTGCGGACTGACTAGCCATTTGGGCGAGAGAGTTTAGTGTCCATCGGGGTCTCGCCCTTCCTACCGGGGAGATCCTGGTTCGTTGGTTCAGAGAACCTTTTAAACGCTTCTTGATGGTGCTGTTTGAGTATGGGTGTCAGGCCCGCTCGACGAGGGGTTGGGTGGGAGGAGGGCAGGGAAGGTCGAGAGGGGGGGGGGAATAGGCTGCTGGGACAGGGTCAGCAGCAAGAGGCAAAGTGGGACAAGGTCAGCTAAGGACCTCCAATAAGTACGGCCGGGATTGGTGTAAGCTCTACCTTAGATTAAGAGGGGGGGGGGAGGGGGGGAAATGGGAGGGGGGGAAAGGGGTCAAAGGGACGCAGGTCCCGAAACGCGTCAGAGTTACTATGTACTCCTTTTGACCACTTAATAAACCTTTTTATATCCGATACTAGTTTGCAGCCCCCATTGTTTGCACGGTTGTGCTCCGCCACTGTACCCTATGGGACTACTCTCTGCAATTACGTCTGGCATGACGCACCCACTAATCAAGGACTGAGCTGTGCTTCAAGGGAGTTCCTCACATTGATCGTTTGATTGGTATGTACTTTTGTTTTGCTGGGGGTCTATACAGGACCTTTATGGTATATATAGAGATCTGTGTTAGCCGTCCAGCGTAACTAGTACACTCCTATGTTTATATCATCCTAATGAGTCTCCTTAGCTCTTATACATGCTCTAATGCCTTGGTTACATATTTTAGTACTCTGAATATGCATGTATGTTCCTAGGACAGCAGAGCCCTGAATATTGGGATAATATCCCTCACCCACTACGGTCAAGCTTATAGGTTTTGGACATGGGGAAGGCGTGGGGAGGGGAGGGAAAACTCCTAGCATAGCCATAACATGGAGATCTTTCTGACAATCCTTAAAACCAGTGTAATAAACGTGAGAACAACTCTTAACAAGCTCAGTACATGAAAAGCATTATAACCTCTCTTTTTGTCAGTCGGTCAAGCTTATAGGGTTTGGACCTGGGAAAAGGGGGGGAGATGGGGGGGTGGGGAGATAAGAGGGAGGGGGGAGGGGGAGACCTGGGTTGACAGGTAACACAAGAGCACATTGCATTAATGTTTTTAGGTATCATGCTGAACATAAACGGAATATTTCCTACGCTTGCTGGTCTGGAAAGAGGGGGGTAGGGATGGGGCTCTTACATTTAGTGAAGTTAATATCCGAGGATCCTTATGACATTTCTATTTGATCTATGTGGCCCGCCGTGTGCCTTCCTCAGAGGGTTTGACAACGTATTTTATTACTGCAGGCAGCATCATTAGTATGGGGCCGTGTGGCCATATCTTCTGCGGCGGAAGGGCAGGCTTATGGGCTTTGGAGCGTGAGGGGGGGGAGGGGGAAGGGGGGAGAGAAAAGGGAGTACATTATATTATAACACATACAACTTTTCTCAACTTCAACATTCATCAACTGAGGAACAGGTTTTTTTTTTTTTTACATAACTCAACTGTGGCATAGGGACGGCTTAGCACTAGATCCATGTGGCCTGCTAATCTAGACTGCCAGTTACTGTAATAGTGTCACTGCCACTGCTTCCATTATCGAAGTCATTTGGGCTTCCTGTCTTGTGCAGGGCTCATTAGGCAGCTTCCCAGTTAACTAGTATTTCCTAGTCATGGGGTTGGGGAGGGTAGCAACAGTCGTGCGAACCGAGCCTGGGGTCCATAGTCCTGTACCCGGGCCTTAGACAGATTAAATTTTGCTACTTACAGTTAGTAGATCGCAGTGCTGTTGTCGGAGCATCGCGCTCCCCTCCTATTCCCCCCGCCAACCCCTAAAGCCCAGCCGGACCTCAGCACTCTTCAACTGCCATTCGGTCAGCGTCAAAAGTTATAGTAGCTTCAGCTGTGGGTTGCCTCCGATCGTCAGGGGTCGGATTCAGAAGCTATGCATCTGGCTGGGTCTGGTGTGGTTCTTGAGCCGTCATGTGCTCCCGTCTTCGCTGTGGACTACGGTGCTTCTCATCTGTTCTTAGACTGCCTTGGCGCCGCCGTTCTCCTCGCGGGACGGGTGCTGCGTGGTTCCGCGTCCTCCCGGTGCGGTGGGTCTTGTAGTTGCTCCGTTGTCCAGGAAAGCGGCGGGGTCAGACCCAGGGCTTTCACGAATGGGGCCATGTCCTCAGGGCGGCGGATGGTTAGGAATTTGCCGTCATAGCTTACCGTAAGCTTGAACGGAAAGCCCCAGCGGTACTTCACATTCTCCCGGAGGAATGAGGTCAAGGGCTTCATTTCTCTCCTTCGGTCGACTGTTATCCGTGACAGGTCGTTGAAAATTTGGAGAGTTTCATTTTGGAAAGGTAGTGACTCTTTCCCTCTGCAGGCGGTGATGATCTTCTCCTTTACTGTATAGCTGTGTTATCTTATGATTACATCGTGTCGCCAGTTGGGATCTTCTGATCTGGGAGCTACCGCCCGGTGGGCCCTATCCATCTCTAGGTCCATGTCCTCTAGCGGGCCGCAGAGCGATGTGAACAGTTCCGCAAGATAGGGACGAAGCTGGCCAGGTAAGACCGTCTCCGGTACATTTCTTATGCGCAGATTCTGGCGCCTGTCCCTATTTTCTTGGTCTTCCTGCCCGTCTTTGAGACGGGAGATCTCCTCTCCTAGCCGGATGATTTCTTCCTCGGCTGCTGTTTGTCTTGCCAGGGACTCCTCCAGTCCACCTTCCAGAGTCGTTGTCCTCTCTGTTAGGCCAGACATCTCCTGTTTAATCTCCGCTACTGCTGCTTTGATTTCTGCCTGCAGGGATGTTTGGAGCTTGACATGCATGGTGGAGAATAGGCTCTCCAGGTAGGATCGGGTGATCGGTTCCTCTATCTCCATTTCAAGAGTTGCATGGGCTTTCATACCCATATTTAGAGCTGCTTGCGGCTCTTGTGAGCCTCGTGGTCCGCCACCCTCTTGGTTTTCTGGACTCTTCTGTGTCGGGGAGAAGAACCGTGACACCGCCGGTGCTGCGGGCTTCTTTGTGTGTTTGGACATGCTCCGATCTCTCCAAGTAATGGGGGTATGTTTTTGAGCCTTGAATTTCTGGTTTGGGAGCGTTATTCATTAAGTTTTAGCCGGTGGGTCTGCGGAGCTCACCTCCTACACCCCCATTCCTGATGACATCATCGGAAACCCATCCCTTTAGCACATTTTTAATGGATCATCAACATTCAGTATTGTCATAGACAACTTAGGATCTGGCTGTGGTTTTTTTTTTTAGGGAAGCTGTGTCTTTAACTGAAACGGGAGGTGGCCATCTTGGATCCAGATGGAACGCAGGCTGAAACACATGACATGAAGATAGCTCCTACTCAGAAAGCTCTTATTCAGACCACAGCTCTGATCAGACCCTCTCTTCACAGTGGGGGCACAGGCAGGCTCAGGAGGGATCAGGTAGGGCGCAGAAGGCGGGCAGCCAATATCTTCAACTGGTTTAGCCAACACAATAGTCAGTGGGTCCATAGAAATGGACACATCCGTTATTTCTTTTTTTAATAGATTGGATAACGATCCAATATTTCTATTGCCGGACACGTCCACCAAATGTGGACCATATCGCTTCTCTGCCCACAACCCCTCCAGCACAGATCAGACACCACAGGGTAGATTTGCTTCAGCCGCCATGGCGTGAGGTACCAATGAATAAAATGTTATATATATTTTCTTTAGTTGCTGTGCATATGGAAGTTTTTGCAGCAAACTCCCATATATCCTCCCAATCATCCCTGTCAATTTCTATTTTCAAATCCGCTGCCCATTTGAGCATGCAGTCATGATCATGTGAATTGACCAAGGCCTCCAAACTGGCTTTTATTCTAGTTATCAAACCTTTTTGATAACTACCTCTCCTACATAGGCAGCAGAGATGTAGAGGAGAATATGGAATTACCCAGTATACCGAGGCTGCTAACAGGTAGTGCACACACTTTATGGCAACTTGATTGAAGAGAGACCCAGCAATGATTAATGAAACAATAAGCCTCCGGTATTGAAAACAGGGAGTTGGGTAATAGTAAGCCGGATAGAGGTACAGGGGGACACCTCCCTAAGGGGCGCCCCCAAGTAAATCACAGCCCGGCACTAACCGCCTCAATAATCTCCCTGAAATACCGCGTGGAGGTTAGGAGTACTCACGAAAAAGCCGTCCCTGTTGGTGCAGGGAATTCTGCAGCGGCTTCCTCCTCTGGTGTAGCTGGCGTCAGCGTGCTCCTCCGGAAATGATGACACAGGAAGAAGGGGGTAGGATGGTCCGTGGTTCACAGCAACTTCAGCAGCCAACGCATGGATGTCTAAAAAAACTTTATTGATCGCTAGCAGCAAACATCAGGCAACAACTCTAACATGTTTCGTCCAGGCTATGGACTTTTTCAAAAGTCCATAGCCTGGACGAAACATGTTAGAGTGGTTGCCTGATGTTTGCTGCTAGCGATCAATAAAGTTTTTTTAGACATCCATGCGTTGGCTGCTGAAGTTGCTGTGAACCACGGACCATCCTACCCCCTTCTTCCTGAGATGTAGAGGAGCACAGCAGCGTTTCTTGGCAGCATACCAGCTAGTGGATCGCCAAAATGAGGGTAACTCCAAGCAGGGATGAGTATTAAAAGAGTACTTTAATGGTCAGTGCAAAACAGAACAATGGTAGGAGCGCACCTACGCGTTTCGTCCGTAAAGGACTTTCTCAAGGTGGATTATACTCTATGTCCCTGAACCTGGATCCATTATGGTATATGGAATTATCAGTATACTAATGAGCCATCTATGGTGATGTACCATAAACACCACTTACCTCTGCTACATAGTGCTTCAAAACTTGTGAAGGGAGTAAATTCTAATTTTGGGGACATTTTTGGAAAAAAATTCTGATCTGTAGATATTTAAACATACTAAGGTCTGGTGCCTCATACCTAGTTAGGAACTCTTGGAAACTAGAAAGTTTTCCTTTATGCACTAGGTCGGTAACTACTCTAATATGTTTAGCTTTTATTTGGTCGAATTGTTTATAATCACAGCCTGGGGGGAAATTGGGATTGTTAAAAAGCGGAGTGAGTTGCGAAACGGGAGACACAAGATTAAATTTGGCCTTAGACTTGCTCCAACTCTCCCAGGTAAATCTCGTCGGATCTAGCTCAAACATTTTGGCGTACACCTCCTTAGCCAGTGCCCATAGGGACACTGGCAGAGAAGACGTTCTAGCATATTGTGATTCTATGGCTAACCAACAATATTGTGTTGGATCAGCGTTCCACATCACCACCTGCCTTAGTTGGGCAGCTTGGTAGTATTTCGAGATATCTGGGACACCCAAACCTCCTCTTGTCTTTAAAGCCATCATCACCGATCTAGCTGTTCTAGGCCTTTTACATTGCCAAATAAAATTAAATATTCTATTTGGGAAATTTTTCAGTTCGGATCCCGGTATCCGGACTGGGAGAGTCTGGAAATGATATAATAACCTAGGGAGTATACACTGGCGACACACTTTATTCGAGCTCGGCTAGTCCCACGAATTCGGGTATACCCGGGTGTATTGAGGTTTGTGACTGTTTTCTGCCCGAGTGCATTGAGTTATTTTCCGGCAGGGATTGAAGCATTTTATTCCCGCTGGCTGCAATACTGCACAGTACATATATATATACTGCATTACAATTCATGAATTTATGCCATCTGGTAGACACGCGAAGCATTGCAGCCTATTAAATCCTAATCATTATCATTTAACAGATCAGCCGCCCGTCAGCCAGGCATGAACCCAGGCTGGGAAGGCAAACGCAACGTGGCTTGTCAGAGGTGAGGAGCGACGCATTCCAGGTATCTGCCAGGTACATACTGGGTATTTGCTCGAATAAAGTGTGTCGGTGCAGTATTCATCTTGACTGATACTATTCTCCCAATCCATGACACCTGATATCCTTCCCACTTTGCCAGATCCCTTTTAATCTTATCAAACAATGGTGGATAGTTGCCTTGATATAGGGAGTGGTAGTTCCTAGACACATTTACTCCCAGATATTTAATATGTGAGGAACTCCATCTGTAGCTGAAATTCAGTTTTGGTAATTTTATCTCTGGATCCGAAAGATTCAGATTAAAAGACTGTGACTTGTCGCTGTTCATTTTATATCCAGAGATTTTTCCAAAGTCTGATAGCGCCTTTTGGAGGTTGAGTAAAGAAGTCTGAGGGCTTGCTAAAGTCAGAATAATATCGTCTGCGAATAATGAGATTTTATCATTTGTTTTCCCAATCACTATATACAATGTATATTACTATTTGCTCTTATTTTAGCAGCCAATGGCTCAATCGTTAGAGCGAAGAGAGGAGGAGATAATGGGTACCCTTGTCTCGTACCATTTAAAAAAAAAAATTTCCCCAAACCTTTTTATTAGGCATAATCATCTTTACAGACATTGGTTTTACATTATCAGTGTTGGCCTAATACAGTTGTATTTTCCTTGTTCATGTGGGGGGAGAGAGAAAGAAAGGAAAGATCCCCTAAGGCCACGTCATGGTCTCTGGGGTGTGGAAAAAGAAAGAGAGGAGGGGGGGGGAGAGAGGGAGTCATAACACCCTCGTCCGGCCGGGTCCCGGCATCCATCCTTCACGGCTCTACTGTGGTTCAGATCCGTCTGGGGTTGTATCCTGATTTGGTTCGGATTAATGGGTTAACCAGCGTTCCCAGATTTTATAGAAACCTTCAGTTGAGCAGTTCAAGAAGGCCGTGAGTTTTTCCAAACTCATAACATCGTTAACTCTTTTTTTCACTAGCTGTTTGGTGGGGGGCGCTATCTTCTTCCAAGAGTATGCGACTGAACACCTTGCTGCTGTTAGAATAAAGGAGATTAATTTCCATACTGGGCGATCGATGTCCTCTATCGGCCTGCCCAGTAGGAAGGTCAGTGGATCTATAGGAATTGTGAGGCCTGTGACCTCTTTTATCAAATCTTGTACCGTAAGCCAGTATTTCTGAATTTCTGGACATGACCACCAGATATGGGCCAAGTCCCCTCTATGTCCACAGCCTCTCCAGCATAGATCTGAGGCCAGAGGGTAGATTTGTTTTAACCTCACTGGGGTAAGATACCAATGATACATTATTTTATAGATGTTTTCCTTCACCGTGGTACAGATGGACGTTCCTGAGGCTGCGTCTCATATTTCCTCCCAGTCCTCTCTGTCAATAACTATGTCCAATTCCGCTTCCCATTTAAGCATATAGTCGTGAGCGGTAGAGTTCACCGGATTCTCCATGCCGGCATATATTTGTGTTATTAGACCTTTTTGATGTACTCCTTCGCGACAGAGTTTCTCAAATTTTGTGAGAGGGGGGAATTTCAATGATGGGGACATTTTTTGTAGAAAGTGTCGAATTTGGAGAAACTTAAATGTATCCAGGTGGGGTAATTTTAATTTGGTTCGCAATTCTTGGAGACTCAGGAACTGTCCATCGCTCAGCAGGTCCGCGATCGCTCTGATCCCCATTGTTTTAAATAGGTCGAATTGTCGGGTTTCACACCCTGGTGGGAATTTAGGGTTGTCAAATATTGGAATGAGCTGAGAGCAAGGGGACGAGAGTAAGAATTTAGTTTTAGTTTTTGCCCATATGTCCCAAGTATGTTTCATTGCCCCCAGCCCGAATTTGGGCGCCATGTCATTTCCCCTGTCACCGCTCCAGAGAAAAGCTGGTAGAGAAGGCGTTCTGGAGTAATGAGATTCAATTGCTAGCCAACATAGCTTGTCTGGGTCCGAGTTCCACATTACCGCCTGTTTTAATTGGGCAGCTTGGTAATATCTATTAATGTCTGGGACCCCCAGTCCTCCTTTTGTCCTAGACGCCATAAGAACCGACCTAGCTACCCGGGGTCTCCTTCCGTTCCAAATAAATTGGAGGATTTTATTTTGGATAGTTTTTAATTCAGAACCAGGGACATGGATCGGGAGCGTCTGGAAATAATATAATAATCGGGGGAGTATATTCATTTTAACTGAGATCATTCTCCCGATCCATGAGATCTGGTATTTTTCCCATTTATCCAGATCTTTTTTAATTTTCCTAAATAGGTTGGGATAATTATTTTGGTATAGGGAGCAATAGTGCCTCGATACATGTACTCCCAGGTATTTGATGTATATAGGGCTCCACTTATAATTAAAGTTTGATTTCAATGTCCGCATCTCTGGTTCTGATAGATTTAAGTTGAGGGCTTCTGACTTATCACTGTTAATTTTGTATCCTGATATTTTGCCAAATTCCTTTAATTCTTTGTGTAAGTTGGGAAGGGAGATCTGGGGCTGCGTTAATGTTAATATGATATCGTCTGCGAACAATGAGACTTTATAGTTTATTCCGCCAATTGGTACCCCCTGTATATTTATATTGTCTCGTATTTTAGACGCTTGTGGTTCGATTGTTAGGGCGAAGAGGAGAGGGGACAAAAGGCATCCCTGTCTCGTTCCATTTTTCATTTCAAATTTTTTTGCTGTACCCCCCGGGAGTTTCACCACTGCAGACGGGCAGCAGTACAGCGCTCGGACTCCCGCTAGATACGCATCTTTTAAGCCGAATTTCTGCATTGTTTTGTCAAGAAATAGCCAATCAATTCTATCGAACGTCTTCTCTGCGTCCAGGCTTAACAGAACCGCTTTGGTAGCTGTGAGGTGGGCATGATCAACTATATTTATAATTTTGCGGGTGTTGTCTGAGGCTTGTCTGCCAGATACAAACCCCACCTGGTCGTTGTGAATTCATCTCGGTAGGATGGGATTCAGTCTATTTGCCAGGATTTTGCTGTATAGCTTAAGATCGTTATTTAGTAGGGAGATTAGTCGGTAGCTCCCACATAGCAGTGGGTCCCTACCCTCTTTGTGGATGATGGCGAGATTGGCCTGGGTCATTGATGGGGGGATTGGGCTGCCCTCCATGAATGAATTGAATAAGCTGAGTAAGTGTTTAGTTAGGATCGGGGAGAATCTTTTGTAATAAACATTGGAGAAGCCGTCGGGGCCAGGGGCTTTTGAGATATTTTTTTTTGTTTCAATTTTTTTATTGTTTTATCAGGGTACACAACAGATAGTAAACTTTGTTGTACATAGATTGGATAAACATTGATATTTGCATATATTAATAAAAACATCCGTATTCCGTTTTCTTTATTCAGATAGGTGTTTATCTAAATGTTTGTATGTCTGAATGCTCGTACGTTTCTGCTGTTATGGTTCTAACTAGGAAGCTGCCGCTTCCGTGTGTCCTGTTTTTAGTAGTATAGTAGAGAAAAGAAAAGGTGGAGAGCAGAGAAAGAGAGAGGAGAGAAAAAAGAAGGGAGATAAGGGGGGGGGGAGAGGTGCTGCGGGATGGCGTCCAGTTTTGTATATATCCTGCCTTTTCCTTTAGGAATTTATTATGTACCTGACCAAATTTCCCATGTCTTATGGAACTTATCCATCTTTTGGGTCAGTTTTGCCGTAAGAAGTTCCATTGTCTTTATTTCTCGCATTCTGCGGAGTACGGTCTGTTTAGCAGGGGCATTCACCTTCTTCCACGCTGCAGCAACGGAACAATGTGCCGCCGTGAGCACATGGCTCACCATCTTACTCTCTGCTGTGTCTAATTCGTCAATTGGCTTGGCCAGCACCATGGTCAGCGGGTCCACCTCAATCTCTACCCCCAGGTACTCTCGGATTAGTGTTTGAATCATGACCCAGAACACCTGAGTCTTGGGGCAGTTCCACCAGATATGAGCCATGTCTCCTCTTTGCCCGCAACCCATCCAACACAAATCTGGGGTCCCGGGGAAGATCTGTCTCAACCTATTCGGGGTTAGGTACCAGTAAAATATAATTTTATAGATGTTCTCTTTAATGGTAGTACAAATCGATGTTTTGGATGCTGCCTCCCAGATATCCTCCCAGTCTTCTCTATCAATCTCTATATTTAAATCCTCCGCCCATTTGGACATATACCTGTGTTGGGAACAGCCTATTGATCACGCCAGGCCCAGATATATTTCCCAGACCAATCCTTTAGCATAGTACCCTTTCCTGCACAGTCGTTCAAAATTTGTTAGCTGCTGGAAAGCCTTATCTTTGGATACTGTTTGCAGGTAGTGCCTGATTTGTAAAAAGCCAAATATTGGGAGGTTTGTCGTTTGATATTTTTTTTCCAGTTCTTGGGTCAGCAAGAGCCTACCTTGCCCAGAGAAATCCTCTGCTATCATCATCTTCAGCTGTTTAAATTTACTGAGTCTCTGTGGGAACCCGCCGGGGGGAAATTCTGGGTTATCGAATATGGGTGTTAATAGGGAGGGGTGAGCCGTCAAGCCATATTTGTCTTTATTTTTGGTCCATACTCTCCATGTACATTTCATTGCTCCCAGTTTTAATGTTTCCGAGAGGATCTCTCTACCCCGCACAGTCCACAGGGTGGCCGGGAGTGAGAGGGGTCTCGCGTAGGAAAACTCTATCCCTGTCCAACAGCTTGTAGTTGGGTCATTGTTCCACATTATCACTTGTTTCAGTTGGGCCGCCAAATAATATTTAATGATATCTGGGACTGCCAAGCCTCCACATTCTTTTGGTGCTAACATTATGGTTCTAGCTACTCTTGGTCTTTTGTTTTGCCAAATGAATTGAAAAATTCTGTTTTGTATATTCTTTAATTCCGACATTGGGATATCAATTGGGAGAGTCTGGAAGTAATACAGAAGTCTTGGCAGGATATTCATTTTGACCGTAGCTATTCTGCCTAACCAAGATATCTGGTATTCATTCCAGCTCTGTAAGTCTTTTTTTAGCCTCTCAAATAGGGGCGGATAGTTATATTGATATAGTGATTTGTACTCCCGTGTTATTTGGATTCCCAAGTATTTGATTTTCGTGGAACTCCACTTATAATTAAAATTTAATTGTAGCAGTTTGGCCTCGGGATTAGGTAGAGATACATTTAATGCTTCCGACTTATCCATATTGATTTTATACCCCGAGATTTTGCTAAATGTATCTAATTGTGAATGTAAATTCGGGAGTGAAGTCAAGGGGTTGGCTAGAGTTAGGATAATGTCGTCAGCAAAAAGGGATATCTTGTAATCCGTATCTCCAATTGTAATGCCACTTATATTGTTGTCCTCTCTGATTGTTGTTGCCAAGGGTTCTATAGAGAGGGCAAACAGAAGTGGAGACAAGGGACATCCCTGTCTAGTACCATTCCTAATGTTTATAGGGTTCGAGTTTCCTCCTGGGAGTTTCACTACAGCCGTGGGAGTTTTATAGAGGGCTCTAACCCCCTCAAGATATGGGCCCTTAAATCCGAATTTAATTAATGTTTGGTCTAAAAATTCCCATCTGATCCTGTCAAACGCCTTTTCCGCGTCTAAACGTAACAGGATGGCTTTCGTGGATGAGAGATGTACATGGTCGATTATGTTTATAATTTTTCTCGTATTATCTGAGGCTTGTCTGCCTGAAATAAATACGACTTGGTCCTTGTGGATCAGGCCTGGGAGAATGGGAGTTAGTCTGTTAGCTAGGATTTTGCTATAAAGTTTAAGGTCCGAATTAAGGAGGGCTATGGGGCGATAATTACCACACTGTAGTGGGTCTCTCCCTTCCTTTGGTATGAGTGCCAAATTCGCTCTAGACATAGAAGCGGGGATAGCCGTTCCCTCCAGAAACTCATTAAACATATCCAGGAGATGTGGTGCAAAGATCAATTTAAATTTTTTATAGTATTGATTGGAAAACCCATCCGGGCCTGGCGTTTTACTAGGTTTTGGTTGTGAGATGGCTTCTAGTAAATCATCCTGCGCGATTTCTTTATTTAGCTCTAGTAAGTCAGCTTCTGAAAGGCTTGGAAGGTTACATGACGCTAGGTACTTAGTAATAGCTTCTGCATTTGAGGAGCTGTTTTGGGGGAAGTTCAAATTATATAGTTTGGAGTAGAAGTCTGAGAATGTGGCCGCTATCTGTTTTTCGCAATATGTTTTGATGCCCGTCTTTGTTTGTATGACGGATATTTGGGATTTGGTTCTCAGACCTCTTAATTTAGATGCTAATAACCGGTCGGCCTTATTTCCTTTGTCTTAATATTTCTGCTTCGTCCACCTCAGCGCCCTCTCCACTTCATCTATTTGTATCTGCCTGAAATCAGATCTAGCCTTGTCCAGTACTTTGCGTAGTTGTTTTGAGGGATTAGCTTTATGTTTATGTTCTAGGAGTTTAACTTTCTCCGCTAATTCGTCGTACAATTTCTGTTTTTGCTTTTTCTTATATGATGCTATGGAAATTATATTCCCTCGAATCGTGGCCGTATGGGCCTCCCATAGCATCGCTGATGACTTTACAGAGCCCTTGTTCAGCGCAAAATATTCTCTGAGCTTTTGCTTAATCTCTATCTCTACATCTATTTGGTTTAACAGAATCGTTTAACTGGTTTAGCCAACAAAATAGTCAGTGGGTCCATAGAAATGGACACATCCGTTATTTCTTTTTTTAAAAGATTGGATAACGATCCAATATTTCTATTGCCGGACACGTCCACCAAATGTGGACCATATCGCTTCTCTGCCCACAACCCCTCCAGCACAGATCAGACACCACAGGGTAGATTTGCTTCAGCCGCCATGGCGTGAGGTACCAATGAATACAATTTTATATATATTTTCTTTAGTTGCTGTGCATATGGAAGTTTTTGCAGCAAACTCCCATACATCCTCCCAATCATCCCTGTCAATTTCTATTTTCAAATCCGCTGCCCATTTGAGCATGCAGTCATGATCATGTGAATTGACCAAGGCCTCCAAACTGGCTTTTATTCTAGTTATCAAACCTTTTTGATAACTACCTCTCCTACATAGTGCTTCAAAACTTGTGAAGGGAGTAAATTCTAATTTTGGGGACATTTTTGGAAAACATTTCTGATCTGTAGATATTTAAACATACTAAGGTCTGGTGCCTCATACCTAGTTAGGAACTCTTGGAAACTAGAAAGTTTTCCTTTATGCACTAGGTCGGCAACTACTCTAATATGTTTAGCTTTAATTTGGTCGAATTGTTTATAATCACAGCCTGGGGGGAAATTGGGATTATTAAAAAGCGGAGTGAGTTGCGAAACGGGAGACACAAGATTAAATTTGCCCTTAGACGGAGACCCCGCCCCCAGAGTGAGACGGATGGCAGCTTAAGCCTTGAGCTCCATCCCTCATCCCCGACAATACATTCATAAAGCAAGCAAAACGAACCTTTATCACCCCTAACTACTTTCACAATACCATTAAAACATTAGAGATGGCACCGATGCAGGCAAAAAAGAAGGAGACCTCCGCAAATATCTGGGCCGATCGAGCTCACGGAGCGTGGCAGCAACAATGGCGCCGGATTCAAATGCAGGATCAGAGTCAGAACGCGACGAAGACACAGCGGAGGGACCGGAGCAATTACCTGTCCGCCGCTGTGATTTTGAGAGGTTGTATAGAGACATGAAAGCCCTTATACACCTGGAAATGCAGGACTTAAAAAAGGAGGTGCAGGGGCTCGTGAGTGCACCGGAGCCCTGGAAGAGAAAGTCAGCACCAATACAAAACTGATTAAAAAAGCTGACAAACGATCCACATAATTACAAGTACAACTTTCAGAATTGGCTGACAGACAGGAAGATGCGGAGAACAGGGACCGCAGGAATAACATTAGGGTATGGGGGATTCCTGAAACCGTCACCAATGTGGAGGATTTCATCTCAAGATGGATGGCGGAGTTACTCCCTGACTGCCCACCCAATGAAAGAATAATGGATCGCTGCCATCGTGCCCTAAGAAGCAAACCAGCAGCAACAGAGCAGCCGAGAGATGTAATAGCCCGGCTGCACCATTATCGCACCAGAGATGCTATCCTACAGAAGGCCAGAGTGGCAGAAGCCTGCAGATTCGAGGAGATCACAATGCAACTCTTCCAAGATCTCTCACCGCTTACCCTGGCCAGGAGAAGGAAACTCCAGCCCATCACCCGCACACTGAGGGACAGAGCCATCAGATATAGGTGGACCTTTCCGTTTGGCCTGCTGGTCATCCGCAACGGAAGGGCCATCTCCATGAAGGAGATAGAAGAGGGAGCTGAGTTCCTACAAAAACTAGGGATCAAGGAGAACTCACCCACGAGCCCTAGAGGAGAAAAGCCCAGAGAAACGGATTGGCAAGTGGTGGGGGCTGTGGGCGAAAGCCGGGAAGCTCTCACATGAGCTCGCTTAAAGTCTCGTATCTTGAAGTTACCTCATGGTTAGAGGCTAGTTAGTAAAGTTATATGTTGCTCCTGAACTGTCTCCCCCCTTGATTAACCCCGAGTGTGACGAACAAGGAGCTGGCTGCTTACGTGGCTATATCCGGACTCAACACTGCACGTTATGGGACCCTGCAACCCTCCAAGGCATTCCTGCAAGAAACACCAACTAAAAAGTGGAAAATCGTACCTGCATACATCATGGCGGCGGGCGGTGGAACACAAGCTGCCCATCATGGCGGAAGAGCTCGATGGAGTCCACAAGGCGGCTTTACGGAAGTGCTGCAAGTTTCGGCGGGAGAGCTAGGGGAGTGGCGACCTTCCTCGCGGGCTTCAGGTGAGAAAATGGCGTTCCCCGGAACAGCGTCACCGGAAGTGTGCTGGGCGCCATCTTGTAGGAGGCTAAAGAGAGATTACCGCTGACGTCATCTCGGAGCGCCGAACACCATCTAGTCTCGCGAGAAGAGACTCTGACTCATAAACCGGGTAAGGAAGAGGATAAAGTACCAGGAATGCAGCAGAGGGACAACTCTCTACCTGATGGCAGAGGAAGAAGAGAAGGCGTGGACAACATCCTACAGCGATCCGGAAGGAGGGCCCATGAACCACCACACCACCACATTGCAAGCAAGCAAGGCCCATCATGCAAGCAGCGGAGTAGCGGAGATAATAAACACTGTCCCCAGGCAAATGTAGCTGTGTGCCCATTCATTCCCCTAGGGGCTAATCCCCCCACCCAAAGACACGATACCAAATTGGGGGTGTTGGGAGGGTCATAATGCCACACTAGCTTATTAAAGTGGCAGTCCCCCTTGAAAAAAAAAAAGGGGGGGGGAGAAAAAAAAAAAATAAAAAAAAAGGGGGGATTAAAAACAAATATATAAAGAAAAGACTCGGGACCGAGAAGGGGGGGGGAGAAAAAGTTGCAGTATCTCAGTTAAACTGCCAAAAGAAGGGTTCTGTTTCTCTGTTTGTTCATTTATCTATATTATCTATAATGAAGATGAATCACCTAATGTTGTCGGGGGGAGGGTGGAGTGCCCTCCAGTCTCAACGAGGGCATGAGCCTCCACATGGGCGCGGGGGGTAACTCCGTCCGGCAGCCCATGAAAGTCCTCACTGAACCAGCAACGAGGAGCGGTAGGGGGGGATGGAGGTCCATCCCGGACTACGCTCGTGCTGTACGTTTAGGAGAGGCAGAGAAGGCACTTGGGGAGGACTGGTCTCGCCCTATTGCCGGATGTGCTAATTTTGTGTTTTTATGTTTCGTTACATGTGTTTATCTGTTCCCCCAGTGTACTTTCCCTTGTTCTTCCCGGCTGCAGTCCGAATCCTCGGAAAGAAATAGAAGATTCTCGACGCTGACACCATGGGCTCGGACGGTTGATTACAAACGAGTAAAGGTTTGGAAATACACTCATGAGTAAAGAGATCACTATTATTTCACACAATGTGAAAGGCTTTAACAGTCCAGGGAAGCGTAGGCTAGCTATGGCGGACTATAAGAAAACAGACCCTGACATAATTTTATTACAAGAAACACACTTTTCAAAATCCAGTTCCCCGAAATAAATTGACTATAGGTTTAGGAATTGGTTCTCAGCTTCATCCAACAAAAAAAAAAGAGGAGTAGCCATTCTACTACATAACCGTTTGCCCTTTGCGATTAAGACCATTAAAAAAGACAACAACGGCCGATTTCTGATTATAAGCGGCGAAATAAGAGGTCAGCCGATCACATTGGCAAACGTTTATGCTCCAAGTGAAGGCACAGAGGCTCTCCTGGAAAGGTTCTTCTCCATCCCCCAGAGGATGGCACAGGGATGCGTAATACTAGGGGGCGACTTTAATCAGACACTAGATCCAGTAATGGATAGATGCACCCCGAGTGGTAAAGCTAACTCAAAGGTTAGACAAACCTGGAATAGAGGGCTGAGAACTAATAATCTTTTAGATATATGGCGGGAACAGCACCGCCAGGACAAAGGATTTACATTTTACTCCCACCCGCATGACAGATATAGTAGGATAGACTACCTCTTTGTATCCAGTAGAATGGTTTCACAGATCTCCCACTCGGGCATCCACGATATTTCGTGGTCAGATCATGCGCCGATAGAGTTGCGGTGCTCCGATTTTATTCTGGACAGACCAGGAGCGAACTGGAAACTTAACGAAGTTTTACTAAAAATCCCCGAAATTGCACAAAATGTGGGGGATAGAATCAGGGAATATTTTCAGGAGAATATGGGAAGTGTGACTTCGCAGGCAACCCTATGGGAAGCCCATAAGGCGACTCTGAGAGGAGAGCTCATAAGGATTGCAAGCAGGCGAAAGAGGGAGAAGGACAAAAAATCAATCTAGTTACAGAAGGAATTGGCAGTCCTCTCAGCTCGACATAAAAATAACAAAGATGGAATGACCCTTAAGGAGTTGCTAGACACCAAAACCAAACTTAATATCTTGCTGACCTCCCGTGCTGAAAAGGAGCTGACATGGTCTAAGCGGAAATTTTTTGAGAAAGCAAACAGGCCAGATACCCTACTTGCCAACAAATTATGAGACAAAAACCACGTCTCCCAAATTCAGATAATTCGAACAGAACAGGGGGATCTGACCTCTGACCCCAAAAAAATAGTTTATGAATTTAAAACATATTATGAAACCCTATATGATGGGGCGAAGGTGGCACACACGCCAACCACAAAAGCACGACTAAAGACGTTCTTAACAGAGGCTCAATTGCCTAAAGTGACCAGAGAGGAGAGGGCAGACTTTACTATCGAGGAACTCCTAGAGGTAATGAAGTCATTAAAAGCAGCCAAGGCCCCAGGCTCCAGGCCCAGATGGCTTTTCCAATCTCTATTATAAGAAATTTCGCAAAATATTAGCTCCTCATCTACTAAAACTGTGTAATTCTTTCCTGGATGGTGCCCCCATCCCGAGCTCGATGCTCCAGGCATCTATCTCAGTAATCCACAAACAAGGAAAAGACCCAGCGGACTGTAAAAGCTATAGGCCCATCTCTTTAATAAACTCTGATACAAAAATCTTTTCCAAACTTTTAGCTAACCGCCTTAACCAGGTGTTGTCCAAGTTGGTCCATCCTGATCAAGTGGGGTTCATATGTGGTCGACAAGCAGCTGATAACACCAGCCGGATTATAGATTTGATTGATCTGGCGCAAAAAAAACCCGTCTATGGTGCTTAGTTTAGATGCAGAAAAAGCGTTCGACAGAATTGATTGGCCCTACTTGAGGGAGACGCTGGGAGCGTTCGGCTTGGGTGGGAGAATGATAGAGGCAATTCTCGCTCTGTATCGGGGACCGACGGTGAAGGTCAGGCACCAGGGCTTCCCCTCGGATGAATTCCTGATTAAGTGCAGCACCAGGCAAGGCTGTCCTCTGTCACCCCTTCTCTTTGCGCTATGCATCGAACCCCTAGCGGCGCACATCCGCCTCAGCCCGAATATAGCAGGAATCCAAATTAGTGACCAGCCACATAAGGTGGCCCTGTACGCTGATGACGTGATACTCACGTTATCACAGCCCCTCACCTCTCTGCCGAACATCTTTCAATTGCTAGGGGAATTTAATGCGATATCTGGGTTCAAAATTAACCAGGCAAAATCAGAAGCCCTAAATATCAACTTACCTAAGGCCACCGAGAAACTGATCACGGTGAACTTTGAATTCAAATGGCAAACCTCCTCCATAAAATATTTAGGGATAAATATCACGAAGCAATCAGGCACCCTTTATAAGGCGAATTACCCCAGACTAATACGGACACTGAAGGAAGATCTACGGAAATGGGCAGGGTACAACATATCCTGGATTGGCAGGATTCAGTCTCTAAAAATGAATCTCCTTCCCAGAATTCTGTACCTATTTCAGACTCTTCCGGTCCCTATAATCAGGGAAGAGATCCTTCGGTTACAGTCCGCAATGGTGAAGTTTGTCTGGGGTAATAAAACCCCCTGCATCAAAACTAGCACACTAATTCAGCCCACAACAAGAGGAGGATTAGCGGTACCTTACATGTTATCATACTTCAGAGCGGCCCAATTGACCCAAATTATCCAGTGGCACACCCACCCTAGTCGGAGGCGATGGGTGGAACTGGAGGCGGCCTGCTGTGCCCCGGTGGCATTGCAGGACCTGATCTGGCTCCCAAATAAGGTTCGCAAGGACTTCAAACACCCGCTCCCCGCGATTGCCAGCTCTTTGGCAGGATGGGACAAAAGCAAATATAAGCACGTATTAATGAGACAACACTCCTTGATGACCCCAATTTTGGGAAACCCTGATTTCGCTCCGGGCCTGCAGAAGAAAGATTTCACTATATGGACACAGAAGGGCTACACTCGCCTTTTACACCTGGAGGGTAGAATATCTATCAAACCGTTTGAGCAAATTAAGTCTGAATAATCAGTTCCAAATTCAGAATTTTTTAGATACCTCCAGCTAAGAGCTTTCTATGATAAATTTCCCATTCGAGCTCAACGCACTAATTTTGAACAGCTCTGTTCTACTGGAACAGGAACCAAGGGACTTATCTCTACGATGTACAAAGCGGTAGTCTGTCTGACTCCTGACGTCGACGTGACACTAAAATATAAGAATAGATGGGAAAGAGATCTTGGGGACACACTAGAGGACGAGGACTGGGACTATATTGTCTTGGCGGCAGCTAAGAGCTCAATCTGCACGACATTGAAGGAGAACGCGTATAAGGTCCTGATGAGGTGGTATTTGACCCCATTACGATTATCAAAGTTTGTCAGGGGCTACCCTCCATTGTGCCCTAAACAATGTGGGGAGCAGGCAGACTTGCTGCACATGCTGTGGGGTTGCACCAAGATACTCCCAATCTGGGAAGATATCAGAAATTGGCTCCAGAGAATTCTCGATTGCGCGATCCCTTTGGACCGACCCCTGGCTGTTTCTGCTGGCCAGACGCACCCTGGGGTTAAACAGGTCGGAGCACAAATTAATTGCACATTTTGCAACTGCCCTGAGGTGCAAAATAGCATCATTGTGGAAGCAGCCCGAATTACCAAATATCCCAAAAATCAGAAATAGAATTTGGCATGTTTGCCGGATGGAACAGTTAACGAGTCTGGTTAATGACACCGGCACAAACTTTCTAAAAGTCTGGGCTCCATGGTTTGCCCTGAACGATATCCCAGGGGTCAATGCCTCCAATATACTGCTTTAATAGCTCTAGACGCGTTCTCCTGGATGAGTGTGGCTGACGGGGAGACATAGAATACAGACAGCGGAGAGGGACAACTAAATTCGGTAGTAGAGTGAGCAGGGTTAAGTGTACACATCCGCGGACGTATGCAAACATTAAGATAGAAGCTAGCCCGAGATCTGACGGACCTGAAGTCTCCAAAAAGAGCCCAGATGATTCGGAGCCTTTCTGTGGCAGCAATCTCCAAAACGAGCCAAGATGATTCGGAGCCTTTCTGTGGCAGCCTCACCCCTCCCCCCCCACTCCTCCCCCCTCCCTACTTCTTCCCTGGTGTATTCTGGTTGTAAGTCTGGTCGGTCTGTGCGTATCCCCGGTATGTCTTTTGTGAGTCCAAATACAAAATGAGTTGACATGTGTACTGTTATATACGACAATGGGATGGTAGATTATGTGATGATTGTACCATAAACTCAATAAAAACTTTTTTGGTTGAAAAAAAAAATTTGCCCTTAGACTTGCTCCAAATCTCCCATGTAAATCTCGTCGGATCTAGCTCAAACATTTTGGCGTACAGTACACCTCCTTATCCAGTGCCCATAGAGACACTGGCAGAGAAGACGTTCTAGCATATTGGGATTCTATGGCTAACCAACAATATTGTGTTGGATCAGCGTTCCACATCACCACCTGCCTTAGTTGGGCAGCTTGGTAGTATTTCGAGATATCTGGGACACCCAAACCTCCTCTTGTCTTTAAAGCCATCATCACCGATCTAGCTGTTCTAGGCCTTTTACCTTGCCAAATAAAATTAAATATTCTATTTGGGAAATTTTTCAGTTTGGATCCTGGTATCCGGACTGGGAGAGTCTGGAAATGATATAATAACCTAGGGAGTATATTCATCTTGACTGATACTATTCTCCCAATCCATGACACCTGATATCCATCCCACTTTGCCAGATCCCTTTTAATCTTATCAAACAATGGTGGATAGTTGCCTTGATATAGGGAGTGGTAGTTCCTAGACACATTTACTCCCAGATATTTAATATGTGAGGAACTCCATCTGTAGCTGAAATTCAGTTTTGGTAATTTTAGCTCTGGATCCGAAAGATTCAGATTAAAAGACTGTGACTTGTCGCTGTTCATTTTATATCCAGAGATTTTTCCAAAGTCTGATAGCGCCTTTTGGAGGTTGGGTAAAGAAGTCTGAGGGCTTGCTAAAGTCAGAATAATATCGTCTGCGAATAATGAGATTTTATCATTTGTTTTCCCAATCACTATATACAATGTATATTACTATTTGCTCTTATTTTAGCAGCCAATGGCTCAATCGTTAGAGCGAAGAGAGGAGGAGATAATGGGTACCCTTGTCTCGTACCATTTAAAAAAAAAAATTTCCCCAAACATTTTTATTAGGCATAATCATCTTTACAGACATTGGTTTTACATTATCAGTGTTGGCCTAATACAGTTGTATTTTCCTTGTTCATGTGGGGGGAGAGAGAAAGAAAGGAAAGATCCCCTAAGGCCACGTCATGGTCTCTGGGGTGTGGAAAAAGAAAGAGAGGAGGGGGGCGGGGGAGAGAGGGAGTCATAACACCCTCGTCCGGCCGGGTCCCGGCATCCATCCTTCATGGCTCTACTGTGGTTCAGATCCGTCTGGGGTTGTATCCTGATTTGGTTCGGATTAATGGGTTAACCAGCGTTCCCAGATTTTATAGAAACCTTCAGTTGAGCAGTTCAAGAAGGCCGTGAGTTTTTCCAAACTCATAACATCGTTAGCTCTTTTTTTCACTAGCTGTTTGGTGGGGGGCGCTATCTTCTTCCAAGAGTATGCGACTGAACACCTTGCTGCTGTTAGAATAAAGGAGATTAATTTCCATACTGGGCGATCGATGTCCTCTATCGGCCTGCCCAGTAGGAAGGTCAGTGGATCTATAGGAATTGTGAGGCCTGTGACCTCTTTTATCAAATCTTGTACCGTAAGCCAGTATTTCTGAATTTCTGGACATGACCACCAGATATGGGCCATGTCCCCTCTATGTCCACAGCCTCTCCAGCATAGATCTGAGGCCAGAGGCTAGATTTGTTTTAACCTCACTGTGGTAAGATACCAATGATACATTATTTTATAGATGTTTTCCTTCACCATGGTACAGATGGAAGTTCCTGAGGCTGCGTCTCATATTTCCTCCCAGTCCTCTCTGTCAATAACTATGTCCAATTCCGCTTCCCATTTAAGCATATAGTCGTGAGCGGTAAAGTTCACCGGATTCTCCATGCCGGCATATATTTGTGTTATTAGACCTTTTTGATGTACTCCTTCGCGACAGAGTTTCTCAAATTTTGTGAGAGGGGGGAATCTCAATGATGGGGACATTTTTTGTAGAAAGTGTCGAATTTGGAGAAACTTAAATGTATCCAGGTGGGGTAATTTTAATTTGGTTCGCAATTCTTGGAGACTCAGGAACTGTCCATCGCTCAGCAGGTCCGCGATCTCTCTGATCCCCATTGTTTTAAATAGGTCGAATTGTCGGGTTTCACACCCTGGTGGGAATTTAGGGTTGTCAAATATTGGAATGAGCTGAGAGCAAGGGGACGAGAGTAAGAATTTAGTTTTAGTTTTTGCCCATATGTCCCAATTATGTTTCATTGCCCCCAGCCCGAATTTGGGCGCCATGTCATTTCCCCTGTCACCGCTCCAGAGAAAAGCTGGTAGAGAAGGCGTTCTGGAGTAATGAGATTCAATTGCTAGTCAACATAGCTTGTCTGGGTCCGAGTTCCACATTACCGCCTGTTTTAATTGGGCATCTTGGTAATATCTATTAATGTCTGGGACCCCCAGTCCTCCTTTTGTCCTAGACGCCATAAGAACCGACCTAGCTACCCGGGGTCTCCTTCCGTTCCAAATAAATTGGAGGATTTTATTTTGGATAGTTTTTAATTCAGAACCAGGGACATGGATCGGGAGCGTCTGGAAATAATATAATAATCGGGGGAGTATATTCATTTTAACTGAGATCATTCTCCCGATCTATGAGATCTGGTATTTTTCCCATTTATCCAGATCTTTTTTAATTTTCCTAAATAGGTTGGGATAATTATTTTGGTATAGGGAGCAATAGTGCCTCGATACATGTACTCCCAAGTATTTGATGTATATAGGGCTCCACTTATAATTAAAGTTTGATTTCAATGTCCGCATCTCTGGTTCTGATAGATTTAAGTTGAGGGCTTCTGACTTATCACTGTTAATTTTGTATCCTGATATTTTGCCAAATTCCTTTAATTCTTTGTGTAAGTTGGGAAGGGAGATCTGGGGCTGCGTTAATGTTAATATGATATCGTCTGCGAACAATGAGACTTTATAGTTTATTCCGCCAATTGGTACCCCCTGTATATTTATATTGTCTCGTATTTTAGACGATAGTGGTTTGATTGTTAGGGCGAAGAGGAGAGGGGACAAAAGGCATCCCTGTCTCGTTCCATTTTTCATTTCAAATTTTTTTGCTGTACCCCCCGGGAGTTTCACCACTGCAGACGGGCAGCAGTACAGCGCTCGGACTCCCGCTAGATACGCATCTTTTAAGCCGAATTTCTGCATTGTTTTGTCAAGAAATAGCCAATCAATTCTATCGAACGTCTTCTCTGCGTCCAGGTTTAACAGAACCGCTTTGGTAGCTGTGAGGTGGGCATGATCAACTATATTTATAATTTTGCGGGTGTTGTCTGAGGCTTGTCTGCCAGATACAAACCCCACCTGGTCGTTGTGAATTAATCTCGGTAGGATGGGATTCAGTCTATTTGCCAGGATTTTGCTGTATAGCTTAAGATCGTTATTTAGTAGGGAGATTAGTCGGTAGCTCCCACATAGCAGTGGGTCCCTACCCTCTTTGTGGATGATGGCGAGAATGGCCTGGGTCATTGATGGGGGGATTGGGCTGCCCTCCATGAATGAATTGAATAAGCTGAGTAGGTGTTTAGTTAGGATCGGGGAGAATCTTTTGTAATAAACATTGGAGAAGCCGTCGGGGCCAGGGGCTTTTGAGATATTTTTTTTTGTTTCAATTTTTTTATTGTTTTATCAGGGTACACAACAGATAGTAAACTTTGTTGTACATAGATTGGATAAACATTGATATTTGCATATATTAATAAAAACATCCGTATTCCGTTTTCTTTATTCAGATAGGTGTTTATCTAAATGTTTGTATGTCTGAATGCTCGTACGTTTCTGCTGTTATGGTTCTAACTAGGAAGCTGCCGCTTCCGTGTGTCCTGTTTTTAGTAGTATAGTAGAGAAAAGAAAAGGTGGAGAGCAGAGAAAGAGAGAGGAGAGAAAAAAGAAGAGAGATAAGGGGGGGAGAGGTGCTGCGGGATGGCGTCCAGTTTTGTATATATCCTGCCTTTTCCTTTAGGAATTTATTATGTACCTGACCAAATTTCCCATGTCTTATGGAACTTATCCATCTTTTGGGTCAGTTTTGCCGTAAGAAGTTCCATTGTCTTTATTTCTCGCATTCTGCGGAGTACGGTCTGTTTAGCAGGGGCATTCACCTTCTTCCACGCTGCAGCAACGGAACAACGTGCCGCCGTGAGCACATGGCTCACCATCTTACTCTCTGCTGTGTCTAATTCGTCAATTGGCTTGGCCAGCACCATGGTCAGCGGGTCCACCTCAATCTCTACCCCCAGGTACTCTCGGATTAGTGTTTGAATCATGACCCAGAACACCTGAGTCTTGGGGCAGTTCCACCAGATATGAGCCATGTCTCCTCTTTGCCCGCAACCCCTCCAACACAAATCTGGGGTCCCGGGGAAGATCTGGCTCAACCTATTCGGGGTTAGGTACCAGTAAAATATAATTTTATAGATGTTCTCTTTAATGGTAGTACAAATCGATGTTTTGGATGCTGCCTCCCAGATATCCTCCCAGTCTTCTCTATCAATCTCTATATTTAAATCCTCCGCCCATTTGGACATACAGTATACCTGTGTTGGGAACAGCCTGTTGATCGCGCCAGGCCCAAATATATTTCCCAGATCAATCCTTTAGAATAGTACCCTTTACTGCACAGTTGTTCAAAATTTGTTAGCTGCTGGAAAGCCTTATCTTTGGATACTGTTTGCAGGTAGTGCCTGATTTGTAAAAAGCCAAATATTGGGAGGTTTGTCGTTTGATATTTTTTTTCCAGTTCTTGGGTCAGCAAGAGCCTACCTTGCCCAGAGAAATCCTCTGCTATCATCATCTTCAGCTGTTTAAATTTACTGAGTCTCTGTGGGAACCCGCCGGGGGGAAATTCTGGGTTATCGAATATGGGTGTTAATAGGGAGGGGTGAGCCGTCAAGCCATATTTGTCTTTATTTTTGGTCCATACTCTCCATGTACATTTCATTGCTCCCAGTTTTAATGTTTCCGAGAGGATCTCTCTACCCCGCACAGTCCACAGGGTGGCCGGGAGTGAGAGGGGTCTCGCGTAGGAAAACTCTATCCCTGTCCAACAGCTTGTAGTTGGGTCATTGTTCCACATTATCACTTGTTTCAGTTGGGCCGCCAAATAATATTTAATGATATCTGGGACTGCCAAGCCTCCACATTCTTTTGGTGCTAACATTATGGTTCTAGCTACTCTTGGTCTTTTGTTTTGCCAAATGAATTGAAAAATTCTGTTTTGTATATTCTTTAATTCCGACATTGGGATATCAATTGGGAGAGTCTGGAAGTAATACAGAAGTCTTGGCAGGATATTCATTTTGACCGTAGCTATTCTGCCTAACCAAGATATCTGGTATTCATTCCAGCTCTGTAAGTCTTTTTTTAGCCTCTCAAATAGGGGCGGATAGTTATATTGATATAGTGATTTGTACTCCCGTGTTATTTGGATTCCCAAGTATTTGATTTTCGTGGAACTCCACTTATAATTAAAATTTAATTGTAGCAGTTTGGCCTCGGGATTAGGTAGAGATACATTTAATGCTTCCGACTTATCCATATTGATTTTATACCCCGAGATTTTGCTAAATGTATCTAATTGTGAATGTAAATTCGGGAGTGAAGTCAAGGGGTTGGTTAGAGTTAGGATAATGTCGTCAGCAAAAAGGGATATCTTGTAATCCGTATCTCCAATTGTAATGCCACTTATATTGTTGTCCTCTCTGATTGTTGTTGCCAAGGGTTCTATAGAGAGGGCAAACAGAAGTGGAGACAAGGGACATCCCTGTCTAGTACCATTCCTAATGTTTATAGGGTTCGAGTTTCCTCCTGGGAGTTTCACTACAGCCGTGGGAGTTTTATAGAGGGCTCTAACCCCCTCAAGATATGGGCCCTTAAATCCGAATTTAATTAATGTTTGGTCTAAAAATTCCCATCTGATCCTGTCAAACGCCTTTTCCGCGTCTAAACGTAACAGGATGGCTTTCGTGGATGAGAGATGTACATGGTCGATTATGTTTATAATTTTTCTCGTATTATCTGAGGCTTGTCTGCCTGAAATAAATACGACTTGGTCCTTGTGGATCAGGCCTGGGAGAATGGGAGTTAGTCTGTTAGCTAGGATTTTGCTATAAAGTTTTAGGTCCGAATTGAGGAGGGCTATGGGGTGATAATTACCACACTGTAGTGGGTCTCTCCCTTCCTTTGGTATGAGTGCCAAATTCGCTCTAGACATAGAAGCGGGGATAGCCGTTCCCTCCAGAAACTCATTAAACATATCCAGGAGATGTGGTGCCAAGATCAATTTAAATTTTTTATAGTATTGATTGGAAAACCCATCCGGGCCTGGCGTTTTACTAGGTTTTGGTTGTGAGATGGCTTCTAGTAAATCATCCTGCGCGATTTCTTTATTTAGCTCTAGTAAGTCAGCTTCTGAAAGGCTTGGAAGGTTACATGATGCTAGGTACTTAGTAATAGCTTCTGCATTTGAGGAGCTGTTTTGGGGGAAGTTCAAATTATATAGTTTGGAGTAGAAGTCTGAGAATGTGGCCGCTATCTGTTTTTCGCAATATGTTTTGATGCCCGTCTTTGTTTGTATGACGGATATTTGGGATTTGGTTCTCAGACCTCTTAATTTAGATGCTAATAACCGGTCGGCCTTATTTCCTTTGTCATAATATTTCTGCTTCGTCCACCTCAGCGCCCTCTCCACTTCATCTATTTGTATCTGCCTGAAATCAGATCTAGCCTTGTCCAGTACTTTGCGTAGTTGTTTTGAGGGATTAGCTTTATGTTTATGTTCTAGGAGTTTAACTTTCTCCGCTAATTCGTCGTACAATTTCTGTTTTTGCCTTTTCTTATATGATGCTATGGAAATTATATTCCCTCGAATCGTGGCCGTATGGGCCTCCCATAGCATCGCTGATGACTTTACAGAGCCCATGTTCAGCGCAAAATATTCTCTGAGCTTTTGCTTAATCTCTATCTCTACATCTATTTGGTTTAACAGAATCGTTTAGTTTCCAATTATATTGATTATATTTATAGAAGGGGAGGGAGAGCGTCAGCGAGACCGGAGCGTGGTCCGACCATGTTATAGAACCTATGTCCAACTGGGAGGTTGCCTGAAAGATATCTTTAGTACCCAGAAAATAATCAATCCTTGAATAGGTCTGGTGCGGGGGAGAAAAATACGAATAGTCCCTCTGGCCCTGATGCTGCGCCCGTCAAATATCTATCAGCGAAAACTCTTTCAGTATGTTCTGAAACCTTTTGGCATTTGTGGTCGTAATGCGTGGGTGGGGAGTACCCAGTGGGCTTGTCCTATCTTGATCAGGTGCTACAACCATATTAAAATCTCCTGCTATCAATAGCGTAGTTCTAGGTTGGGGGGCTAGCTTGTCACATAGATCTCTCAAAAAGTCAGCTTGACCCTCATTTGGGGCGTATATATTAACAAGGGTAATCTCCACATCTGATAGTGTGCCTTGCAGAATGAGGAATCTACCTTCTGTGTCTACGGTCTGTTTTTGAAGTGTGAATTTGACATTTTGTCTAAATAAGATGGCTACCCCTTTTTTTTTAGTGGAGCAGGATGCATAATATGCCTGGGGGTAGTATCTCTGAAAGGTGTTAGGGGGCGATATCGTATTAAAGTGCGTTTCTTGTAAGAATAGCACATCTCCTTTTGTTTTTTTTAATTCTTGTAAGGCGAGCTTTCTTTTGATTGCTGAGTTAAGTCCCCTAACATTTAGGGACACTAGTTTAAGTGTTGTATTTGGAGCCATTTTCGGAGCCATCCAGCAAACAGCTCCAGGGCTTTCCGGATACAGTCGGGTCCCCTCTTTCCCATAAGCTTTAGGCTCTGCGTTCAAATCCTTTCACCAGGTCAAAGGGGTCTCCACTTCTTTGCTGCGCTGGGATGTGTAGATCCTTGTAGCTCCAGGGGCATGCGCCCTCTTTGTGGACAGGTAGGTATGTGTTCCCCGCCGGGGGCAGACCAGCGTTCCTCATCTCGTATGTGTCTCAGAAGCTCGTAACGGGGGGGGGGCAATAGGTCGTCCAAACATATAAATTTTGCCGGGAGTAGTCTTTTCCTCTCCAGGTGACATTTCTCAGTCCTCACCTGCCTGGTTACGTTGGGTGGCTATTCTCTGAGAGGAGCGTGGTCCCCTCTCTGTTGGCCTGTGATCTGGGTCTCCGTCCGTATCTTCAGGGGCAATTCCACCTCCATTCTTGTGGGGGACACCGAGCCCCTTTAGGAATCTTGGTATCTCTTCCGGGTAGGAAAGGGTGTGGAATTTGCCTCCAGCCTGGGCCACAATTTTAAAAGGGAATCCCCAGCGATATTTAATCTTGTTGTCCCTTAATTTTAGTGTGAGGGGTCTGAGCTCTCTCCTGCGGTCTACTGTACGTTTTGAGAGATCACTGTATATCTCAATATGTATATTCCGGAACTGGATGTGTCCTTTCTCCCTGCTCGCCGTCAGTATTTTCTCCTTTGTGGAGTAATAATGGAACCTGACCAGTATATCTCTGGTCCTCTTGGGGTCTGTGGACCTAGGTCCGAGGGCCCTATGGGCTCTGTCCATCTCTAGCTTTTAAGGAGTTAGGTCAGGTACCAGATGAATAAAGAGGTCTGATAGGTATGTGTGCAGCTGTTCAGTCTCCACTGTTTCTGGGACATACCTCAGTCTCAAGTTCTGCCGCCGATCGCGGTTTTCCTGGTCCTCGGCACTTTCCTTGAGCCCTCTGATCTCCCAGTGCAGGCGGTTGATCTCGTCCTCCGCGGAGGACTGAGCCTGCTCCAGTGTTTCCACTGTGTTTGCCAGCCCATCTGTTTTGGCCGTTAGGAGATTCAAGTCTGCCCTTAGGGTGTTAATGGCTTTAACCAAATCATCCCGAAACTCCTTCCTCATTCTGGAGATTCAAGTCCGCCCTTAGGGTGTTAATGGCTTTACCCAAATCATCCCGAAACTCCTTCCTCATTCTGGTGAAGAGGTTTTCTAAATATGTTTTGTTCACATCTATGTTTTCAATTTCCTGCTCGTGCGCCCCGCTCGGGCCCTCCCGCGTGTCGGCTGAGCCGTCATCTTGGGAGGTCTCGCAACTCCCCGCGGTCCGCTGGCTTTGTGGGAAGTAGCTCGTCACTGACTGCTGAGCTGCCTTCTTATTTTTGCCGCTCATGCTGGCTACCTTCCCCTCCGCTTGTATGTATTTATTGGGGGGGTTTAGATGTAGAGATGCCGCAGGAACTGTGGGGTCTTTTTAGTGCAGTAGGATAGGATTGTTTGTTTAGTCTAGTACAGCTTGTCTGGGTAGATATGGGGTTATTGGACCCAGGGGTTCTGGCCTTAGGGCTGTGTTTCTGACCTGCAGGTCGTTCTCTCTGAGGCACCTTTGTGTGGTGGTGGTGCTTCCACGTGGTGGTGCTCCCCCAAGATGGCCGCCTCCTCCCTCACCACGCTACTGAGGCCTATGGCTCCCTTCACTAGTGGGTCCCCTCCCGGTGTTCTTCACTCCCAGCAGGGCCCTAGGTCAGGTTTGTACCTTTTATTTACGTGTGCCGTCCTGGGGGGGGGGAGCTGGACCCGTAACGGGGGGTCTCCGCTCGCGCCTTTCCTCACGGCCTCAGACGGCCACAGCGGGCGCTTCTCTTACCCCACAGGGGGTCGGGGGTTCCGTCCCCGATCACCGCTGATTCCCCTCTATTCTTGGCTCCTCTGGGCGCGCAGAGTCTCGTCTCCGGAGTCTCTCCATCAGATTTGAATTTTGCGGGCTGCAGACGGGAAAGTCCGCACCGGGGGCAGGGGGTCTCCGACACAGCTCTCCGGGACGCCGGAGCCAGCCACTTCGGAGCCCAGCTAGTCACCGGAGCAAAGTCTTTGGGGGTTCACTTAGGGATTCCTCCGCTTCTCCTGATTATTTTATTATTTAATATGCTTCGTTAGTGCTATTCATTCAGAGGGGGTCGGGAGCGTTTCTTTCAAGCTGCCATTCCCCTTGACGTCACCGGAAGTCTCCGGCTTTTGAGATTTTTAATGTTTTTATTGCGTCCGCCAGCTCTTTTTGGGTAATTTTTGCGTTAAGCATTTGATTCTCCTCCTCTGTCAGTGTTGGTAGGAGGCAATCGGACAGGTAATTACTAATAGGTTCAGTGGCTGGTGTCCCCGTGTTCCCACCCTGAGCCTTGAGGTTATAAAGTTTAATATAAAATGCGGTAAATTCCTCCGCTATTTTCTGTTCGTTATAGATTATTTCTCACGATTAATTTTTTATCGCTGTGATCTGGGAACGCTTCTGTATACCTCTTAGTTTGCTCGCCAAAAGTCTGTCAGCCTTATTGCCCTTGTCATAGTATTTCTGACTAGTCCATGTAAGAGCTTTTTCTACTTCTTCCATTTGGGCTTGTTTTAGCTCATTCCTGGCTGCGGTCAAGGTTTTATAAATCTTTTTCGAGAGATTGGGTTTGTGCTGTTGTTCCAGCTTAATTATTTTAGTTGTAACAACTAGTGACATACCGCTCACCTCAATATTGAATACCAACTCTATGATAGGGATGACAGACATACATATATAAGGAGACAAAGGATGCTCCTAAAAAGATCCCACTTTAATGCACAGCAAAGCCGAAAATAGTCCACAGGTATAGTAACCCACTAGAGTAATGGTAAGGCTATAAGGGTACAATTAAGTAACCGCTCCCAACACTGTGGGAGGACAATTACCACTAAAATGCCCTAGGGCAAAAATAATAAATGAATTATTGATATTCAGAAGTCGACGCAGTAACACACACTCAAAATAACCATAAAAACAATTAAAACATAAATCCTCTCCAGCAATCCTGTGGGAAGCCCATAAGGCAGACATCAGAGGAAAAATTATCTCCATCGCATCCCACAGGAAAAAAGCCCGCCAAAAACTAACCAAAGAGCTCACAGATAGCATAAAAACAATAGAACAAGCCCACAAAGCTAACCCCTCCAAAAAAATATACAAAACATTATTAACAGCCAGAACAAAACTTAGACAAACCCAGCTGGAGGATGTTGAAAAGGCCCTAAAATGGACCAATCAACAATACTATGACAAGGGTAACAAGGCCGACAGACTCCTGGCCAGTAAATTGAGAGGGGTACAAAAAAGATCCCAAATAACGGCGATCAAGAGTAGATCTGGCGAGATACAATATAGTGACAGCAAAATTGCTATGGAATTCACAAAATACTATACAGAACTATATAATTTAAGATCTAAAAACGGCCGACCTGAACCAATAGCATCAGAATTGATAACGCAATATTTAAACAAATGCCATCTCCCCACATTAACGGAGGAGGAAAACACAGTCCTCAACGCTGAGATCTCAAAAGAGGAACTGGAAGAGGCGGTCAAATCTTTAAAAATCACTAAGTCTCCTGGTCCTGACGGTTTCACCAATGTCTATTATAAGAGATTCTTGCCTACTCTATCAACGCATCTCCTGAAAACATTTAATTATTTCATGGAAGGGAACCAAATCCCGCCAACAATGTCTCTGGCTAACTTAGCTATTATACACAAAGATGGCAGAGACCCGATGCAGTGTGAAAGCTACCGTCCAATCTCCCTCCTCAACAGTGATCTCAAATTATATAGCAAAATACTAGCAAACCGATTAAACCCCATCTTACCGAGATTAATCAACATTGACCAGGTAGGATTTGTCGCGGGCAGGCAAGCCTCAGACAATACCCGGAAGATAATTAATATTATTGACCATGTTCACCTCACAGGCACCAAAGCACTCCTGTTAAGCCTAGACGCAGAGAAGGCGTTCGATAGAATAAACTGGCAATTCCTGGACCAGACTATGCGCAAATTTGGCTTTAAAGACGCATACTTAGAGGGGGTCCGTAGACTATATCAAAACCCGTCAGCTACAGTAAAATTACCAGGGGGCAATAACCAGAGATTCGAGATCACAAATGGAACTCAGAGAACCTTTTTAACGCTTCTTGATGGTGCTGTTTGAGTATGGGTGTCAGGCCCGCCCGACGAGGGGTTGGGTGGGAGGAGGGCAGGGAATGTCGAGAGGGGGGGGGGGAATAGGCTGCTGGGACAGGGTCAGCAGCAAGAGGCAAAGTGGGACGAGGTCAGCTAAGGACCTCCAATAAGTACGGCCGGGATTGGCTACCGGCATTTGGGCTTAAGGCCCAATGGGGGGGGAATCCGATGGTTCAGGCATGGGCGTGCAGGGAAGGTGCGGACCCTTGTACTTGCTTAGTGTAAGCTCTACCTTAGTTTAAGAGGGGGGGGAGGGGGGGAAATGGGAGGGGAGGAAAGGGGTCAAAGGGACGCAGGTCCCGAAACGCGTCAGAGTTACTATGTACTCCTTTTGACCACTTAATAAACCTTTTTATATCCGATACTGGTTTGCAGCCCCCATTGTTTGCACGGTTGTGCTCCGCCACTGTACCCTATGGGACTACTCTCTGCAATTACGTCTGGCATGATGCACCCACTAATCAAGGACTGAGCTGTGCTTCAAGGGAGTTCCTTACATTGATCGTTTGATTGGTATGTACTTTTGTTTTGCTGGGGGTCTATACAGGACCTTTATGGTATATATAGAGATCTGTGTTAGCCGTCCAGCGTAACTAGTACACTCCTATGTTTATATCATCCTAATGAGTCTCCTTAGCTCTTATACATGCTCTAATGCCTTGGTTACATATTTTATTACTCTGAATATGCATGTATGTTCCTAGGACAGCAGAGCCCTGAATATTGGGATAATATCCCTCACCCACTACGGTCAAGCTTATAGGTTTTGGACATGGGGAAGGCGTGGGGAGGGGAGGGAAAACTCCTAGCATAGCCATAACATGGAGATCTTTCTGACAATCCTTAAAACCAGTGTAATAAACGTGAGAACAACTCTTAACAAGCTCAGTACATGAAAAGCATTATAACCTCTCTTTTTGTCAGTCGGTCAAGCTTATAGGTTTTGGAGATGGGGGGGGGGAGATAAGAGGGAGGGGGAGGGGGAGACCTGGGTTGACAGGTAACACAACAGCACATTGCATTAATGTTTTTAGGTATCATGCTGAACATAAACGGAATACTTCCTACGCTTGCTGGTCGGGGAAGAGGGGGGAAGGGATGGGGCTCTTACATTTAGTGAAGTTAATATCCGAGGATCCTTATGACATGTCTATTTGATCTATGTGGCCCGCCGTGTACCTTCCTCAGAGGGTTTGACAACGTATTTTATTACTGCAGGCAGCATCATTAGTATGGGGCCGTGCGGCCATATCTTCTGCGGCGGAAGGGCAGGCTTATGGGCTTTGGAGCGTGAGGGGGGAGGGGGAAGGAGGGGAGAGAAAAGGGAGTACATTATATTATAACACATACAACTTTTATCAACTTCAACATTCATCAACTGAGGAACAGGTTTTTTTTTTTTTTTACATAACTCAACTGTGGCATAGGGACGGCTTAGCACTAGATCCATGTGGCCAGCTAATCTAGACTGCCAGTTACTGTAATAGTGTCACTGCCGCTGCTTCCATTATCGAAGTCATTTGGGCTTCCTGTCTTGTGCAGGGCTCATTAGGCAGCTTCCCAGTTAACTAGTATTTCCTAGTCCGGGGGGGTGGGGAGGGTAGCAACAGTCGTGCGAACCGAGCCTGGGGTCCATAGTCCTGTACCCGGGCCTTAGACAGATTAAATTTTGCTACTTACAGTTAGTAGAGCGCAGTGCTGTTGTCGGAGCATCGCGCTCCCCTCCTATTCCCCCCGCCAACCCCTAAAGCCCAGCCGGACCTCAGCGTTCGGTCAGCGTCAAAAGTTATAGTAGCTTCAGCTGTGGGTTGCCTCCGATCGTCAGGGGTCGGATTCAGAAGCTATGCATCTGGCTGGGTCTGGTGTGGTTCTTGAGCCGTCATGTGCTCCTGTCTTCGCTGTGGACTACGGTGCTTCTCATCTGTTCTTAGACTGCCTTGGCGCCGCCGTTCTCCTCGCGGGACGGGTGCTGCGTGGTTCCGCGTCCTCCCGGTGCATCTTGTAGTTGCTCCGTTGTTAAGGAAAGCGGCGGGGTCAGACCCAGGGCTTTCACGAATGGGGCCATGTCCTCAGGGCGGCGGATCGTTAGGAATTTGACGTCATAGCTTACCATAAGCTTGAACGGAAAGCCCCAGCGGTACTTCACCTCCTTCTCACGGAGGAATGAGGTCAAGGGCTTCATTTCTCTCCTTCGGTCCACTGTTATCCGTGACAGGTCGTTGAAAATTTGGAGAGTTTCATTTTGGAAAGGTAGTGACTCTTTCCCTCTGCAGGCGGTGATGATCTTCTCCTTTACTGTATAGCTGTGTAATCTTATGATTACATCGCGTCGCCGGTTGGGATCTTCTGATCTGGGAGCTACCGCCCGGTGGGCCCTATCCATCTCTAGGTCCATGTCCTCTAGTGGGCCGCAGAGCGATGTGAACAGTTCCGCAAGATAGGGACGAAGCTGGCCAGGTAAGACCGTCTCCGGTACATTTCTTATGCGCAGATTCTGGCACCTGTCCCTATTTTCTTGGTCTTCCTGCCCGTCTTTGAGACGGGAGATCTCCTCTCCTAGCCGGATGATTTCTTCCTCGGCTGCTGTTTGTCTTGCCAGGGACTCCTCCAGTCCACCTTCCAGAGTCGTTGTCCTCTCTGTTAGGCCAGACATCTCCTGTTTAATCTCCGCTACTGCTGCTTTGATTTCTGCCTGCAGGGATGTTTGGAGCTTGACATGCATGGTGGAGAATAGGCTCTCCAGGTAGGATCGGGTGATCGGTTCCTCTATCTCCATTTCAAGAGTTGCATGGGCTTTCGTACCCATATTTAGAGCTGCTTGCGGCTCTTGTGAGCCTCGTGGTCCGCCACCCTCTTGGTTTGCTGGACTCTTCTGTGTCGGGGAGAAGAACCGTGACACCGCCGGTGCTGCGGGCTTCTTTGTGTGTTTGGACATGCTCCGATCTCTCCAAGTAATGGGGGTATGTTTTTGAGCCTTGAATTTCTGGTTTGGGAGCGTTATTTATTAAGTTTTAGCCGGTGGGTCTGCGGAGATCCCCTCCTACACCCCCATTCCTGATGACATCATCGGAAACCCATCCCTTTAGCACATTTTTAATGGATCATCAACATTCAGTATTGTCATAGACAACTAAGGATCTGGCTGTGGTTTTTTTTTTTAGGGAAGCTGTGTCTTTAACTGAAACGGGAGGCGGCCATCTTGGATCCAGATGGAACGCAGGCTGAAACACATGACATGAAGATAGCTCCTACTCAGAAAGCTCTTATTCAGACCACAGCTCTGATCAGACCCTCTCTTCACAGTGGGGGCGCAGGCAGGCTCAGGAGGGATCAGGTAGGATCAGGTAGGGCGCAGCAGGCGGGCAGCCAATATCTTCAACTGGTTTAGCCAACACAATAGTCAGTGGGTCCATAGAAATGGACACATCCGTTATTTCTTTTTTTAATAGATTGGATAACGATCCAATATTTCTATTGCCGGACACGTTCACCAAATGTGGACCATATCGCTTCTCTGCCCACAACCCCTCCAGCACAGATCAGACACCACAGGGTAGATTTGCTTCAGCCGCCATGGCGTGAGGTACCAATGAATAAAATTTTATATATATTTTCTTTAGTTGCTGTGCATATGGAAGTTTTTGCAGCAAACTCCCATATATCCTCCCAATCATCCCTGTCAATTTCTATTTTCAAATCCGCTGCCCATTTGAGCATGCAGTCATGATCATGTGAATTGACCAAGGCCTCCAAACTGGCTTTTATTCTAGTTATCAAACCTTTTTGATAACTACCTCTCCTACATAGGCAGCAGAGATGTAGAGGAGAATATGGAATTACCCAGTATACCGAGGCTGCTAACAGGTAGTGCACACACTTTATGGCAACTTGATTGAAGAGAGACCCAGCAATGATTAATGAAACAATAAGCCTCCGGTATTGAAAACAGGGAGTTGGGTAATAGTAAGCCGGATAGAGGTACAGGGGGACACCTCCCTAAGGGGCGCCCCCAAGTAAATCACAGCCCGGCACTAACCGCCTCAATAATCTCCCTGAAATACCGCGTGGAGGTTAGGAGTACTCACGAAAAAGCCGTCCCTGTTGGTGCAGGGAATTCTGCAGCGGCTTCCTCCTCTGGTGTAGCTGGCGTCAGCGTGCTCCTCCGGAAATGATGACACAGGAAGAAGGGGGTAGGATGGTCCGTGGTTCACAGCAACTTCAGCAGCCAACGCATGGATGTCTAAAAAAACTTTATTGATCGCTAGCAGCAAACATCAGGCAACAACTCTAACATGTTTCGTCCAGGCTATGGACTTTTTCAAAAGTCCATAGCCTGGACGAAACATGTTAGAGTGGTTGCCTGATGTTTGCTGCTAGCGATCAATAAAGTTTTTTTAGACATCCATGCGTTGGCTGCTGAAGTTGCTGTGAACCACGGACCATCCTACCCCCTTCTTCCTGAGATGTAGAGGAGCACAGCAGCGTTTCTTGGCAGCATACCAGCTAGTGGATCGCCAAAATGAGGGTAACTCCAAGCAGGGATGAGTATTAAAAGAGTACTTTAATGGTCAGTGCAAAACAGAACAATGGTAGGAGCGCACCTACGCGTTTCGTCCGTAAAGGACTTTCTCAAGGTGGATTATACTCTATGTCCCTGAACCTGGATCCATTATGGTATATGGAATTATCAGTATACTAATGAGCCATCTATGGTGATGTACCATAAACACCACTTACCTCTGCTACATAGTGCTTCAAAACTTGTGAAGGGAGTAAATTCTAATTTTGGGGACATTTTTGGAAAAAAATTCTGATCTGTAGATATTTAAACATACTAAGGTCTGGTGCCTCATACCTAGTTAGGAACTCTTGGAAACTAGAAAGTTTTCCTTTATGCACTAGGTCGGTAACTACTCTAATATGTTTAGCTTTTATTTGGTCGAATTGTTTATAATCACAGCCTGGGGGGAAATTGGGATTGTTAAAAAGCGGAGTGAGTTGCGAAACGGGAGACACAAGATTAAATTTGGCCTTAGACTTGCTCCAACTCTCCCAGGTAAATCTCGTCGGATCTAGCTCAAACATTTTGGCGTACACCTCCTTAGCCAGTGCCCATAGGGACACTGGCAGAGAAGACGTTCTAGCATATTGTGATTCTATGGCTAACCAACAATATTGTGTTGGATCAGCGTTCCACATCACCACCTGCCTTAGTTGGGCAGCTTGGTAGTATTTCGAGATATCTGGGACACCCAAACCTCCTCTTGTCTTTAAAGCCATCATCACCGATCTAGCTGTTCTAGGCCTTTTACATTGCCAAATAAAATTAAATATTCTATTTGGGAAATTTTTCAGTTCGGATCCCGGTATCCGGACTGGGAGAGTCTGGAAATGATATAATAACCTAGGGAGTATACAGTATTCATCTTGACTGATACTATTCTCCCAATCCATGACACCTGATATCCTTCCCACTTTGCCAGATCCCTTTTAATCTTATCAAACAATGGTGGATAGTTGCCTTGATATAGGGAGTGGTAGTTCCTAGACACATTTACTCCCAGATATTTAATATGTGAGGAACTCCATCTGTAGCTGAAATTCAGTTTTGGTAATTTTATCTCTGGATCTGAAAGATTCAGATTAAAAGACTGTGACTTGTCGCTGTTCATTTTATATCCAGAGATTTTTCCAAAGTCTGATAGCGCCTTTTGGAAGTTGAGTAAAGAAGTCTGAGGGCTTGCTAAAGTCAGAATAATATCGTCTGCAAATAATGAGATTTTATCATTTGTTTTCCCAATCACTATATACAATGTATATTACTATTTGCTCTTATTTTAGCAGCCAATGGCTCAATCGTTAGAGCGAAGAGAGGAGGAGATAATGGGTACCCTTGTCTCGTACCATTTAAAAAAAAAAATTTCCCCAAACCTTTTTATTAGGCATAATCATCTTTACAGACATTGGTTTTACATTATCAGTGTTGGCCTAATACAGTTGTATTTTCCTTGTTCATGTGGGGGGAGAGAGAAAGAAAGGAAAGATCCCCTAAGGCCACGTCATGGTCTCTGGGGTGTGGAAAAAGAAAGAGAGGAGGAGGGGGGGGGGAGAGAGGGAGTCATTCCACCCTCGTCCGGCCGGGTCCCGGCATCCATCCTTCACGGCTCTACTGTGGTTCAGATCCGTCTGGGGTTGTATCCTGATTTGGTTCGGATTAATGGGTTAACCAGGGTTCCCAGATTTTATAGAAACCTTCAGTTGAGCAGTTCAAGAAGGCCGTGAGTTTTTCCAAACTCATAACATCGTTAACTCTCTTTTTTTCACTAGCTGTTTGGTGGGGGGCGCTATCTTCTTCCAAGAGTATGCGACTGAACACCTTGCTGCTGTTAGAATAAAGGAGATTAAATTCCATACAGGGCGATCGATGTCCTCTATCGGCCTGCCCAGTAGGAAGGTCAGTGGATCTATAGGAATTGTGAGGCCTGTGACCTCTTTTATCAAATCTTGTACCGTAAGCCAGTATTTCTGAATTTCTGGACATGACCACCAGATATGGGCCATGTCCCCTCTATGTCCACAGCCTCTCCAGCATAGATCTGAGGCCAGAGGGTAGATTTGTTTTAACCTCACTGGGGTAAGATACTAATGATACATTATTTTATAGATGTTTTCCTTCACCGTGGTACAGATGGAAGTTCCTGAGGCTGCGTCTCATATTTCCTCCCAGTCCTCTCTGTCAATAACTACTGCTGCGGCACAGTTTATTCGAGCATTTGCCCGTTCTGTGCCGCAGCAGTAGCCTGGCGCGCGCCCGAGTGTGACGGGCGCACGCCAAAGCAGCGGAAGAGCGCCCTCCGATCGGGGCGCTCTCCCTACCGCTGCCGGGTCCGCCGGGTCCCCCGGAACCCCCTGCCGCTGTCCCGCGATCGCGGGACACCAGGGCTCCCTCGGGGAGCCCCTGGACACGCGTGCAGCGGGCGCACGCTCCCGATGACGCGTGACCGCGCGTCTATGACGCGCGGCACGCCGAGGGGCGGCCACTAGCAAGCCGGGAGATTTCCCGGCTTGCGGTACCGACCACACTTCAATAAAGTGTGTCGGTAGTGTATGTCCAATTCCGCTTCCCATTTAAGCATATAGTCGTGAGCGGTAGAGTTCACCGGATTCTCCATGCCGGCATATATTTGTGTTATTAGACCTTTTTGATGTACTCCTTCGCGACAGAGTTTCTCAAATTTTGTGAGAGGGGGGAATTTCAATGATGGGGACCTTTTTTGTAGAAAGTGTCGAATTTGGAGAAACTTAAATGTATCCAGGTGGGGTAATTTTAATTTGGTTCGCAATTCTTGGAGACTCAGGAACTGTCCATCGCTCAGCAGGTCCGCGATCGCTCTGATCCCCATTGTTTTAAATAGGTCGAATTGTCGGGTTTCACACCCTGGTGGGAATTTAGGGTTGTCAAATATTGGAATGAGCTGAGAGCAAGGGGACGAGAGTAAGAATTTAGTTTTAGTTTTTGCCCATACACTGGCGACACACTTTATTCGAGCTCGGCTAGTCCCACGAATTCGGGTATACCCGGGTGTATTGAGGTTTGTGACTGTTTTCTGCCCGAGTATATTGGGTTATTTTCTAGGCAGGGATTGAAGCATTTTATTCCCCCTGGCTGCAATACTGCACAGTATATATATATATACTGCATTACAATTCATGAATTTATGCCATCTGGTAGACACGCGAAGCATTGCAGCCTATTAAATCCTAATCATTATCATTTAACAAATCAGCCGCCCATCAGCCAGGCATGAACCCAGGCTGGGAAGGCAAATGCAACGGGGCTTGTCAGAGGTGAGGAGCGGCGCATTCCAGGTATCTGCCAGGTACATACCGGGTATTTGCTCGAATAAAGTGTGTCGGTGCAGTATGTCCCAAGTATGTTTCATTACCCCCAGCCCGAATTTGGGCGCCATGTCATTTCCCCTGTCACCGCTCCAGAGAAAAGCTGGTAGAGAAGGCGTTCTGGAGTAATGAGATTCAATTGCTAGCCAACATAGCTTGTCTGGGTCCGAGTTCCACATTACCGCCTGTTTTAATTGGGCAGCTTGGTAATATCTATTAATGTCTGGGACCCCCAGTCCTCCTTTTGTCCTAGACGCCATAAGAACCGACCTAGCTACCCGGGGTCTCCTTCCGTTCCAAATAAATTGGAGGATTTTATTTTGGATAGTTTTTAATTCAGAACCAGGGACATGGATCGGGAGCGTCTGGAAATAATATAATAATCGGGGGAGTATATTCATTTTAACTGAGATCATTCTCCCGATCCATGAGATCTGGTATTTTTCCCATTTATCCAGATCTTTTTTAATTTTCCTAAATAGGTTGGGATAATTATTTTGGTATAGGGAGCAATACTGCCTCGATACATGTACTCCCAGGTATTTGATGTATATAGGGCTCCACTTATAATTAAAGTTTGATTTCAATGTCCGCATCTCTGGTTCTGATAGATTTAAGTTGAGGGCTTCTGACTTATCACTGTTACTTTTGTATCCTGATATTTTGCCAAATTCCTTTAATTCTTTGTGTAAGTTGGGAAGGGAGATCTGGGGCTGCGTTAATGTTAATATGATATCGTCTGCGAACAATGAGACTTTATAGTTTATTCCGCCAATTGGTACCCCCTGTATATTTATATTGTCTCGTATTTTAGACGCTAGTGGTTCGATTGTTAGGGCGAAGAGGAGAGGGGACAAAAGGCATCCCTGTCTCGTTCCATTTTCCATTTCAAATTTTTTTGCTGTACCCCCCGGGAGTTTCACCACTGCACACGGGCAGCAGTACAGCGCTCGGACTCCCGCTAGATACGCATCTTTTAAGCCGAATTTCTGCATTGTTTTGTCAAGAAATAGCCAATCAATTCTATCGAACGTCTTCTCTGCGTCCAGGCTTAACAGAACCGCTTTGGTAGCTGTGAGGTGGGCATGATCAACTATATTTATAATTTTGCGGGTGTTGTCTGAGGCTTGTCTGCCAGATACAAACCCCACCTGGTCGTTGTGAATTAATCTCGGTAGGATGGGATTCAGTCTATTTGCCAGGATTTTGCTGTATAGCTTAAGATCGTTATTTAGTAGGGAGATTAGTCGGTAGCTCCCACATAGCAGTGGGTCCCTACCCTCTTTGTGGATGATGGCGAGATTGGCCTGGGTCATTGATGGGGGGATTGGGCTACCCTCCATGAATGAATTGAATAAGCTGAGTAAGTGTTTAGTTAGGATCGGGGAGAATCTTTTGTAATAAACATTGGAGAAGCCGTCGGGGCCAGGGGCTTTTGAGATATTTTTTTTTGTTTCAATTTTTTTATTGTTTTATCAGGGTACACAACAGATAGTAAACTTTGTTGTACATAGATTGGATAAACATTGATATTTGCATATATTAATAAAAACATCCGTATTCCGTTTTATTTATTCAGATAGGTGTTTATCTAAATGTTTGTATGTCTGAATGCTCGTACGTTTCTGCTGTTATGGTTCTAACTAGGAAGCTGCCGCTTCCGTGTGTCCTGTTTTTAGTAGTATAGTAGAGAAAAGAAAAGGTGGAGAGCAGAGAAAGAGAGAGGAGAGAAAAAAGAAGGGAGATAAGGGGGGGGGGGTGCTGCGGGATGGCGTCCAGTTTTGTATATATCCTGCCTTTTCCTTTAGGAATTTATTATGTACCTGACCAAATTTCCCATGTCTTATGGAACTTATCCATCTTTTGGGTCAGTTTTGCCGTAAGAAGTTCCATTGTCTTTATTTCTCGCATTCTGCGGAGTACGGTCTGTTTAGCAGGGGCATTCACCTTCTTCCACGCTGCAGCAACGGAACAACGTGCCGCCGTGAGCACATGGCTCACCATCTTACTCTCTGCTGTGTCTAATTCGTCAATTGGCTTGGCCAGCACCATGGTCAGCGGGTCCACCTCAATCTCTACCCCCAGGTACTCTCGGATTAGTGTTTGAATCATGACCCAGAACACCTGAGTCTTGGGGCAGTTCCACCAGATATGAGCCATGTCTCCTCTTTGCCCGCAACCCCTCCAACACAAATCTGGGGTCCCGGGGAAGATCTGGCTCAACCTATTCGGGGTTAGGTACCAGTAAAATATAATTTTATAGATGTTCTCTTTAATGGTAGTACAAATCGATGTTTTGGATGCTGCCTCCCAGATATCCTCCCAGTCTTCTCTATCAATCTCTATATTTAAATCCTCCGCCCATTTGGACATATACCTGTGTTGGGAACAGCCTGTTGATCGCGCCAGGCCCAGATATATTTCCCAGGCCAATCCTTTAGCATAGTACCCTTTCCTGCACAGTCGTTCAAAATTTGTTAGCTGCTGGAAAGCCTTATCTTTGGATACTGTTTGCAGGTAGTGCCTGATTTGTAAAAAGCCAAATATTGGGAGGTTTGTCGTTTGATATTTTTTTTCCAGTTCTTGGGTCAGCAAGAGCCTACCTTGCCCAGAGAAATCCTCTGCTATCATCATCTTCAGCTGTTTAAATTTACTGAGTCTCTGTGGGAACCCGCCGGGGGGAAATTCTGGGTTATCGAATATGGGTGTTAATAGGGAGGGGTGAGCCGTCAAGCCATATTTGTCTTTATTTTTGGTCCATACTCTCCATGTACATTTCATTGCTCCCAGTTTTAATGTTTCCGAGAGGATCTCTCTAACCCGCACAGTCCACAGGGTGGCCGGGAGTGAGAGGGGTCTCGCGTAGGAAAACTCTATCCCTGTCCAACAGCTTGTAGTTGGGTCATTGTTCCACATTATCACTTGTTTCAGTTGGGCCGCCAAATAATATTTAATGATATCTGGGACTGCCAAGCCTCCACATTCTTTTGGTGCTAACATTATGGTTCTAGCTACTCTTGGTCTTTTGTTTTGCCAAATGAATTGAAAAATTCTGTTTTGTATATTCTTTAATTCCGACATTGGGATATCAATTGGGAGAGTCTGGAAGTAATACAGAAGTCTTGGCAGGATATTCATTTTGACCGTAGCTATTCTGCCTAACCAAGATATCTGGTATTCATTCCAGCTCTGTAAGTCTTTTTTTAGCCTCTCAAATAGGGGCGGATAGTTATATTGATATGGTGATTTGTACTCCCGTGTTATTTGGATTCCCAAGTATTTGATTTTCGTGGAACTCCACTTATAATTAAAATTTAATTGTAGCAGTTTGGCCTCGGGATTAGGTAGAGATACATTTAATGCTTCCGACTTATCCATATTGATTTTATACCCCGAGATTTTGCTAAATGTATCTAATTGTGAATGTAAATTCGGGAGTGAAGTCAAGGGGTTGGCTAGAGTTAGGATAATGTCGTCAGCAAAAAGGGATATCTTGTAATCCGTATCTCCAATTGTAATGCCACTTATATTGTTGTCCTCTCTGATTGTTGTTGCCAAGGGTTCTATAGAGAGGGCAAACAGAAGTGGAGACAAGGGACATCCCTGTCTAGTACCATTCCTAATGTTTATAGGGTTCGAGTTTCCTCCTAAGAGTTTCACTACAGCCGTGGGAGTTTTATAGAGGGCTCTAACCCCCTCAAGATATGGGCCCTTAAATCCGAATTTAATTAATGTTTGGTCTAAAAATTCCCATCTGATCCTGTCAAACGCCTTTCCGCGTCTAAACGTAACAGGATGGCTTTCGTGGATGAGAGATGTACATGGTCGATTATGTTTATAATTTTTCTCGTATTATCTGAGGCTTGTCTGCCTGAAATAAATACGACTTGGTCCTTGTGGATCAGGCCTGGGAGAATGGGAGTTAGTCTGTTAGCTAGGATTTTGCTATAAAGTTTTAGGTCCGAATTAAGGAGGGCTATGGGGCGATAATTATCACACTGTAGTGGGTCTCTCCCTTCCTTTGGTATGAGTGCCAAATTCGCTCTAGACATAGAAGCGGGGATAGCCGTTCCCTCCAGAAACTCATTAAACATATCCAGGAGATGTGGTGCCAAGATCAATTTAAATTTTTTATAGTATTGATTGGAAAACCCATCCGGGCCTCGCGTTTTACTAGGTTTTGGTTGTGAGATGGCTTCTAGTAAATCATCCTGCGCGATTTCTTTATTTAGCTCTAGTAAGTCAGCTTCTGAAAGGCTTGGAAGGTTACATGATGCTAGGTACTTAGTAATAGCTTCTGCATTTGAGGAGCTGTTTTGGGGGAAGTTCAAATTATATAGTTTGGAGTAGAAGTCTGAGAATGTGGCCGCTATCTGTTTTTCGCAATATGTTTTGATGCCCGTCTTTGTTTGTATGACGGATATTTGGGATTTGGTTCTCAGACCTCTTAATTTAGATGCTAATAACCGGTCGGCCTTATTTCCTTTGTCATAATATTTCTGCTTCGTCCACCTCAGCGCCCTCTCCACTTCATCTATTTGTATCTGCCTGAAATCAGATCTAGCCTTGTCCAGTACTTTGCGTAGTTGTTTTGAGGGATTAGCTTTATGTTTATGTTCTAGGAGTTTAACTTTCTCCGCTAATTCGTCGTACAATTTCTGTTTTTGCTTTTTCTTATATGATGCTATGGAAATTATATTCCCTCAAATCGTGGCCGTATGGGCCTCCCATAGCATCGCTGATGACTTTACAGAGCCCTTGTTCAGCGCAAAATATTCTCTGAGCTTTTGCTTAATCTCTATCTCTACATCTATTTTTTAACAGAATCGTTTAGTTTCCAATTATATTGATTATATTTATAGAAGGGGAGGGAGAGCGTCAGCGAGATCGGAGCGTGGTCCGACCATGTTATAGAACCTATGTCCGACTGGGAGGTTGCCTGAAAGATATCTTTAGTACCCAGAAAATAATCAATCCTTGAATAGGTCTGGTGCGGGGGAGAAAAATACGAATAGTCCCTCTGGCCCTGATGCTGCGCCCGCCAAATATCTATCAGCGAAAACTCTTTCAGTATGTTCTGAAACCTTTTGGCATTTGTGGTCGTAATGCGTGGGTGGGGAGTACCCAGTGGGCTTGTCCTATCTTGATCAGGTGCTACAACCATATTAAAATCTCCTGCTATCAATAGCGTAGTTCTAGGTTGGGGGGCTAGCTTGTCACATAGATCTCTCAAAAAGTCAGCTTGACCCTCATTTGGGGCGTATATATTAACAAGGGTAATCTCCACATCTGATAGTGTGCCTTGCAGAATGAGGAATCTACCTTCTGGGTCTACGGTCTGTTTTTGAAGTGTGAATTTGACATTTTGTCTAAATAAGATGGCTACCCCTTTTTTTTTAGTGGAGCAGGATGCATAATATGCCTGGGGGTAGTTTCTCTGAAAGGTGTTAGGGGGCGATATCGTATTAATGTGCGTTTCTTGTAAGAATAGCACATCTCCTTTTGTTTTTTTTAATTCTTGTAAGGCGAGCTTTCTTTTGATTGCTGAGTTAAGTCCCCTAACATTTAGGGACACTAGTCCCTAAGTGTTGTATTTGGAGCCATTAAGTGTTGTATTTGGAGCCATTTTCGGAGCCATCCAGCAAACAGCTCCAGGACTTTCCGGATACAGTCGGGTCCCCTCTTTCCCATAAGCTTTAGGCTCTGCGTTCAAATCCTTTCACCAGGTCAAAGGGGTCTCCACTTCTTTGCTGCGCTGGGATGTGTAGATCCTTGTAGCTCCAGGGGCATGCGCCCTCTTTGTGGACAGGTAGGTATGTGTTCCCCGCCGGGGGAAGACCAGCGTTCCTCATCTCGTATGTGTCTCAGAAGCTCGTAAGGGGGGGGGGGGGCAATAGGTCGTCCAAACATATAAATTTTGCCGGGAGTAGTCTTTTCCTCTCCAGGTGACATTTCTCAGTCCTCACCTGCCTGGTTACGTTGGGTGGCTATTCTCTGAGAGGAGCGTGGTCCCCTCTCTGTTGGCCTGTGATCTGGGTCTCCGTCCGTATCTTCAGGGGCAATTCCACCTCCATTCTTGTGGTGGATACCGAGCCCCTTTAGGAATCTTTGTATCTCTTCCGGGTAGGAAAGGGTGTGGAATTTGCCTCCAGCCTGGGCCACAATTTTAAAAGGGAATCCCCAGCGATATTTAATCTTGTTGTCCCTTAATTTTAGTGTGAGGGGTCTGAGCTCTCTCCTGCGGTCTACTGTACGTTTTGAGAGATCACTGTATATCTCAATATGTACATTCCGGAACTGGATGTGTCCTTTCTCCCTGCTCGCCGTCAGTATTTTCTCCTTTGTGGAGTAATAATGGAACCTGACCAGTATATCTCTGGTCCTCTTGGGGTCCGTGGACCTAGGTCCGAGGGCCCTATGGGCTCTGTCCATCTCTAGCTTTTAAGGAGTTAGGTCAGGTACCAGATGAATAAAGAGGTCTGATAGGTATGTGTGCAGCTGTTCAGTCTCCACTGTTTCTGGGACATACCTCAGTCTCAAGTTCTGCCGCCGATCGCGGTTTTCCTGGTCCTCGGCACTTTCCTTGAGCCCTCTGATCTCCCAGTGCAGGCGGTTGATCTCGTCCTCCGCGGAGGACTGAGCCTGCTCCAGTGTTTCCACTGTGTTTGCCAGCCCATCTGTTTTGACCGTTAGGAGATTCAAGTCTGCCCTTAGGGTGTTAATGGCTTTACCCAAATCATCCCGAAACTCCTTCCTCATTCTGGAGATTCAAGTCCGCCCTTAGGGTGTTAATGGCTTTACCCAAATCATCCCGAAACTCCTTCCTCATTCTGGTGAAGAGGTTTTCTAAATATGTTTTGTTCACATCTATGTTTTCAATTTCCTGCTCGTGCGCCCCGCTCGGGCCCACCCGCGTGTCGGCTAAGCCGCCATCTTGGGAGGTCTCGCAACTCCCCGCGGTCCGCTGGCTTTGTGGGAAGTAGCTCGTCACTGACTGCTGAGCTGCCTTCTTATTTTTGCCGCTCATGCTGGCTACCTTCCCCTCCGCTTGTATGTATTTATTGGGGGGGTTTAGATGTAGAGATGCCGCAGGAACTGTGGGGTCTTTTTAGTGCAGTAGGATAGGATTGTTTGTTTAGTCTAGTACAGCTTGTCTGGGTAGATATGGGGTTATTGGACCCAGGGGTTCTGGCCTTAGGGCTGTGTTTCTGACCTGCAGGTCGTTCTCTCTGAGGCACCTTTGTGTGGTGGTGGTGCTTCCACGTGGTGGTGCTCCCCCAAGATTGCCGCCTCCTCCCTCACCACGCTACTGAGGCCTATGGCTCCCTTCACTAGTGGGTCCCCTCCCGGTGTTCTTCACTCCCAGCAGGGCCCTAGGTCAGGTTTGTACCTTTTATTTACGTGTGCCGTCCTGGGGGGGGGAGCTGGACCCGTAACGGGGGGTCTCCGCTCGCGCCTTTCCTCACGGCCTCAGGCGGCCACAGCGGGCGCTTCTCTTACCCCACAGGGGGTCGGGGTTCCGTCCCCGATCACCGCTGATTCCCCTCTATTCTTGGCTCCTCGGGGCGCGCGGAGTCCCGTCGCCTCTCGTCTCCGGAGTCTCTCCGTCAGATTTGAATTTTGCGGGCTGCAGAGGGGAAAGTCCCGCACCGGGGGCAGTGGGTCTCCGACACAGCTCTCCGGGACGCCGGAGCCAGCCACTTCGGAGCCCAGCTAGTCACCGGAGCAAAGTCTTTGGGGGTTCACTTAGGGATTCCTCCGCTTCTCCTGATTATTTTATAATTTAATATGCTTCGTTAGTGCTATTCATTCAGAGGGGGTCGGGAGCGTCTCTTTCAAGCTGCCATTCCCCTTGACGTCACCGGAAGTCTCCGGCTTTTGAGATTTTTAATGTTTTTATTGCGTCCGCCAGCTCTTTTTGGGTAATTTTTGCGTTAAGCATTTGATTCTCCTCCTCTGTCAGTGTTGGTAGGAGGCAATCGGACAGGTAATTACTAATAGGTTCAGTGGCTGGTGTCCCCGTGTTCCCACCCTGAGCCTTGAGGTTATAAAGTTTAATATAAAATGCGGTAAGTTCCTCCGCTATTTTCTGTTCGTTATAGATTATTTCTCACAATTAAATTTTATCGCTGTGATCTGGGAACGCTTCTGTATACCTCTTAGTTTGCTCGCCAAAAGTCTGTCAGCCTTATTGCCCTTGTCATAGTATTTCTGACTAGTCCATGTAAGAGCTTTTTCTACTTCTTCCATTTGGGCTTGTTTTAGCTCATTCCTGGCTGCGGTCAAGGTTTTATAAATCTTTTTCGAGAGGTTGGGTTTGTGCTGTTGTTCCAGCTTAATTATTTTAGTTGTAACAACTAGTGACATACCGCTCACCTCAATATTGAATACCAACTCTATGATAGGGATGACAGACATACATATATAAGGAGACAAAGGATGCTCCTAAAAAGATCCCACTTTAATGCACAGCAAAGCCGAAAATAGTCCACAGGTATAGTAACCCACTAGAGTAATGATAAGGCTATAAGGGTACAATTAAGTAACCGCTCCCAACACTGTGGGAGGACAATTACCACTAAAATGCCCTAGGGCAAAAATAATAAATGATTTATTGATATTCAGAAGTCGACGTAGTAACACACACTCAAAATAACCATAAAAACAATTAAAACATAAATCACGGGTGAGGCAGGGTAAGGGGATATTATTATAAGATGAATTCCCAAATATTAGTGTATGTCCCCTTACCAGTACCAGGTGGTAGTGTGAGACACAATGGTAAATACAAATGATAGGCAATAGAGAATGCTAGAGCCTCTGGTCTCAGGGTATGGTGGAGGTTGCACTAATCATTGCATGCTGTGATTGATCTGCTCAGTATCAATAGTTGGATATCACACTGACAGTAGGTAGTGATGCATGCAGAGTAGTGAATGCAAATAAATGTGCCACTGTCATATATCACAAAACCTATATAGGTACTAGGTCACATGATCAATGATTAATTAAATCATTAGTGCACATTATACCACATTATATAAATGAACCGCGGCATGTGCATCAAAAACCGGACCTGATATATGCATAAACTACCTCTGCTAGGCAGTTAACAACTCGAACAACCCCACACAAACTACCAGGAACAGTCTCACCCGTGACTCCTCCTACACGACGTCAACGTGGTGACGTCATGCCGACGATCGTTTCGCGCATAAGGGGCTGGCGCTTTTTCAAGGTTCAGCCTCACCCGTGATTTATGTTTTAATTGTTTTTATGGTTATTTTGAGTGTGTGTTACTGCGTCGACTTCTGAATATCAATAAAGCATTTATTATTTTTGCCCTAGGGCATTTTAGTGGTAATTGTCCTCCCACAGTGTTGGGAGCGGTTACTTAATTGTACCCTTATAGCCTTACCATTACTCTAGTGGTTTACTATACCTGTGGACTATTTTCGGCTTTGCTGTGCATTAAAGTGGGATCTTTTTAGGAGCATCCTTTGTCTCCTTATATATGTATAATTATTTTAGTTGTCAGATCTGTTATTAATTTCACCTTGGCCTTTCTGTGGGATGCAATTGAAATAAAAGTTCCCCTAATTGCTGCCCTATGGGCTTCCCACAGAACCGCCGGAGAGTCTACTATGCCCCAGTTGAGAGCGAAGTACTCCCTAAGAGCCTTTTTAATTTCTTTTTCTACCTCCGGGTGGTTCAGTAGGGAGTCGTTCAGCTTCCAAGTGTAGGCGTTTAATCTATGAAATGGGGTGGATAGGGTTAATGTGATGGGGGCGTGATCTGACCATGTAATGGGGCCTAAGTCCGAATTTGTGCAGGCTTCCAGGATATATTTGGTAGCAAAAAAATAGTCTATACGAGAGTATGACTGGTGGGGTGCGGAATAGAATGTGTAATCTTTTTGGCCCTGGTGTTGGATTCTCCAGATGTCCATTAAGGAATATTCCTTGGTGATTGTTTTAAATTGTTTCTCCATCCTCTGAGGTGGAGCTCTGTGTTGGCCTTGTTGGCCTGAGGTTCTGTCCTCCGCAGAGTTTATGGCCATATTAAAGTCTCCGCCCACAATCAACGAAGATAGGTAGGTAGGGTCAACCTTTTCTAACACTGCTTTCAGGAATTCCGTTTGATTATCATTTGGCGCGTAGATGTTGATCAGAGCGAACGGCGAGCCAGCCAGTGAGCCATATACCATTAGAAATCTACCCTCTGGGTCTGAAGTGGTTTTGGTGATATTGAATGGGGTTCCTTGTCGGAGCAGGATCGCTACTCCCCGCTTTTTACTGTTAAATGACGAGAAGAAACCCGTAGGGAATACATTGCTAATCAATTTGGGCAGCTCTTGGGATGTAAAGTGCGTCTCTTGGAGGAAGATGATATCTCCCTTGGACTTTTTCAGCTCTTGGAGCGCCAGTCGTCTTTTTCTATTATTATTCAGGCCCTTTACGTTTAGTGATACAAGTTTAATTGCGGACTGACTAGCCATTTGGGCGAGAGAGTTTAGTGTCCATCGGGGTCTCGCCCTTCCCACCGGGGAGATCCTGGTTCGTTGGTTCAGAGAACCTTTTTAACGCTTCTTGATGGTGCTGTTTGAGTATGGGTGTCAGGCCCGCCCGACGAGGGGTTGGGTGGGAGGAGGGCAGGGAAGTTCGAGAGGGGGGGGGAATAGGCTGCTGGGACAGGGTCAGCAGCAAGAGGCAAAGTGGGACGAGGTCAGCTAAGGACCTCCAATAAGTACGGCCGGGATTGGCTACCGGCATTAGGGCTTAAGGCCCAATGGGGGGGGGAATCCGATGGTTCAGGCATGGGCGTGCAGGGAAGGTGCGGACCCTTGTACTTGCTTAGTGTAAGCTCTACCTTAGTTTAAGAGGGGGGGGAGGGGCGGAAATGGGAGGGGGGGAAAGGGGTCAAAGGGACGCAGGTCCCGAAACGCGTCAGAGTTACTATGTACTCCTTTTGACCACTTAATAAACCTTTTTATATCCGATACTGGTTTGCAGCCCCCATTGTTTGCACGGTTGTGCTCCGCCACTGTACCCTATGGGACTACTCTCTGCAATTACGTCTGGCGTGACGCACACACAAATCAAGGACTGAGCTGTGCTTCAAGGGAGTTCCTCACATTGATCGTTTGATTGGTATGTACTTTTGTTTTGCTGGGGGTCTATACAGGACCTTTATGGTATATATAGAGATCTGTGTTAGCCGTCCAGCGTAACTAGTACACTCCTATGTTTATATCATCCTAATGAGTCTCCTTAGCTCTTATACATGCTCTAATGCCTTGGTTACATATTTTATTACTCTGAATATGCATGTATGTTCCTAGGACAGCAGAGCCCTGAATATTGGGATAATATCCCTCACCCACTACGGTCAAGCTTATAGGTTTTGGACATGGGGAAGGCGTGGGGAGGGGAGGGAAAACTCCTAGCATAGCCATAACATGGAGATCTTTCTGACAATCCTTAAAACCAGTGTAATAAACGTGAGAACAACTCTTAACAAGCTCAGTACATGAAAAGCATTATAACCTCTCTTTTTGTCAGACGGTCAAGCTTATAGGTTTTGGACCTGGGAAAAGAGGGGGAGATGGGGGGGGTGGGGAGATAGGGGGGAGGGGGAGACCTGGGTTGACAGGTAACACAACAGCACATTGCATTAATGTTTTTAGGTATCATGCTGAACATAAACGGAATACTTCCTACGCTTGCTGGTCGGGGAAGAGGGGGGGAGGGATGGGGCTCTTACATTTAGTGAAGTTAATATCCGAGGATCCTTATGACATTTCTATTTGATCTATGTGGCCCACCGTGTGCCTTCCTCAGAGGTTTGACAACGTATTTTATTACTGCAGGCAGCATCATTAGTATGGGGCCGTGCGGCCATATCTTCTGCGGCGGAAGGGCAGGCTTATGGGCTTTGGAGCGTGAGGGGGGGGAGGGGGAAGGGGGGAGAGAAAAGGGAGTACATTATATTATAACACATACAACTTTTCTCAACTTCAACATTCATCAACTGAGGAACAGGTTTTTTTTTTTTTACATAACTCAACTGTGGCATAGGGACGGCTTAGCACTAGATCCATGTGGCCAGCTAATCTAGTCTGTCAGTTACTGTAATAGTGTCACTGCCGCTGCTTCCATTATCGAAGTCATTTGGGCTTCCTGTCTTGTGCAGGGCTCATTAGGCAGCTTCCCAGTTAACTAGTAATTCCTAGTCCGGGGGGGTGGGGAGGGTAGCAACAGTCGTGCGAACCGAGCCTGGGGTCCATAGTCCTGTACCCGGGCCTTAGACAGATTAAATTTTGCTACTTACAGTTAGTAGATCGCAGTGCTGTTGTCGGAGCATCGCGCTCCCCTCCTATCCCACCCACAAATCCCCCCGCCAACCCCTAAAGCCCAGCCGGACCTCAGCACTCTTCAACTGCCATCCGGTCAGCGGCAAAAGTTATAGTAGCTTCAGCTGGGGGCTGCCTCCGATCGTCAGGGGTCGGATTCTGAAGCTATGCGTCTGGCTGGGTCTGGTGTGGTTCTTGAGCCGTCATGTGCTCCCGTCTTCGCTGTGGACTACGGTGCTTCTCATCTGTTCTTAGACTGCCTTGGCGCCGCCGTTCTCCTCGTGGGACGGGTGCTGCGTGGTTCCGCGTCCTCCCGGTGCGGTGGGTCTTGTAGTTGCTCCGTTGTCCAGGAAAGCGGCGGGGGCAGACCAGGGCTTTCACGAATGGGGCCATGTCCTCAGGGCGGCGGATGGTTAGGAATTTGCCGTCATAGCTTACCGTAAGCTTGAACGGAAAGCCCCAGCGGTACTTCACCTCCTTGTCCCGGAGGAATGAGGTCAAGGGCTTCATTTCTCTCCTTCGGTCGACTGTTATCCGTGACAGGTCGTTGAAAATTTGGAGAGTTTCATTTTGGAAAGGTAGTGACTCTTTCCCTCTGCAGGCGGTGATGATCTTCTCCTTTACTGTATAGCTGTGTAATCTTATGATTACATCGCGTCGCCGGTTGGGATCTTCTGATCTGGGAGCTACCCCCGGTGGGCCCTATCCATCTCTAGGTCCATGTCCTCTAGCGGGCCGCAGAGCGATGTGAACAGTTCCGCAAGATAGGGACGAAGCTGGCCAGGTAAGACCGTCTCCGGTACATTTCTTATGCGCAGATTCTGGCGCCTGTCCCTATTTTTTTGGTCTTCCTGCCCGTCTTTGAGACGGGAGATCTCCTCTCCTAGCCGGATGATTTCTTCTTCGGCTGCTGTTTGTCTTGCCAGGGACTCCTCCAGTCCACCTTCCAGAGTCGTTGTCCTCTCTGTTAGGCCAGACATCTCCTGTTTAATCTCCGCTACTGCTGCTTTGATTTCTGCTGCAGGGATGTTTGGAGCTTGACATGCATGGTGGAGAATAGGCTCTCCAGGTAGGATCGGGTGATCGGTTCCTCTATCTCCATTTCAAGAGTTGCATGGGCTTTCGTACCCATATTTAGAGCTGCTTGCGGCTCTTGTGAGCCTCGTGGTCCGCCACCCTCTTGGTATCTGGACTCTTCTGTGTCGGAGAGAAGAACCGTGACACCGCCGGTGCTGCGGGCTTCTTTGTGTGTTTGGACATGCTCCGATCTCTCCAAGTAATGGGGGTATGTTTTTGAGCCTTGAATTTCTGGTTTGGGAGCGTTATTTATTAAGTTTTAGCCGGTGGGTCCGCGGAGCTCCCCTCCTACACCCCCACTCCTGATGACATCATCGGAAACCCATCCCTTTAGCACATTTTTAATGGATCATCAATATTCAGTATTGTCATAGACAACTTAGGATCTGGCTGTGGTTTTTTTTTTTTAGGGAAGCTGTGTCTTTAACTGAAACGGGAGGTGGCCAACTAGGATCCAGATGGAACGCAGGCTGAAACACATGACATGAAGATAGCTCCTACTCAGAAAGCTCTTATTCAGACCACAGCTCTGATCAGACACTCTCTTCACAGTGGGGGCGCAGGCAGGCTCAGGAGGGATCAGGTAGGGCGCAAGAAGGCGGGCAGCCAATATCTTCAACTGGTTTAGCCAACAAAATAGTCAGTGGGTCCATAGAAATGGACACATCCGTTATTTCTTTTTTTAATAGATTGGATAACGATCCAATATTTCTATTGCCGGACACGTCCACCAAATGTGGACCATATCGCTTCTCTGCCCACAACCCCTCCAGCACAGATCAGACACCACAGGGTAGATTTGCTTCAGCCGCCATGGCGTGAGGTACCAATGAATACAATTTTATATATATTTTCTTTAGTTGCTGTGCATATGGAAGTTTTTCAGCAAACTCCCATATATCCTCCCAATCATCCCTGTCAATTTCTATTTTCAAATCCGCTGCCCATTTGAGCATGCAGTCATGATCATGTGAATTGACCAAGGCCTCCAAACTGGCTTTTATTCTAGTTATCAAACCTTTTTGATAACTACCTCTCCTACATAGTGCTTCAAAACTTGTGAAGGGAGTAAATTCTAATTTTGGGGACATTTTTGGAAAAAAATTCTGATCTGTAGATATTTAAACATACTAAGGTCTGGTGCCTCATACCTAGTTAGGAACTCTTGGAAACTAGAAAGTTTTCCTTTATGCACTAGGTCGGCAACTACTCTAATATGTTTAGCTTTAATTTGGTCGAATTGTTTATAATCACAGCCTGGGGGGAAATTGGGATTATTAAAAAGCGGAGTGAGTTGCGAAACGGGAGACACAAGATTAAATTTGCCCTTAGACTTGCTCCAAATCTCCCAGGTTAATCTCGTCGGATCTAGCTCAAACATTTTGGCGTACACCTCCTTATCCAGTGCCCATAGGGACACTGGCAGAGAAGACGTTCTAGCATATTGGGATTCTATGGCTAACCAACAATATTGTGTTGGATCAGCGTTCCACATCACCACCTGCCTTAGTTGGGCAGCTTGGTAGTATTTCGAGATATCTGGGACACCCAAACCTCCTCTTGTCTTTAAAGCCATCATCACCGATCTAGCTGTTCTAGGCCTTTTACCTTGCCAAATAAAATTAAATATTCTATTTGGGAAATTTTTCAGTTCGGATCCCGGTATCCGGACTGGGAGAGTCTGGAAATGATATAATAACCTAGGGAGTATATTCATCTTGACTGATACTATTCTCCCAATCCATGACACCTGATATCCTTCCCGCTTTGCCAGATCCCTTTTAATCTTATCAAACAATGGTGGATAGTTGCCTTGATATAGGGAGTGGTAGTTCCTAGACACATTTACTCCCAGATATTTAATATGTGAGGAACTCCATCTGTAGCTGAAATTCAGTTTTGGTAATTTTATCTCTGGATCTGAAAGATTCAGATTAAAAGACTGTGACTTGTCACTGTTCATTTTATATCCAGAGATTTTTCCAAAGTCTGATAGCGCCTTTTGGAGGTTGGGTAAAGAAGTCTGAGGGCTTGCTAAAGTCAGAATAATATCGTCTGCGAATAATGAGATTTTATCATTTGTTTTCCCAATCACTATATACAATGTATATTACTATTTGCTCTTATTTTAGCAGCCAATGGCTCAATCGTTAGAGCGAAGAGAGGAGGAGATAATGGGTACCCTGGTCTCGTACCATTTAAAAAAAAAAATTTCCCCAAACATTTTTATTAGGCATAATCATCTTTACAGACATTGGTTTTACATTATCAGTGTTGGCCTAATACAGTTGTATTTTCCTTGTTCATGTGGTTTTACATTATCAGTGTTGGCCTAATACAGTTGTATTTTCCTTGTTCATGTGGGGGGAGAGAGAAAGAAAGGAAAGATCCCCTAAGGCCACGTCATGGTCTCTGGGGTGTGGAAAAAGAAAGAGAGGAGGGGGGGGGGGGGAAGAGGGAGTCATTCCACCCTCGTCCGGCCGGGTCCCGGCATCCATCCTTCATGGCTCTACTGTGGTTCAGATCCGTCTGGGGTTGTATCCTGATTTAGTTCGGATTAATGGGTTAACCAGGGTTCCCAGATTTTATAGAAACCTTCAGTTGAGCAGTTCAAGAAGGCCGTGAGTTTTTCCAAACTCATAACATCGTTAACTCTTTTTTTCACTAGCTGTTTGGTGGGGGGCGCTATCTTCTTCCAAGAGTATGCGACTGAACACCTTGCTGCTGTTAGAATAAAGGAGATTAATTTCCATACTGGGCGATCGATGTCCTCTATCGGCCTGCCCAGTAGGAAGGTCAGTGGATCTATAGGAATTGTGAGGCCTGTGACCTCTTTTATCAAATCTTGTACCGTAAGCCAGTATTTCTGAATTTCTGGACATGACCACCAGATATGGGCCATGTCCCCTCTATGTCCACAGCCTCTCCAGCATAGATCTGAGGCCAGAGGGTAGATTTGTTTTAACCTCACTGGGGTAAGATACCAATGATACATTATTTTATAGATGTTTTCCTTCACCGTGGTACAGATGGAAGTTCCTGAGGCTGCGTCTCATATTTCCTCCCAGTCCTCTCTGTCAATAACTATGTCCAATTCCACTTCCCATTTAAGCATATAGTCGTGAGTGGTAGAGTTCACCGGATTCTCCATGCCGGCATATATTTGTGTTATTAGACCTTTTTGATGTACTCCTTCGCGACAGAGTTTCTCAAATTTTGTGAGAGGGGGAATTTCAATGATGGGGACATTTTTTGTAGAAAGTGTCGAATTTGGAGAAACTTAAATGTATCCAGGTGGGGTAATTTTAATTTGGTTCGCAATTCTTGGAGACTCAGGAACTGTCCATCGCTCAGCAGGTCCGCGATCGCTCTGATCCCCATTGTTTTAAATAGGTCGAATTGTCGGGTTTCACACCCTGGTGGGAATTTAGGGTTGTCAAATATTGGAATGAGCTGAGAGCAAGGGGACGAGAGTAAGAATTTAGTTTTAGTTTTTGCCCATATGTCCCAAGTATGTTTCATTGCCACCAGCCCGAATTTGGGCGCCATGTCATTTCCCCTGTCACCGCTCCAGAGAAAAGCTGGTAGAGAAGGCGTTCTGGAGTAATGAGATTCAATTGCTAGCCAACATAGCTTGTCTGGGTCCGAGTTCCACATTACCGCCTGTTTTAATTGGGCAGCTTGGTAATATCTATTAATGTCTGGGACCCCCAGTCCTCCTTTTGTCCTAGACGCCATAAGAACCGACCTAGCTACCCGGGGTCTCCTTCCGTTCCAAATAAATTGGAGGATTTTATTTTGGATAGTTTTTAATTCAGAACCAGGGACATGGATTGGGAGCGTCTGGAAATAATATAATAATCGGGGGAGTATATTCATTTTAACTGAGATCATTCTCCCGATCTATGAGATCTGGTATTTTTCCCATTTATCCAGATCTTTTTTAATTTTCCTAAATAGGTTGGGATAATTATTTTGGTATAGGGAGCAATAGTGCCTCGATACATGTACTCCCAGGTATTTGATGTATATAGGGCTCCACTTATAATTAAAGTTTGATTTCAATGTCCGCATCTCTGGTTCTGATAGATTTAAGTTGAGGGCTTCTGACTTATCACTGTTAATTTTGTATCCTGATATTTTGCCAAATTCCTTTAATTCTTTGTGTAAGTTGGGAAGGGAGATCTGGGGCTGCGTTAATGTTAATATGATATCGTCTGCGAACAATGAGACTTTATAGTTTATTCCGCCAATTGGTACCCCTGTATATTTATATTGTCTCGTATTTTAGACGCTAGTGGTTCGATTGTTAGGGCGAAGAGGAGAGGGGACAAAAGGCATCCCTGTCTCGTTCCATTTTCCATTTCAAATTTTTTTGCTGTACCCCCCGGGAGTTTCACCACTGCACACGGGCAGCAGTACAGCGCTCGGACTCCCGCTAGATACGCATCTTTTAAGCCGAATTTCTGCATTGTTTTGTCAAGAAATAGCCAATCAATTCAATCGAACGTCTTCTCTGCGTCCAGGCTTAACAGAACCGCTTTGGTAGCTGTGAGGTGGGCATGATCAACTATATTTATAATTTTGCGGGTGTTGTCTGAGGCTTGTCTGCCAGATACAAACCCCACCTGGTCGTTGTGAATTAATCTCGGTAGGATGGGATTCAGTCTATTTGCCAGGATTTTGCTGTATAGCTTAAGATCGTTATTTAGTAGGGAGATTAGTCGGTAGCTCCCACATAGCAGTGGGTCCCTACCCTCTTTGTGGATGATGGCGAGATTGGCCTGGGTCATTGATGGGGGGATTGGGCTGCCCTCCATGAATTAATTGAATAAGCTGAGTAGGTGTTTAGTTAGGATCGGGGAGAATCTTTTGTAATAAACATTGGAGAAGCCGTCGGGGCCAGGGGCTTTTGAGATATTTTTTTTTGTTTCAATTTTTTTATTTTTTTATCAGGGTACACAACAGATAGTAAACTTTGTTGTACATAGATTGGATAAACATTGATATTTGCATATATTAATAAAAACATCCGTATTCCGTTTTCTTTATTCAGATAGGTGTTTATCTAAATGTTTGTATGTCTGAATGCTCGTACGTTTCTGCTGTTATGGTTCTAACTAGGAAGCTGCCGCTTCCGTGTGTCCTGTTTTTAGTAGTATAGTAGAGAAAAGAAAAGGTGGAGAGCAGAGAAAGAGAGAGGAGAGAAAAAAGAAGGGAGATAAGGGGGGGGGAGAGAGGTGCTGCGGGATGGCGTCCAGTTTTGTATATATCCTGCCTTTTCCTTTAGGAATTTATTATGTACCTGACCAAATTTCCCATGTCTTATGGAACTTATCCATCTTTTGGGTCAGTTTTTCCGTAAGAAGTTCCATTGTCTTTATTTCTCGCATTCTGCGGAGTACGGTCTGTTTAGCAGGGGCATTCACCTTCTTCCACGCTGCAGCAACGGAACAACGTGCCGCCGTGAGCACATGGCTCACCATCTTACTCTCTGCTGTGTCTAATTCGTCAATTGGCTTGGCCAGCACCATGGTCAGCGGGTCCACCTCAATCTCTACCCCCAGGTACTCTCGGATTAGTGTTTGAATCATGACCCAGAACACCTGAATCTTGGGGCAGTTCCACCAGATATGAGCCATGTCTCCTCTTTGCCCGCAACCCCTCCAACACAAATCTGGGGTCCCGGGGAAGATCTGGCTCAACCTATTCGGGGTTAGGTACCAGTAAAATATAATTTTATAGATGTTCTCTTTAATGGTAGTACAAATCGATGTTTAGGATGCTGCCTCCCAGATATCCTCCCAGTCTTCTCTATCAAACTCTATATTTAAATCCTCTGCCCATTTGGACATATACCTGTGTTGGGAACAGCCTGTTGATCGCGCCAGGCCCAGATATATTTCCCAGATCAATCCTTTAGCATAGTACCCTTTCCTGCACAGTCGTTCAAAATTTGTTAGCTGCTGGAAAGCCTTATCTTTGGATACTGTTTGCAGGTAGTGCCTGATTTGTAAAAAGCCAAATATTGGGAGGTTTGTCGTTTGATATTTTTTTTCCAGTTCTTGGGTCAGCAAGAGCCTACCTTGCCCAGAGAAATCCTCTGCTATCATCATCTTCAGCTGTTTAAATTTACTGAGTCTCTGTGGGAACCCGCCGGGGGGAAATTCTTGGTTATCGAATATGGGTGTTAATAGGGAATGGGTGAGCCGTCAAGCCATATTTGTCTTTATTTTTGGTCCATACTCTCCATGTACATTTCATTGCTCCCAGTTTTAATGTTTCCGAGAGGATCTCTCTACCCCGCACAGTCCACAGGGTGGCCGGGAGTGAGAGGGGTCTCGCGTAGGAAAACTCTATCCCTGTCCAACAGCTTGTAGTTGGGTCATTGTTCCACATTATCACTTGTTTCAGTTGGGCCGCCAAATAATATTTAATGATATCTGGGACTGCCAAGCCTCCACATTCTTTTGGTGCTAACATTACGGTTCTAGCTACTCTTGGTCTTTTGTTTTGCCAAATGAATTGAAAAATTCTGTTTTGTATATTCTTTAATTCCGACATTGGGATATCAATTGGGAGAGTCTGGAAGTAATACAGAAGTCTTGGCAGGATATTCATTTTGACCGTAGCTATTCTGCCTAACCAAGATATCTGGTATTCATTCCAGCTCTGTAAGTCTTTTTTTAGCCTCTCAAATAGGGGCGGATAGTTATATTGATATGGTGATTTGTACTCCCGTGTTATTTGGATTCCCAAGTATTTGATTTTCGTGGAACTCCACTTATAATTAAAATTTAATTGTAGCAGTTTGGCCTCGGGATTAGGTAGAGATACATTTAATGCTTCCGACTTATCCATATTGATTTTATACCCCGAGATTTTGCTAAATGTATCTAATTGTGAATGTAAATTCGGGAGTGAAGTCAAGGGGTTGGCTAGAGTTAAAATAATGTCGTCAGCAAAAAGGGATATCTTGTAATCCGTATCTCCAATTGTAATGCCACTTATATTGTTGTCCTCTCTGATTGTTGTTGCCAAGGGTTCTATAGAGAGGGCAAACAGAAGTGGAGACAAGGGACATCCCTGTCTAGTACCATTCCTAATGTTTATAGGGTTCGAGTTTCCTCCTGGGAGTTTCACTACAGCCGTGGGAGTTTTATAGAGGGCTCTAACCCCCTCAAGATATGGGCCCTTAAATCCAAATTTAATTAATGTTTGGTCTTAAAATTCCCATCTGATCCTGTCAAACGCCTTTTCCGCGTCTAAACGTAACAGGATGGCTTTCGTGGATGAGAGATGTACATGGTCGATTATGTTTATAATTTTTCTCGTATTATCTGAGGCTTGTCTGCCTGAAATAAATACGACTTGGTCCTTGTGGATCAGGCCTGGGAGAATGGGAGTTAGTCTGTTAGCTAGGATTTTGCTATAAAGTTTTAGGTCCGAATTAAGGAGGGCTATGGGGCGATAATTACCACACTGTAGTGGGTCTCTCCCTTCCTTTGGTATGAGTGCCAAATTCGCTCTAGACATAGAAGCGGGGATAGCCGTTCCCTCCAGAAACTCATTAAACATATCCAGGAGATGTGGTGCCAAGATCAATTTAATTTTTTTATAGTATTGATTGGAAAACCCATCCGGGCCTGGGGTTTTACTAGGTTTTAGTTGTGAGATGGTTTCTAGTAAATCATCCTGCGCGATTTCTTTATTTAGCTCTAGTAAGTCAGCTTCTGAAAGGCTTGGAAGGTTACATGACGCTAGGTACTTAGTAATAGCTTCTGCATTTGAGGAGCTGTTTTGGGGGAAGTTCAAATTATATAGTTTGGAGTAGAAGTCTGAGAATGTGGCCGCTATCTGTTTTTCGCAATATGTTTTGATGCCCGTCTTTGTTTGTATGACGGATATTTGGGATTTGGTTCTCAGACCTCTTAATTTAGATGCTAATAACCGGTCGGCCTTATTTCCTTTGTCATAATATTTCTGCTTCGTCCACCTCAGCGCCCTCTCCACTTCATCTATTTGTATCTGCCTGAAATCAGATCTAGCCTTGTCCAGTACTTTGCGTAGTTGTTTTGAGGGATTAGCTTTATGTTTATGTTCTAGGAGTTTAACTTTCTCCGCTAATTCGTCGTACAATTTCTGTTTTTGCTTTTTCTTATATGATGCTATGGAAATTATATTCCCTCGAATCGTGGCCGTATGGGCCTCCCATAGCATCGCTGATGACTTTACAGAGCCCTTGTTCAGCGCAAAATATTCTCTGAGCTTTTGCTTAATCTCTATATCTACATCTATTTGGTTTAACAGAATCGTTTAGTTTCCAATTATAATGATTATATTTATAGAAGGGGAGGGAGAACGTCAGCGAGACCGGAGCGTGGTCCGACCATGTTATAGAACCTATGTCCGACTGGGAGGTTGCCTGAAAGATATCTTTAGTACCCAGAAAATAATCAATCCTTGAATAGGTCTGGTGCGGGGGAGAAAAATACGAATAGTCCCTCTGGCCCTGATGCTGCGCCCGCCAAATATCTATCAGCGAAAACTCTTTCAGTATGTTCTGAAACCTTTTGGCATTTTTGGTCGTAATGCGTGGGTGGGGAGTACCCAATGGGCTTGTCCTTTCTTGATCAGGTGCTACAAGCATATTAAAATCTCCTGCTATCAATAGCGTAGTTCTAGTTTGGGGGGCTAGCTTGTCACATAGATCTCTCAAAAAGTCAGCTTGACCCTCATTTGGGGCGTATATATTAACAAGGGTAATCTCCACATCTGATAGTGTGCCTTGCAGAATGAGGAATCTACCTTCTGGGTCTAAGGTCTGTTTTTGAAGTGTAAATTTGACATTTTGTCTAAATAAGATAGCTACCCCTTTTTTTTTAGTGGAGCAGGATGCATAATATGCCTGGGGGTAGTATCTCTGAAAGGTGTTAGGGGGCGATATCGTATTAAAGTGCGTTTCTTGTAAGAATAGCACATCTCCTTTTGTTTTTTTTAATTCTTGTAAGGCGAGCTTTCTTTTGATTGCTGAGTTAAGTCCCCTAACATTTAGGGACACTAGTTTAAGTGTTGTATTTGGAGCCATTTTCGGAGCCATCCAGCAAGCAGCTCCAGGGCTTTCCGGATACAGTCGGGTCCCCTCTTTCCCATAAGCTTTAGGCTCTGCGTTCAAATCCTTTCACCGGGTCAAAGGGGTCTCCACTTCTTTGCTGCGCTGGGATGTGTAGATCCTTGTAGCTCCAGGGGCATGCGCCCTCTTTGTGGACAGGTAGGTATGTGTTCCCCGCCGGGGGCAGACCAACGTTCCTCATCTCGTATGTGTCTCAGAAGCTCATAAGGGGGGGGGGGGGGGCAATAGGTCGTCCAAACATATAAATTTTTCCGGGAGTAGTCTTTTCCTCTCCAGGTGACATTTCTCAGTCCTCACCTGCCTGGTTACGTTGGGTTGCTATTCTCTGAGAGGAGCGTGGTCCCCTCTCTGTTGGCCTGTGATCTGGGTCTCCGTCCGTATCTTCAGGGGCAGTTCCACCTCCATTCTTGTGGGGGACACCGAGCCCCTTTAGGAATCTTGGTATCTCTTCCGGGTAGGAAAGGGTGTGGAATTTGCCTCCAGCCTGGGCCACAATTTTAAAAGGGAATCCCCAGCGATATTTAATCTTGTTGTCCCTTAATTTTAGTGTGAGGGGTCTGAGCTCTCTCCTGCGGTCTACTGTACGTTTTGAGAGATCACTGTATATCTCAATATGTACATTCCGGAACTGGATGTGTCCTTTCTCCCTGCTCGCCGTCAGTATTTTCTCCTTTGTGGAGTAATAATGGAACCTGACCAGTATATCTCTGGTCCTCTTGGGGTCCGTGGACCTAGGTCCGAGGGCCCTATGGGCTCTGTCCATCTCTAGCTTTTAAGGAGTTAGGTCAGGTACCAGATGAATAAAGAGGTCTGATAGGTATGTGTGCAGCTGTTCAGTCTCCACTGTTTCTGGGACATACCTCAGTCTCAAGTTCTGCCGCCGATCGCGGTTTTCCTGGTCCTCGGCACTTTCCTTGAGCCCTCTGATCTCCCAGTGCAGGCGGTTGATCTCGTCCTCCGCGGAGGACTGAGCCTGCTCCAGTGTTTCCACTGTGTTTGCCAGCCCATCTGTTTTGGCCGTTAGGAGATTCAAGTCCGCCCTTAGGGTGTTAATGGCTTTACCCAAATCATCCCGAAACTCCTTCCTCATTCTGGTGAAGAGGTTTTCTAAATATGTTTTGTTCACATCTATGTTTTCAATTTCCTGCTCGTGCGCCCCGCTCGGGCCCTCCCGCGTGTTGGCTGAGCCGCCATCTTGGGAGGTCTCGCAACTCCCCGCGGTCCGCTGGCTTTGTGGGAAGTAGCTCGTCACTGACTGCTGAGCTGCCTTCTTATTTTTGCCGCTCATGCTGGCTACCTTCCCCTCCGCTTGTATGTATTTATTGGGGGGGTTTAGATGTAGAGATGCCGCAGGAACTGTGGGGTCTTTTTAGTGCAGTAGGATAGGATTGTTTGTTTAGTCTAGTACAGCTTGTCTGGGTAGATATGGGGTTATTGGACCAAGGGGTTCTGGCCTTAGGGCTGTGTTTCTGACCTGCAGGTCGTTCTCTCTGAGGCACCTTTGTGTGGTGGTGGTGCTTCCACGTGGTGGTGCTCCCCCAAGATGGCCGCCTCCTCCCTCACCACGCTAGAGAGGCCGAGGCCTATGGCTCCCTTCACTAGTGGGTCCCCTCCCGGTGTTCTTCACTCCCAGCAGGGCCCTAGGTCAGGTTTGTACCTTTTATTTACGTGTGCCGTCCTGGGGGGGGGGAGCTGGACCCGTAACGGGGGGTCTCCGCTCGCGCCTTTCCTCACGGCCTCAGGCGGCCACAGCGGGCGCTTCTCTTACCCCACAGGGGGTCGGGGGTTCCGTCCCCGATCACCGCTGATTCCCCTCTATTCTTGGCTCCTCGGGGCGCGCGGAGTCCCGTCGCCTCTCGTCTCCGGAGTCTCTCCGTCAGATTTGAATTTTGCGGGCTGCAGAGGGGAAAGTCCCGCACCGGGGGCAGGAGGTCTCCGACACAGCTCTCCGGGACGCCGGAGCCAGCCACTTCGGAGCCCAGCTAGTCACCGGAGCTAAGTCTTTGGGGGTTCACTTAGGGATTCATCCGCTTCTCCTGATTATTTTATTATTTAATATGCTTCGTTCGTGCTATTCATTCAGAGGGGGTCGGGAGCGTCTCTTTCAAGCTGCCATTCCCCTTGACGTCACCGGAAGTCTCCGGCTTTTGAGATTTTTAATGTTTTTATTGCGTCCGCCAGCTCTTTTTGGGTAATTTTTGCGTTAAGCATTTGATTCTCCTCTGTCAGTGTTGGTAGGAGGCAATCGGACAGGTAATTACTAATAGGTTCAGTGGCTGGTGTCCCCGTGTTCCCACCCTGAGCCTTGAGGTTATAAAGTTTAATATAAAATGCGGTAAGTTCCTCCGTTATTTTCTGTTCGTTATAGATTATTTCTCACGATTAATTTTTTATCGCTGTGATCTGGGAACGCTTCTGTATACCTCTTAGTTTGCTCGCCAAAAGTCTGTCAGCCTTATTGCCCTTGTCATAGTATTTCTGACTAGTCCATGTAAGAGCTTTTTCTACTTCTTCAATTTGGGCTTGTTTTAGCTCATTCCTGGATGCGGTCAAGGTTTTATAAATCTTTTTCGATGGGTTGGGTTTGTGCTGTTGTTCCAGCTTAATTATTTTAGTTGTAACAACTAGTGACATACCGCTCACCTCAATATTGAATACCAACTCTATGATATCAGCTGGTGCAAAGGGGATAGAGATGACAGACATACATATATAAGGAGACAAAGGATGCTCCTAAAAAGATCCCACTTTAATGCACAGCAAAGCCGAAAATAGTCCACAGGTATAGTAACCCACTAGAGTAATGGTAAGGCTATAAGGGTACAATTAAGTAACCGCTCCCAACACTGTGGGAGGACAATTACCAATAAAATGCCCTAGGGCAAAAATAATAAATGATTTATTAATATTCTGAAGTCAACGAAGTAACACACACTCAAAATAACCATAAAAACTATTAAAACATAAATCACAGGTGAGGCAGGGTAAGGGGATATTATTATAAGGTGAATTCCCAAATATTAGTGTATGTCCCCTTACCAGTACCAGGAGGTAGTGTGAGACACAATGGTAAATACAAATGATAGGCAATAGAGAATGCTAGAGCCTCTGGTCTCAGGGTATGGTGGAGGTTGCACTAATCATTGCATGCTGTGATTGATCTGCTCAGTATCAATAGTTGGATACCTGAACCTTGAGAAAGCGCCAGCCCTTATGCGCGAAACGATCGTCGGCATGACGTCACCACGTTGACGTCGTGTAGGAGGAGTCACGGGTGAGACTGTTCCTGGTAGTTTGTGTGGGGTTGTTTGAGTTGTTAACTGCCTAGCAGAGGTAGTTTATGCATAAATCAGGTACGGTTTTTGATGCACATGCTGCGGTTCATTTATATAATGTGGTCTAATGTGCACTAATGATTTACTGAATCATTGATCGTGTCACCTAGTACCTATATAGGTTTTGTGGTATATGACAGTGGCACATTTATTTGCATTCACTACTCTGCATGCATCACTACCTACTGTCAGTGTGATATCCAACTATTGATACTGAGCAGATCAATCACAGCATGAAATGATTAGTGCAACCTCCACCATACCCTGAGACCAGAGGCTCTAGCATTCTCTATTGCCTATCATTTGTATTTACCATTGTGTCTCACACTACCACCTGGTACTGGTAAGGGGACATACACTAATATTTGGGAATTCACCTTATAAGAATATCCCCTTACCCTGCCTCACCCGTGATTTATGTTTTAATTGTTTTTATGGTTATTTTGAGTGTGTTACTGCGTCGACTTCTGAATATCAATAAATCATTTATTATTTTTGCCCTAGGGCATTTTAGTGGTAATTGTCCTCCCACAGTGTTGGGAGCGGTTACTTAATTGTACCCTTATAGCCTTACCATTACTCTAGTGGGTTACTATACCTGTGGACTATTTTCGGCTTTGCTGTGCATTAAAGTGGGATCTTTTTAGGAGCATCCTTTGTCTCCTTATATATGTATAATTATTTTAGTTGTCAGATCTGTTATTAATTTCACCTTGGCCTTTCTGTGGGATGCAATTGAAATAAAAGTTCCCCTAATTGCTGCCCTATGGGCTTCCCACAGAACCGCCGGAGAGTCTACTATGCCCCAGTTGAGAGCGAAGTACTCCCTAAGAGCCTTTTTAATTTCTTTTTCTACCTCCGGGTGGTTCAGTAGGGAGTCGTTCAGCTTCCAAGTGTAGGCGTTTAATCTATGAAATGGGGTGGATAGGGTTAATGTGATGGGGGCGTGATCTGACCATGTAATGGGGCCTAAGTCCGAATTTGTGCAGGCTTCCAGGATATATTTGGTAGCAAAAAAATAGTCTATACGAGAGTATGACTGGTGGGGTGCGGCATAGAATGTGTAATCTTTTTGGCCCTGGTGTTGGATTCTCCAGATGTCCATTAAGGAATATTCCTTGGTGATTGTTTTAAATTGTTTCTCCATCCTCTGAGGTGGAGCTCTGTGTTGGCCTTGTTGGCCTGAGGTTCTGTCCTCCGCAGAGTTTATGGCCATATTAAAGTCTCCGCCCACAATCAACGAAGATAGGTAGGTAGGGTCAACTTTTTCTAACACTGCTTTCAGGAATTCCGTTTGATTATCATTTGGTGCGTAGATGTTGATCAGAGCGACCGGCGAGCCAGCCAGTGAGCCATATACCATTAGAAATCTACCCTCTGGTTTTGGTGATATTGAATGGGGTTCCTTGTCGGAGCAAGTAGCTACTCCCCGCTTTTTACTGTTAAATGACGAGAAGAAACCCGTAGGGAATACATTGCTAATCAATTTGGGCAGCTCTTGGGATGTAAAGTTCGTCTCTTGGAGGAAGATGATATCTCCCATGGACTTTTTCATCTCTTGGAGCGCCAGTCGTCTTTTTCTATTATTATTCAGGCCCTTTACGTTTAGTGATACAAGTTTAATTGCGGACTGACTAGCCATTTGGGTGAGAGAGTTTAGTGTCCATCGGGGTCTCGCCCTTCCCACCGGGGAGATCCGGGTTCGTTGGTTCAGAGAACCTTTTTAACGCTTCTTGATGGTGCTGTTTGAGTATGGGTGTCAGGCCTGCCCGACGAGGGGTTGGGTGGGAGGAGGGCAGGGAAGGTCGAGAGGGGGGGGGGAATAGGCTGCTGGGACAGGGTCAGCAGCAAGAGGCAAAGTGGGACGAGGTCAGCTAAGGACCTCCAATAAGTACGGCCGGGATTGGCTACCGGCATTTCGGCTTAAGGCCCAATGGGGGGGGAATCCGATGGTTCAGGCATGGGCGTGCAGGGAAGGTACGGACCCTTGTACTTGCTTAGTGTAAACTCTACCTTAGTTTAAGAGGGGGGGAGGGGGGAAATGGGAGGAGGGGAAAGGGGTCAAAGGGACGCAGGTCCCGAAACGCGTCAGAGTTACTATGTACTCTTTTTGACCACTTAATAAACCTTTTTATATCCGATACTGGTTTGCAGCCCCCATTGTTTGCACGGTTGTGCTCCGCCACTGTACCCTATGGGACTACTCTCTGCAATTACGTCTGGCATGACGCACCCACTAATCAAGGACTGAGCTGTGCTTCAAGGGAGTTCCTCACATTGATCGTTTGATTGGTATGTACTTTTGTTTTGCTGGGGGTCTATACAGGACCTTTATGGTATATATAGAGATCTGTGTTAGCCGTCCAGCGTAACTAGTACACTCCTATGTTTATATCATCCTAATGAGTCTCCTTACTGTAGCTCTTATACATGCTCTAATGCCTTGGTTACATATTTTATTACTCTGAATATGCATGTATGTTCCTAGGACAGCAGAGCCCTGAATATTGGGATAATATCCCTCACCCACTACGGTCAAGCTTATAGGTTTTGGACATGGGGAAGGCGTGGGGAGGGGAGGGAAAACTCCTAGCATAGCCATAACATGGAGATCTTTCTGACAATCCTTAAAACCAGTGTAATAAACGTGAGAACAACTCTTAACAAGCTCAGTACATGAAAAGCATTATAACCTCTCTTTTTGTCAGTCGGTCAAGCTTATAGGTTTTGGACCTGGGAAAAGGGGGGGAGATAGGGGGGTGGGGAGATAAGAGGGAGGGGGGAGGGGGAGACCTGGGTTGACAGGTAACACAACAGCACATTGCATTAATGTTTTTAGGTATCATGCTGAACATAAACGGAATACTTCCTACGCTTGCTGGTCGGGGAAGAGGGGGGGGGGAGGGATGGGGCTCTTAGCATAGGAACCTTCCTGACTAACCTCACAACCATAGCATAAAACATGGGGGTAACATTTAGTGAAGTTAATATCCGAGGATCCTTATGACATTTCTATTTGATCTATGTGGCCCACCGTGTGCCTTCCTCAGAGGGTTTGACAACGTATTTTATTACTGCAGGCAGCATCATTAGTATGGGGCCGTGCGGCCATATCTTCTGCGGCGGTAGGGCAGGCTTATTGTCTTTGGAGCGTGAGGGGGGGAGGGGGAAGGGGGGAGGGGGAAGGGGGGGAGAGAAAAGGGAGTACATTATATTATAACACATACAACTTTTCTCAACTTCAACATTCATCAACTGAGGAACAGGTTTTTTTTTTTTTTACATAACTCAACTGTGGCATAGGGACGGCTTAGCACTAGATCCATGTGGCCAGCTAATCTAGACTGCCAGTTACTGTAATTGTGTCACTGCCGCTGCTTTCATTATCGAAGTCATTTGGGCTTCCTGTCTTGTGCAGGGCTCATTAGGCAGCTTCCCAGTTAACTAGTATTTCCTAGTCCGGGGGGGGGTGGGGAGGGTAGCAACAGTCGTGCGAACCGAGCCTGGGGTCCATAGTCCTGTACCCAGGCCTTAGACAGATTAAATTTTGCTACTTACAGTTAGTAGAGCGCAGTGCTGTTGTCGGAGCATCGCGCTCCCCTCCTATCCCACCCACAAATCCCCCCGCCAACCCCTAAAGCCCAGCCGGACCTCAGCACTCTTCAACTGCCATCTGGTCAGCGGCAAAAGTTATAGTAGCTTCAGCTGGGGGCTGCCTCCGATCGTCAGGGGTCGGATTCTGAAGCTATGCGTCTGGCTGGGTGTGGTGTGGTTCTTGAGCCGTCATGTGCTCCCGTCTTCGCTGTGGACTACGGTGCTTCTCATCTGTTCTTAGACTGCCTTGGCGCCGCCGTTCTCCTCGCGGGACGGGTGCTGTGTGGTTCCGCGTCCTCCCGGTGCAGTGGGTCTTGTAGTTGATCCGTTGTCCAGGATAGCGGCGGGGGCAGACCCAGGGCTTTAACGAATGGGGCCATGTCCTCAGGGCGGCGGATGGTTAGGAATTTGCCGTCATAGCTTACCGTAAGCTTGAACGGAAAGCCCCAGCGGTACTTCACCTCCTCCCGGAGGAATGAGGTCAAGGGCTTCATTTCTCTCCTTCGGTCGACTGTTATCCGTGACAGGTCGTTGAAAATTTGGAGAGTTTCATTTTGGAAAGGTAGTGACTCTTTCCCTCTGCAGGCGGTGATGATCTTCTCCTTTACTGTATAGCTGTGTAATCTTATGATTACATCGCGTCGCCGGTTGGGATCTTCTGATCTGGGAGCTACCGCCCGGTGGGCCCTATCCATCTCTAGGTCCATGTCCTCTAGCGGGCCGCAGAGCGATGTGAACAGTTCCGCAAGATAGGGACGAAGCTGGCCAGGTAAGACCGTCTCTGGTACATTTCTTATGGGCAGATTCTGGCGCCTGTCCCTATTTTCTTGGACTTCCTGCCCGTCTTTGAGACGGGAGATCTCCTCTCCTAGCCGGATGATTTCTTCCTCGGCTGCTGTTTGTCTTGCCAGGGACTCCTCCAGTCCACCTTCCAGAGTCGTTGTCCTCTCTGTTAGGCCAGACATCTCCTGTTTAATCTCCGCTACTGCTGCTTTGATTTCTGCCTGCAGGGATGTTTGGAGCTTGACATGCATGGTGGAGAATACTGCACCGACACACTTTATTCGAGCAAATACCCAGTATGTACCTGGCAGATACCTGGAATGCGCCGCTCCTCACCTCTGACAAGCCCCGTTGCGTTTGCCTTCCCAGCCTGGGTTCATGCCTGGCTGACGGGCGGCTGATCTGTTAAATGATAATGATTAGGATTTAATAGGCTGCAATGCTTCGCGTGTCTACCAGATGGCATAAATTCATGAATTGTAATGCAGTATATATATATACTGTGCAGTATTGCAGCCAGTGGGAATAAAATGCTTCAATCCCTGCCTGGAAAATAACCCAATGCACTCGGGCAGAAAACAGTCACAAACCTCAATACACCCGGGTATACCCGAATTCGTGGGACTAGCCGAGCTCGAATAAAGTGTGTCGCCAGTGTAGGCTCTCCAGGTAGGATCGGGTGATCGGTTCCTCTATCTCCATTTCAAGAGTTGCATGGGCTTTCGTACCCATATTTAGAGCTGCTTGCTGCTCTTGTAAGCCTCGTGGTCCGCCACCATCTTGGTTTGCTCGACTCTTCTGTGTTAGGGAGAAGAACCGTGACACCGCCGGTGCTGCGGGCTTCTTTGTGTGTTTGGACATGCTCCGATCTCTCCAAGTAATGGGGGTATGTTTTTGAGCCGTGAATTTCTGGTTTGGGAGCGTTATTTATTAAGTTTTAGCCGGTGGGTCCGCGGAGCTCCCCTCCTACACCCCCACTCCTGATGACATCATCGGAAACCCATCCCTTTAGCACATTTTTAATGGATCATCAATATTCAGTATTGTCATAGACAACTTAGGATCTGGGTGTGTTTTTTTTTTTTTTAGGGAAGCTGTGTCTTTAACTGAAACGGGAGGTGCCATCTTGGATCCAGATGGAACGCAGGCTGAAACACATGAAGATAGCTCCTACTCAGAAATCTCTTATTCAGACCACAGCTCTGATCAGACCCTCTCTTCACAGTGGTGGCGCAGGCAGGCTCAGGAGGGATCAGGTAGGGCGCAAGAAGGCGGGCAGCCAATATCTTCAACTGGTTTAGCCAACAAAATAGTCAGTGGGTCCATAGAAATGGACACATCTGTTATTTCTTTTTTTAATAGATTGGATAACGATCCAATATTTCTATTGCCGGACACGTCCACCAAATGTGGACCATATCGCTTCTCTGCCCACAACCCCTCCAGCACAGATCAGACACCACAGGGTAGATTTGCTTCAGCGGCCATGGCGTGAGTTACCAATGAATACAATTTTATATATATTTTCTTTAGTTGCTGTGCATATGGAAGTTTTTGCAGCAAACTCCCATATATCCTCCCAATCATCCCTGTCAATTTCTATTTTCAAATCCGCTGCCCATTTGAGCATGCAGTCATGATCATGTGAATTGACCAAGGCCTCCAAACTGGCTTTTATTCTAGTTATCAAACCTTTTTGATAACTACCTCTCCTACATAGTGCTTCAAAACTTGTGAAGGGAGTAAATTCTAATTTTGGGGACATTTTTGGAAAAAAATTCTGATCTGTAGATATTTAAACATACTAAGGTCTGGTGCCTCATACCTAGTTAGGAACTCTTGGAAACTAGAAAGTTTTCCTTTATGCACTAGGTCAGCAACTACTCTAATATGTTTAGCTTTAATTTGGTCGAATTGTTTATAATCACAGCCTGGGGGGAAATTGGGATTATTAAAAAGCGGAGTGAGTTGCGAAACGGGAGACACAAGATTAAATTTGCCCTTAGACGGAGACCCCGCCCCCAGAGTGAGACGGATGGCAGCTTAAGCCTTGAGCTCCAACCCTCATCCCCGACAATACACTCATAAAGCAAGCAAAACGAACCTTTATCACCCCTAACTACTTTCACAATACCATTAAAACATTAGAGATGGCACCGATGCAGGCAAAAAAGAAGGAGACCTCCGCAAATATCTGGGCCGATCGAGCTCACGGAGCGTGGCAGCAACAATGGCGCCGTATTCAAATGCAGGATCAGAGTCAGAACGCGACGAAGACACAGCGGAGGGACCGGAGCAATTACCTGTCCGCCGCTGTGATTTTGAGAGGTTGTATAGAGACATGAAAGCCCTTATACACCTGGAAATGCAGGACTTAAAAAAGGAGGTGCAGGGGCTCGTGAGTGCACCGGAGCCCTGGAAGAGAAAGTCAGCACCAATACAAAACTGATTAAAAAAGCTGACAAACGATCCACATACTTACAAGTACAACTTTCGGAATTGGCTGACAGACAGGAAGATGTGGAGAACAGGGACCGCAGGAATAACATTAGGGTACGGGGGATCCCTGAAACCGTCACCAATGTGGAGGATTTCATCTCAAGATGGATGGCGGAGTTACTCCCTGACTGCCCACCCAATGAAAGAATAATGGATCGCTGCCATCGTGCCCTAAGAAGCAAACCAGCAGCAACAGAGCAGCCGAGAGATGTAATAGCCCGGCTGCACCATTATCGCACCAGAGATGCTATCCTACAGAAGGCCAGAGTGGCAGAAGCCTGCAGATTCGAGGAGATCACAATGCAACTCTTCCAAGATCTCTCACCGCTTACCCTGGCCAGGAGAAGGAAACTCCAGCCCATCACCCGCACACTGAGGGACAGAGCCATCAGATATAGGTAGACCTTTCCGTTTGGCCTGCTGGTCATCCGCAACGGAAGGGCCATCTCCATGAAGGAGATAGAAGAGGGAGCTGAGTTCCTACGAAAACTAGGGATCAAGGAGAACTCACCCACGAGCCCTAGAGGAGAAAAGCCCAAAGAAACGGATTGGCAAGTGGTGGGGGCTGTGGGCGAAAGCCGGGAAGCTCTCACATGAGCTCGCTTAAAGTCTCGTATCTTGAAGTTACCTCATGGTTAGAGGCTAGTTAGTAAAGTTATATGTTGCTCCTGAACTGTCTCCCCCCTTGATTAACCCCGAGTGTGACGAACAAGGAGCTGGCTGCTTACGTGGCTATAGCCGGACTCAACACTGCACGTTATGGGACCCTGCAACCCTCCAAGGCATTCCTGCAAGAAACACCAACTAAAAAGTGGAAAATCGTACCTGCATACATCATGGCGGCGGGCGGTGGAACGCAAGCTGCCCATCATGGCGGAAGAGCTCGATGGAGTCCACAAGGCGGCTTTACGGAAGTGCTGCAAGTTTCGGCGGGAGAGCTAGGGGAGTGGCGACCTTCCTCGCGGGCTTCAGGTGAGAAAATGGCGTTCCCCGGAACAGCGTCACCGGAAGTGTGCTGGGCGCCATCTTGTAGGAGGCTAAAGAGAGATTACCGCTGACGTCATCTCGAAGCGCCGAACACCATCTAGTCTCGCGAGAAGAGACTCTGACTCATAAACCGGGTAAGGAAGAGGATAAAGTACCAGGAATGCAGCAGAGGGACAACTCTCTACCTGATGGTGGAGGAAGAAGAGAAGGCGTGGACAACATCCTACAGCGATCCGGAAGGAGGGCCCACGAACCACCACACCACCACGTTGCAAGCAAGCAAGGCCCATCATGCAAGCAGCGGAGTAGCGGAGATAATAAACACTGTCCCCAGGCAAATGTAGCTGTGTGCCCATTCATTCCCCTAGGGGCTAATCCCCCCACCCAAAGACACGATACCAAATTGGGGGTGTTGGGAGGGTCATAAAGCCACACTAGCTTATTAAAGTGGCAGTCCCCCTTGAAAAAAAAAAAAAAGGGGGGGGGGAGAAAATTTTTTTTTTTTTAAAAAGGGGGGAATAAAAACAAATATATAAAGAAAAGACTCGGGACCGAGAAGGGGGGGGGGGAGAAAAAGTTGCAGTATCTCAGTTAAACTGCCAAAAGAAGGGTTCTGTTTCTCTGTTTGTTCATTTATCTATATTATCTATAATGAAGATGAATCACCTAATGTTGTCGGGGGGAGGGTGGAGTGCCCTCCAGTCTCAACGAGGGCATGAGCCTCCACATGGGCGCGGGGGGTAACTCCATCCGGCGGCCCATGAAAGTCCTCACTGAACCAGCAACGAGGAGCGGTAGAGGGGGATGGAGGTCCATCCCGGACTACGCTCGTGCTGTACGTTTAGGAGAGGCAGAGAAGGCACTTGGGGAGGACTGGTCTCGCCCTATTGCCGGATGTGCTAATTTTGTGTTTTTATGTTTCGTTACATGTGTTTATCTGTTCCCACAGTGTACTTTCCCTTGTTCTTCCCGGCTGCAGTCCGAATCCTCGGAAAGAAATAGAAGATTCTCGACGCTGACACCATGGGCTCGGACGGTTGATTATAAACGAGTAAAGGTTTGGAAATACACTCATGAGTAAAGAGATCACTATTATTTCACACAATGTGAAAGGCTTTAACAGTCCAGGGAAGCGTAGGCTAGCTATGGCGGACTATAAGAAAACAGACCCTGACATAATTCTATTACAAGAAACACACTTTTCAAAATCCAGTTCCCCGAAATATATTGACTATAGGTTTAGGAATTGGTTCTCAGCTTCATCCAAAAAAAAAAAAGAGGAGTAGCCATTCTACTACATAACCGTTTGCCCTTTGCGATTAAGACCATTAAAAAAGACAACAACGGCCGATTTCTGATTATAAGCGGCGAAATAAGAGGTCAGCCGATCACATTGGCAAACGTTTATGCTCCAAGTGAAGGCACAGAGGCTTTCCTGGAAAGGTTCTTCTCCATCCTCCAGAGGATGGCACAGGGATGCGTAATACTAGGGGGCGACTTTAATCAGACACTAGATCCAGTAATGGATAGATGCACCCCGAGTGGTAAAGCTAACTCAAAGGTTAGACAAACCTGGAATAGAGGGCTGAGAACTAATAATCTTTTAGATATATGGCGGGAACAGCACCGCCAGGACAAAGGATTTACATTTTACTCCCACCCGCAAGACAGATACAGTAGGATAGACTACCTCTTTGTATCCAGTAGAATGGTTTCACAGATCTCCCACTCGGGCATCCACGATATTTCGTGGTCAGATCATGCGCCGATAGAGCTGTGGTGCTCCGATTTTATTCTGGACAGACCAGGAGCGAACTGGAAACTTAACGAAGTTTTACTAAAATTCCCCGAAATTGCACAAAATGTGGGGGATAGAATCAGGGAATATTTTCAGGAGAATATGGGAAGTGTGACTTCGTAGGCTACCCTATGGGAAGCCCATAAAGCGACTCTGAGAGGAGAGCTCATAAGGATTGCAAGCAGGCGAAAGAGGGAGAAGGACAAAAAATCAATCTAGTTACAGAAGGAATTGGCAGTCCTCTTAGCTCGACATAAAAATAACAAAGATGGAATGACCCTTAAGGAGTTGCTAGACACCAAAACCAAACTTAATATCTTGCTGACCTCCCGTGCTGAAAAGGAGCTGACATGGTCTAAGCGGAAATTTTTTGAGAAAGCAAACAGGCCAGATACCCTACTTGCCAACAAATTATGAGACAAAAACCACGTCTCCCAAATTCAGATAATTCGAACAGAACAGGGGGATCTGACCTCTGACCCCAAAAAAATAGTTTATGAATTTAAAACATATTATGAAACCCTATATGATGGGGCGAAGGTGGCACACACGCCAACCACAAAAGCACGACTAAAGACGTTCTTAACAGAGGCTCAATTGCCTAAAGTGACCAGAGAGGAGAGGGCAGACTTTACTATCGAGGAACTCCTAGAGGTAATGAAGTCATTAAAAGCAGCCAAGGCCCCAGGCTCCAGGCCCAGATGGCTTTTCCAATCTCTATTATAAGAAATTTCGCAAAATATTAGCTCCTCATCTACTAAAACTGTGTAATTCTTTCCTGGATGGTGCCCCCATCCCGAGCTCGATGCTCCAGGCGTCTATCTCAGTAATCCACAAACAAGGAAAAGACCCAGCGGACTGTAAAAGCTATAGGCCCATCTCTTTAATAAACTCTGATACAAAAATCTTTTCCAAACTTTTAGCTAACCGCCTTAACCAGGTGTTGTCCAAGTTGGTCCATCCTGATCAAGTAGGGTTCATATGTGGTCGACAAGCAGCTGATAACACCAGCCGGATTATAGATTTGATTGATCTGGCGCAAAAAAAACATATCCCGTCTATGGTGCTTAGTTTAGATGCAGAAAAAGCGTTCGACAGAATTGATTGGCCCTACTTGAGGGAGACGCTGGGAGCGTTCGGCTTGGGTGGGAGAATGATAGAGGCAATTCTCGCTCTGTATCGGGGACCGACGGTGAAGGTCAGGCACCAGGGCTTCCCCTCGGATGAATTCCTGATTAAGAGCAGCACCAGGCAAGGCTGTCCTCTGTCACCCCTTCTCTTTGCGCTATGCATCGAACCCCTAGCGGCGCACATCCGCCTCAGCCCGAATATAGCAGGAATCCAAATTAGTGACCAGCCACATAAGGTGGCGCTGTACGCTGATGACGTGATACTCACGTTATCACAGCCCCTCACCTCTCTGCCGAACGTCTTTCAATTGCTAGGGGAATTTAATGCGATATCTGGGTTCAAAATTAACCAGGCAAAATCAGAAGCCCTAAATATCAACTTACCTAAGGCCACCGAGAAACTGATCACAGTGAACTTTGAATTCAAATGGCAAACCTCCTCCATAAAATATTTAGGGATAAATATCACGAAGCAATCAGGCACCCTTTATAAGGCGAATTACCCCAGACTAATACGGACACTGAAGGAAGATCTACGGAAATGGGCAGGGTACAACATATCCTGGATTGGCAGGATTCAGTCTCTAAAAATGAATCTCCTTCCCAGAATTCTGTACCTATTTCAGACTCTTCCGGTCCCTATAATCAGGGAAGAGATCCTTCGGTTACAGTCCGCAATGGTGAAGTTTGTCTGGGGTAATAAAACCCCCCGCATCAAAACTAGCACACTAATTCGGCCCACAACAAGAGGAGGATTAGCGGTACCTTACCTGTTATCATACTTCAGAGCGGCCCAATTGACCCAAATTATCCAGTGGCACACCCACCCTAGTCGGAGGCGATGGGTGGAACTGGAGGAGGCCTGCTGTGCCCCGGTGGCATTGCAGGACCTGATCTGGCTCCCAAATAAGGTTCGCAAGGACTTCAAACTCCCGCTCTCCGCGATTGCCAGCTCTTTGGCAGTATGGGACAAAAGCAAATATAAGCACGTATTAATGAGACAACACTCCTTGATGACCCCAATTTTGGGAAACCCTGATTTCGCTCCGGTCCTGCAGAAGAAAGATTTCACTATATGGACACAGAAGGGCTACACTCGCCTTTTACACCTGGAGGGTAGAATATCTATCAAACCGTTTGAGCAAATTAAGTCTGAAAAATCAGTTCCAAATTCAGAATTTTTTAGATACCTCCAGCTAAGAGCTTTCTATGATAAATTTCCCATTCGAGCTCAACGCACTAATTTTGAACAGCTCTGTTCTACTGGAACAGGAACCAAGGGACTAATCTCTACGATGTACAAAGCGGTAGTCTGTCCGACTCCTGACGCCGACGTGACACTAAAATATAAGAATAGATGGGAAAGAGATCTGGGGGACACACTAGAGGACGAGGACTGGGACTATATTGTCTTGGCGGCAGCTAAGAGCTCAATCTGCACGACATTGAAGGAGAACGCGTATAAGGTCCTGATGAGGTGGTATTTGACCCCATTACGATTATCAAAGTTTGTCAGGGGCTACCCTCCATTGTGCCCTAAACAATGTGGGGAGCAGGCAGACTTGCTGCACATGCTGTGGGGTTGCACCAAGATACTCCCAATCTGGGAAGATATCAGAAATTGGCTCCAGAGAATTCTCGATTGCGCGATCCCTTTGGACCGACCCCTGGTTGTTTCTGCTGGCCAGACGCACCCTGGGGTTAAACAGGTCGGAGCACAAATTAATTGCACATTTTGCAACTGCCCTGAGGTGCAAAATAGCATCATTGTGGAAGCAGCCCGAATTACCAAATATCCCAAAAATCAGAAATAGAATTTGGCATGTTTGCCGGATGGAACAGTTAACGAGTCTGGTTAATGACACCGGCACAAACTTTCTAAAAGTCTGGGCTCCATGGTTTGCCCTGAACGATATCCCAGGGGTCAATGCCTCCAATATACTGCTTTAATAGCTCTAGACGCGTTCTCCTGGATGAGTGTGGCTGACGGGGAGACATAGAATACAGACAGCGGAGAGGGACAACTAAATTCGGTAGTAGAGTGAGCAGGGTTAAGTGTACACATCCGCGGACGTATGCAAACATTAAGATAGAAGCTAGCCCGAGATCTGACGGACCCGAAGTCTCCAAAAAGAGCCCAGATGATTCGGAGCCTTTCTGTGGCAGCAATCTCCAAAACGAGCCTAGATGATTCGGAGCCTTTCTGTGGCAGCCTCACCCCTCCCCCCCCCCCCCACTCCTCCCCCCTCCCTACTTCTTCCCTGGTGTATTCTGGTTGTAAGTCTGGTCGGTCTGTGCGTATCCCCGGTATGTCTTTTGTGAGTCCAAATACAAAATGAGTTGACATGTGTACTGTTATATACGACAATGGGTTGGTAGATTATGTGATGATTGTACCATAAACTCAATAAAATCTTTTTTGGTTGAAAAAAAAAATTTGCCCTTAGACTTGCTCCAAATCTCCCAGGTAAATCTCGTCGGATCTAGCTCAAACATTTTGGCGTACACCTCCTTATCCAGTGCCCATAGAGACACTGGCAGAGAAGACATTCTAGCATATTGGGATTCTATGGCTAACCAACAATATTGTGTTGGATCAGCATGCCACATCACCACCTGCCTTAGTTGGGCAGCTAGGTAGTATTTCGAGATATCTGGGACACCCAAACCTCTTCTTGTCTTTAAAGCCATCATCACAGATCTAGCTGTTCTAGGCCTTTTACCTTGCCAAATAAAATTAAATATTCTATTTGGGAAATTTTTCAGTTCGGATCCCGGTATCCGGACTGGGAGAGTCTGGAAATGATATAATAACCTAGGGAGTATATTCATCTTGGCTGATACTATTCTCCCAATCCATGACACCTGATATCCTTCCCACTTTGCCAGATCCCTTTTAATCTTATCAAACAATGGTGGATAGTTGCCTTGATATAGGGAGTGGTAGTTCCTAGACACATTTACTCCCAGATATTTAATATGTGAGGAACTCCATCTGTAGCTGAAATTCAGTTTTGGTAATTTTATCTCTGGATCTGAAAGATTCAGATTAAAAGACTGTGACTTGTCGCTGTTCATTTTATATCCAGAGATTTTTCCAAAGTCTGATAGCGCCTTTTGGAGGTTGGGTAAAGAAGTCTGAGGGCTTGCTAAAGTCAGAATAATATCGTCTGCGAATAATGAGATTTTATCATTTGTTTTCCCAATCACTATATACCATGTATATCACTATTTGCTCTTATTTTAGCAGCCAATGGCTCAATCGTTAGAGCGAAGAGAGGAGGAGATAATGGAAACACTTGTCTCGTACCATTTAAAAAAAAAAAATTCCCCAAACATTTTTATTAGGCATAATCATCTTTACAGACATTGGTTTTACATTATCAGTGTTGGCCTAATACAGTTGTATTTTCCTTGTTCATGTGGTTTTACATTATCAGTGTTGGCCTAATACAGTTGTATTTTCCTTGTTCATGTGGGGGGAGAGAGAAAGAAAGGAAAGATCCCCTAAGGCCACGTCATGGTCTCTGGGGTGTGGAAAAAGAAAGAGAGGAGGGGGGGGGGGGAGAGGGAGTCAATCCACCCTCGTCCGGCCGGGTCCCGGCATCCATCCTACACGGCTCTACTGTGGTTCAGATCCGTCTGGGGTTGTATCCTGATTTGGTTCGGATTAATGAGTTAACCAGGGTTCCCAGATTTTATAGAAACCTTCAGTTGAGCAGTTCAAGAAGGCCGTGAGTTTTTCCAAACTCATAACATCGTTAACTCTTTTTTTCACTAGCTGTTTGGTGGGGGGCGCTATCTTCTTCCAAGAGTATGCGACTGAACACCTTGCTGCTGTTAGAATAAAGGAGATTAATTTCCATACTGGGCGATCGATGTCCTCTATCGGCCTGCCCAGTAGGAAGGTCAGTGGATCTATAGGAATTGTGAGGCCTGTGACCTCTTTTATCAAATCTTGTACCGTAAGCCAGTATTTCTGAATTTCTGGACATGACCACCAGATATGGGCCATGTCCCCTCTATGTCCACAGCCTCTCCAGCATAGATCTGAGGCCAGAGGGTAGATTTGTTTTAACCTCATTGGGGTAAGATACCAATGATACATTATTTTATAGATGTTTTCCTTCACCGTGGTACAGATGGAAGTTCCTGAGGCCGCGTCTCATATTTCCTCCCAGTCCTCTCTGTCAATAACTATGTCCAATTCCGCTTCCCATTTAAGCATATAGTCGTGAGCGGTAGAGTTATCCGGATTCTCCATGCCAGCATATATTTGTGTTATTAGACCTTTTTGATGTACTCCTTCGCGACAGAGTTTCTCAAATTTTGTGAGAGGGGGGAATTTCAATGATGGGGACATTTTTTGTAGAAAGTGTCGAATTTGGAGAAACTTAAATGTATCCAGGTGGGGTAATTTTAATTTGGTTCGCAATTCTTGGAGACTCAGGAACTGTCCATCGCTCAGCAGGTCCGCGATCGCTCTGATCCCCAATGTTTTAAATAGGTCGAATTGTCGGGTTTCACACCCTGGTGGGAATTTAGGGTTGTCAAATATTGGAATGAGCTGAGAGCAAGGGGACGAGAGTAAGAATTTAGTTTTAGTTTTTGCCCATATGTCCCAAGTATGTTTCATTGCCCCCAGCCCGAATTTGGGCGCCATGTCATTTCCCCTGTCACCGCTCCAGAGAAAAGCTGGTAGAGAAGGCGTTCTGGAGTAATGAGATTCAATTGCTAGCCAACAAAGCTTGTCTGGGTCCGAGTTCCACATTACCGCCTGTTTTAATTGGGCAGCTTGGTAATATCTATTAATGTCTGGGACCCCCAGTCCTCCTTTTGTCCTAGACGCCATAAGAACCGACCTAGCTACCCGGGGTCTACTTCCGTTCCAAATAAATTGGAGGATTTTATTTTAGATAGTTTTTAATTCAGAACCAGGGACATGGATCGGGAGCGCCTGGAAATAATATAATAATCGGGGGAGTATATTCATTTTAACTGAGATCATTCTCCCGATCCATGAGATCTGGTATTTTTCCCATTTATCCAGATCTTTTTTAATTTTCCTAAATAGGTTGGGATAATTATTTTGGTATAGGGAGCAATAGTGCCTCGATACATGTACTCCCAGGTATTTGATGTATATAGGGCTCCACTTATAATTAAAGTTTGATTTCAATGTCCGCATCTCTGGTTCTTATAGATTTAAGTTGAGGGCTTCTGACTTATCACTGTTACTTTTGTATCCTGATATTTTGCCAAATTCCTTTAATTCTTTGTGTAAGTTGGGAAGGGAGATCTGGGGCTGCGTTAATGTTAATATGATATCGTCTGCGAACAATGAGACTTTATAGTTTATTCCGCCAATTGGTACCCCCTATATATTTATATTGTCTCGTATTTTAGACGCTAGTGGTTCGATTGTTAGGGCGAAGAGGAGAGGGGACAAAGGGCATCCCTGTCTCGTTCCATTTTTAATTTCAAATTTTTTTGCTGTACCCCCCGGGAGTTTCACCACTGCAGACGGGCAGCAGTACAGCGCTCGGACTCCCGCTAGATACGCATCTTTTAAGCCGAATTTCTGCATTGTTTTGTCAAGAAATAGCCAATCAATTCTATCGAACGTCTTCTCTGCGTCCAGGCTTAACAGAACCGCTTTGGTAGCTGTGAGGTGGGCATGATCAACTATATTTATAATTTTGCGGGTGTTGTCTGAGGCTTGTCTGCCAGATACAAACCCCACCTGGTCGTTGTGAATTAATCTCGGTAGGATGGGATTCAGTCTATTTGCCAGGATTTTGCTGTATAGCTTAAGATCGTTATTTAGTAGGTAGATTAGTCGGTAGCACCCACATAGCAGTGGGTCCCTACCCTCTTTGTGGATGATGGCGAGATTGGCCTGGGTCATTGATGGGGGGATTGGGCTGCCCTCCATGAATGAATTGAATAAGCTGAGTAGGTGTTTAGTTAGGATCGGGGAGAATCTTATGTAATAAACATTGGAGAAGCCGTCGGGGCCAGGGGCTTTTGAGATTTTTAATGTTTTTATTGCGTCCGCCAGCTCTTTTTGGGTAATTTTTGCGTTAAGCATTTGATTTTCCTCCTCTGTCAGTGTTGGTAGGAGGCAATCGGACAGGTAATTACTAATAGGTTCAGTGGCTGGTGTCCCCGTGTTCCCACCCTGAGCCTTGAGGTTATAAAGTTTAATATAAAATGCGGTAAATTCCTCCGCTATTTTCTGTTTGTTATAGATTATTTCTCACGATTAATTTTTTATCTCTGTGATCTGGGAACGCTTCTGTATACCTCTTAGTTTGCTCGCCAAAAGTCTGTCAGCCTTATTGCCCTTGTCATAGTATTTCTGACTAGTCCATGTAAGAGCTTTTTCTACTTCTTCCATTTGGGCTTGTTTTAGCTCATTCCTGGCTGCGGTCAAGTTTTTATAAATCTTTTTCGAGGGGTTGGGTTTTTGCTGTTGTTCCAGCTTAATTATTTTAGTTGTAACTAGTGACATACCGCTCACCTCAATATTGAATACCAACTCTATGATATCAGCTGGTGCAAAGGGGATAGGGATGACAGACATACATATATAAGGAGACAAAGGATGCTCCTATAAAGATCCCACTTTAATGCACAGCAAAGCCTAAAATAGTCCACAGGTATAGTAACTCACTAGAGTAATGGTAAGGCTACAAGGGAACAATTAAGTAACCGCTCCCAACACTGTGGGAGGACAATTACCACTAAAATGCCCTAGGGCAAAAATAATAAATGATTTATTGATATTCAGAAGGCGACGCAGTAACACACACTCAAAATACCCATAAAAACAATTAAAACATAAATCACGGGTGAGGCAGGGTAAGGGGATATTATTATAAGGTGAATTCCCAAATATTAGTGTATGTCCCCTTACCAGTACCAGGTGGTAGTGTGAGACACAATGGTAAATACAAATGATAGGCAATAGAGAATGCTAGAGCCTCTGGTCTCAGGGTATGGTGGAGGTTGCACTAATCATTGCATGCTGTGATTGATCTGCTCAGTATCAATAGTTGGATATCACACTGACAGTAGGTACAGTAGTGATGCATGCAGAGTAGTGAATGCAAATAAATGTGCCACGGTCATATACCACAAAACCTATATAGGTACTAGGTCACACGATCAATGATTCAGTAAATCATTAGTGCACATTATACCACATTATATAAATGAACCGCGGCATGTGCATCAAAAACCGGACCTGATTTATGCATAAACTACCTCTGCTAGGCAGTTAACAACTCGAACAACCCCACACAAACTACCAGGAACAGTCTCACCCGTGACTCCTCCTACACAACGTCAACGTGGTGACGTCATGCCGACGATCGTTTCGCGCATAAGGGGCTGGCGCTTTCTCAAGGTTCAGGTATCCAACTATTGATACTGAGCAGATCAATCACAGCATGCAATGATTAGTGCAACCTCCACCATACCCTGAGACCAGAGGCTCTAGCATTCTCTATTGCCTATCATTTGTATTTACCATTGTGTCTCACACTACCACCTGGTACTGGTAAGGGGACATACACTAATATTTGGGAATTCACCTTATAATAATATCCCCTTACCCTGCCTCACCCGTGATTTATGTTTTAATAGTTTTTATGGTTATTTTGAGTGTGTGTTACTTCGTTGACTTCAGAATATTAATAAATAAATAAATCATTTATTATTTTTGCCCTAGGGCATTTTAGTGGTAATTGTCCTCCCACAGTGTTGGGAGCGGTTACTTAATTGTACCCTTATAGCCTTACCATTACTCTAGTGGGTTACTATACCTGTGGACTATTTTCGGCTTTGCTGTGCATTAAAGTGGGATCTTTTTAGGAGCATCCTTTGTCTCCTTATATATGTGTAACGGGTATTCCACCCCACCCAATCTCATATATAGTGTGGGTGAGTAGAACATGTAGTGTTACCGGTGTGGTGCGTATACCTGCAGGCTCACAGGAGGTCTGAGCCTCCGCTAATGAGAGCCTGGGGTGACTCCTCTGGAACGGATCTTCTTTTACAGCGCCTCCACCTATGTAGGATTCTATGGAAATGTAGAATGACCCTACATAGGAACCCACTCAGAAACCACATACACAGTATTATGGATAACAGGTTTACTGAATGAACAATGACAACACCTTACTTCAAAACACTATATCAATAACAGTGCCTCAATACAACTGCGTACCATCCCCCCACCCACATGTCCATCATCACATTCCCCTCAGTCTCTGGAGTGTCCACAGCAATAAAGACCAGTGTGAGTGTGAGGGATAGCGCTTCCCTGTGTTGGGGCCCGGTGGTGCACTTAATATATACAGAGGTACCTTCCGAGCACTCCGATGCTCGGGACTGCAACTGTCTTCTAAAAGGGTCAGACGTCCGTCTGATCCTATCCAGGTACTTCTGCAGTGGACCCCAACGAGGGTCCCACCGCTTCACGGGAACACATCAGTCTCTTGGTACAGCAACCGAACCACAGGAACAGCCACGCCGCTATCCCTGTCTATCCTTAACTAATCCTAGCGTGACAGGAACCCTAACCTAGGGCCTGTCCCTGATGAACCGCAACCTGGGTGGCTTAGGGGAAATCTCCTAGGGCCTGCGGAGTAATACCCTGCCCCACTCCCCTAGCTACCCAGTCCCTAACTGTATCTACTACTACTACTAGATACTCCTAACAGCCTAACGCACCTGCAGCCGACACACAGATCACACTGTCAGCCTGCAGGGATGCACACACGCTGCACACACTGCGCCCAGCACATGCAGCACAACACACACAGAACGGTACACACCATTCACTGGAGAGGGAGAGTCTATCTGGGACCTAAGGGGTAATAGTATTCCTACTCCCCTAACGAGGCCCAGTCTTGACTCCCACTAACAACCGACTAACCTGAGTGACCCGCAGCAAACACACTGCACACACTGTGCCTATTTGCCAGTGCGCACAGCACTACCCGCTGTGGCACTGCCAAACCTGCACATTACACACACCTAAGGGTGACCTCCCTATCTAGGGCCATCCCTTATCAGTTACCCACTAACCTGGTGGGGAGTTGGGGCCTACCTGGAGGGTGAGGGTACCTATCAGGATGCAGGAGCTGCACTCACTCCCCGCATCCTTCCTTCCCCTTCAGCTCCTCTGCTCCAACTGACGTGACTCATGCAAAGCCCGGGAAAATGTATCTCTTTCCTCCAGGGCAGTCCTGCAGCCCTATTGGCTCCTATCAAGCACCTGGTGCCTGCCTCGCTATGCCTCATGGGAATTATAGTCCCGAGGCCCCTACAATAACATTGAGGCCGCGTGCGTGCCTTCCCTCTGCCTACACAAACCTGTAATGGCCGCCGCAACCTCTCACTAACTTCCCTTACTCTCGCGCGACTCTCCTGCGCCTTCCCTGTCCTCACGCAACTGTTCCCTGGCTCTAGGGTTCTCCCTGCGCATGCGCGACTCTGCCCTGTCTCTCGCAGCCTCCCTGCGCATGCGCGAGCTAACTGGGCCGCCGGGGACTCACTGCGCATGCGCGAGTTGAAGCGCAATGGCGGCGCCCTGTGCAAGAGCCGCCGGAGATCTCCTGCACTCCGGCGAGCTCCCTCCTCGGCCCCCACCCTCCTGAATGGCCGTCGGGTTTGCCGCTTGCCTCTGGCAGTACCCGACAGCGTCCGTGGCCACGGAGGCTCCCTGGGGGGTGACGGAGGGAAAAAGGTGACCTGGCTACACTCTCCCCTTGGTGAAACACCCAACGCCCTCGCTTGGGGAACGACATAGCATGGTACAATTTTACACACTGAAAATTTTCGTGGCATAACCCGTACACATAACATATCGGCTGCAACATCCCTGAAACCCAGCACATCACACCCATTATTACCCGAGGCTGGCTGAGACCATTTGTGGGGTGCCCCTGACTGATCATGTGGGGGTACCTCACTTTTGCGTCCGTGAGCCTCCCCCAGAAAAATTTCTTGGAGAGCACACTCTAAAGCGACAGCAACTGGCTCTTCGCTACTTCCTCCCCCTGGTGGAAGGAGTAGCACAATGTCTCTGAAACAGACCTTTACCCGGTCATCCGCGGCAGGGATGCGGTAAACCAGGAGGCCAGGACCTTTCCCGCGGTCCACCACCTGGCGAATGGCACGCTCCTTTTTGGGCATAAAGGAGGCCAGTCTCCCGGGATCGTCCTTTACACAGTCCTTGTCCCTACGGACTTGTGAGGCTTCCACTGAGAAGCGAGCACTGGGAAATGTCTCGGTTTCACCTGGCAGGGGGGAAAAAGTAGACACCTTACCCCTGCGGTGAATCACGGGGGCCAACAGGTCCTCGGGGACGCTGTCAGTTCCCACCTTGGTGGTATCGGGACCTGCCCCTGGCACTTCTGGGGCAGTCCACTTACGCGCTGAAAACTCGGGAGCGTTGGATCCCAGTCCTGGGACCACTTGTGTCGGAGCACACGGGCTCACACTCCGCTCAGGAACCATAGCTTTGGCCTTCTTCACGGCCACCTCCATCGGAGTCTGTGAGGAACAAGGGGGTTCCTTACCACTCGGCTGGCTGACGATGGGCTTCCCTTCTTCCGGAAGGATCGGCGGTAGACACTGGTCCACTCTCTCCTCTGGACAGCTACCTTCTAGTGAGGACACCTCCACCAGGACGCGATGCAGAGGGGAACCCTTCACCCGGGCGACCAGACTTAAGGAGCCATCGTGCTCCGCGGTCACCTGGAGGCTCACCCCCGACACCCCTGGGGCAGTCGACTCACCCTTGTCGGCGTTAGGTACTGGTCCCCATTCTAGGACCGAGGGTACCTCTGTAGTAGGTCGGACTGACCATTGTAGGGCACACGGGCCCACAGCAGGGTCCGCAACATCGGAAGACACCTCTTCCAGGGTACACGGAACCACAGCAGACTCTGTATCCTCTGCATTACCGCTGGGGTGGTTCGCCTGTAGGCGCATCGCCACCGATGGGGATTCAACCTTGTCCGCTGGCAACATCACGATCGGATCCTCCGCCAACGTGTTGCTCGGCTCCAGGATGGGCTGATCCGGGTTCTGTGGTTCCTGCTCAGGAACCAGGTCTAGAAGGTTCACTTGGGCGCACTGGCCCTCCGAAATGTCTATGAGAAGGGTAGATGGGTTAGTTATACTGACCGGCTCTTCAGGCTGGGGCACAATAGGTTTTAAGAACCAGGCACCGCAATCTTCACATTGCGGCTCCCACGCCAATGCCGCTCTAGAACAGTCACATGTGGGGCTAAAATACTGTATGCTCAGTTCTCCATCCACGGTGCCGGTCTTGAAATCCAGCGGTAGCTGAAATAGGTCGGCTCCTTGGACATAAGCTTTTTGCAGGCATGTGCACAGTAATGTAAGGGCTTTCACTCCTGGCACGTGCCAGGCCACATACACATTGGGGTGTACTCCCTTACAGTCTGTTTCATCATCATTATCAGAAAACCAAGAGTCTATTTCATTTATGTCGGCCACAGTGCCCTTTTCCTCGGTCTGTCCTGTAGCCGCCAACGGCACGGGTTGCAGAGTCGGTATCCTGCAGCAGCCACACATGCGTCCCCAGGCCAATTTACAAAAGGAGCAGTCACCGTTGTTACAGAAACATTCCCGGCACCCATCCTCGTTCGCGTCTTCCAACCGCCCCTTTATCAGGCACGTCAAAACACCAAAGTTCATACTACCCGACGGACTCAATGATTCGATCATACACGGGCACAACAAAAAGGATACGCACCCGGCCTTAGTCTGCCATAGTCCATATGACGGCGAGCAATTTTCTTTGTACCCCGTACTTTCTTTGATGGAGACAGCAAGTACGGGTGAAGGCGCACTGGGCCTACTCCCCCTGGTGGAATCTGAAGGAGGGGCAGCACACTCTTTCATTAAGTGACTCTGGCTCGGCACAGAGTTATTCAGTTGGCGGGGGCGGGGCTTAGGATTTCCCGCCAAGCTCGGACAGTCTGCAACATTTTCCCGCGCGGGCGGGAAATCAGCACGTGACTTCTTCATGGCGAACAAAAATAGCACAATTTAGAAAAATGAAAACAGGGCACCCCAGGTCTATCTCAGCAGCGCCTCCAAATGTAACGGGTATTCCACCCCACCCAATCTCATATATAGTGTGGGTGAGTAGAACATGTAGTGTTACCGGTGTGGTGCGTATACCTGCAGGCTCACAGGAGGTCTGAGCCTCCGCTAATGAGAGCCTGGGGTGACTCCTCTGGAACGGATCTTCTTTTACAGCGCCTCCACCTATGTAGGATTCTATGGAAATGTAGAATGACCCTACATAGGAACCCACTCAGAAACCACATACACAGTATTATGGATAACAGGTTTACTGAATGAACAATGACAACACCTTACTTCAAAACACTATATCAATAACAGTGCCTCAATACAACTGCGTACCATCCCCCCACCCACATGTCCATCATCACATTCCCCTCAGTCTCTGGAGTGTCCACAGCAATAAAGACCAGTGTGAGTGTGAGGGATAGCGCTTCCCTGTGTTGGGGCCCGGTGGTGCACTTAATATATACAGAGGTACCTTCCGAGCACTCCGATGCTCGGGACTGCAACTGTCTTCTAAAAGGGTCAGACGTCCGTCTGATCCTATCCAGGTACTTCTGCAGTGGACCCCAACGAGGGTCCCACCGCTTCACGGGAACACAACAGTCTCTTGGTACAGCAACCGAACCACAGGAACAGCCACGCCGCTATCCCTGTCTATCCTTAACTAATCCTAGCGTGACAGGAACCCTAACCTAGGGCCTGTCCCTGATGAACCGCAACCTGGGTGGCTTAGGGGAAATCTCCTAGGGCCTGCGGAGTAATACCCTGCCCCACTCCCCTAGCTACCCAGTCCCTAACTGTATCTACTACTACTACTAGATACTCCTAACAGCCTAACGCACCTGCAGCCGACACACAGCTCACACTGTCAGCCTGCAGGGATGCACACACGCTGCACACACTGCGCCCAGCACATGCAGCACAACACACACAGAACGGTACACACCATTCACTGGAGAGGGAGAGTCTATCTGGGACCTAAGGGGTAATAGTATTCCTACTCCCCTAACGAGGCCCAGTCTTGACTCCCACTAACAACCGACTAACCTGAGTGACCCGCAGCAAACACACTGCACACACTGTGCCTATTTGCCAGTGCGCACAGCACTACCCGCTGTGGCACTGCCAAACCTGCACATTACACACACCTAAGGGTGACCTCCCTATCTAGGGCTGTCCCTTATCAGTTACCCACTAACCTGGTGGGGAGTTGGGGCCTACCTGGAGGGTGAGGGTACCTATCAGGATGCAGGAGCTGCACTCACTCCCCGCATCCTTCCTTCCCCTTCAGCTACTCTGCTCCAACTGACGTGACTCATGCAAAGCCCGGGAAAATGTATCTCTTTCCTCCAGGGCAGTCCTGCAGCCCTATTGGCTCCTATCAAGCACCTGGTGCCTGCCTCGCTATGCCTCATGGGAATTGTAGTCCCGAGGCCCCTACAATAACATTGAGGCCGCGTGCGTGCCTTCCCTCTGCCTACACAAACCTGTAATGGCCGCCGCAACCTCTCACTAACTTCCCTTACTCTCGCGCGACTCTCCTGCGCCTTCCCTGCCCTCACGCAACTGTTCCCTGGCTCTAGGGTTCTCCCTGCGCATGCGCGACTCTGCCCTGTCTCTCGCAGCCTCCCTGCGCATGCGCGAGCTAACTGGGCCGCCGGGGACTCACTGCGCATGCGCGAGTTGAAGCGCAATGGCGGCGCCCTGTGCAAGAGCCGCCGGAGATCTCCTGCACTCCGGCGAGCTCCCTCCTCGGCCCCCACCCTCCTGAATGGCCGTCGGGTTTGCCGCTTGCCTCTGGCAGTACCCGACAGCGTCCGTGGCCACGGAGGCTCCCTGGGGGGTGACGGAGGGAAAAAGGTGACCTGGCTACATATGTTTAATTATTTTAGTTGTCAGATCTGTTATTAATTTCACCTTGGCCTTTCTGTGGGATGCAATTGAAATAAAAGTTCCCGTAATTGCTGCCCTATGGGCTTCCCACAGAACCGCCGGAGAGTCTACTATGCCCCAGTTGAGAGCGAAGTACTCCCTAAGAGCCTTTTTACTTTCTTTTTCTACCTCCGGGTGGTTCAGTAGGTAGCCGTTCAGCTTCCAAGTGTAGGCGTTTAATCTATGAAATGGGGTGGATAGGGTTAATGTGATGGGGGCGTGATCTGACCATGTAATGGGGCCTAAGTCCGAATTTGTGCAGGCTTCCAGGATATATTTGGTAGCAAAAAAATAGTCTATACGAGAGTATGACTGGTGGGGTGCGGAATAGAATGTGTAATCTTTTTGGCCCTGGTGTTAGATTCTCCAGATGTCCATTAAGGAATATTCCTTGGTGATCGTTTTAAATTGTTTCTCCATCCTCTGAGGTGGAGCTCTGTGTTGGCCTTGTTGGCCTGAGGTTCTGTCCTCCGCAGAGTTTATGGCCATATTAAAGTCTCCGCCCACAATCAACGAAGATAGGTAGGTAGGGTCAACCTTTTCTAACACTGCTTTCAGGAATTCCGTTTGATTATCATTTGGTGCGTAGATGTTGATCAGAGCGACCGGCGAGCCAGCCAGTGAGCCATATACCATTAGAAATCTACCCTCTGGTTTTGGTGATATTGAATGGGGTTCCTTGTCGGAGCAGGATCACTACTCCCCGCTTTTTACTGTTAAATGACGAAAAGAAACCCATAGGGAATACATTGCTAATCAATTTTGGCAGCTCTTGGGATGTAAAGTGCGTCTCTTGGAGGAAGATGATATCTCCCTTGGACTTTTTCATCTCTTGGAGCGCCAGTCGTCTTTTTCTATTATTATTCAGGCCCTTTACGTTTAGTGATACAAGTTTAATTGCGGACTGACTAGCCATTTGGGTGAGAGAGTTTAGTGTCCATCGGGGTCTCACCCTTCCCACCGGGGAGATCCTGGTTCGTTGGTTCAGAGAACCTTTTTAATGCTTCTTGATGGTGCTGTTTGAGTATGGGTGTCAGGCCCGCCCGACGAGGGGTTGGGTGGGAGGAGGCAGGGAAGGTCGAGAGGGGGGGGGGGAATAGGCTGCTGGGACAGGGTCAGCAGCAAGAGGCAAAGTGGGACGAGGTCAGCTAAGGACCTCCAATAAGTACGGCCGGGATTGGCTACCGGCATTTGGGCTTAAGGCCCAATGGGGGGGGGGAATCCGATGGTTCAGGCATGGGCATGCAGGGAAGGTGCGGACCCTTGTACTTGCTTAGTGTAAGCTCTACCTTAATTTAAGAGGGGGGGGAAGGGGGGGGGGAGGGGGGGAAAGGGGTCAAAGGGACGCAGGTCCCGAAACGCGTCAGAGTTACTATGTACTCCTTTTGACCACTTAATAAACCTTTTTATATCCAATACTGGTTTGCAGCCCCCATTGTTTGCACGGTTGTGCTCCGCCACTGTACCCTATGGGACTACTCTGCAATTACGTCTGGCGTGACGCACCCACTAATCAAGGACTGAGCTGTGCTTCAAGGGAGTTCCTCACATTGATCGTTTGATTGGTATGTACTTTTGTTTTGCTGGGGGTCTATACAGGACCTTTATGGTATATATAGAGATCTGTGTTAGCCGTCCAGCGTAACTAGTACACTCCTATGTTTATATCATCCTAATGAGTCTCCTTAGCTCTTATACATTCTCTAATGCCTTGGTTACATATTTTAGTACTCTGAATATGCATGTATGTTCCTAGGACAGCAGAGCCCTGAATATTGGGATAATATCCCTCACCCACTACGGTCAAGCTTATAGGTTTTGGACATGGGGTAGGCGTGGGGAGGGGAGGGAAAACTCCTAGCATAGCCATAACATGGAGATCTATCTGACAATCCTTAAAACCAGCGTAATAAACGTGAGCACAACTCTTAACAAGCTCAGTACATGAAAAGCATTACAGTATAACCTCTCTTTTTGTCAGTCGGTCAAGCTTATAGGTTTTGGACCTGGGAAAAGGGGGTGGAGATGAGGGGGGGGGTGGGGAGATAGGGGGGAGGGGGAGACCTGGGTTGACAGGTAACACAACAGCACATTGCATTAATGTTTTTAGGTATCATGCTGAACATAAATGGAATACTTCCTACGCTTGCTGGTCGGGGAAGAGGGGGGGGAGGGATGGGGCTCTTAGCATAGGAACCTTCCTGACTAACCTCACAACCATAGCATAAAACATGGGGGTAACATTTAGTGAAGTTAATATCCGAGGATCCTTATGACATTTCTATTTGATCTATGTGGCCCGCCGTTTGCCTTCCTCAGAGGGTTTGACAACGTTCATCAACTGAGGAACAGGTTTTTTTTTTTTACATAACTCAACTGTGGCATAGGGACGGCTTAGCACTAGATCCATGTGGCCAGCTAATCTAGACTGCCAGTTACTGTAATAGTGTCACTGCCGCTGCTTCCATTATCGAAGTCATTTGGGCTTCCTGTCTTGTGCAGGGCTCATTAGGCAGCTTCCCAGTTAACTAGTATTTCCTAGTCCGGGGGGGTGGGGAGGGTAGCAACAGTCGTGCGAACCGAGCCTGGGGTCCATAGTCCTGTACCCGGGCCTTAGACAGATTAAATTTTGCTACTTACAGTTAGTAGATCGCAGTGCTGTTGTCGGAGCATCGCGCTCCCCTCCTAGAAACACCCACAAATCCCCCCACCAACCCCCAAAGCCCAGCCAGACCTCAGCACTCTTCAACTGCCATCCGGTCAGCGGCAAAAGTTATAGTAGCTTCAGCTGGGGGCTGCCTCCGATCGTCAGGGGTCGGATTCTGAAGCTATGCGTCTGGCTGGGTCTGGTGTGGTTCTTGAGCCGTCATGTGCTCCCGTCTTCGCTGTGGACTACGGTGCTTCTCATCTGTTCTTAGACTGCCTTGGCGCCGCCGTTCTCCTCGTGGGACGGGTGCTGCGTGGTTCCGCGTCCTCCCGGTGCGGTGGGTCTTGTAGTTGCTCCGTTGTCCAGGAAAGCGGCGGGGGCAGACCCAGGGCTTTCACGATTGGGACCATGTCCTCAGGGCGGCGGATGGTTAGGAATTTGCCGTCATAGCTTACCGTAAGCTTGAACGGAAAGCCCCAGCGGTACTTCACCTCCTTCTCCCGGAGGAATGAGGTCAAGGGCTTCATTTCTCTCCTTCGGTCGACTGTTATCCGTGACAGGTCGTTGAAAATTTGGAGAGTTTCATTTTGGAAAGGTAGTGACTCTTTCCCTCTGCAGGCGGTGATGATCTTCTCCTTTACTGTATAGCTGTGTAATCTTATGATTACATCGCGTCGCCGGTTGGGATCTTCTGATCTGGGAGTTACCCCCGGTGGGCCCTATCCATGTCTAGGTCCATGTCCTCTAGCGGGCCGCAGAGCGATGTGAACAGTTCCGCAAGATAGGGACGAAGCTGGCCAGGTAAGACCGTCTCCGGTACATTTCTTATGCGCAGATTCTGGCGCCTGTCCCTATTTTCTTGGTCTTCCTGCCCGTCTTTGAGACGGGAGATCTCCTCTCCTAGCCGGATGATTTCTTCCTCGGCTGCTGTTTGTCTTGCCAGGGACTCCTCCAGTCCACCTTCCAGAGTCGTTGTCCTCTCTGTTAGGCCAGACATCTCCTGTTTAATCTCCGCTACTGCTGCTTTGATTTCTGCCTGCAGGGATGTTTGGAGCTTGACATGCATGGTGGAGAATAGGCTCTCCAGGTAGGATCGGGTGATCGGTTCCTCTATCTCCATTTCAAGAGTTGCATGGGCTTTCGTACCCATATTTAGAGCTGCTTGCGGCTCTTGTGAGCCTCGTGGTCCGCCACCCTCTTGGTTTGCTGGACTCTTCTGTGTCGGAGAGAAGAACCGTGACACCGCCGGTGCTGCGGGCTTCTTTGTGTGTTTGGACATGCTCCGATCTCTCCAAGTAATGGGGGTATGTTTTTGAGCCTTGAATTTCTGGTTTGGGAGCGTTATTTATTAAGTTTTAGCCGGTGGGTCCACGGAGCTCCCCTCCTACACCCCCACTCCTGATGACATCATCGGAAACCCATCCCTTTAGCACATTTTTAATGGATCATCAACATTCAGTATTGTCATAGACAACTTAGGATCTGGCTGTGGTTTTTTTTTTTTAGGGAAGCTGTGTCTTTAACTGAAACGGGAGGCGGCCATCTTGGATCCAGATGGAACGCAGGCTGAAACACATGACATGAAGATAGCTCCTACTCAGAAAGCTCTTATTCAGACCACAGTTCTGATCAGACCCTCTCTTCACAGTGGGGGCGCAGGCAGGCTCAGGAGGGATCAGGTAGGGCGCAAGAAGGCGGGCAGCCAATATCTTCAACTGGTTTAGCCAACACAATAGTCAGTGGGTCCATAGAAATGGACACATCCGTTATTTCTTTTTTTAATAGATTGGATAACGATCCAATATTTCTATTGCCGGACACGTCCACCAAATGTGGACCATATCGCTTCTCTGCCCACAACCCCTCCAGCACAGATCAGACACCACAGGGTAGATTTGCTTCAGCCGCCATGGCGTGAGGTACCAATGAATACAATTTTATATATATTTTCTTTAGTTGCTCTGCATATGGAAGTTTTTGCAGCAAACTCCCATATATCCTCCCAATCATCCCTGTCAATTTCTATTTTCAAATCCGCTGCCCATTTGAGCATGCAGTCATGATCATGTGAATTGACCAAGGCCTCCAAACTGGCTTTTATTCTAGTTATCAAACCTTTTTGATAACTACCTCTCCTACATAGTGCTTCAAAACTTGTGAAGGGAGTAAATTCTAATTTTGGGGACATTTTTGGAAAAAAATTCTGATCTGTAGATATTTAAACATACTAAGGTCTGGTGCCTCATACCTAGTTAGGAACTCTTGGAAACTAGAAAGTTTTCCTTTATGCACTAGGTCGGCAACTACTCTAATATGTTTAGCTTTAATTTGGTCGAATTGTTTATAATCACAGCCTGGGGGGAAATTGGGATTATTAAAAAGCGGAGTGAGTTGCGAAACGGGAGACACAAGATTAAATTTGCCCTTAGACTTGCTCCAAATCTCCCAGGTAAATCTCGTCGGATCTAGCTGAAACATTTTGGCGTACACCTCCTTATCCAGTGCCCATAGGGACACTGGCAGAGAAGACGTTCTAGCATATTGGGATTCTATGGCTAACCAACAATTGTGTTGGACCAGCGTTCCACATCACCACCTGCCTTAGTTGGGCAGCTTGGTAGTATTTCGAGATATCTGGGACACCCAAACCTCCTCCTGTCTTTAAAGCCATCATCACCGATCTAGCTGTTCTAGGCCTTTTACCTTGCCAAATAAAATTAAATATTCTATTTGGGAAATTTTTCAGTTCGGATACCGGTATCCGGACTGGGAGAGTCTGGAAATGATATAAAAACCTAGGGAGTATTCATCTTGACTGATACTATTCTCCCAATCCATGACACCTGATATCCTTCCCACTTTGAGTGCACACTAGGCCAAGGATAGTATATACGGTATCAATTCCTATCTACAATGATGGTTCAGTCAACCTTTACAGGGAAGCAATTGCTCACTGCATTGAGTGAGGACAATTGCCACTAAAATGCCATAGCCAAAATAACAAAATTTTATTAAATATCAGCAAAACTCACAACATAAACGGCGCATGCTCTAAACTAACTAAAACCAATTAAAATCTGGATCCGGGAAACAGTCTCAATTGTAGCGGTCGGAATAATTCACCATCTATTTACCATATTGGTATATATAAATTGCCACCATTCATTGGCTATAATTGGAACGAATAGCTATGCAACCATATTGTGTAGGTGTGCATAGGATAAATGCACAACGTGGCAGCACAGGTAGAAAACAATACTTAAACGCCACCGTGGCTTAGTATCTCCAATAGTACTCGCAGCTGTTATGACACAATTATGGATTGTACATAGACTGACCGCTTAGGCAGACTTAAAAGAGAGAAAACAAAGGAAATACCTACGCGACAAAGTAGATTTTGAGGAAAACAGAATCTTTAAATATAAAATCTTCAAACAAAATAGAAATACACGTCGCCCTACACCGCTCAATTCGTCAACTGAGTGGGAAGGATCTGCAAGTGACCTAGAACAAGAAAAAAGTAAAGACCCTAAACAAACCACCACTACATCCTTAGTCGCCAACAGTACAGGGGTTTTTTTAGATTTGGAGGGGCCTTCATACCTAAGCGACACACTAGGAGGAAAACCAGAAGGGGATCAGGACGATTATCTGAGAGACAGAAAAGTATGGGGGTACAAAGGTCCCGGCCACCAGAGAGGCAGCAGGAACAAAAAGAAAAAGCAACCAAATTACAGGTCATAAACCTATCCTCTAAGATTCTTAATACCCATCACTTGCAGGTTCTAGCAAAAGGCCTATCATTTTGCCCAACAAGTAAAATGAATCTGTTCGAAATTGTTAAAGATCCTAACCTCTTCTCCAGGAAGTTACTTCTTCAGAAATTTTTCATTAAACAAAAGAAAAGGAGCTTAGTTAACAACCCTGATTTGGAGAATCTAAATACTAATAATCTGGACAATTTGGCCACTCTTGAGGAACTTGTAATAGACAGTGACAGACCTATAGGGGAAGGTCCGTTTACACAGTTTAGGGCAAAATCTACCTTTACACCACCACATGAGATTAGTGCACAAATCAAAGTGTTCACTGAACTAGTCACACATGACCTTGAAAAACTAAACAACAGGACAAGCAAGTACAACTTGACTAGAGATGAACACAATGCATTGAAAGAACTGAGCCAAGATGATGACTTGATAATCAAGCCATCAGATAAAGGTGGGAATGTGGTGGTGTTAGATAAGGTAGCCTATCAACGTGAATGCCTTAGACTACTGTCTGATAAATCCTGTTACCATATACTCGACTATGACCCCACATCTAATTTCCAAAAAGAACTATTCAATATACTAGAGACAGGTAAAACTAATAAGATCATTACGAATAAAGAGCTTGAGTTTCTTTATATTAAGAACCCGAAGGTGGCGACATTTTATCACCTTCCAAAGCTACATAAGGACAAGATACCGCCCCCAGGGAGACCCATAGTTTCTGACATTGGGAATTTGACGTCCAATGCCAGTATCTATGTGGACAAATTATTGAGACCATTTGTCAGTTCTGTCCCGTCATATCTGCGCGATACTAAGGATATACTGCTTAAACTGGAGGGCATCACTCCAGGCCCTAACACATTCCTAGTTAGCCTGGATGTTGAGGGACTTTATACCAGCATCCCACACATGGTTGGTATGAAAGCCGTTGCCCATTTTTTACGATCAAGAGGACAAGATCTAGTAGGTCACAATGATTTTATCCTACAACTTCTGAACCTTACCCTTACAAAGAACTATTTTGTATTCAACAATAGGTATTATCATCAAATCCAGGGTACCGCCATGGGGACCACCTGTGCCCCCACTTATGCGAATTTATATCTTGGCTGGTGGGAGGAAACGGTGGTCTTTGGCGAGGACCTGGAGGCCTATACAATCTTCATTGACCTATGGGTAAGGTTCATTGATGATATCTTCCTCCTTTGGACAGGTCCGGCGGATCTTCTAACCGAATTTGTGAATAAGCTAAATATTAACGAAAATAACCTTAAACTCACCACTGTCTCAAGTCTTTCAAAAATAGACTTTCTGGACATCACCATCCTAAAAGATGCAATAGGTAAAATAGAGACTACTATCTTTAGGAAAAGCACGGCAACAAATAGCCTGCTCAGAGCAGAGAGCCAACACCCACGACATGTCATAAATGCGATTCCTATAGGGCAATATCTAAGGGTCCGGCGTAACTGCTCGACGCTTGCAGAATACAAGGAACAGGCCAATTCACTTACAAATAGATTCCTGGAGAGGGGACACTCGAAAGGCAGTTTAGTAAAAGCTTATAATCGGGCCATACATACACCACGGACACAACTTTTAGCAACTACTAACCAGAGGAATGGAGGAGATGGATTTAAACCCATACGATTTGTTGGAACTTTTAGTGACCAATGGGGCTCAATCTACCGCATTCTTAATAAACATTGGCATATCCTTCTAGATGACGATGACAAAGGAGGTGTTGCCAACACACCCCAAACTCACTAGTAGGAGGAGTCGGAACCTAAAAGACATCCTAGTGAGAAGCCACTTTAAGTCTAAACAAAAGGGTACCTGGTAAGATCCAAAACCAGTAGGATCATATGCCTGCGGAAGGTGTAAAGCCTGCAAATATGTGCCAAAGACCATTGAATTTTCAGATTCAAGTAAAACAAGAACATTCAAAATCAAACAGTACATTAACTGTACTACTGAGGGGGTTATTTACCTGATCATCTGCTCCTGCGGGAAATTGTATGTAGGGAAAACATTCAGACACTTCAAAACCAGAATACTTGAACATCTGGGATCAATATGAAATGCGAAAGATACTCCACTGGCACGGCATGTATTGACTGAACACAATGGAAATAGTGAAAAACTAGTATTCATTGGTATTCAGCATATCCCATGGGGCCAACGCAAGGGCGACTGGAATAGGATCCTTCTGCAAACAGAATGCAGATGGATATATACATTAAAAACACTCAGCCCTGTAGGTCTGAATGAGGGCTACATATACACCTCCTTCATATAAAATACATACACAACACACAGTATGCTGTGATAAGATGTAAGCTATGGATATATAATCGGATCGGGAATTATCCCCATATCTGTCCGTATTGACCCTTTGGGCGGACATTAGTAATACTAGTAACACTCCTACACAATTACTACCACACTTATGGAATGTTGAGTGGCTTACACGAGTTTATGTCAAATATCTAGTGGGAGGGCTTTAGTGGGATACAGCTTAAAATTTAGAAGTTCGTTTTGACCCTCGGGGCGGACAACTTAGGTTAGAACACTCCTACATAGCAATTACATTAGACTGCACTACTGGATTATTCCCTCACGATTTCTTAAGACCATTTTGCTAATCACAGTATCATATGAAGGAGGTGAATGTGAGACTGATTGATGACATTGCCCTATACCCTGCACACTGCCTAAACTACTTCCATACAAATTGGGCACCCTAATATAAATGTCTTAGAGTGGGAAGGATATGTATATAACAGGACAGCTTTATAAGTACCAAGCAGTATAACTATTTATACAATTTAGACATTCTCTTTGTAATTGGTACAATGATATGCATGTAGAAGCATTAAACAGCTACTACTACATATAGGTTGGAAGCAAAACACACACACTCAAAAAACCACAATCACAAACTCCATATTATACTTTATTGAAGTTCAGCTGTAGATGCCTATGGCTTTAATAAACAATTGCAGGCACTTTCTGCAATCAATTAGCAGCATATATATGGATATAGCGCTGCTCCATACTGGCACCTCCCATCCTTGAGAAAGCGCAGGTCCCCCTACGCACGAAACGTACGTCGGAATGACGTCATCACGCTGACGTCTTGAAGGAGGCCGGAATCCGGTGAGACCAGTCCGTGCATCGGGCTGCAGCGGGGTTACAATATACTGCACCGACACACTTTATTCGAGCAAATACCTAGTATGTACCTGGCAGATACCTGGAATGTGCCGCTCCTCACCTCTGACAAGCCCCGTTGCGTTTGCCTTTCCAGCCTGGGTTCATGCCTGGCTGACGGGCGGCTAATCTGTTAAATGATAATGATTAGGATTTAATAGGCTGCAATGCTTCGCGTGTCTACCAGATGGCATAAATTCATGAATTGTAATGCAGTATATATATATATATACTGTGCAGTATTGCAGCCAGCGGGAATAAAATGCTTCAATCCCTGCTTGGAAAATACCTCAATGCACTCGGGCAGAAAACAGTCACAAACCTCAATACACCCGGGTATACCCGAATTCGTGGGACTAGCCGAGCTCGAATAAAGTGTGTCGCCAGTGTACAGGCTCGTTTGTATTTAGTGTGTATGTGATCGGGTTATACTGAAGTGTGTGGGAGGTTCCACCTACAGAGTGTATTATTGTGTGGATTTTTATGCGCAACCGCTTCGCTATACTAACGGCTGGAGGGGTGTAACATACACTGGTGCTGGAGACCCTGCGAACACTACGTGGATTACTGCGGTATGCAGTTGTATTGTTTATCAGCGCCACTAATACTATACACTTGCTCCACACACACTTATACACTCAATATCATAAGTGGGCATAATACATTATCACTGATCACATAGGGCGATACCTTAAGCCTAATTATTAGAGCCGCCCCGCTGCCTAAGCGGTCAGTCTATGTACAATCCATAATTGTGTCATAACAGCTGCGAGTACTATTGGAGATACTAAGCCACGGTGGCGTTTAAGTATTGTTTTCTACCTGTGCTGCCACGTTGTGCATTTATCCTATGCACACCTACACAATATGGTTGCATAGCTATTCGTTCCAATTATAGCCAATGAATGGTGGCAATTTATATATACCTATATGGTAAATAGATGGTGAATTATTCCGACTGTTTCCCGGATCCAGATTTTAATTGGTTTTAGTTAGTTTAGAGCATGCGCCGTTTATGTTGTGAGTTTTGCTGATATTTAATAAAATTTTGTTATTTTGGCTATGGCATTTTAGTGGCAATTGTCCTCACTCAATGCAGTGAGCAATTGCTTCCCTGTAAAGGTTGACTGAACCATCATTGTAGATAGGTATTGATACCGTATATACTATCCCTGGCCTAGTGTGCACTCAATGAGGATCTTTTGAGTGGGTCTCTAAACCCACTTTTATGTGTTTGTCGCTTGTCTACATTATCCTCTTCTGCACCGGCAGGGAATATAGAATTATCTGAGCATTAACACAACTGTCCAGGTGAGCGGTGAATCTACAAGTTATGTATACATAATCCTTCCCACTTTGCCAGATCCCTTTTAATCTTATCAAACAATGGTGGATAGTTGCCTTGATATAGGGAGTGGTAGTTCCTAGACACATTTACTCACAGATATTTAATATGTGAGGAACTCCATCTGTAGCTGAAATTCAGTTTTGGTAATTTTATCTCTGGATCTGAAAGATTCAGATTAAAAGACTGTGACTTGTCGCTGTTCATTTTATATCCAGATGGAGAGAGAAAGAAAGGAAAGATCCCCTAAGGCCACGTCATGGTCTCTGGGGTGTGGAAAAAGAAAGTGAGGAGGGGGGGAGAGAGGGAGTCATTCCACCCTCGTCCGGCCGGGTCCCGGCATCCATCCTTCACGGCTCTACTGTGGTTCAGATCCGTCTGGGGTTGTATCCTGATTTGGTTCGGATTAATGGGTTAACCAGGGTTCCCAGATTTTATAGAAACCTTCAGTTGAGCAGTTCAAGAAGGCCGTGAGTTTTTCCAAACTCATAACATCGTTAACTCTTTTTTTCACTAGCTGTTTGGTGGGGGGCGCTATCTTCTTCCAAGAGTATGCGACTGAACACCTTGCTGCTGTTAGAATAAAGGAGATTAATTTCCATACTGGGCGATCGATGTCCTCTATCGGCCTGCCCAGTAGGAAGGTCAGTGGATCTATAGGAATTGTGAGGCCTGTGACCTCTTTTATCAAATCTTGTACCGTAAGCCAATATTTCTGAATTTCTGGAAATGACCACCAGATATGGGCCATGTCCCCTCTATGTCCACAGCCTCTCCAGCATAGATCTGAGGCCAGAGGGTAGATTTGTTTTAACCTCACTGGGGTAAGATACCAATGATACATTATTTTATAGATGTTTTCCTTCACCGTGGTACAGATGGAAGTTCCTGAGGCCGCGTCTCATATTTCCTCCCAGTCCTTTCTGTCAATAACTATGTCCAATTCCGCTTCCCATTTAAGCATATAGTCGTGAGCGGTAGAGTTCACCGGATTCTCCATGCCGGCATATATTTGTGTTATTAGACCTTTTTGATGTACTCCTTCGCGACAGAGTTTCTCAAATTTTGTGAGAGGGGGGAATTTCAATGATGGGGACATTTTTGTAGAAAGTGTCGAATTTGGAGAAACTTAAATGTATCCAGGTGGGGTAATTTTAATTTGGTTCGCAATTCGTGGAGACTCAGGAACTGTCCATCGCTCAGCAGGTCCGCGATCGCTCTGATCCCCATTGTTTTAAATAGGTCGAATTGTCGGGTTTCACACCCTGGTGGGAATTTAGGGTTGTCAAATATTGGAATGAGCTGAGAGCAAGGGGACGAGAGTAAGAATTTAGTTTTAGTTTTTGCCCATATGTCCCAAGTATGTTTCATTGCCCCCAGCCTGAATTTGGGCGCCATGTCATTTCCCCTGTCACTGCTCCAGAGAAAAGCTGGTAGAGAAGGCGTTCTGGAGTAATGAGATTCAATTGCTAGCCAACATAGCTTGTCTGGGTCCCGAGTTCCACATTTCCGCCTGTTTTAATTGGGCAGCTTGGTAATATCTATTAATGTCTGGGACCCCCAGTCCTCCTTTTGTCCTAGACGCCATAAGAACCGACCTAGCTACCCGGGGTCTCCTTCCATCCAAATAAATTAGAGGATTTTATTTTGGATAGTTTTTAATTCAGAACCAGGGACATGGATCGGGAGCGTCTGGAAATAATATAATAATCTGGGGAGTATATTCATTTTAACTGAGATCATTCTCCCGATCCATGAGATCTGGTATTTTTCCCATTTATCCAGATCTTTTTTAATTTTCCTAAATAGGTTGGGATAATTATTTTGGTATAGGGAGCAATAGTTCCTCGATACATGTACTGTACTCCCAGGTATTTGATGTATATAGGGCTCCACTTATAATTAAAGTTTGATTTCAATGTCCGCATCTCTGGTTCTGATAGATTTTTTTTGTTTCAATTTTTTTATTAGGCAGTTATAACAGTCAACATATTTTCTATGACAGTCCATTTGTGGCCTAACACAATTTTTTACATATGAAAGAAAAGTCTCGACGTCCCCCTGTTCCTCCAGGGTCTGTCGGGGTGACGCGAGAATTGAAGTAGAAAAGGGAAGAGAAGGAGGGGAAAAGAGAGAGAGGAGAGGAGGGGGGGAGGGGAGTAGTTGTACCCTTCCCTCGCCTTGGCATGCGCCTTTAGTTTCCGTTACCCATTGTGGCTCCTACACTGGCGACACAGTTTATCACACTGCGGCCAGATCCGCAAGCCGGGAGATTTCCCGGCTTGCTAGTGGCCGCCCCTCGGCGTGCCGCGCGTCATAGACGCGCGGTCACGCGTCTTCGGGAGCGTGCGCCCCCTGCACGCGCGTCCAGGGGCTCCCCGAGGGAGCCCTGGTGTCCCGCGATCGCGGGACAGCGGCAGGGGGTTCCGGGGGACCCGGCGGACCCGGCAGCGGTAGGGAGAGCGCCCCGATCGGAGGGCGCTCTTCCGCTGCTTCGGCGCGCGCCCGTCACTCTCGGGCGCGCGCCAGGCTACTGCTGCGGCACAGAACGGGCAAATGCTCGAATAAACTGTGCCGCAGCAGTAACTCTATCCTTACTGTATATGGCGTTTCTGTGTGTCAGGGCCATTCTAGTGAACCATGGGTCCCAAATATTGTAGAAGGCAGTGGTGGACCGTTTCAGAAATGCTGACAGTCTCTCCATTTCCTTTACTTCGTTGATTCTATTTATTACTGTCTGTTTGGAGGGGGGGACACTTTCTTCCAGGCGGCTGCCACCGCACATCTAGCCGCAGTGAGAATAAAGGAGATCAATTTGCCTGTTGGTCGGTCCAGTGTTTCTAGGGGCCTGGCCAATAGGTAGGTCAGCGGTTCAACCGGGATTGTGAGGTCTGTGACCTCTTTTTATAAGATTGTGTATGGTTTCCCAGTATTTCTGAATTTCTGGACATGAGCACCAGATGTGGGCCATGTCCCCCTTTTGACCGCAGCCTCTCCAGCACAGATCAGAGGCCAGGGGGTAGATTTGGTTAATTTTGGCTGGGGTGAGATACCAGCGAAACAGTATTTTATATAGATTCTCTTTTATTGTGGTACATATGGAAGTTCCTGAAGCTGTTTCCCAAATACTTTCCCAATGCTCTCGGTCTATAACGATGTCCAATTCTGCTGCCCAATGCAGCATATAGTCATGCGTGGGGGCTTCTGAGGCTCTCTCCAGTTCTGCACAGATTTGTGTTATGAGACCTTTCTGATGGCCGGACTCCCTGCATAGCCTTTCAAAGCCAGTGAGAGGGGGAAATTCCAACGTTGGGGATAATGTTTGGGTAAAGTGTCGAATTTGTATTTGAAGACATTCAGCCCTACTATCTCATATTTGGATTTTAAGTTTTGGTAACTCAGGAACTCCCCGAAGCTCAGGAGTTCGACAATTGCTCTAATATTTTTGGTTTCAAATTGATCAAATTGTCTGGGCTCACATCCAGGTGGGAATTTTGGATTTTTGTAGATTGGTGTGAGTTGGGAACGAGGTGTCGTGAGCTTAAATTTATATCTGCATTTTGTCCAGGTCTCCCAAGTGTGTCTCATCGGGCCTAGTTTGAATTTGTTGCTTAGCATGTCTTCCCTGCTCATGGACCAAAGGCAAGCTGGTAGTGAAGGCGTCCCGGCATAGTGTGTTTCTATACCTAGCCAACAGTATTGTTTTGGGCTAGCGTTCCATACCACTGCCTGCCGTAGTTGTGCGGCTAGGTAGTATCTTGTTATGTCTGGAACTCCTAGTCCTCCTCTCCCCCTTGAGGCCAAGAGAAACGTTTTGGCGACTCTAGGCTTTTTGCCTTGCCAGATAAAGTGGAAGATTAATTTTTGAATATTTTTTAATTCTGAGCCAGGGATGGGAACCGGGAGGGTCTGGAAATAGTATAGTATCCTAGGGAGTATGTTCATTTTGACCGAGACCATCCTCCCGATCCATGATATCTGGTATCCTCCCCATTTATCTAAGTCTTGCTTAATTTTTTTGAACAGGGCCAGATAGTTATATTGATATAGTGTTTGGTAGGTCCTCAATATCTTAACTCCCAAGTATTTGATACAAGAGGAGCTCCAACGATAGTTAAAATTTAATTTGAGGAGTTCCACCTCTGGCTCTGGCAGGCTGAGGATCTTAAATTATATAACTCAGTATAGTATTTTGTAAATTCCTCTGCAATTTTCTTGTCACTACAGTATATTGTATCTCACCAGATTTACTTTTGATAGCTGTTATTTGAGATCTCTTTTGCACCCCTCTTAGTTTACTTGCTAAGAGTCTATCAGCCTTGTTTCCCTTGTCGTAATAGAGTTGGTTTGTCCATTTGAGGGCCTTTTCTACATCCTCCAGCTGAATCTGCCTAAGTTTTGTTCTAGCTGTAACCAGCGTTTTATATAATTTCTTTGTAGGGTTGGCCTTATGGGCTTGTTCTATGGTTTAATGCTATCTGTAACTTCTTTGATTTGTGTTAGGCGGGCTTTTTTCCTATGGGAGGCGATGGAAATAAATTTCCCTCTGATGTTTGCCTTATGGGCTTCCCATAGGATTGCTGGAGAGGAGACTGTTCCTGCGTTGAAGAAGAAATAGTCCTTAAGTGAGGCTCTAATTTCTCTTTCTATCTCTGGGTGGTTTAATAACGAATCATTAAGTCTCCAGGAATAGCTTGTTGTTTTTTCAAAGGGGAGTGATAGTGTTAAGGTGATTGGGGCATGATCCGACCAGGTGATTGAGCCAATGTCTGATTCAATGGCTGCCGCCATCACGTTTTTTGTGGTCAAGAAAAAGTCTATTCGAGAGTAAGTCTGGTGAGGCGCTGAGAAAAAGGTATAGTCTCTCTGGCCTTGATGTTGGGATCTCCACACGTCCACTAGTGAAAATCCGTTTAGAATTCCCCTGAATCTTTTCCCCATGATCTGGGAGTAGGTTGTACGGGGGGGACCCATCGTGGTTAATCTATCCTCGGTAGGGTTTAAGACCATATTTAGATCACCCCCTACTATCATCGATGATAGATATCCCGGGTCTACGCCCTCGAGAACAGCTTGGAGAAATTCTGTTTGGTTCTCGTTTGGGGCGTATACATTGATCAGGGCAATTGTCGAGCCCGCTAAGGAGCCATACAGTACCGACACACTTTATCCGAGTGTGGTCGGTACCGCAAGTCGGGAAATCTCCCGGCTTGCTAGTGGCCGCCCCTCGGCGTGCCGCGCGTCATAGACGCGCGGTCACGCGTCATCGGGAGCGTGCGCCCCCTGCACGCGCGTCCAGGGGCTCCCCGAGGGAGCCCTGGTGTCCCGCGATCGCGGGACAGCGGCAGGGGGTTCCGGGGGACCCGGCGGACCCGGCAGCGGTAGGGAGAGCGCCCCGATCGGAGGGCGCTCTTCCGCTGCTTCGGCGCGCGCCCGTCACTCTCGGGCGTGCGCCAGGCTACTGCTGCGGCAGAGAACGGGCAAATGCTCGAATAAACTCTGCCGCAGCAGTATACCACAAGGAATCTACCCTCTGGATCCACTGTCGTTTTGATATGATTGAATGGGGTGCCTTGTCTGATTAGGATAGCCACACCCCTCTTTTTACTACTAAATGAAGCAAAAAAGCTTGTTGGGAACATTTTTTTGAATAAATTTGGGGGGTCTTGAGATGTGAAGTGTGTCTCCTGTAAGAATATGATGTCCCCCCCTGATTTTTTCATGTCCTGAAGGGCCAATCTCCGCTTCCTGTTGATTTGCAACCCTTTGACGTTTAAAGATCTCACTTTAATCGGGGCTGTATTTGCCATTCTTATATTTTATTTTCGTGGGTCGTGGACTCGGGGTCTCATCTTTCCCACTAGTTGAGACCTTGCTCCTGTTTCCTGGGAGTGTGACATATTTTCGTCTATGGGCTTGTGGGGGGCAAGGGAGGGGAGAGAGGGGAAGGGGGGGTGGGGTCTGCTGTTTGGGTGGGTGGCTAACGGTGAGTACAATTATGTCGACATAGCTGATGCCTAGCTTTTGACATATGATATGCATGTGATAATACAGTGTCGATCCGGCAAGACACAGACCGCAACTGGTGTTACTGGAACCTGCTGGTTCTTCCTTAGCGCCTTCGTTTCAGCACTGTTCTCGGTCTGTTGGTTGGAGTGGTAGGAGTTGGAGGCAAGCTCCGGATTCAGCGAGTCTTGTAGTGCTTCTGTTTAGGTTAGTAAGGGGGGGGATAGGGGAGTGCGGGGAGGGGGGGGAAAGGGGAGGGGGGGGGGTTACGGGTAGACTGGGGGGGGAGAGGGAAATGTAGGGGGGGGAGTGGGGGCAGGAGGGAAACGGGTAGGGATGGGGTAGGGGGTGTGCTTCTATAAACTCCTAGCAATTTTGAACTTGTAGGGATGGGGGATAGCTAGTGTCACTCTCGCTTCAGTCCTTACGCACAGCTTAGTGTCATCTATTAGGTTGTAAGGACTCTGAGGACTCAGGGATTGCCTGCGTATGGGGAGTTGTTCCAGGGAACGCAGATGCCACACTTGTAAGGGTAACGTACTTACAGTTTCGGGGGGGGGGGGGGGCGATGCCTACCTGGTGTGGACCTGTGTGCCGGCCTCTCATAGGGCTGATTGCCCTGAGGTGCCGCCTGCTGTTGCTCGGGGGTTGGTGAGGAGTGGGGGCGACGGGGGTAGAGGGGGCCATGGGGTTCCCCATCGAACCTTGCTCCTCCTGTAAGATTCTCTTCCCTCCCCCCTCCCGCAACAGTGAGCCCCCCCCCTCCCAAATAGAAGGCCTCTTTAATACGGCTCCGGCTGACAGCCTTGTGTCGGTCTTGCGGCCGGCTCCTCTTGGGCGGATGAGCAGCCTTTCATGGTGGACACTCCGGCTTGGCAGGCGGTCTTCTTTATTCTCTGCAGCAGGCAGGTACGGCGTCTCCCTCTGTTATGCTTGATCCTCGTTGTGGCTGGGTTTCTAGTAGTCGCTCTGGTTTATGGGTAGGTATCTTGCTGAGTCCTCGTGTGGCGTTTTTGTGACACTATAGCGCTGAAACTGGGAGAACAGACAACAGAAAGATACATTTATTATGTCTTTATTTTCTTTGTTTTCGACCTGCGAGGCGCTCTGAGGTCCTCACTGAGGGACCCTCATTCTCCTGTTCGTGGGAGTCAGGTGGATGGATCAGCATTCCACGATGGGGGGGGAGACAGGCCCACTGCTTTCGCCAGTCTGGACATCTCAGTCGGGTGTCTAATGACATGTGTCTTCCCATTTCTGATGATTATTAGTTTAAATGGGAACCCCCATTTGTACTTGATACCTTTGTCTCTGAGGAGGGTGGTCAGGGGTTTTAAGTCCATCCGCTTGTTGATAGTTTGCTTTGCTAAATCATTATAGATTTGCATATGGTCATCTTGGTAAGTGAGCGGGTCTTTTTTCCTGCAGGCTGTCATAAGCTTCTCTTTGGTGGTGTAGTGGTGTAGCGGTGTAGCCTGACTATGGTGTCCCTGGTCTTATTTGGGTCGTCTGACCTTGGCCCGAGGGCGCGATGGGCCCTATCCATCTCAAAGTCCTTTTTGTCCAGGTCTGCGCACAGCGAGGAGAAGAGCCCTAAGAGGTATGGCTGTAGTTTATCTGACTGGATCGTCTCTGGAATTCCGCGGATCCGCAGGTTCTGTCGTCTCTCGCGGTTTTCCTGGTCCTCGAGGTTATCTTTCAGATATCTAATCTCCATTCCAAGCCGGAAGATTTCATTGTCTGCATCTGTTTGTGTCTGGAGAGATTCCGCCATTTTAGTTTCTAGTGTTGTCGTCCGTTCAGCGAGGCCTGCTATTTCGTGCCTCAGTTCTGTTACGGCAGCCTTCAGGTCTTGCTGTATAGAAGTGTGCAGTTTGTCTAGCATGCCCTTCATCAAGTCTTGCATGAATTCCCTTGTTGGGATAGTCTCTGGGCTTTGCACTCGCTCCCTTTGTTCTCGGGCCGCGGCCTGCTGCTTAGGGCCTCGTGTGTTCGTTGGCCCGGCGCCATCTTGGTTTCTCGGGGTAGGCTCCGAGCTCCGCTGAGATGGCGGAAAAAAGTTTAATGAGCCCTGGCCGGCCGGCGCTTTTTGCTTCGCAGCCATTGCGGGGTGTTTATTCTGCTAGGGGTTATGTTTTTGGGGTCGGGTGGTGGGGTGAGGGGCGCTTGTATAGCGGTCTATGCGCGCGGGCCGGCGGAGCTCAGCTCTCACACGTCCATCTTATCTGGCTTTGTTTTTTTATTTTCTGTTTATTTAATTATTTATTTTCCTGTGGGGGGCTGTGTCTTTAAATCAGACCTGCGGCGGCCATCTTGGATGTAGCCGACACACAGGCTGAAACGCAGGGAGCCAGGCAGCACTATTCACCGCCAGGGGGGGGGGGCTCAGGTATCACTTGACCAGGCTTCCCCACTCTCCCTGCGGTCAGCTGTCCGGTCGTCTCTGGGGAGCCTCCCCGTCTGTTATGCCACTATGTTATGCTACTATTCCCTGCGTGTGAGCCCGGCGGCCATCTTAGGTGGTGCTGCTCCTCCACGCCGGGGCTCAATCGGGACTGGAGGGGTACTCTCGGCCTCGTCTCCCCCGGCCCACGGCTCTGCTCACCTCTGTGGGGCTTCCTCCTCTCCCCTCCGGGACCCCGCCGTGTCACTCACCCCCTCGGGGAAGCCACGCTTCTCCCTGCGTGAGCCTCCGCTGCCGAGTCAAGATGGCCGCTCCGCCTTCCCCCTCGGCTCCCTCCCGAGCACTCGAGATCGCCACTGGTGCTGGCGAGTCTCCTACCGGCTGGTAAGCTGCTCCGGGATCTGTCTGCTGTGATAATCTTTTGCGGGGAAGCGGAGAGGGGGGGGGGGGGCTGGCCGGTTTTGTCGGGGGCCACGCTGAACCTCTCAGCTCCACAGAGTCTCCCTGTCACGCACGGGCCTCAGCAGCTTCTTTTACTCACTTTATTTTCTGCTCCCTTGTTCTGTATATTTGGGGGGCTTAGCAATGTCCAATTTCGTTATTGTTTGTGTTAAAATCACCCCCGTCTCCTGCTGTCTTATAGTGTGGTGTTTGAAATTTATTTTGGCCAGATTGATGTTCGCTATTTCTTTGTTTGAAGTTTTGTCTGCAGGAGCTTAAGACAGACACAGCCTTTGCAGTTAGACTCCAGGCCACGCCCAGGTTCTGATAGATTTAAGTTGAGGGCTTCTGACTTATCACTGTTAATTTTGTATCCTGATATTTTGCCAAATTCCTTTAATTCTTTGTGTAAGTTGGGAAGGGAGATCTGGGGCTGCGTTAATGTTAATATGATATCGTCTGCGAACAATGAGACTTTATAGTTTATTCCGCCAATTGGTACCCCCTGTATATTTATATTGTCTCGTATTTTAGACGCTAGTGGTTCGATTGTTAGGGCGAAGAGGAGGGGGGACAAAGGGCATCCCTGTCTCGTTCCATTTTTCATTTCAAATTTTTTTGCTGTACCCCCCGGGAGTTTCACCACTGCAGACGGGCAGCAGTACAGCGCGTACAGCGCTCGGACTCCCGCTAGATACGCATCTTTTAAGCCGAATTTCTGCATTGTTTTGTCAAGAAATAGCCAATCAATTCTATCGAACGTCTTCTCTGCGTCCAGGCTTAACAGAACCGCTTTGGTAGCTGTGAGGTGGGCATGATCAACTATATTTATAATTTTGCGGGTGTTGTTTGAGGCTTGTCTGCCAGATACAAACCCCACCTGGTCGTTGTGAATTAATCTCGGTAGGATGGGATTCAGTCTATTTGCCAGGATTTTGCTGTATAGCTTAAGATCGTTATTTAGTAGGGAGATTAGTCGGTAGCTCCCACATAGCAGTGGGTCCCTACCCTCTTTGTGGATGATGGCGAGATTGGCCTGGGTCATTGATGGGGGGATTGGGCTGCCCTCCATGAATGAATTGAATAAGCTGAGTAGGTGTTTAGTTAGGATCGGGGAGAATCTTTTGTAATAAACATTGGAGAAGCCGTCGGGGCCAGGGGCTTTTGAGATTTTTAATGTTTTTATTGCGTCCTCCAGCTCTTTTTGGGTAATTTTTGCGTTAAGCATTTGATTCTCCTCCTCTGTCAGTGTTGGTAGGAGGCAATCGGACAGGTAATTAGTAATAGGTTCAGTGGCTGGTGTCCCCGTGTTCCCACCCTGAGCCTTGAGGTTATAAAGTTTAATATAAAATGCGGTAAATTCCTCCGCTATTTTCTGTTCGTTATAGATTATTTCTCACGATTAATTTTTTATCGCTGTGATCTGGGAACGCTTCTGTATACCTCTGAGTTTGCTCGCCAAAAGTATGTCAGCCTTATTGCCCTTGTCATAGTATTTCTGACTAGTCCATGTAAGAGCTTTTTCTTCTTCTTCCATTTGGGCTTGTTTTAGCTCATTCCTGGCTGCGGTCAAGGTTTTATAATGATAGGCAATAGAGAATGCTAGAGCCTCTGGTCTCAGGGTATGGTGGAGGTTGCACTAATCATTGCATGCTGTGATTGATCTGCTCAGTATCAATAGTTGGATATCACACTGACAGTAGGTAGTGATGCATGCAGAGTAGTGAATGCAAATAAATGTGCCACTGTCATATATCACAAAACCTATATAGGTACTAGGTCACACGATCAATGATTCAGTAAATCATTAGTGCACATTATACCACATTATATAAATGAACCGCGGCATGTGCATCAAAAACCGGACCTGATATATGCATAAACTACCTCTGCTAGGCAGTTAACAACTCGAACAACCCCACACAAACTACCAGGAACAGTCTCACCCGTGACTCCTCCTACACGACGTCAACATGGTGACGTCATGCCGACGATCGTTTCACGCATAAGGGGCTGGCGCTTTCTCAAGGTTCAGGTATCCAACTATTGATACTGAGCAGATCAATCACAGCATGCAATGATTAGTGCAACCTCCACCATACCCTGAGACCAGAGGCTCTAGCATTCTCTATTGCCTATCATTTGTATTTACCATTGTGTCTCACACTACCACCTGGTACTGGTAAGGGGACATACACTAATATTTGGGAATTCACCTTATAAGAATATCCCCTTACCCTGCCTCACCCGTGATTTATGTTTTAATAGTTTTTATGGTTATTTTGAGTGTGTGTTACTGCGTCGACTTCTGAATATTAATAAATCATTTATTATTTTTGCCCTAGGGCATTTTAGTGGTAATTGTCCTCCCACAGTGTTGGGAGCGGTTACGTAATTGTACCCTTATAGCCTTACCATTACTCTAGTGGGTTACTATACTTGTGGACTATTTTCGGCTTTGCTGTGCATTAAAGTGGGATCTTTTTAGGAGCATCCTTTGTCTCCTTATATATGTATAATTATTTTAGTTGTCAGATCTGTTATTAATTTCACCTTGGCCTTTCTGTGGGATGCAATTGAAATAAAAGTTCCCCTAATTGCTGCCCTATGGGCTTCCCACAGAACCGCCGGAGAGTCTACTATACCCCAGTTGAGAGCGAAGTACTCCCTAAGTGCCTTTTTACTTTCTTTTTCTACCTCCGGGTGGTTCAGTAGGGAGTCGTTCAGCTTCCAAGTGTAGGCGGTTAATTTATGAAATGGGGTGGATAGGGTTAATGTGATGGGGGCGTGATCTGACCATGTAATGGGGCCTAAGTCCGAATTTGTGCAGGCTTCCAGGATATATTTGGTAGCAAAAAAATAGTCTATACGAGAATATGACTGGTGGGGTGCGGAATAGAATGTGTAATCTTTTTGGCCCTGGTGTTGGATTCTCCAGATGTCCATTAAGGAATATTCCTTGGTGATCGTTTTAAATTGTTTCTCCATCCTCTGAGGTGGAGCTCTGTGTTGGCCTTGTTGGCCTGAGGTTCTGTCCTCCGCAGAGTTTATGGCCATATTAAAGTCTCCGCCCACAATCAACGAAGATAGGTAGGTAGGGTCAACCTTTTCTAACACTGCTTTCAGGAATTCCGTTTGATTATCTTTTGGCGCGTAGATGTTGATCAGAGCGACCGGCGAGCCAGCCAGTGAGCCATATACCATTAGAAATCTACCCTCTGGGTCTGAATTGGTTTTGGTGATATTGAATGGGGTTCCTTGTCGGAGCAGGATCGCTACTCCCCGCTTTTTACTGTTAAATGACGAGAAGAAACCTGTAGGGAATACATTGCTAATCAATTTGGGCAGCTCTTGGGATGTAAAGTGTGTCTCTTGGAGGAAGATGATATCTCCCTTGGACTTTTTCAGCTCTTGGAGCGCCAGTCGTCTTTTTCTATTATTATTCAGGCCCTTTACGTTTAGTGATACAAGTTTAATTGCGGACTGACTAGCCATTTGGGCGAGAGAGTTTAGTGTCCATCGGGGTCTCGCCCTTCCTACCGGGGAGATCCTGGTTCGTTGGATCATCGAACCTTTATAACGCTTCTTGATGGTGCTGTTTGAGTATGGGTGTCAGGCCCGCCCGACGAGGGGTTGGGTGGGAGGAGGGCAGGGAAGGTCGAGAGGGTGGGGGGAATAGGCTGCTGGGACAGGGTCAGCAGCAAGAGGCAAAGTGGGACGAGGTCAGCTAATGACCTCCAATGAGTACGTCCGGGATTGGCTTCCGGCATTTTGGCTTAAGGCCCAATGGGGGGGAATCCGACGGTTCAGGCATGGGCGTGCAGGGAAGGTGCGGACCCTTGTACTTGCTTAGTGTAAGCTCTACCTTAGTTTAAGAGGGGGGGGGGAAGGCGGGGGGGAGGGGGGGAAATGGGAGGAGGGGAAAGGGGTCAAAGGGATGCAGGTCCCGAAACGCATCAGAGTTACTATGTACTCCTTTTGACCACTTAATAAACCCTTTTATATCCGATACTGGTTTGCAGCCCCCATTGTTTGCACGGTTGTGCTCCGCCACTGTACCCTATGGGACTATTCTCTGCAATTACGTCTGGCGTGACGCAACCACTAATCAAGGACTGAGCTGTGCTTCGAGGGAGTTCCTTACATTGATCGTTTGATTGGTATGTACTTTTGTTTTGCTGGGGGTCTATACAGGACCTTTATGGTATATATAGAGATCTGTGTTAGCCGTCCAGCGTAACTAGTACACTCCTATGTTTATATCATCCTAATGAGTCTCCTTAGCTCTTATACACGTTCTAATGCCTTGGTTACTGTCACGGTAGCTTGTGACAGGTTGTAATTTACACCAAAACTATATATAAATATATATATACCTGGGTTTGAACTGGGACGAGACTTAGATATGATAAATATAATTTATTCCTTGATAAAGGTGAACACAACAGATAGGTTCAAATAACAGGCAAAATATAGACACTAACCTAAAGATTAGGACAGAAGGCCATCAGGACACAGACTTGGCCACTTCTCCCAGATTTCAGTTGACATCACAGCAATACATGCAGGACACATGCAGGACATGAAGCCTTTGCATGCAGGCATCAAGACATTTGCATCAAGACAATGAAGAACATGAACAACATGGGTAAAGGGTGGCTTTGACTTATATACTATGTCAAACTCATCTCTTTAACCCTAGGTGCCGCGACGGCTAGCAAAAAGTCTTTGAAGCTCTTTTGGCTTCCATTGAAGTGTGAATTACCACATTTACAAAAACATCCACTTCCCTTGGTCCCTAGGCCAAGCATAAACAATTAGCAATTTGGTCTTGTGATGAGCAGGAAAGGCATTTACATAGCCTGGTCATCAAACAGGGGTTCCTCAGAACTCAACCAAAATGTCATATTTACTGCAAATCACCTCATAACTTGAGTTCAGTAATACATACAGTCAGGTGAGATATATTAATACAGTCCATCCCACCGGACGCTCACAGAGAGACCAAACATTACAGTGTAATATGAAAATTAATAGAGATATTAATATCTGGCATTTAGCAGCAGTTACATATACAGTGTTTAGACTCCCAAAGATATGCTAAGTCCCACGAATACAAATATGTAATTCTTATCCTTTTCAGCCAAGGACATCTCAAAATAGTCTTATATTTAATAAGGTTACTCCTTTTGATTCCCTTCTTGGGTAGCTCCACCCCTACCCCATCAATAAAACCTTTTGAAGTAGGCTTGTGGCTTCTCGCATAACCAACTAGGTAGTTACCTGTTGATCCTTCCTGGGTCTTGCATAGCAATTCCCCTGTGAAGCCAGGCTAAATTCTAGCAGGATGTCCTATTTAGCATCCAACTGGCCAATTCACACCTCCTTTCTGGATATGGACTTCCAAGGAGGAAGCTTGCATATGAAACGTGAATAGACTCATGAGTCAAACCAGTTGGTCCTGGTACGCATTACAAAGGCAGGCAGAGGTAGTTAGCATTTGGCCTGTACCTTGTAAGACTGCAAAAAGTCACTTTATCAAAAATATATGTTCCTCTTATGACAAAGTTATATTTTTAATATGTGTGTACTTGGGGGGTGACCCGGAGGCTGTACCCCCAAGCTCAGGGTCCTGGCTTACTCCGTTACCAAATTACCAGTTTTCACATAACTGTTTATTCAGCACTGCATATAAGATTAACCCCTTAAGTCCCAGTGGGTGGGTTATGCAGACACTGACCCAGCAACAATACATTTTACATAGGGGAATAAGCATTTTCATGTTATAACAAGGGTTAAATCATATTTCTAGACCTCAGCCCAGTTAACCCCTTGTCTCCCTGGCGAGGTTAGAGGGGGGCCCTTGGGGAGTAACCCCGTTAATCCCGGGCCAAACCCTCACTATCGTCACAGTTACATATTTTATTACTCTGAATATGCATGTATGTTCCTAGGACAGCAGAGCCCTGAATATTGGGATAATATCCCTCACCCACTACGGTCAAGCTTATAGGTTTTGGATATGGGGAAGGCGTGGGGAGGGGAGGGAAAACTCCTAGCATAGCCGTAACATGTAGATCTTTCTGACAATCCTTAAAACCAGCGTAATAAACGTGAGAACAACTCTTAACAAGCTCAGTACATGAAAAGCATTATAACCTCTCTTTTTGTCAGTCGGTCAAGCTTATAGGTTTTGGACCTGGGAAAAAGGGGGGAGATGGGGGGGGGGAGATAGGGGGGAGGGGGAGACCTGGGTTGACAGGTAACACAACAGCACATTGCATTAATGTTTTTAGGTATCATGCTGAACATAAATGGAATACTTCCTACGCTTGCTGGTCCGGGAAGAGGGGGGGGGAGGGATGGGGCTCTTAGCATAGGAACCTTCCTGACTAACCTCACAACCATAGCATAAAACATGGGGGTAACATTTAGTGAAGTTAATATCCGAGGATTCTTATGACATTTCTATTTGATCTATGTGGCCCGCCGTGTGCCTTCCTCAGAGGGTTTGACAACGTATTTTATTACTGTAGGCAGCATCATTAGTATGGGGCCGTGCGGCCATATCTTCTGTGGCATAGGGACGGCTTATGGGATTTGGACTGAGGAACAGGTTTTTTTTTTTTACATAACTCAACTGTGGCATAGGGACGGCTTAGCACTAGATCCATGTGGCCAGCTAATCTAGACTGCCAGTTACTGTAATAGTGTCACTGCCGCTGCTTCCATTATCGAAGTCATGTGGGCTTCCTGTCTTGTGCAGGGCTCATTAGGCAGCTTCCCAGTTAACTAGTATTTCCTAGTCCGGGGGGGTGGGGAGGGTAGCAACAGTCGTGCGAACCGAGCCTGGGGTCCATAGTCCTGTACCCGTGCCTTAGACAGATTAAATTTTGCTACTTACAGTTAGTAGATCGCAGTGCTGTTGTCGGAGCATCGCGCTCCCCTCCTATCCCACCCACAAATCCCCCCGCCAACCCCCAAAGCCCAGCCGGACCTCAGCACTCTTTAACTGCCATCCGGTCAGCGGCAAAAGTTATAGTAGCTTCAGCTGGGGGCTGCCTCCGATCGTCAGGGGTCGGATTCTGAAGCTATGCGTCTGGCTGGGTGTGGTGTGGTTCTTGAGCCGTCATGTGCTCCCATCTTCGCTGTGGACTACGGTGCTTCTCATCTGTTCTTTGACTGCCTTGGCACCGCCGTTCTCCTCGCGGGACGGGTGCTGCGTGGTTCCGCGTCCTCCCGGTGCGGTGGGTCTTGTAGTTGCTCCGTTGTCCAGGAAAGCGGCGGGGGCAGACCCAGGACTTTCACGAATGGGGCCATGTCCTCAGGGCGGCGGATGGTTAGGAATTTGCCGTCATAGCTTACCGTAAGCTTGAACGGAAAGCCCCAGCGGTACTTCACCTCCTTCTCCCGGAGGAATGAGGTCAAGGGCTTCATTTCTCTCCTTCAGTCGACTGTTATCCGTGACAGGTCGTTGAAAATTTGGAGAGTTTCATTTTGGAAAGGTAGTGACTCTTTCGCTCTGCAGGCGGTGATGATCTTCTCCTTTACTGTATAGCTGTGTAATCTTATGATTACATCGCGTCGCCGGTTGGGATCTTCTGATCTGGGAACTTCCCCCGGTGGGCCCTATCCATCTCTAGGTCCATGTCCTCTAGCGGGCCGCAGAGCGATGTGAACAGTTCCGCAAGATAGGGACGAAGCTGGCCAGGTAAGACCGTCTCCGGTACATTTCTTATGCGCAGATTCTGGCGCCTGTCCCTATTTTCTTGGTCTTCCTGCCCGTCTTTGAGACGGGAGATCTCCTCTCCTAGCCGGATGATTTCTTCCTCGGCTGCTGTTTGTCTTGCCAGGGACTCTTCCAGTCCACCTTCCAGAGTCGTTGTCCTCTCTGTTAGGCCAGACATCTCCTGTTTAATCTCCGCTACTGCTGCTTTGATTTCTGCCTGCAGGGATGTTTGGAGCTTGACATGCATGGTGGAGAATAGGCTCTCCAGGTAGGATCGGGTGATCGGTTCCTCTATCTCCATTTCAAGAGTTGCATGGGCTTTCGTACCCATATTTAGAGCTGCTTGCGGCTCTTGTGAGCCTCGTGGTCCGCCACCCTCTTGGTTTGCTGGACTCTTCTGTGTCGGAGAGAAGAACCGTGACACCGCCGGTGCTGCGGGCTTCTTCGTGTGTTTGAACATGCTCCGATCTCTCCAAGTAATGGGGGTATGTTTTTGAGCCTTGAATTTCTGGTTTGGGAGCGTTATTTATTAAGTTTTAGCCGGTGGGTCCGCGGAGCTCCCCTCCTACACCCCCACTCCTGATGACATCATCGGAAACCCATCCCTTTAGCACATTTTTAATGGATCATCAACATTCAGTATTGTCATAGACAACTTAGGATCTGGCTGTGGTTTTTTTTTTTTTAGGGAAGCTGTGTCTTTAACTGAAACGGGAGGTGCCATCTTGGATCCAGATGGAACGCAGGCTGAAACACATGACATGAAGATAGCTCCTACTCAGAAAGCTCTTATTCAGACCACAGCTCTGATCAGACCCTCTCTTCACAGTGGGGGCGCAGGCAGGCTCAGGAGGGATCAGGTAGGGCGCAAGAAGGCGGGCCGCCAATATCTTCAACTGGTTTAGCCAACAAAATAGTCAGTGGGTCCATAGAAATGGACACATCCGTTATTTCTTTTTTTAATAGATTGGATAACGATCCAATATTTCTATTGCCGGACACGTCCACCAAATGTGGACCATATCGCTTCTCTGCCCACAACCCCTCCAGCACAGATCAGACACCACAGGGTAGATTTGCCTCTGCCGCCATGGCGTGAGGTACCAATGAATACAATTTTATATATATTTTCTTTAGTTGCTGTGCATATGGAAGTTTTTGCAGCAAACTCCCATATATCCTCCCAATCATCCCTGTCAATTTCTATTTTCAAATCCGCTGCCCATTTGAGCATGCAGTCATGATCATGTGAATTGACCAAGGCCTCCAAACTGGCTTTTATTCTAGTTATCAAACCTTTTTGATAACTACCTCTCCTACATAGTGCTTCAAAACTTGTGAAGGGAGTAAATTCTAATTTTGGGGACATTTTTGGAAAAAAATTCTGATCTGTAGATATTTAAACATACTAAGGTCTGGTGCCTCATACCTAGTTAGGAACTCTTGGAAACTAGAAAGTTTTCCTTTATGCACTAGGTCGGCAACTACTCTAATATGTTTAGCTTTAATTTGGTCGAATTGTTTATAATCACAGCCTGGGGGGAAATTGGGATTATTAAAAAGCGGAGTGAGTTGCGAAACGGGAGACACAAGATTAAATTTGCCCTTAGACTTGCTCCAAATCTCCCAGGTAAATCTCGTCGGATCTAGCTCAAACATTTTGGCGTACACCTCCTTATCCAGTGCCCATAGGGACACTGGCAGAGAAGACGTTCTAGCATATTGGGATTCTATGGCTAACCAACAATTGTGTTGGACCAGCGTTCCACATCACCACCTGCCTTAGTTGGGCAGCTTGGTAGTATTTCGAGATATCTGGGACACCCAAACCTCCTCCTGTCTTTAAAGCCATCATCACCGATCTAGCTGTTCTAGGCCTTTTACCTTGCCAAATAAAATTAAATATTCTATTTGGGAAATTTTTCAGTTCGGATACCGGTATCCGGACTGGGAGAGTCTGGAAATGATATAAAAACCTAGGGAGTATTCATCTTGACTGATACTATTCTCCCAATCCATGACACCTGATATCCTTCCCACTTTGAGTGCACACTAGGCCAAGGATAGTATATACGGTATCAATTCCTATCTACAATGATGGTTCAGTCAACCTTTACAGGGAAGCAATTGCTCACTGCATTGAGTGAGGACAATTGCCACTAAAATGCCATAGCCAAAATAACAAAATTTTATTAAATATCAGCAAAACTCACAACATAAACGGCGCATGCTCTAAACTAACTAAAACCAATTAAAATCTGGATCCGGGAAACAGTCTCAATTGTAGCGGTCGGAATAATTCACCATCTATTTACCATATTGGTATATATAAATTGCCACCATTCATTGGCTATAATTGGAACGAATAGCTATGCAACCATATTGTGTAGGTGTGCATAGGATAAATGCACAACGTGGCAGCACAGGTAGAAAACAATACTTAAACGCCACCGTGGCTTAGTATCTCCAATAGTACTCGCAGCTGTTATGACACAATTATGGATTGTACATAGACTGACCGCTTAGGCAGACTTAAAAGAGAGAAAACAAAGGAAATACCTACGCGACAAAGTAGATTTTGAGGAAAACAGAATCTTTAAATATAAAATCTTCAAACAAAATAGAAATACACGTCGCCCTACACCGCTCAATTCGTCAACTGAGTGGGAAGGATCTGCAAGTGACCTAGAACAAGAAAAAAGTAAAGACCCTAAACAAACCACCACTACATCCTTAGTCGCCAACAGTACAGGGGTTTTTTTAGATTTGGAGGGGCCTTCATACCTAAGCGACACACTAGGAGGAAAACCAGAAGGGGATCAGGACGATTATCTGAGAGACAGAAAAGTATGGGGGTACAAAGGTCCCGGCCACCAGAGAGGCAGCAGGAACAAAAAGAAAAAGCAACCAAATTACAGGTCATAAACCTATCCTCTAAGATTCTTAATACCCATCACTTGCAGGTTCTAGCAAAAGGCCTATCATTTTGCCCAACAAGTAAAATGAATCTGTTCGAAATTGTTAAAGATCCTAACCTCTTCTCCAGGAAGTTACTTCTTCAGAAATTTTTCATTAAACAAAAGAAAAGGAGCTTAGTTAACAACCCTGATTTGGAGAATCTAAATACTAATAATCTGGACAATTTGGCCACTCTTGAGGAACTTGTAATAGACAGTGACAGACCTATAGGGGAAGGTCCGTTTACACAGTTTAGGGCAAAATCTACCTTTACACCACCACATGAGATTAGTGCACAAATCAAAGTGTTCACTGAACTAGTCACACATGACCTTGAAAAACTAAACAACAGGACAAGCAAGTACAACTTGACTAGAGATGAACACAATGCATTGAAAGAACTGAGCCAAGATGATGACTTGATAATCAAGCCATCAGATAAAGGTGGGAATGTGGTGGTGTTAGATAAGGTAGCCTATCAACGTGAATGCCTTAGACTACTGTCTGATAAATCCTGTTACCATATACTCGACTATGACCCCACATCTAATTTCCAAAAAGAACTATTCAATATACTAGAGACAGGTAAAACTAATAAGATCATTACGAATAAAGAGCTTGAGTTTCTTTATATTAAGAACCCGAAGGTGGCGACATTTTATCACCTTCCAAAGCTACATAAGGACAAGATACCGCCCCCAGGGAGACCCATAGTTTCTGACATTGGGAATTTGACGTCCAATGCCAGTATCTATGTGGACAAATTATTGAGACCATTTGTCAGTTCTGTCCCGTCATATCTGCGCGATACTAAGGATATACTGCTTAAACTGGAGGGCATCACTCCAGGCCCTAACACATTCCTAGTTAGCCTGGATGTTGAGGGACTTTATACCAGCATCCCACACATGGTTGGTATGAAAGCCGTTGCCCATTTTTTACGATCAAGAGGACAAGATCTAGTAGGTCACAATGATTTTATCCTACAACTTCTGAACCTTACCCTTACAAAGAACTATTTTGTATTCAACAATAGGTATTATCATCAAATCCAGGGTACCGCCATGGGGACCACCTGTGCCCCCACTTATGCGAATTTATATCTTGGCTGGTGGGAGGAAACGGTGGTCTTTGGCGAGGACCTGGAGGCCTATACAATCTTCATTGACCTATGGGTAAGGTTCATTGATGATATCTTCCTCCTTTGGACAGGTCCGGCGGATCTTCTAACCGAATTTGTGAATAAGCTAAATATTAACGAAAATAACCTTAAACTCACCACTGTCTCAAGTCTTTCAAAAATAGACTTTCTGGACATCACCATCCTAAAAGATGCAATAGGTAAAATAGAGACTACTATCTTTAGGAAAAGCACGGCAACAAATAGCCTGCTCAGAGCAGAGAGCCAACACCCACGACATGTCATAAATGCGATTCCTATAGGGCAATATCTAAGGGTCCGGCGTAACTGCTCGACGCTTGCAGAATACAAGGAACAGGCCAATTCACTTACAAATAGATTCCTGGAGAGGGGACACTCGAAAGGCAGTTTAGTAAAAGCTTATAATCGGGCCATACATACACCACGGACACAACTTTTAGCAACTACTAACCAGAGGAATGGAGGAGATGGATTTAAACCCATACGATTTGTTGGAACTTTTAGTGACCAATGGGGCTCAATCTACCGCATTCTTAATAAACATTGGCATATCCTTCTAGATGACGATGACAAAGGAGGTGTTGCCAACACACCCCAAACTCACTAGTAGGAGGAGTCGGAACCTAAAAGACATCCTAGTGAGAAGCCACTTTAAGTCTAAACAAAAGGGTACCTGGTAAGATCCAAAACCAGTAGGATCATATGCCTGCGGAAGGTGTAAAGCCTGCAAATATGTGCCAAAGACCATTGAATTTTCAGATTCAAGTAAAACAAGAACATTCAAAATCAAACAGTACATTAACTGTACTACTGAGGGGGTTATTTACCTGATCATCTGCTCCTGCGGGAAATTGTATGTAGGGAAAACATTCAGACACTTCAAAACCAGAATACTTGAACATCTGGGATCAATATGAAATGCGAAAGATACTCCACTGGCACGGCATGTATTGACTGAACACAATGGAAATAGTGAAAAACTAGTATTCATTGGTATTCAGCATATCCCATGGGGCCAACGCAAGGGCGACTGGAATAGGATCCTTCTGCAAACAGAATGCAGATGGATATATACATTAAAAACACTCAGCCCTGTAGGTCTGAATGAGGGCTACATATACACCTCCTTCATATAAAATACATACACAACACACAGTATGCTGCGATAAGATGTAAGCTATGGATATATAATCGGATCGGGAATTATCCCCATATCTGTCCGTATTGACCCTTTGGGCGGACATTAGTAATACTAGTAACACTCCTACACAATTACTACCACACTTATGGAATGTTGAGTGGCTTACACGAGTTTATGTCAAATATCTAGTGGGAGGGCTTTAGTGGGATACAGCTTAAAATTTAGAAGTTCGTTTTGACCCTCGGGGCGGACAACTTAGGTTAGAACACTCCTACATAGCAATTACATTAGACTGCACTACTGGATTATTCCCTCACGATTTCTTAAGACCATTTTGCTAATCACAGTATCATATGAAGGAGGTGAATGTGAGACTGATTGATGACATTGCCCTATACCCTGCACACTGCCTAAACTACTTCCATACAAATTGGGCACCCTAATATAAATGTCTTAGAGTGGGAAGGATATGTATATAACAGGACAGCTTTATAAGTACCAAGCAGTATAACTATTTATACAATTTAGACATTCTCTTTGTAATTGGTACAATGATATGCATGTAGAAGCATTAAACAGCTACTACTACATATAGGTTGGAAGCAAAACACACACACTCAAAAAACCACAATCACAAACTCCATATTATACTTTATTGAAGTTCAGCTGTAGATGCCTATGGCTTTAATAAACAATTGCAGGCACTTTCTGCAATCAATTAGCAGCATATATATGGATATAGCGCTGCTCCATACTGGCACCTCCCATCCTTGAGAAAGCGCAGGTCCCCCTACGCACGAAACGTACGTCGGAATGACGTCATCACGCTGACGTCTTGAAGGAGGCCGGAATCCGGTGAGACCAGTCCGTGCATCGGGCTGCAGCGGGGTTACAATATACTGCACCGACACACTTTATTCGAGCAAATACCTAGTATGTACCTGGCAGATACCTGGAATGCGCCGCTCCTCACCTCTGACAAGCCCCGTTGCGTTTGCCTTTCCAGCCTGGGTTCATGCCTGGCTGACGGGCGGCTAATCTGTTAAATGATAATGATTAGGATTTAATAGGCTGCAATGCTTCGCGTGTCTACCAGATGGCATAAATTCATGAATTGTAATGCAGTATATATATATATATACTGTGCAGTATTGCAGCCAGCGGGAATAAAATGCTTCAATCCCTGCTTGGAAAATACCTCAATGCACTCGGGCAGAAAACAGTCACAAACCTCAATACACCCGGGTATACCCGAATTCGTGGGACTAGCCGAGCTCGAATAAAGTGTGTCGCCAGTGTACAGGCTCGTTTGTATTTAGTGTGTATGTGATCGGGTTATACTGAAGTGTGTGGGAGGTTCCACCTACAGAGTGTATTATTGTGTGGATTTTTATGCGCAACCGCTTCGCTATACTAACGGCTGGAGGGGTGTAACATACACTGGTGCTGGAGACCCTGCGAACACTACGTGGATTACTGCGGTATGCAGTTGTATTGTTTATCAGCGCCACTAATACTATACACTTGCTCCACACACACTTATACACTCAATATCATAAGTGGGCATAATACATTATCACTGATCACATAGGGCGATACCTTAAGCCTAATTATTAGAGCCGCCCCGCTGCCTAAGCGGTCAGTCTATGTACAATCCATAATTGTGTCATAACAGCTGCGAGTACTATTGGAGATACTAAGCCACGGTGGCGTTTAAGTGTTGTTTTCTACCTGTGCTGCCACGTTGTGCATTTATCCTATGCACACCTACACAATATGGTTGCATAGCTATTCGTTCCAATTATAGCCAATGAATGGTGGCAATTTATATATACCTATATGGTAAATAGATGGTGAATTATTCCGACTGTTTCCCGGATCCAGATTTTAATTGGTTTTAGTTAGTTTAGAGCATGCGCCGTTTATGTTGTGAGTTTTGCTGATATTTAATAAAATTTTGTTATTTTGGCTATGGCATTTTAGTGGCAATTGTCCTCACTCAATGCAGTGAGCAATTGCTTCCCTGTAAAGGTTGACTGAACCATCATTGTAGATAGGTATTGATACCGTATATACTATCCCTGGCCTAGTGTGCACTCAATGAGGATCTTTTGAGTGGGTCTCTAAACCCACTTTTATGTGTTTGTCGCTTGTCTACATTATCCTCTTCTGCACCGGCAGGGAATATAGAATTATCTGAGCATTAACACAACTGTCCAGGTGAGCGGTGAATCTACAAGTTATGTATACATAATCCTTCCCACTTTGCCAGATCCCTTTTAATCTTATCAAACAATGGTGGATAGTTGCCTTGATATAGGGAGTGGTAGTTCCTAGACACATTTACTCACAGATATTTAATATGTGAGGAACTCCATCTGTAGCTGAAATTCAGTTTTGGTAATTTTATCTCTGGATCTGAAAGATTCAGATTAAAAGACTGTGACTTGTCGCTGTTCATTTTATATCCAGAGATTTTTCAAAAGTCTGATAGTGCCTTTTGGAGGTTGGGTAAAGAAGTCTGAGGGCTTGCTAAAGTCAGAATAATATCGTCTGCGAATAATGAGATTTTATCATTTGTTTTCCCAATCACTATATACCATGTATATCACTATTTGCTCTTATTTTAGCAGCCAATGGCTCAATCGTTAGAGCGAAGAGAGGAGGAGATAATGGGTACCCTTGTCTCGTACCATTTAAAAAAAAAAATTCCCCAAACATTTTTATTAGGCATAATCATCTTTACAGACATTGGTTTTACATTATCAGTGTTGGCCTAATACAGTTGTATTTTCCTTGTTCATGTGGCGGGAGAGAGAAAGAAAGGAAAGATCCCCTAAGACCACGTCATGGTCTCTGGGGTGTGGAAAAAGAAAGAGAGGAGGGGGGGGGGGGAGAGAGGGAGTCATTCCACCCTCGTCGGGCCGGGTCCCGGCATCCATCCTTCACGGCTCTACTGTGGTTCAGATCCGTCTGGGGTTGTATCCTGATTTGGTTCGGATTAATGGGTTAACCAGGGTTCCCAGATTTTATAGAAACCTTCAGTTGAGCAGTTCAAGAAGGCCGTGAGTTTTTCCAAACTCATAACATCGTTAACTCTTTTTTTCACTAGCTGTTTGGTGGGGGGCGCTATCTTCTTCCAAGAGTATGCGACTGAACACCTTGCTGCTGTTAGAATAAAGGAGATTAATTTCCATACTGGGCGATCGATGTCCTCTATCGGACTGCCCAGTAGGAAGGTCAGTGGATCTATAGGAATTGTGAGGCCTGTGACCTCTTTTATCAAATCTTGTACCGTAAGCCAGTATTTCTGAATTTCTGGACATGACCACCAGATATGGGCCATGTCCCCTCTATGTCCATAGCCTCTCCAGCATAGATCTGAGGCCAGAGGGTAGATTTGTTTTAACCTCACTGGGGTAAGATACCAATGATACATTATTTTATAGATGTTTTCCTTCACCGTGGTACAGATGGAAGTTCCTGAGGCCGCGTCTCATATTTCCTCCCAGTCCTCTCTGTCAATAACTATGTCCAATTCCGCTTCCCATTTAAGCATATAGTCGTGAGCGGTAGAGTTATCCGGATTCTCCATGCCGGCATATATTTGTGTTATTAGACCTTTTTGATGTACTCCTTCGCGACAGAGTTTCTCAAATTTTGTGAGAGGGGGGAATTTCAATGATGGGGAAATTTTTTGTAGAAAGTGTCGAATTTGGAGAAACTTAAATGTATCCAGGTGGGGTAATTTTAATTTGGTTCGCAATTCTTGGAGACTCAGGAACTCTCCATCGCTCAGCAGGTCCGCGATCGCTCTGATCCCCATTGTTTTAAATAGGTCGAATTGTCGGGTTTCACACCCTGGTGGGAATTTAGGGTTGTCAAATATTGGAATGAGCTGAGAGCAAGGGGACGAGAGTAAGAATTTAGTTTTAGTTTTTGCCCATATGTCCCAAGTATGTTTCATTGCCCCCAGCCCGAATTTGGGCGCCATGTCATTTCCCCTGTCACCGCTCCAGAGAAAAGCTGGTAGAGAAGGCGTTCTGGAGTAATGAGATTCAATTGCTAGCCAACATAGCTTGTCTGGGTCTGAGTTCCACATTACCGCCTGTTTTAATTGGGCTGCTTGGTAATATCTACTGCACCGACACACTTTATTCGAGCAAATACCCGGTATGTACCTGGCAGATACCTGGAATGCGCCGCTCCTCACCTCTGACAAGCCCCGTTGCATTTGCCTTCCCAGCCTGGGTTCATGCCTGGCTGACGGGCGGCTGATCTGTTAAATGATAATGATTAGGATTTAATAGGCTGCAATGCTTCGCGTGTCTACCAGATGGCATAAATTCATGAATTGTAATGCAGTATATATATATGTACTGTGCAGTATTGCAGCCAACGGGAATAAAATGCTTCAATCCCTGCCGGAAAATAACTCAATGCACTCGGGCAGAAAACAGTCACAAACCTCAATACACCCGGGTATACCCGAATTCGTGGGACTAGCCGAGCTCGAATAAAGTGTGTCGCCAGTGTATTAATGTCTGGGACCCCCAGTCCTCCTTTTGTCCTATACGCCATAAGAGCCGACCTAGAAACCCGGGGTCTCCTTCCGTTCCAAATAAATTGGAGGATTTTATTTTGGATAGTTTTTAATTCAGAACCAGGGACATGGATCGGGAGCGTCTGGAAATAATATAATAATTTGGGGAGTATATTCATTTTAACTGAGATCATTCTCCCGATCCATGAGATCTGGTATTTTTCCCATTTATCCAGATCTTTTTTAATTTTCCTAAATAGGTTGGGATAATTATTTTGGTATAGGGAGCAATAGTGCCTCGATACATGTACTCCCAGGTATTTGATGTATATAGGGCTCCACTTATAATTAAAGTTTGATTTCAATGTCCGCATCTCTGGTTCTGATAGATTTAAGTTGAGGGCTTCTGACTTATCACTGTTACTTTTGTATCCTGATATTTTGCCAAATTCCTTTAATTCTTTGTGTAAGTTGGGAAGGGAGATCTGGGTCTGCGTTAATGTTAATATGATATCGTCTGCGAACAATGAGACTTTATAGTTTATTCCGCCAATTGGTACCCCCTGTATATTTATATTGTCTCGTATTTTAGACGCTAGTGGTTCGATTGTTAGGGCGAAGAGGAGAGGGGACAAAGGGCATCCCTGTCTCGTTCCATTTTTAATTTCAAATTTTTTTGCTGTACCCCCCGGGAGTTTCACCACTGCAGACGGGCAGCAGTACAGCGCTCGGACTCCCGCTAGATACGCATCTTTTAAGCCGAATTTCTGCATTGTTTTGTCAAGAAATAGCCAATCAATTCTATCGAACGTCTTCTCTGCATCCAGGCTTAACAGAACCGCTTTGGTAGCTGTGAGGTGGGCATGATCAACTATATTTATAATTTTGCGGGTGTTGTCTGAGGCTTGTCTGCCAGATACAAACCCCACCTGGTGGTTGTGAATTAATCTCGGTAGGATGGGATTCAGTCTATTTGCCAGGATTTTGCTGTATAGCTTAAGATCGTTATTTAGTAGGTAGATTAGTCGGTAGCTCCCACATAGCAGTGGGTCCCTACCCTCTTTGTGGATGATGGCGAGATTGGCCTGGGTCATTGATGGGGGGATTGGGCTGCCCTCCATGAATGAATTGAATAAGCTGAGTAGGTGTTTAGTTAGGATCGGGGAGAATCTTTTGTAATAAACATTGGAGAAGCCGTCGGGGCCAGGGGCTTTTGAGATTTTTAATGTTTTTATTGCGTCCGCCAGCTCTTTTTGGGTAATTTTTGCGTTAAGCATTTGATTCTCCTCCTCTGTCAGTGTTGGTAGGAGGCAATCGGACAGGTAATTACTAATAGGTTCAGTGGCTGGTATCCCCGTGTTCCGACCCTGAGCCTTGAGGTATAGATTATTTCTCACGATTAATTTTTTATCGCTGTGATCTGGGAACGCTTCTGTATACCTCTTAGTTTGTTCGCCAAAAGTCTGTCAGCCTTATTGCCCTTGTCATAGTATTTCTGACTAGTCCATGTAAGAGCTTTTTCTACTTCTTCCATTTGGGCTTGTTTTAGCTCATTCCTGGCTGCGGTCAAGTTTTTATAAATCTTTTTCGAGGGGTTGGGTTTGTGCTGTTGTTCCAGCTTAATTATTTTAGTTGTAACAACTAGTGACATACCGCTCACCTCAATATTGAATACCAACTCTATGATATCAGCTGGTGCAAAGGGGATAGGGATGACAGACATACATATATAAGGAGACAAAGGATGCTCCTATAAAGATCCCACTTTAATGCACAGCAAAGCCTAAAATAGTCCACAGGTATAGTAACCCACTAGAGTAATGGTAAGGCTACAAGGGAACAATTAAGTAACCGCTCCCAACACTGTGGGAGGACAATTACCACTAAAATGCCCTAGGGCAAAAATAATAAATGATTTATTGATATTCAGAAGGCGACGCAGTAACACACACTCAAAATAACCATAAAAACAATTAAAACATAAATCACGGGTGAGGCAGGGTAAAGGGATATTATTATAAAGTGAATTCCCAAATATTAGTGTATGTCCCCTTACCAGTACCAGGTGGTAGTGTGAGACACAATGGTAAATACAAATGATAGGCAATAGAGAATGCTAGAGCCTCTGGTCTCAGGGTATGGTGGAGGTTGCACTAATCATTGCATGCTGTGATTGATCTGCTCAGTATCAATAGTTGGATATCACACTGACAGTAGGTAGTGATGCATGCAGAGTAGTGAATGCAAATAAATGTGCCACTGTCATATACCACAAAACCTATATAGGTACTAGTTCACACGATCAATGATTCAGTAAATCATTAGTGCACATTATACCACATTATATAAATGAACCGCGGCATGTGCATCAAAAACCGGACCTGATTTATGCATAAACTACCTCTGCTAGGCAGTTAACAACTCGAACAACCCCACACAAACTACCAGGAACAGTCTCACCCGTGACTCCTCCTACACGACGTCAACGTGGTGACGTCATGCCGACGATCGTTTCGCGCATAAGGGGCTGGCGCTTTCTCAAGGTTCAGGTATCCAACTATTGATACTGATCAGATCAATCACAGCATGCAATGATTAGTGCAACCTCCACCATACCCTGAGACCAGAGGCTCTAGCATTCTCTATTGCCTATCATTTGTATTTACCATTGTGTCTCACACTACCACCTGGTACTGGTAAGGGGACATACACTAATATTTGGGAATTCACCTTATAATAATATCCGCTTACCCTGCCTCACCCGTGATTTATGTTTTAATAGTTTTTATGGTTATTTTGAGTGTGTGTTACTTCGTTGACTTCAGAATATTAATAAATAAATAAATCATTTATTATTTTTGCCCTAGGGCATTTTAGTGGTAATTGTCCTCCCACAGTGTTGGGAGCGGTTACTTAATTGTACCCTTATAGCCTTACCATTACTCTAGTGGGTTACTATACCTGTGGACTATTTTCGGCTTTGCTGTGCATTAAAGTGGGATCTTTTTAGGAGCATCCTTTGTCTCCTTATATATGTATAATTATTTTAGTTGTCAGATCTGTTATTAATTTCACCTTGGCCTTTCTGTGGGATGCAATTGAAATAAAAGTTCCCGTAATTGCTGCCCTATGGGCTTCCCACAGAACCGCCGGAGAGTCTACTATGCCCCAGTTGAGAGCGAAGTACTCCCTAAGAGCCTTTTTACTTTCTTTTTCTACCTCCGGGTGGTTCAGTAGGTAGTCGTTCAGCTTCCAAGTGTAGGCGGTTAATTTATGAAATGGGGTGGATAGGGTTAATGTGATGGGGGCGTGATCTGACCATGTAATGGGGCCTAAGTCTGAATTTGTGCAGGCTTCCAGGATATATTTGGTAGCAAAAAAATAGTCTATACAAGAGTATGACTGGTGGGGTGCGGAATAGAATGTGTAATCTTTTGGCCCTGGTGTTAGATTCTCCAGATGTCCATTAAGGAATATTCCTTGGTGATCGTTTTAAATTGTTTCTCCATCCTCTGAGGTGGAGCTCTGTGTTGGCCTTGTTGGCCTGAGGTTCTGTCCTCCGCAGAGTTTATGGCCATATTAAAGTCTCCGCCCACAATCAACGAAGATAGGTAGGTAGGGTCAACCTTTTCTAACACTGCTTTCAGGAATTCCATTTGATTATCATTTGGTGCGTAGATGTTGATCAGAGCGACCGGCGAGCCAGCCAGTGAGCCATATACCATTAGAAATCTACCCTCTGGTTTTGGTGATATTGAATGGGGTTCCTTGTCGGAGCAGGATCGCTACTCCCCGCTTTTTACTGTTAAATGACGAGAAGAAACCCGTAGGGAATACATTGCTAATCAATTTGGGCAGCTCTTGGGATGTAAAGTGCGTCTCTTGGAGGAAGATGATATCTCCCTTGGACTTTTTCAGCTCTTGGAGCACCAGTCGTCTTTTTCTATTATTATTCAGGCCCTTTATGTTTAGTGATACAAGTTTAATTGCGGACTGACTAGCCATTTGGGTGAGAGAGTTTAGTGTCCATCGGGGTCTCGCCCTTCCCACCGGGGAGATCCTGGTTCGTTGGTTCAGAGAACCTTTTTAACGCTTCTTGATGGTGCTGTTTGAGTATGGGTGTCAGGCCCGCCCGATGAGGGGTTGGGTGGGAGGAGGGCAGGGAAGGTCGAGGGGGGGGGGGGAATAGGCTGCTGGGACATGGTAAGCAGCAAGAGGCAAAGTGGGACGAGGTCAGCTAAGGACCTCCAATAAGTACGGCCGGGATTGGCTACCGGCATTTGGGCTTAAGGCCCAATGGGGGGGGAATCCGATGGTTCAGGCATGGGCGTGCAGGGAAGGTACGGACCCTTGTACTTGCTTAGTGTAAGATCTACCTTAGTTTAAGAGGGGGGGAGGGGGGGAAATGGGAGGGGGGGAAAGGGGTCAAAGGGACGCAGGTCCCGAAACGCGTCAGAGTTACTATGTACTCCTTTTGACCACTTAATAAACCTTTTTATATCCGATACTGGTTTGCAGCCCCCATTGTTTGCACGGTTGTGCTCCGCCACTGTACCCTATGGGACAACTCTGCAATTACGTCTGGCGTGACGCACCCACTAATCAAGGACTGAGCTGTGCTTCAAGGGAGTTCCTCACATTGATCGTTTGATTGGTATGTACTTTTGTTTTGCTGGGGGTCTATACAGGACCTTTATGGTATATATAGAGATCTGTGTTAGCCGTCCAGCGTAACTAGTACACTCCTATGTTTATATCATCCTAATGAGTCTCCTTAGCTCTTATACATGCTCTAATGCCTTGGTTACATATTTTAGTACTCTGAATATGCATGTATGTTCCTAGGACAGCAGAGCCCTGAATATTGGGATAATATCCCTCACCGACTATGGTCAAGCTTATAGGTTTTGGATATGGGGAAGGCGTGGGGAGGGAGGGAAAACTCCTAGCATAGCCATAACATGGAGATCTTTCTGACAATCCTTAAAACCAGTGTAATAAACGTGAGAACAACTCTTAACAAGCTCAGTACATGAAAAGCATTATAACCTCTCTTTTTGTCAGTCGGTCAAGCTTATAGGTTTTGGACCTGGGAAAAGGGGGGGAGATGGGGGGTGGGGAGATAAGAGGGAGGGGGGAGGGGGAGACCTGGGTTGACAGGTAACACAACAGCACATTGCATTAATGTTTTTAAGTATCATGCTGAACATAAACGGAATACTTCCTACGCTTGCTGGTCGGGGAAGAGGGGGGGGAGGGATGGGGCTCTTACATTTAGTGAAGTTAATATCCTAGGATCCTTATGACATTTCTATTTGATCTATGTGGCCCGCCGTGTGCCTTCCTCAGAGGTTTTGACAACGTATTTTATTACTGCAAGCAGCATCATTAGTATGGGGCCGTGCGGCCATATCTTCTGCGGCGGAAGGGCAGGCTTATGGGCTTTGGTGCGTGAGGGGGGGAGGGGGAAGGGGGGGAGAGAAAAGGGAGTACATTATATTATAACACATACAACTTTTCTCAACTTCAACATTCATCAACTGAGGTACAGGTTTTTTTTTTTTACATAACTCAACTGTGGCATAGGGACGGCTTAGCACTAGATCCATGTGGCCAGCTAATCTAGACTGCCAGTTACTGTAATAGTGTCACTGCCGCTGCTTCCATTATCGAAGTCATTTGGGCTTCCTGTCTTGTGCAGGGCTCATTAGGCAGCTTCCCAGTTAACTAGTATTTCCTAGTCCGGGGGGTGGGGAGGGTAGCAACAGTCGTGCGAACCGAGCCTGGGGTCCATAGTCCTGTACCCGGGCCTTAGACAGATTAAATCCGTTATTTCTTTTTTTAATAGATTGGATAACGATCCAATATTTCTATTGCCGGACACGTCCACATAATGTGGACCATATCGCTTCTCTGCCCACAACCCCTCCAGCACAGATCAGACACCACAGGGTAGATTTGCTTCAGCGGCCATGGCGTGAGGTACCAATGAATACAATTTTATATATATTTTCTTTAGTTGCTGTGCATATGGAAGTTTTTGCAGCAAACTCCCATATATCCTCCCAATCATCCCTGTCAATTTCTATTTTCAAATCCGCTGCCCATTTGAGCATGCAGTCATGATCATGTGAATTGACCAAGGCCTCCAAACTGGCTTTTATTCTAGTTATCAAACCTTTTTGATAACTACCTCTCCTACATAGTGCTTCAAAACTTGTGAAGGGAGTAAATTCTAATTTTGGGGGACATTTTTGGAAAAAAATTCTGATCTGTAGATATTTAAACATACTAAGGTCTGGTGCCTCATACCTAGTTAGGAACTCTTGGAAACTAGAAAGTTTTCCTTTATGCACTAGGTCGGCAACTACTCTAATATGTTTAGCTTTAATTTGGTCGAATTGTTTATAATCACAGCCTGGGGGGAAATTGGGATTATTAAAAAGCGGAGTGAGTTGCGAAACGGGAGACACAAGATTAAATTTGCCCTTAGACGGAGACCCCGCCCCCAGAGTGAGACGGATGGCAGCTTAAGCCTTGAGCTCCATCCCTCATCCCCGACAATACACTCATAAACCAAGCAAAACGAACCTTTATCACCCTTAACTACTTTCACAATACCATTAAAACATTAGAGATGGCACCGATGCAGGCAAAAAAGAAGGAGACCTCCGTAAATATCTGGCGCCGGATTCAAATGCAGGATCAGAGTCAGAACGCGATGAAGACACAGCGGAAGGACCGGAGCAATTACCTGTCCGCCGCTGTGATTTTGAGAGGTTGTGTAGAGACATGAAAGCCCTTATACACCTGGAAATGCAGGACTTAAAAAAGGAGGTGCAGGGGCTCGTGAGTGCACCGGAGCCCTGGAAGAGAAATTCAGCACCAATACAAAACTGATTAAAAAAGCTGACAAACGATCCACATACTTACAAGCACAACTTTCGGAATTGGCTGACAGACAGGAAGATGCGGAGAACAGGGACCGCAGGAATAACATTAGGGTACGGGGGATCCCTGAAACCGTCACCAATGTGGAGGATTTCATCTCAAGATGGATGGCGGAGTTACTCCCTGACTGCCCACCCAATGAAAGAATAATGGATCGCTGCCATCGTGCCCTAAGAAGCAAACCAGCAGCAACAGAGCAGCCGAGAGATGTAATAGCCCGGCTGCACCATTATCGCACCAGAGATGCTATCCTACAGAAGGCCAGAGTGGCAGAAGCCTGCAGATTCGAGGAGATCACAATGCAACTCTTCCAAGATCTCTCACCGCTTACCCTGGCCAGGAGAAGGAAACTCCAGCCCATCACCCGCACACTGAGGGACAGAGCCATCAGATATAGGTGGAGCTTTCCGTTTGGCCTGCTGGTCATCCGCAACGGAAGGGCCATCTCCATGAAGGAGATAGAAGAGGGAGCTGAGTTCCTACAAAAACTAGGGATCAAGGAGAACTCACCCACGAGCCCTAGAGGAGAAAAGCCCAGAGAAACGGATTGGCAAGTGGTGGGGGCTGTGGGCGAAAGCCGGGAAGCTCTCACATGAGCTCGCTTAAAGTCTCGTATCTTGAAGTTACCTCATGGTTAGAGGCTAGTTAGTAAAGTTATATGTTGCTCCTGAACTGTCTCCCCCCTTGATTAACCCCGAGTGTGACGAACAAGGATCTGGCTGCTTACGTGGCTATAGCCAGACTCAACACTACACGTTATGGGACCCTGCAACCCTCCAAGGCATTCCTGCAAGAAACACCAACTAAAAAGTGGAAAATCGTACCTGCATACATCATGGCGGCGGGCGGTGGAACGCAAGCTGCCCATCATGGCGGAAGAGCTCGATGGAGTCCACAAGGCGGCTTCACGGAAGTGCTGCAAGTTTCGGCGGGAGAGCTAGGGGAGTGGCGACCTTCCTCGCGGGCTTCAGGTGAGAAAATGGCGTTCCCCGGAACAGCGTCACCGGAAGTGTGCTGGGCACCATCTTGTAGGAGGCTAAAGAGAGATTACCGCTGACGTCATCTCGGAGCGCCGAACACCATCTAGTCTCGCGAGAAGAGACTCTGACTCATAAACCGGGTAAGGAAGAGGATAAAGTACCAGGAATGCAGCAGAGGGACAACTCTACCTGATGGCGGAGGAAGAAGAGAAGGCGTGGACAACATCCTACAGCGATCCGGAAGGAGGGCCCATGAACCACCACACCACCACATTGCAAGCAAGCAAGGCCCATCATGCAAGCAGCGGAGTAGCGGAGATAATAAACACTGTCCCCAGGCAAATGTAGCTGTGTGCCCATTCATTCCCCTAGGGGCTAATCCCCCCACCCAAAGACACGATACCAAATTGGGGGTGTTGGGAGGGTCATAAAGCCACACTAGCTTATTAAAGTGGCAGTCCCCCTTGAAAAAAAAAAAAGGGGGGGAGAAAAAAAAAATAATAAAAAAAAAAAGGGGGAATAAAAACAAATATATAAAGAGAAGACTCGGGACCGAGAAGGGGGGGGGGGGAGGGGGAGAAAAAGTTGCAGTATCTCAGTTAAACTGCCAAAAGAAGGGTTCTGTTTTTCTGTTTGTTCATTTATCTATATTATCTATAATGAAGATGAATCACCTAATGTTGTCGGGGGGAGGGTGGAGTGCCCTCCAGTCTCAACGAGGGCATGAGCCTCCACATGGGCGCGGGGGGTAACTCCGTCCGGCGGCCCATGAAAGTCCTCACTGAACCAGCAACGAGGAGCGGTAGAGGGGGATGGAGGTCCATCCCAGACTACGCTCGTGCTGTACGTTTAGGAGAGGCAGAGAAGGCACTTGGGGAGGACTGGTCTCGCCCTATTGCCGGATGTGCTAATTGTGTGTTTTTATGTTTCGTTACATGTGTTTATCTGTTCCCCCAGTGTACTTTCCCTTGTTCTTCCCGGCTGCAGTCCGAATCCTCGGAAAGAAATAGAAGATTCTCGACGCTGACACCATGGGCTCGGACGGTTGATTACAAACGAGTAAAGGTTTGGAAATACACTCATGAGTAAAGAGATCACTATTATTTCACACAATGTGAAAGGCTTTAACAGTCCAGGGAAGCGCAGGCTAGCTATGGCAGACTATAAGAAAACAGACCCTGACATAATTCTATTACAAGAAACACACTTTTCGAAATCCAGTTCCCCGAAATATATTGACTATAGGTTTAGGAATTGGTTCTCAGCTTCATCCAACAAAAAAAAAGAGGAGTAGCCATTCTACTACATAACCGTTTGCCCTTTGCGATTAAGACCATTAAAAAAGACAACAACGGCCGATTTCTGATTATAAGCGGCGAAACAAGAGGTCAGCCGATCACATTGGCAAACGTTTATGCTCCAAGTGAAGGCACAGAGGCTTTCCTGGAAAGGTTCTTCTCCATCCTCCAGAGGATGGCACAGGGATGCGTAATACTAGGGGGTGACTTTAATCAGACACTAGATCCAGTAATGGATAGATGCACCCCGAGCGGTAAAGCTAACTCAAAGGTTAGACAAACCTGGAATAGAGGGCTGAGAACTAATAATCTTTTAGATATATGGCGGGAACAGCACCGCCAGGACAAAGGATTTACATTTTACTCCCACCCGCATGACAGATATAGTAGGATAGACTACCTCTTTGTATCCAGTAGAATGGTTTCACAGATCTCCCACTCGGGCATCCACGATATTTCGTGGTCAGATCATGCGCCGATAGAGTTGCGGTGCTCCGATTTTATTCTGGACAGACCAGGAGCGAACTGGAAACTTAACGAAGTTTTACTAAAAATCCCCGAAATTGCACAAAATGTGGGGGATAGAATCAGGGAATATTTTCAGGAGAATATGGGAAGTGTGACTTCGCAGGCTACCCTATGGGAAGCCCATAAGGCGACTCTGAGAGGAGAGCTCATAAGGATTGCAAGCAGGCGAAAGAGGGAGAAGGACAAAAAAATCAATCAGTTACAGAAGGAATTGGCAGTCCTCTCAGCTCGACATAAAAATAACAAAGATGGAATGACCCTTAAGGAGTTGCTAGACACCAAAACCAAACTTAATATCTTGCTGACCTCCCGTGCTGAAAAGGAGCTGACATGGTCTATACTGTAGTTTATGACATACGAGAAAGAAACCACAGACGGGTTCATAACCCTGATGACTCATTATGGGAAGTATTTTTGTACTATGAATTATTTATTCCAGGAGAGGTTTATACAACAAATTGGGAACTGCTTAATTTTGGACACTTAACACACACAGGTTCTTATTTCGCAAGGGTACAGGTTGCTCAACCATTTCAGTACATGTCTGTGAAATGTGATCGTGAATTTTTCATCAGCACTAGAAGATGTGTTGATAGAGGTTATTTAATTTGTGATGACATTATACAGCACATGCCTTGCAATGATCAAATGCAAGGTAGCAACTGCCCGATAACTGCAACACCCATTCAAACTCCTTTTACATTAATTCACAGCTTAGATAATGGGAGTTACATAGTATTATCTACAGAAGAGGATTGCGATATTCCTCCTTTTCAGGCATCACTTGTCACGGTTAATGGGAGTATACAGTGTTATGGTACTACACTTATTCCACCTCTGTTACATCAGACACTCACATCTGGAGTACATTTCCAGGTACCAGCTATCACACTGATCCTTCCTCACATGACAGCCTATTTGGCACATTTAAAGAAAATGAAGGTTACTATAGGGTTCACACATGATATAGTACATACCCTTTGACAGAGAGTTCACAGTGAATTACTACGTGTTGATTTACACCCGGGTGATTTTCCCCAGTGGTTGACTACACTAGGTGAATCATTGAAAACTTTTTGGCCAATGACAGGTAATTTTTTGACAAAAATAGGCACTAGCCTACAAACTACTGGTAAAAGTATTTTTAGTGGACTAGGAAATGCGTTTGGAATCCTAGGTTATTTGAAACCACTATTGTTTTTTATTTTAGGGATAATAATCCTTGTTATTTTGCTTCGTATTTTCTCTTTTCTTCCGAAGATGAAGAGGCGTTCAGCTTAATCACATTTTGCTTTCTAGCATATATTCTTATATTTTTACCTAGATACTAATATACTGTTTTAAGCACACAGGTCAAATCTAACCTGCTGCAGTATGCTTTGTTGCAAGGACACAGACGAAAAGAAAGATACTTCACAAATCTTGCGTCTACCACGGTCCTATCAAACTTCCATGAGGATGTACTTACTGTAGATGAACTGGTTTTACCACATCGGAAACCACGCAAAGTGCATGCAGTTCACAACACGATGAGAGACTTTATGTATCAGAACTCTCTTGCTTCCTCAGGACAGTTTTCAGTTTTAACACCTAATGGGACATTGCTACCACGTAGCTTGCTAATGTTATGTAATTTTTGTCAAGTGAAATCTTTGCTATCTCTTGGTGATCAACCCAACTTCAAGTGTAGAGACATTCACCGTCAAATATTTCAAATGTCTTTTTATACAATTGAAGAAGGTCATATCAGCATTGTTAGCCACGGGTCATATAATTGTACCACTTTGTTTGCATGTTCAGGTAATAAACATCAACATTGTTTTGGGGCCCGTTGGGATACTACGCTTTTAAGTATGTATGAACGTCAACATCAACCCGCTTTACAATTGGGTGATTTTTACAAATTGATACCTTCCCATCGTGGAATAACTTGTGCACATATGCTCAGTTGTGGGTGTTTTGGCGATCAATCACATACTCCTGTGAGTTCAAGCTCATCAACATCAGAGAGCGGTGACACTGTCTTCCAAAAGTACACATAATGAATATTTTCTGCTTTGATAGTTTTTCTGCATTTGCAAACATATGATAATTATGTGTAGGAGAGGGTGTTATGGATTACAGGTATTTTCTGGCATATAACGCATAATGAATACAGGTCACAGGTACATATATACATAGTATCATTATAAGGCCTAGTATAGCTTAGAGTATACTGTTAAAATCCTGGTTTTTCTTGTCTTAGAAATAATAGCTTGTTTTGCTCAGAAGTGGCAGGATATTGGGACACGTTACATAGACATAAAAGGGGAACTAACACCGGTAAACAGGCCGTGGTTTAAAGGTAACTTACGACATATATCATACGTCACTAACTGTAAATTCTGATGGTAAACATCATACGTCACAAACCACAGAGCATGGACACATGACACGTGTCACACGTACGCAGCAAACAATGAACACTATAATAGGTTTGCACGACTCCATGTTAAACCAGAACCGAACTTAGGTGTGAAGTCACACAGATGAGACTTGAGCTGGGACTGGCTGACCTATCGTAATATCTTTTGGTTTGTGAGTATTGACAATGCATATACTGTATAGTTATAATCTCTGCATAGTTAGGAATGGATTGGTAACATACTGTAACTGCTAGCCATCAGCTTATAAGAAGCTTGTTGTGATATTTCTGATATTTCTGAATATTGTTGTGATACAATAAATGATAAACCTTATCTTATACAAACTCTAAGTGACCTTTCTTTATAATAATCTCACAATACTCTCCATAATATTATTAATATGTGAGAGTTTGGCCGAGACTTTGCAAGTACGACATTGTGGTCGGTGCTCTCTGCTTAGTGCAGGACATAACTCACCATAAGGCGATACTTGAAAAAGGAAGGCAGGCTGAGCCCAGATTAACTTCCCGTGCTGAAAAGGAGCTGACATGGTCTAAGCGGAAATTTTTTGAGAAAGCAAACAGGCCAGATACCCTATTTGCCAACAAATTACGAGACAAAAACCACGTCTCCCAAATTCAGATAATTCGAACAGAACAGGGGGATCTGACCTCTGACCCCAAAAAAATAGTTTATGAATTTAAAACATTATGAAACCCTATATGATGGGGCGAAGGTGGCACACACGCCAACCACAAAAGCACGACTAAAGACGTTCTTAACAGAGGCTCAATTGCCTAAAGTGACCAGAGAGGAGAGGGACGCACTACAGGCAGACTTTACTATCGAGGAACACCTCTAGAGGTAATGAAGTCATTAAAAGCAGCCAAGGCCCCAGGCCCAGATGGCTTTTCCAATCTCTATTATAAGAAATTTCGCAAAATATTAGCTCCTCATCTACTAAAACTGTGTAATTCTTTCCTGGATGGTGCCCCCATCCCGAGCTCGATGCTCCAGGCGTCTATATCAGTAATCCACAAACAAGGAAAAGACCCAGCGGACTGTAAAAGCTATAGGCCCATCTCTTTAATAAACTCTGATACAAAAATCTTTTCCAAACTTTTAGCTAACCGCCTTAACCAGGTGTTGTCCAAGTTGGTCCATCCTGATCAAGTGGGGTTCATATGTGGTTGACAAGCAGCTGATAACACCAGACGGATTATAGATTTGATTGATCTGGCGCAAAAAAAACATATCCCGTCTATGGTGCTTAGTTTAGATGCAGAAAAAGCGTTCGACAGAATTGATTGGCCCTGCTTGAGGGAGACGCTATGAGCGTTCGGCTTGGGTGGGAGAATGATAGAGGCAATTCTCGCTCTGTATCGGGGACCGACGGCGAAGGTCAGGCACCAGGGCTTCCCCTCGGATGAATTCCTGATTAAGAGCGGCACCAGACAAGGCTGTCCTCTGTCACCCCTTCTCTTTGCGCTATGCATCGAACCCCTAGCGGCGCACATCCGCCTCAGCCCGAATATAGCAGGAATCCAAATTAGTGACCAGCCACATAAGGTGGCCCTGTACGCTGATGACGTGATACTCACGTTATCACAGCCCCTCACCTCTCTGCCGAACGTCTTTCAATTGCTAGGGGAATTTAATGCGATATCTGGGTTCAAAATTAACCAGGCAAAATCAGAAGCCCTAAATATCAACTTACCTAAGGCCACCGAGAAACTGATCACGGTGAACTTTGAATTCAAATGGCAAACCTCCTCCATAAAATATTTAGGGATAAATATCACGAAGCAATCAGGCACCCTTTATAAGGCGAATTACCCCAGACTAATACGGACACTGAAGGAAGATCTACGGAAATGGGCAGGGTACAACATATCCTGGATTGGCAGGATTCAGTCTCTAAAAATGAATCTCCTTCCCAGAATTCTGTACCTATTTCAGACTCTTCCGGTCCCTATAATCAGGGAAGAGATCCTTCGGTTACAGTCCGCAATGGTGAAGTTTGTCTGGGGTAATAAAACCCCCCGCATCAAAACTAGCACACTAATTCGGCCCACAACAAGAGGAGGATTAGCGGTACCTTACCTGTTATAATACTTCAGAGCGGCCCAATTGACCCAAATTATCCAGTGGCACACCCACCCTAGTCGGAGGCGATGGGTGGAACTGGAGGCGGCCTGCTGTGCCCCGGTGGCATTGCAGGACCTGATCTGGCTCCCAAATAATGTTCGCAAGGACTTCAAACACCCGCTCCCCGCGATTGCCAGCTCTTTGGCAGTATGGGACAAAAGCAAATATAAGCACGTATTAATGAGACAACACTCCTTGATGACCCCAATTTTGGGAAACCCTGATTTCGCTCCGGGCCTGCAGAAGAAAGATTTAACTATATGGACACAGAAGGGCTACACTCGCCTTTTACACCTGGAGGGTAGAATATCTATCAAACCGTTTGAGCAAATTAAGTCTGAAAAATCAGTTCCAAATTCAGAATTTTTTAGATACCTCCAGCTAAGAGCTTTCTATGATAAATTTCCCATTCGAGCTCAACGCACTAATTTTAAACAGCTCTGTTCTACTGGAACAGGAACCAAGGGACTTATCTCTACGATGTACAAAGCGGTAGTCTGTCCGACTCCTGACGCCGACGTGACACTAAAATATAAGAATAGATGGGAAAGAGATCTGGGGGACACACTAGAGGACGAGGACTGGGACTATATTGTCTTGGCGGCAGCTAAGAGCTCAATCTGCACGACATTGAAGGAGAACGCGTATAAGGTCCTGATGAGGTGGTATTTGACCCCATTACGATTATCAAAGTTTGTCTGGGGCTACCCTCCATTGTGCCCTAAACAATGTGGGGAGCAGGCAGACTTGCTGCACATGCTGTGGGGTTGCACCAAGATACTCCCAATCTGGGAAGATATCAGAAATTGGCTCCAGAGAATTCTCGATTGCGCGATCCCTTTGGACCGACCCCTGGTTGTTTCTGCTGGCCAGACGCACCCCGGGGTTAGACAGGTCGGAGCACAAATTAATTTGAAAATAGAAATTGACAGGGATGATTGGGAGGATATATGGGAGTTTGCTGCAAAAACTTCCATATGCAGAGCAACTAAAGAAAATATATATAAATATTTATAACCCTCACTATCGTCACAGTTACATATTTTATTACTCTGAATATGCATGTATATTCCTAGGACAGCAGAGCCCTGAATATTGGGATAATATCCCTCACCCACTATGGTCAAGCTTATAGGTTTTGGATATGGGGAAGGCGTGGGGAGGGGAGGGAAAACTCCTAGCATAGCCATAACATGGAGATCTATCTGACAATCCTTAAAACCAGCGTAATAAACGTGAGAACAACTCTTAACAAGCTCAGTACATGAAAAGCATTATAACCTCTCTTTTTGTCAGTCGGTCAAGCTTATAGGTTTTGGACCTGGGAAAAGGGGGTGGAGATGAGGGGGGGGAGGTGGGGAGATAGGGGGGAGGGGGAGACCTGGGTTGACAGGTAACACAACAGCACATTGCATTAATGTTTTTAGGTATCATGCTGAACATAAATGGAATACTTTCTACGCTTGCTGGTCGGGGAAGAGGGGGGGGGAGGGATGGGGCTCTTAGCATAGGAACCTTCCTGACTAACCTCACAACCATAGCATAAAACATGGGGGTAACATTTAGTGAAGTTAATATCCGAGGATCCTTATGACATTTCTATTTGATCTATGTGGCCCGCCGTGTGCCTTCCTCAGAGGGTTTGACAACGTTCATCAACTGAGGAACAGGTTTTTTTTTTTTACATAACTCAACTGTGGCATAGGGACGGCTTAGCACTAGATCCATGTGGCCTGCTAATCTAGACTGCCAGTTACTGTAATAGTGTCACTGCCGCTGCTTCCATTATCGAAGTCATTTGGGCTTCCTGTCTTGTGCAGGGCTCATTAGGCAGCTTCCCAGTTAACTAGTATTTCCTAGTCCGGGGGGTGGGGAGGGTAGCAACAGTCGTGCGAACCGAGCCTGGGGTCCATAGTCCTGTACCCGGGCCTTAGACAGATTAAATTTTGCTACTTACAGTTAGTAGATCGCAGTGCTGTTGTCGGAGCATCGCTCTCCCCTCCTATCCCACCCACAAATCCCCCCGCCAACTCCCAAAGCCCAGCCAGACCTCAGCACTCTTCAACTGCCATCCGGTCAGCGGCAAAAGTTATAGTAGCTTCAGCTGGGGGCTGCCTCCGATCGTCAGGGGTCGGATTCTGAAGCTATGCGTCTGGCTGGGTCTGGTGTGGTTCTTGAGCCGTCATGTGCTCACATCTTCGCTGTGGACTACGGTGCTTCTCATCTGTTCTTAGACTGCCTTGGCGCCGCCGTTCTCCTCGCGGGACGGGTGCTGCGTGGTTCCGCGTCCTCCCGGTGCGGTGGGTCTTGTAGTTGCTCCGTTGTCCAGGAAAGCGGCGGGGGCAGACCCAGGGCTTTCACGAATGGGACCATGTCCTCAGGGCGGCGGATGGTTAGGAATTTGCCGTCATAGCTTACCGTAAGCTTGAACGGAAAGCCCCAGCGGTACTTCACCTCCTTCTCCCGGAGGAATGAGGTCAAGGGCTTCATTTCTCTCCTTCGGTCGACTGTTATCCGTGACAGGTCGTTGAAAATTTGGAGAGTTTCATTTTGGAAAGGTAGTGACTCTTTCCCTCTGCAGGCGGTGATGATCTTCTCCTTTACTGTATAGCTGTGTAATCTTATGATTACATCGCGTCGCCGGTTGGGATCTTCTGATCTGGGAGCTACCCCCGGTGGGCCCTATCCATGTCTAGGTCCATGTCCTCTAGCGGGCCGCAGAGCGATGTGAACAGTTCCGCAAGATAGGGACGAAGCTGGCCAGGTAAGACCGTCTCCGGTACATTTCTTATGCGCAGATTCTGGCGCCTGTCCCTATTTTCTTGGTCTTCCTGCCCGTCTTTGAGACGGGAGATCTCCTCTCCTAGCCGGATGATTTCTTCCTCGGCTGCTGTTTGTCTTGCCAGGGACTCCTCCAGTCCACCTTCCAGAGTCGTTGTCCTCTCTGTTAGGCCAGACATCTCCTGTTTAATCTCCGCTACTGCTGCTTTGATTTCTGCCTGCAGGGATGTTTGGAGCTTGACATGCATGGTGGAGAATTGGCTCTCCAGGTAGGATCGGGTGATCGGTTCCTCTATCTCCATTTCAAGAGTTGCATGGGCTTTCGTACCCATATTTAGAGCTGCTTGCGGCTCTTGTGAGCCTCGTGGTCCGCCACCCTCTTGGTTTGCTGGACTCTTCTGTGTCGGAGAGAAGAACCGTGACACCGCCGGTGCTGCGGGCTTCTTTGTGTGTTTGGACATGCTCCGATCTCTCCAAGTAATGGGGGTATGTTTTTGAGCCTTGAATTTCTGGTTTGGGAGCGTTATTTATTAAGTTTTAGCCGGTGGGTCCACGGAGCTCCCCTCCTACACCCCCACTCCTGATGACATCATCGGAAACCCATCCCTTTAGCACATTTTTAATGGATCATCAACATTCAGTATTGTCATAGACAACTTAGGATCTGGCTGTGGTTTTTTTTTTTTAGGGAAGCTGTGTCTTTAACTGAAACGGGAGGCGGCCATCTTGGATCCAGATGGAACGCAGGCTGAAACACATGACATGAAGATAGCTCCTACTCAGAAAGCTCTTATTCAGACCACAGTTCTGATCAGACCCTCTCTTCACAGTGGGGGCGCAGGCAGGCTCAGGAGGGATCCGGTAGGGCGCAAGAAGGCGGGCAGCCAATATCTTCAACTGGTTTAGCCAACACAATAGCCAGTGGGTCCATAGAAATGGACACATCCGTTATTTCTTTTTTTAATAGATTGGATAACGATCCAATATTTCTATTGCCGGACACGTCCACCAAATGTGGACCATATCGCTTCTCTGCCCACAACCCCTCCAGCACAGATCAGACACCACAGGGTAGATTTGCTTCAGCCGCCATGGCGTGAGGTACCAATGAATACAATTTTATATATATTTTCTTTAGTTGCTGTGCATATGGAAGTTTTTGCAGCAAACTCCCATATATCCTCCCAATCATCCCTGTCAATTTCTATTTTCAAATCCGCTGCCCATTTGAGCATGCAGTCATGATCATGTGAATTGACCAAGGCCTCCAAACTGGCTTTTATTCTAGTTATCAAACCTTTTTGATAACTACCTCTCCTACATAGTGCTTCAAAACTTGTGAAGGGAGTAAATTCTAATTTTGGGGACATTTTTGGAAAAAAATTCTGATCTGTAGATATTTAAACATACTAAGGTCTGGTGCCTCATACCTAGTTAGGAACTCTTGGAAACTAGAAAGTTTTCCTTTATGCACTAGGCCGGCAACTATTCTAATATGTTTAGCTTTAATTTGGTCAAATTGTTTATAATCACAGCCTGGGGGGAAATTGGGATTATTAAAAAGTGGAGTGAGTTGCGAAACGGGAGACACAAGATTAAATTTGCCCTTAGATTTGCTCCAAAGCTCCCAGGTAAATCTCGTTGGATCTAGCTCAAACATTTTGGCGTACACCTCCTTATCCAGTGCCCATAGGGACACTGGCAGAGAAGACGTTCTAGCATATTGGGATTCTATGGCTAACCAACAATTGTGTTGGACCAGCGTTCCACATCACCACCTGCCTTAGTTGGGCAGCTTGGTAGTATTTCGAGATATCTGGGACACCCAAACCTCTTCTTGTCTTTAAAGCCATCATCACCGATCTAGCTGTTCTAGGCCTTTTACCTTGCCAAATAAAATTAAATATTCTATTTGGGAAATTTTTCAGTTCGGATCCCGGTATCCGGACTGGGAGAGTCTGGAAATGATATGATAACCTAGGGAGTATATTCATCTTGACTGATACTATTCTCCCAATCCATGACACCTGATATCCTTCCCACTTTGCCAGATCCCTTTTAATCTTATCAAACAATGGTTGATAGTTGCCTTGATATAGGGAGTGGTAGTTCCTAGACACATTTACTCCCAGATATTTAATATGTGAGGAACTCCATCTGTAGCTGAAATTCAGTTTTGGTAATTTTATCTCTGGATCTGAAAGATTCAGATTAAAAGACTGTGACTTGTCGCTGTTCATTTTATATCCAGAGATTTTTCCAAAGTCTGATAGCGACTTTTGGAGGTTGGGTAAAGAAGTCTGAGGGCTTGCTAAAGTCAGAATAATATCGTCTGCGAATAATGAGATTTTATCATTTGTTTTCCCAATCACTATATACAATGTATATTACTATTTGCTCTTATTTTAGCAGCCAATGGCTCAATCGTTAGAGCGAAGAGAGGAGGAGATAATGGGTACCCTTGTCTCGTACCATTTAAAAAAAAAAAATTTCCCCAAACATTTTTATTAGGCAAAATCATCTTTACAGACATTGGTTTTACATTATCAGTGTTGGCCTAATACAGTTGTATTTTCCTTGTTCATGTGGTTTTACATTATCAGTGTTGGCCTAATACAGTTGTATTTTCCTTGTTCATGTGGGGGGAGAGAGAAAGAAAGGAAAGATCCCCTAAGGCCACGTCACGGTCTCTGGGGTGTGGAAAAAGAAAGAGAGGAGGGGGAGGGGGGGAGAGAGGGAGTCATTCCACCCTCATCCCGCCGGGTCCCGGCATCCATCCTTCACGGCTCTACTGTGGTTCAGATCCGTCTGGGGTTGTATCCTGATTTGGTTCGGATTAATGGGTTAACCAGGGTTCCCAGATTTTATAGAAACCTTCAGTTGAGCAGTTCAAGAAGGCCGTGAGTTTTTCCAAACTCATAACATCGTTAACTCTTTTTTTCACTAGCTGTTTGGTGGGGGGCGCTATCTTCTTCCAAGAGTATGCGACTGAACACCTTGCTGCTGTTAGAATAAAGGAGATTAATTTCCATACTGGGCGATCGATGTCCTCTATCGGCCTGCCCAGTAGGAAGGTCAGTGGATCTATAGGAATTGTGAGGCCTGTGACCTCTTTTATCAAATCTTGTACCGTAAGCCAGTATTTCTGAATTTCTGGACATGACCACCAGATATGGGCCATGTCCCCTCTATGTCCACAGCCTCTCCAGCATAGATCTGAGGCCAGAGGCTAGATTTGTTTTAACCTCACTGGGGTAAGATACCAATGATACATTATTTTATAGATGTTTTCCTTCACCGTGGTACAGATGGAAGTTCCTGAGGCCACGTCTCATATTTCCTCCCAGTCCTCTCTGTCAATAACTATGTCCAATTCCGCTTCCCATTTAAGCATATAGTCGTGAGCGGTAGAGTTATCCGGATTCTCCATGCCGGCATATATTTGTGTTATTAGACCTTTTTGATGTACTCCTTCGCGACAGAGTTTCTCAAATTTTGTGAGAGGGGGGAATTTCAATGATGGGGACATTTTTTGTAGAAAGTGTCGAATTTGGAGAAACTTAAATGTATCCAGGTGGGGTAATTTTAATTTGGTTCGCAATTCTTGGAGACTCAGGAACTGTCCATCGCTCAGCAGGTCCGCGATCGCTCTGATCCCCATTGTTTTAAATACTGCACCGACACACTTTATTCGAGCAAATGCCCAGTTTGTACCTGGCAGATACCTGGAATGCGCCACTCCTCACCTCTGACAAGCCCCGTTGTGTTTGCCTTCCCAGCCTGGGTTCATGCCTGGCTGACGGGCGGCTGATCTGTTAAATTGTAATGATTAGGATTTAATAGGCTGCAATGCTTCGTGTGTCTACCAGATGGCATAAATTAATGAATTGTAATGCAGTATATATATATATATATATATATATATATATATATATATATATATATATATATATATACTGTGCAGTATTGCAGCCAGTGGGAATAAAATGCTTCAATCCCTGCCTAGAAAATACCTCAATGCACTCGGGCAGAAAACAGTCACAAACCTCAATACACCCGGGTATACCCGAATTCGTGGGACTAGCCGAGCTCGAATAAAGTGTGTCGCCAGTGTAGGTCGAATTGTCGGGTTTCACACCCTGGTGGGAATTTAGGGTTGTCAAATATTGGAATGAGCTGAGAGCAAGGGGACGAGAGTAAGAATTAAGTATTAGTTTTTGCCCATATGTCCCAAGTATGTTTCATTGCCCCCAGCCCGAATTTGGGCGCCATGTCATTTCCCCTGTCACCGCTCCAGAGAAAAGCTGGTAGAGAAGGCGTTCTGGAGTAATGAGATTCAATTGCTAGCCAACATAGCTTGTCTGGGTCCCGAGTTCCACATTACCGCCTGTTTTAATTGGGCAGCTTGGTAATATCTATTAATGTCTGGGACCCCCAGTCCTCCTTTTGTCCTAGACGCCATAAGAACCGACCTAGCTACCCGGGGTCTCCTTCCATCCAAATAAATTAGAGGATTTTATTTTGGATAGTTTTTAATTCAGAACCAGGGACATGGATCGGGAGCGTCTGGAAATAATATAATAATTTGGGGAGTATATTCATTTTAACTGAGATCATTCTCCCGATCCATGAGATCTGGTATTTTTCCCATTTATCCAGATCTTTTTTAATTTTCCTAAATATGTTGGGATAATTATTTTGGTACAGGGAGCAATAGTTCCTCGATACATGTACTCCCAGGTATTTGATGTATATAGGGCTCCACTTATAATTAAAGTTTGATTTCAATGTCCGCATCTCTGGTTCTGATAGATTTTTTTGGTTTCAATTTTTTTATTAGGCAGTTATAACAGTAAACATATTTTCTATGACAGTCCATTTGTGGCCTAACACAATTTTTTACATATGAAAGAAAAGTCTCGACGTCCCCCTGTTCCTCCAGGGTCTGTTGGGGTGACGCGAGAATTGAAGTAGAAAAGGGAAGAGAAGGAGGGGGAAAGAGAGAGAGGAGAGGTGGGGGGGGGGGGGGGGAGGGGAGTAGTTGTACCCTTCCCTCGCCTTGTCATGCGCCTTTAGTTTCCGTTACCCATTGTGGCTCCTACCTCTATCCTTATATGGCGTTTCTGTGTGTCAGGGCCATTCTAGTGAACCATGGGTCCCAAATATTGTAGAAGGCAGTGGTGGACCGTTTCAGAAATGCTGACAGTCTCTCCATTTCCTTTACTTCGTTGATTCTATTTATTACTGTCTGTTTGGAGGGGGGGGACACTTTCTTCCAGGCGGCTGCCACCGCACATCTAGCCGCAGTGAGAATAAAGGAGATCAATTTGCCTGTTGGTCGGTCCAGTGTTTCTAGGGGCCTGGCCAATAGGTAGGTCAACGGTTCAACCGGGATTGTGAGGTCTGTGACCTCTTTTATAAGATTGTGTATGGTTTCCCAGTATTTCTGAATTTCTGGACATGAGCACCAGATGTGGGCCATGATCCCTTTTAATCTTATCAAACAATGGTGGATAGTTGCCTTGATATAGGGAGTGGTAGTTCCTAGACACATTTACTCCCAGATATTTAATATGTGAGGAACTCCATCTGTAGCTGAAATTCAGTTTTGGTAATTTTATCTCTGGATCTGAAAGATTCAGATTAAAAGACTGTGACTTGTCGCTGTTCATTTTATATCCAGAGATTTTTCCAAAGTCTGATAGCGCCTTTTGGAGGTTGGGTAAAGAAGTCTGAGGGCTTGCTAAAGTCAGAATAATATCGTCTGCGAATAATGAGATTTTATCATTTGTTTTCCCAATCACTATATACCATGTATATCACTATTTGCTCTTATTTTAGCAGCCAATGGCTCAATCGTTAGAGCGAAGAGAGGAGGAGATAATGGGTACCCTTGTCTCGTACCATTTAAAAAAAAAAAAATTCCCCAAACATTTTTATTAGGCATAATCATCTTTACAGACATTGGTTTTACATTATCAGTGTTGGCCTAATACAGTTGTATTTTCCTTGTTCATGTGGTTTTACATTATCAGTGTTGGCCTAATACAGTTGTATTTTCCTTGTTGATGTGTGGGGAGAGAGAAAGAAAGGAAAGATCCCCTAAGGCCACGTCATGGTCTCTGGGGTGTGGAAAAAGAAAGAGAGGAGGGGGGGGGAGAGAGGGAGTCATTCCACCCTCGTCCGGCCGGGTCCCGGCATCCATCCTTCACGGCTCTACTGTGGTTCAGATCCGTCTGGGGTTGTATCCTGATTTGGTTCGGATTAATGGGTTAACCAGGGTTCCCAGATTTTATAGAAACCTTCAGTTGAGCAGTTCAAGAAGGCCGTGAGTTTTTCCAAACTCATAACATCGTTAACTCTTTTTTTCACTAGCTGTTTGGTGGGGGGCGCTATCTTCTTCCAAGAGTATGCGACTGAACACCTTGCTGCTGTTAGAATAAAGGAGATTAATTTCCATACTGGGCGATCGATGTCCTCTATCGGCCTGCCCAGTAGGAAGGTCAGTGGATCTATAGGAATTGTGAGGCCTGTGACCTCTTTTATCAAATCTTGTACCGTATGCCAGTATTTCTGAATTTCTGGACATGACCACCAGATATGGGCCATGTCCCCTCTATGTCCACAGCCTCTCCAGCATAGATCTGAGGCCAGAGGGTAGATTTGTTTTAACCTCACTGGGGTAAGATACCAATGATACATTATTTTATAGATGTTTTCCTTCACCGTGGTACAGATGGAAGTTCCTGAGGCCGCGTCTCATATTTCCTCCCAGTCCTCTCTGTCAATAACTATGTCCAATTCCGCTTCCCATTTAAGCATATAGTCGTGAGCGGTAGAGTTATCTGGATTCTCCATGCCGGCATATATTTGTGTTATTAGACCTTTTTGATGTACTCCTTCGCGACAGAGTTTCTCAAATTTTGTGAGAGGGGGGAATTTCAATGATGGGGACATTTTTTGTAGAAAGTGTCGAATTTGGAGAAACTTAAATGTATCCAGGTGGGGTAATTTTAATTTGGTTCGCAATTCTTGGAGACTCAGGAACTGTCCATCGCTCAGCAGGTCCGCGATCGCTCTGATCCCCATTGTTTTAAATAGGTCGAATTGTCGGTTTTCACACCCTGGTGGGAATTTAGGGTTGTCAAATATTGGAATGAGCTGAGAGCAAGGGGACGAGAGTAAGAATTTAGTTTTAGTTTTTGCCCATATGTCCCAAGTATGTTTCATTGCCCCCAGCCCGAATTTGGGCGCCATGTCATTTCCCCTGTCACCGCTCCAGAGAAAAGCTGGTAGAGAAGGCGTTCTGGAGTAATGAGATTCAATTGCTAGCCAACATAGCTTGTCTGGGTCCGAGTTCCACATTACCGCCTGTTTTAATTGGGCTGCTTGGTAATATCTATTAATTTCTGTGACCCCCAGTCCTCCTTTTGTCCTAGACGCCATAAGAACCGACCTAGCTACCCGGGGTCTCCTTCCGTTCCAAATAAATTGGAGGATTTTATTTTAGATAGTTTTTAATTCAGAACCAGGGACATGGATCGGGAGCGTCTGGAAATAATATAATAATCGGGGGAGTATATTCATTTTAACTGAGATCATTCTCCCAATCCATGAGATCTGGTATTTTTCCCATTTATCCAGATCTTTTTTAATTTTCCTAAATAGGTTGGGATAATTATTTTGGTATAGGCAGCAATAGTGCCTCGATACATGTACTCCCAGGTATTTGATGTATATAGGGCTCCACTTATAATTAAAGTTTGATTTCAATGTCCGCATCTCTGGTTCTGATACAGTAGATTTAAGTTGAGGGCTTCTGACTTATCACTGTTACTTTTGTATCCTGATATTTTGCCAAATTCCTTTAATTCTTTGTGTAAGTTGGGAAGGGAGATCTGGGTCTGCGTTAATGTTAATATGATATCGTCTGCGAACAATGAGACTTTATAGTTTATTCCGCCAATTGGTACCCCCTGTATATTTATATTGTCTCGTATTTTAGACGCTAGTGGTTCGATTGTTAGGGCGAAGAGGAGAGGGGACAAAGGGCATCCCTGTCTCGTTCCATTTTTAATTTCAATTTTTTTTGCTGTACCCCCCGGGAGTTTCACCACTGCAGACGGGCAGCAGTACAGCGCTCGGACTCCCGCTAGATACGCATCTTTTAAGCCGAATTTCTGCATTGTTTTGTCAAGAAATAGCCAATCAATTCTATCGATCGTCTTCTCTGCGTCCAGGCTTAACAGAACCGCTTTGGTAGCTGTGAGGTGGGCATGATCAACTATATTTATAATTTTGCGGGTGTTGTCTGAGGCTTGTCTGCCAGATACAAACCCCACCTGGTCGTTGTGAATTAATCTCGGTAGGATGGGATTCAGTCTATTTGCCAGGATTTTGCTGTATAGCTTAAGATCGTTATTTGGTAGGTAGATTAGTCGGTAGCTCCCACATAGCAGTGGGTCCCTACCCTCTTTGTGGATGATGGCGAGATTGGCCTGGGTCATTGATGGGGGGATTGGGCTGCCCTCCATGAATGAATTGAATAAGCTGAGTAGGTGTTTAGTTAGGATCGGGGAGAATCTTTTGTAATAAACATTGGAGAAGCCGTCGGGGCCAGGGGCTTTTGAGATTTTTAATGTTTTTATTGCGTCCGCCAGCTCTTTTTGGGTAATTTTTGCGTTAAGCATTTGATTCTCCTCCTCTGTCAGTGTTGGTAGGAGGCAATCGGACAGGTAATTACTAATAGGTTTAGTGGCTGGTATCCCCGTGTTCCCACCCTGAGCCTTGAGGTTATAAAGTTTAATATAAAATGCGGTAAATTCCTCCGCTATTTTCTGTTTGTTATAGATTATTTCTCACGATTAATTTTTTATCGCTGTGATCTGGGAACGCTTCTGTATACCTCTTAGTTTGCTCGCCAAAAGTCTGTCAGCCTTATTGCCCTTGTCATAGTATTTCTGACTAGTCCATGTAAGAGCTTTTTCTACTTCTTCCATTTGGGCTTGTTTTAGCTCATTCCTGGCTGCGGTCAAGGTTTTATAAATCTTTTTCGAGGGGTTGGGTTTGTGCTGTTGTTCCAGCTTAATTATTTTAGTTGTAACAACTAGTGACATACCGCTCACCTCAATATTGAATACCAACTCTATGATATCAGCTGGTGCAAAGGGGATAGGGATGACAGACATACATATATAAGGAGACAAAGGATGCTCCTATAAAGATCCCACTTTAATGCACAGCAAAGCCTAAAATAGTCCACAGGTATAGTAACCCACTAGAGTAATGGTAAGGCTACAAGGGTACAATTAAGTAACCGCTCCCAACACTGTGGGAGGACAATTACCACTAAAATGCCCTAGGGCAAAAATAATAAATGATTTATTGATATTCAGAAGGCGACGCAGTAACACACACTCAAAATAACCAATAAAAACAATTAAAACATAAATCACGGGTGAGGCAGGGTAAGGGGATATTATTATAAGGTGAATTCCCAAATATTAGTGTATGTCCCCTTACCAGTACCAGGTGGTAGTGTGAGACACAATGGTAAATACAAATGATAGGCAATAGAGAATGCTAGAGCCTCTGGTCTCAGGGTATGGTGGAGGTTGCACTAATCATTGCATGCTGTGATTGATCTGCTCAGTATCAATAGTTGGATATCACACTGACAGTAGGTAGTGATGCATGCAGAGTAGTGAATGCAAATAAATGTGCCACTGTCATATACCACAAAACCTATATAGGTACTAGGTCACACGATCAATGATTCAGTAAATCATTAGTGCACATTATACCACATTATATAAATGAACCGCGGCATGTGCATCAAAAACCGGACCTGATTTATGCATAAACTACCTCTGCTAGGCAGTTAACAACTCGAACAACCCCACACAAACTACCAGGAACAGTCTCACCCGTGACTCCTCCTACACAACGTCAACGTGGTGACGTCATACCGACGATCGTTTCGCGCATAAGGGGCTGGCGCTTTCTCAAGGTTCAGGTATCCAACTATTGATACTGAGCAGATCAATCACAGCATGCAATGATTAGTGCAACCTCCACCATACCCTGAGACCAGAGGCTCTAGCATTCTCTATTGCCTATCATTTGTATTTACCATTGTGTCTCACACTACCACCTGGTACTGGTAAGGGGACATACACTAATATTTGGGAATTCACCTTATAATAATATCCCCTTACCCTGCCTCACCCGTGATTTATGTTTTTAATAGTTTTTATGGTTATTTTGAGTGTGTGTTACTTCGTTGACTTCAGAATATTAATAAATAAATAAATCATTTATTATTTTTGCCCTAGGGCATTTTAGTGGTAATTGTCCTCCCACAGTGTTGGGAGCGGTTACTTAATTGTACCCTTATAGCCTTACCATTACTCTAGTGGGTTACTATACCTGTGGACTATTTTCGGCTTTGCTGTGCATTAAAGTGGGATCTTTTTAGGAGCATCCTTTGTCTCCTTATATATGTATAATTATTTTAGTTGTCAGATCTGTTATTAATTTCACCTTGGCCTTTCTGTGGGATGCAATTGAAATAAAAGTTCCCCTAATTGCTGCCCTATGGGCTTCCCACAGAACCGCCGGAGAGTCTACTATGCCCCAGTTGAGAGCGAAGTACTCCCTAAGAGCCTTTTTACTTTCTTTTTCTACCTCCGGGTGGTTCAGTAGGTAGTCGTTCAGCTTCCAAGTGTAGGCGGTTAATTTATGAAATGGGGTGGATAGGGTTAATGTGATGGGGGCGTGATCTGACCATGTAATGGGGCCTAAGTCCGAATTTGTGCAGTCTTCCAGGATATATTTGGTAGTAAAAAAATAGTCTATACAAGAGTATGACTGGTGGGGTGCGGAATAGAATGTGTAATCTTTTTGGCCCTGGTGTTAGATTGTTTCTCCATCCTCTGAGGTGGAGCTCTGTGTTGGCCTTGTTGGCCTGAGGTTCTGTCCTCCGCAGAGTTTATGGCCATATTAAAGTCTCCGCCCACAATCAACGAAGATAGGTAGGTAGGGTCAACCTTTTCTAACACTGCTTTCAGGAATTCCGTTTGATTATCATTTGGTGCGTAGATGTTGATCAGAGCGACCGGCGAGCCAGCCAGTGAGCCATATACCATTAGAAATCTACCCTCTGGTTTTGGTGATATTGAATGGGGTTCCTTGTCGGAGCAGGATCGCTACTCCCCGCTTTTTACTGTTAAATGACGAGAAGAAACCCATAGGGAATACATTGCTAATCAATTTGGGCAGCTCTTGGGATGTAAAGTGCGTCTCTTGGAGGAAGATGATATCTCCCTTGGACTTTTTCATCTCTTGGAGCGCCAGTCGTCTTTTTCTATTATTATTCAGGCCCTTTACGTTTAGTGATACAAGTTTAATTGCGGACTGACTAGCCATTTGGGTGAGAGAGTTTAGTGTCCATCGGAGCCTCGCCCTTCCCACCGGGGAGATCCTGGTTCGTTGGTTCAGAGAACCTTTTTAATGCTTCTTGATGGTGCTGTTTGAGTATGGGTGTCAGGCCCGCCCGACGAGGGGTTGGGTGGGAGGAGGCAGGGAAGGTCGAGAGGGGGGGGGGGAATAGGCTGCTGGGACAGGGTCAGCAGCAAGAGGCAAAGTGGGACGAGGTCAGCTAAGGACCTCCAATAAGTACGGCCGGGATTGGCTTCCGGCATTTGGGCTTAAGGCCCAATGGGGGGGGAATCCGATGGTTCAGGCATGGGCGTGCAGGGAAGGTGCGGACCCTTGTACTTGCTTAGTGTAAGCTCTACCTTAGTTTAAGAGGGGGGGGGAAGGCGGGGGGGAGGGGGAGAAAGGGGTCAAAGGGACGCAGGTCCCGAAATGCGTCAGAGTTACTATGTACTCCTTTTGACCACTTAATAAACCTTTTTATATCTGATACTGGTTTGCAGCCCCCATTGTTTGCACGGTTGTGCTCCGCCACTGTACCCTATGGGACTACTCTGCAATTACGTCTGGCGTGACGCACCCACTAATCAAGGACTGAGCTGTGCTTCAAGGGAGTTCCTCACATTGATCGTTTGATTGGTATGTACTTTTGTTTTGCTGGGGGTCTATACAGGACCTTTATGATATATATAGAGATCTGTGTTAGCCGTCCAGCGTAACTAGTACACTCCTATGTTTATATCATCCTAATGAGTCTCCTTAGCTCTTATACATGCTCTAATGCCTTGGTTACATATTTTAGTACTCTGAATATGCATGTATGTTCCTAGGACAGCAGAGCCCTGAATATTGGGATAATATCCCTCACCGACTACGGTCAAGCTTATAGGTTTTGGACATGGGGAAGGCGTGGGGAGGGAGGGAAAACTCCTAGCATAGCCATAACATGGAGATCTTTCTGACAATCCTTAAAACCAGTGTAATAAACGTGAGAACAACTCTTAACAAGCTCAGTACATGAAAAGCATTATAACCTCTCTTTTTGTCAGTCGGTCAAGCTTATAGGTTTTGGACCTGGGAAAAGGGGGGGAAATGGGGGGGGGGGGGGGAGATAAGAGGGAGGGGGGAGGGGGAGACCTGGGTTGACAGGTAACACAACAGCACATTGCATTAATGTTTTTAAGTATCATGCTGAACATAAATCGGAATACTTCCTACGCTTGCTGGTCGGGGAACAGGGGGGGGAGGGATGGGGCTCTTACATTTAGTGAAGTTAATATCCGAGGATCCTTATGACATTTCTATTTGATCTATGTGGCCCGCCGTGTGCCTTCCTCAGAGGGTTTGACAACGTATTTTATTACTGCAGGCAGCATCATTAGTATGGGGCCGTGCGGCCATATCTTCTGCGGCGGAAGGGCAGGCTTATGGGCTTTGGTGCGTGAGGGGGGAGGGGGAAGGGGGGGAGAGAAAAGGGAGTACATTATATTATAACACATACAACTTTTCTTAACTTCAACATTCATCAACTGAGGAACAGGTTTTTTTTTTTTACATAACTCAACTGTGGCATAGGGACGGCTTAGCACTATATCCATGTGGCCAGCTAATCTAGACTGCCAGTTACTGTAATAGTGTCACTGCCGCTGCTTCCATTATCGAAGTCATTTGGGCTTCCTGTCTTGTGCAGGGCTCATTAGGCAGCTTCCCAGTTAACTAGTATTTCCTAGTCCGGGGGGGTGGGGAGGGTAGCAACAGTCGTGCGAACCGAGCCTGGGGTCCATAGTCCTGTACCCGGGCCTTAGACAGATTAAATCCGTTATTTCTTTTTTTAATAGATTGGATAACGATCCAATATTTCTATTGCCGGACACGTCCACATAATGTGGACCATATCGCTTCTCTGCCCACAACCCCTCCAGCACAGATCAGACACCACAGGGTAGATTTGCTTCAGCGGCCATGGCGTGAGGTACCAATGAATACAATTTTATATATATTTTCTTTAGTTGCTGTGCATATGGAAGTTTTTGCAGCAAACTCCCATATATCCTCCCAATCATCCCTGTCAATTTCTATTTTCAAATCCGCTGCCCATTTGAGCATGCAGTCATGATCATGTGAATTGACCAAGGCCTCCAAACTGGCTTTTATTCTAGTTATCAAACCTTTTTGATAACTACCTCTCCTACATAGTGCTTCAAAACTTGTGAAGGGAGTAAATTCTAATTTTGGGGACATTTTTGGAAAAAAATTCTGATCTGTAGATATTTAAACATACTAAGGTCTGGTGCCTCATACCTAGTTAGGAACTCTTGGAAACTAGAAAGTTTTCCTTTATGCACTAGGTCGGCAACTACTCTAATATGTTTAGCTTTAATTTGGTCGAATTGTTTATAATCACAGCCTGGGGGGAAATTGGGATTATTAAAAAGCGGAGTGAGTTGCGAAACGGGAGACACAAGATTAAATTTGCCCTTAGACGGAGACCCCGCCCCCAGAGTGAGACGGATGGCAGCTTAAGCCTTGAGCTCCATCCCTCATCCCCGACAATACACTCATAAAGCAAGCAAAACGAACCTTTATCACCCCTAACTACTTTCACAATACCATTAAAACATTAGAGATGGCACCGATGCAGGCAAAAAAGAAGGAGACCTCTGCAAATATCTGGCGCCGGATTCAAATGCAGGATCAGAGTCAGAACGCGATGAAGACACAGCGGAGGGACCGGAGCAATTACCTGTCCGCCGCTGTGATTTTGAGAGGTTGTATAGAGACATGAAAGCACTTATACACCTGGAAATGCAGGACTTAAAATGGAGGTGCAGGGGCTCGTGAGTGCTCCGGAGCCCTGGAAGAGAAATTCAGCACCAATACAAAACTGATTAAAAAAGCTGACAAACGATCCACATACTTACAAGCACAACTTTCGGAATTGGCTGACAGACAGGAAGATGCGGAGAACAGGGACCGCAGGAATAACATTAGGGTACGGGGGATCCCTGAAACCGTCACCAATGTGGAGGATTTCATCTCAAGATGGATGGCGGAGTTACTCCCTGACTGCCCACCCAATGAAAGAATAATGGATCGCTGCCATCGTGCCCTAAGAAGCAAACCAGCAGCAACAGAGCAGCCGAGAGATGTAATAGCCCGGCTGCACTGCACCATTATCGCACCAGAGATGCTATCCTACAGAAGGCCAGAGTGGCAGAAGCCTGCAGATTCGAGGAGATCACAATGCAACTCTTCCAAGATCTCTCACCGCTTACCCTGGCCAGGAGAAGGAAACTCCAGCCCATCACCCGCACACTGAGGGACAGAGCCATCAGATATAGGTGGACCTTTCCATTTGGCCTGCTGGTCATCCGCAACGGAAGGGCCATCTCCATGAAGGAGATAGAAGAGGGAGCTGAGTTCCTACAAAAACTAGGGATCAAGGAGAACTCACCCACGAGCTCTAGAGGAGAAAAGCCAAGAGAAACGGATTGGCAAGTGGTGGGGGCTGTGTGCGAAAGCCGGGAAGCTCTCACATGAGCTCGCTTAAAGTCTCGTATCTTGAAGTTACCTCATGGTTAGAGGCTAGTTAGTAAAGTTATATGTTGCTCCTGAACTGTCTCCCCCCTTGATTAACCCCGAGTGTGACGAACAAGGAGCTGGCTGCTTACGTGGCTATAGCCAGACTCAACACTACACGTTATGGGACCCTGCAACCCTCCAAGGCATTCCTGCAAGAAACACCAACTAAAAAGTGGGAAATCGTACCTGCATACATCATGGCGGCGGGCGGTGGAACGCAAGCTGCCCATCATGGCGGAAGAGCTCGATGGAGTCCACGAGGCGGCTTCACGGAAGTGCTGCAAGTTTCGGCGGGAGAGCTAGGGGAGTGGCGACCTTCCTCGCGGGCTTCAGGTGAGAAAATGGCATTCCCTGGAACAGCGTCACCGGAAGTGTGCTGGGCGCCATCTTGTAGGAGGCTAAAGAGAGATTACCGCTGACGTCATCTCGGAGCGCCGAACACCATCTAGTCTCGCGAGAAGAGACTCTGACTCATAAACCGGGTAAGGAAGAGGATAAAGTACCAGGAATGCAGCAGAGGGACAACTCTACCTGATGGCGGAGGAAGAAGAGAAGGCGTGGACAACATCCTACAGCGATCCGGAAGGAGGGCCCACGAACCACCACACCACCACGTTGCAAGCAAGCAAGGCCCATCATGCAAGCAGCGGAGTAGCCGAGATAATAAACACTGTCCCCAGGCAAATGTAGCTGTGTGCCCATTCCCCTAGGGGCTAATCCCCCCACCCAAAGACACGATACCAAATTGGGGGTGTTGGGAGGGTCATAAAGCCACACTAGCTTATTAAAGTGGCAGTCCCCCTTGAAAAAAAAAAAAAGGGGGGGAGAAAAAAAATAATAATAAAAAAAAAAAGGGGGAATAAAAACAAATATATAAAGAAAAGACTCGGGACCGAGAAGGGGGGGGGGGGGGAGAAAAAGTTGCAGTATCTCAGTTAAACTGCCAAAAGAAGGGTTCTGTTTTTCTGTTTGTTCATTTATCTATATTATCTATAATGAAGATGAATCACCTAATGTTGTCGGGGGGAGGGTGGAGTGCCTTCCAGTCTCAACGAGGGCATGAGCCTCCACATGGGCGCGGGGGGTAACTCCGTCCGGCGGCCCATGAAAGTCCTCACTGAACCAGCAACGAGGAGCGGTAGAGGGGGATGGAGGTCCATCCCGGACTACGCTCGTGCTGTACGTTTAGGAGAGGCAGAGAAGGCACTTGGGGAGGACTGGTCTCGCCCTATTGCCGGATGTGCTAATTTTGTGTTTTTATGTTTCGTTACATGTGTTTATCTGTTCCCCCAGTGTACTTTCCCTTGTTCTTCCCGGCTGCAGTCCGAATCCTCGGAAAGAAATAGAAGATTCTCGACGCTGACACCATGGGCTCGGACGGTTGATTACAAACGAGTAAAGGTTTGGAAATACACTCATGAGTAAAGAGATCACTATTATTTCACACAATGTGAAAGGCTTTAACAGTCCAGGGAAGAGCAGGCTAGCTATGGCAGACTATAAGAAAACAGACCCTGACATAATTCTATTACAAGAAACACACTTTTCGAAATCCAGTTCCCCGAAATATATTGACTATAGGTTTAGGAATTGGTTCTCAGCTTCATCCAACAAAAAAAAAAGAGGAGTAGCCATTCTACTACATAACCGTTTGCCCTATGCGATTAAGACCATTAAAAAAGACAACAACGGCCGATTTCTGATTATAAGCGGCGAAATAAGAGGTCAGCCGATCACATTGGCAAACGTTTATGCTCCAAGTGAAGGCACAGAGGCTTTCCTGGAAAGGTTCTTCTCCATCCTCCAGAGGATGGCACAGGGATGCGTAATACTAGGGGGTGACTTTAATCAGACACTAGATCCAGTAATGGATAGATGCACCCCGAGCGGTAAAGCTAACTCAAAGGTTAGACAAACCTGGAATAGAGGGCTGAGAACTAATAATCTTTTAGATATATGGCGGGAACAGCACCGCCAGGACAAAGGATTTACATTTTACTCCCACCCGCATGACAGATATAGTAGGATAGACTACCTCTTTGTATCCAGTAGAATGGTTTCACAGATCTCCCACTCGGGCATCCACGATATTTCGTGGTCAGATCATGCGCCGATAGAGTTGCGGTGCTCCGATTTTATTCTGGACAGACCAGGAGCGAACTGGAAACTTAACGAAGTTTTACTAAAAATCCCCGCAATTGCACAAAATGTGGGGGATAGAATCAGGGAATATTTTCAGGAGAATATGGGAAGTGTGACTTCGCAGGCTACCCTATGGGAAGCCCATAAGGCGACTCTGAGAGGAGAGCTCATAAGGATTGCAAGCAGGGGAAAGAGGGAGAAGGACAAAAAAATCAATCAGTTACAGAAGGAATTGGCAGTCCTCTCAGCTCGACATAAAAATAACAAAGATGGAATGACCCTTAAGGAGTTGCTAGACACCAAAACCAAACTTAATATCTTGCTGACCTCCCGTGCTGAAAAGGAGCTGCCATGGTCTATACTGTAGTTTATGACATACGAGAAAGAAACCACAGACGGGTTCATAACCCTGATGACTCATTATGGGAAGTATTTTTGTACTATGAATTATTTATTCCAGGAGAGGTTTATACAACAAATTGGGAACTGCTTAATTTTGGACACTTAACACACACAGGTTCTTATTTCGCAAGGGTACAGGTTGCTCAACCATTTCAGTACATGTCTGTGAAATGTGATCGTGAATTTTTCATCAGCACTAGAAGATGTGTTGATAGAGGTTATTTAATTTGTGATGACATTATACAGCACATGCCTTGCAATGATCAAATGCAAGGTAGCAACTGCCCGATAACTGCAACACCCATTCAAACTCCTTTTACATTAATTCACAGCTTAGATAATGGGAGTTACATAGTATTATCTACAGAAGAGGATTGCGATATTCCTCCTTTTCAGGCATCACTTGTCACGGTTAATGTATACAGTGTTATGGTACTACACTTATTCCACCTCTGTTACATCAAACACTCACATCTGGAGTACATTTCCAGGTACCAGCTATCACACTGATCCTTCCTCACATGACAGCCTATTTGGCACATTTAAAGAAAATGAAGGTTACTATAGGGTTCACACATGATATAGTACATACCCTTTGACAGAGAGTTCACAGTGAATTACTACGTGTTGATTTACACCCGGGTGATTTTCCCCAGTGGTTGACTACACTAGGTGAATCATTGAAAACTTTTTGGCCAATGACAGGTAATTTTTTGACAAAAATAGGCACTAGCCTACAAACTACTGGTAAAAGTATTTTTAGTGGACTAGGAAATGCGTTTGGAATCCTAGGTTATTTGAAACCACTATTGTTTTTTATTTTAGGGATAATAATCCTTGTTATTTTGCTTCGTATTTTCTCTTTTCTTCCGAAGATGAAGAGGCGTTCAGCTTAATCACATTTTGCTTTCTAGCATATATTCTTATATTTTTACCTAGATACTAATATACTGTTTTAAGCACACAGGTCAAATCTAACCTGCTGCAGTATGCTTTGTTGCAAGGACACAGACGAAAAGAAAGATACTTCACAAATCTTGCGTCTACCACGGTCCTATCAAACTTCCATGAGGATGTACTTACTGTAGATGAACTGGTTTTACCACATCGGAAACCACGCAAAGTGCATGCAGTTCACAACACGATGAGAGACTTTATGTATCAGAACTCTCTTGCTTCCTCAGGACCGTTTTCAGTTTTAACACCTAATGGGACATTGCTACCGCGTAGCTTGCTAATGTTATGTAATTTTTGTCAAGTGAAATCTTTGCTATCTCTTGGTGATCAACCCAACTTCAAGTGTAGAGACATTCACCGTCAAATATTTCAAATGTCTTTTTATACAATTGAAGAAGGTCATATCAGCATTGTTAGCCACGGGTCATATAATTGTACCACTTTGTTTGCATGTTCAGGTAATAAACATCAACATTGTTTTGGGGCCCGTTGGGATACTACGCTTTTAAGTATGTATGAACGTCAACATCAACCCGCTTTACAATTGGGTGAGTTTTACAAATTGATACCTTCCCATCGTGGAATAACTTTTGCACATATGCGCAGTTGTGGGTGTTTTGCGATCAATCACATACTCCTGTGAGTTCAAGCTCATCAACATCAGAGAGCGGTGACACTGTCTTCCAAAAGTACACTTAATGAATATTTTCTGCTTTGATAGTTTTTCTGCATTTGCAAACATATGATAATTATGTGTAGGAGAGGGTGTTATGGATTACAGGTATTTTCTGGCATATAACGCATAATGAATACAGGTCACAGGTACATATATACATAGTATCATTATAAGGCCTAGTATAGCTTAGAGTATACTGTTAAAATCCTGGTTTTTCTTGTCTTAGAAATAATAGCTTGTTTTGCTCAGAAGTGGCAGGATATTGGGACACGTTACATAGACATAAAAGGGGAACTAACACCGGTAAACAGGCCGTGGTTTAAAGGTAACTTACGACATATATCATACGTCACTAACTGTAAATTCTGATGGTAAACATCATACGTCACAAACCACAGAGCATGGACACATGACACGTGTCACACGTACGCAGCAAACAATGAACACTATAATAGGTTTGCACGACTCCATGTTAAACCAGAACCGAACTTAGGTGTGAAGTCACACAGATGAGACTTGAGCTGGGACTGGCTGACCTATCGTAATATCTTTTGGTTTGTGAGTATTGACAATGCATATACTGTATAGTTATAATCTCTGCATAGTTAGGAATGGATTGGTAACATACTGTAACTGCTAGCCATCAGCTTATAAGAAGCTTGTTGTGATATTTCTGATATTTCTGAATATTGTTGTGATACAATAAATGATAAACCTTATCTTATACAAACTCTAAGTGACCTTTCTTTATAATAATCTCACAATACTCTCCATAATATTATTAATATGTGAGAGTGTGGCCGAGACTTTGCAAGTACGACATTGTGGTCGGTGCTCTCTGCTTAGTGCAGGACATAACTCACCATAAGGCGATACTTGAAAAAGGAAGGCAGGCTGAGCCCAGATTAACTTCCCGTGCTGAAAAGGAGCTGACATGGTCTAAGCGGAAATTTTTTGAGAAAGCAAACAGGCCAGATACCCTACTTGCCAACAAATTACGAGACAAAAACCACGTCTCCCAAATTCAGATAATTCGAACAGAACAGGGGGATCTGACCTCTGACCCCAAAAAAATAGTTTATGAATTTAAAACATTATGAAACCCTATATGATGGGGCGAAGGTTGCACACACGCCAACCACAAAAGCACGACTAAAGACGTTCTTAACAGAGGCTCAATTGCCTAAAGTGACCAGAGAGGAGAGGGACGCACTACAGGCAGACTTTACTATCGAGGAACACCTCTAGAGGTAATGAAGTCATTAAAAGCAGCCAAGGCCCCAGGCCCAGATGGCTTTTCCAATCTCTATTATAAGAAATTTCGCAAAATATTAGCTCCTCATCTACTAAAACTGTGTAATTCTTTCCTGGATGGTGCCCCCATCCCGAGCTCGATGCTCCAGGCGTCTATCTCAGTAATCCACAAACAAGGAAAAGACCCAGCGGACTGTAAAAGCTATAGGCCCATCTCTTTAATAAACTCTGATACAAAAATCTTTTCCAAACTTTTAGCTAACCGCCTTAACCAGGTGTTGTCCAAGTTGGTCCATCCTGATCAAGTGGGGTTCATATGTGGTCGACAAGCAGCTGATAACACCAGACGGATTATAGATTTGATTGATCTGGCGCAAAAAAAAACATCCCGTCTATGGTGCTTAGTTTAGATGCAGAAAAAGCGTTCGACAGAATTGATTGGCCCTACTTGAGGGAGACGCTATGAGCGTTCGGCTTGGGTGGGAGAATGATAGAGGCAATTCTCGCTCTGTATCGGGACCGACGGCGAAGGTCAGGCACCAGGGCTTCCCCTCGGATGAATTCCTGATTAAGAGCGGCACCAGACAAGGCTGTCCTCTGTCACCCCTTCTCTTTGCGCTATGCATCGAACCCCTAGCGGCGCACATCCGCCTCAGCCCGAATATAGCAGGAATCCAAATTAGTGACCAGCCACATAAGGTGGCCCTATACGCTGATGACGTGATACTCACGTTATCACAGCCCCTCACCTCTCTGCCGAACGTCTTTCAATTGCTAGGGGAATTTAATGCGATATCTGGGTTCAAAATTAACCAGGCAAAATCAGAAGCCCTAAATATCAACTTACCTAAGGCCACCGAGAAACTGATCACGGTGAACTTTGAATTCAAATGGCAAACCTCCTCCATAAAATATTTAGGGATAAATATCACGAAGCAATCAGGCACCCTTTATAAGGCGAATTACCCCAGACTAATACGGACACTGAAGGAAGATCTACGGAAATGGGCAGGGTACAACATATCCTGGATTGGCAGGATTCAGTCTCTAAAAATGAATCTCCTTCCCAGAATTCTGTACCTATTTCAGACTCTTCCGGTGCCTATAATCAGGGAAGAGATCCTTCGGTTACAGTCCGCAATGGTGAAGTTTGTCTGGGGTAATAAAACCCCCCGCATCAAAACTAGCACACTAATTCGGCCCACAACAAGAGGAGGATTAGCGGTACCTTACCTGTTATCATACTTCAGAGCGGCCCAATTGACCCAAATTATCCAGTGGCACACCCACCCTAGTCGGAGGCGATGGGTGGAACTGGAGGCGGCCTGCTGTGCCCCGGTGGCATTGCAGGACCTGATCTGGCTCCCAAAGAAGGTTCGCAAAGACTTCAAACTCCCGCTCCCCGCGATTGCCAGCTCTTTGGCAGTATGGGACAAAAGCAAATATAAGCACGTATTAATGAGACAACACTCCTTGATGACCCCAATTTTGGGAAACCCTGATTTCGCTCCGGGCCTGCAGAAGAAAGATTTCACTATATGGACACAGAAGGGCTACACTCGACTTTTACACCTGGAGGGTAGAATATCTATCAAACCGTTTGAGCAAATTAAGTCTGAAAAATCAGTTCCAAATTCAGAATTTTTTAGATACCTCCAGCTAAGAGCTTTCTATGATAAATTTCCCATTCGAGCTCAACGCACTAATTTTAAACAGCTCTGTTCTACTGGAACAGGAACCAAGGGACTTATCTCTACGATGTACAAAGCGGTAGTCTGTCCGACTCCTGACGCCGACGTGACACTAAAATATAAGAATAGATGGGAAAGAGATCTGGGGGACACACTAGAGGACGAGGACTGGGACTATATTGTCTTGGCGGCAGCTAAGAGCTCAATCTGCACGACATTGAAGGAGAACGCGTATAAGGTCCTGATGAGGTGGTATTTGACCCCATTACGATTATCAAAGTTTGTCTGGGGCTACCCTCCATTGTGCCCTAAACAATGTGGGGAGCAGGCAGACTTGCTGCACATGCTGTGGGGTTGCACCAAGATACTCCCAATCTGGGAAGATATCAGAAATTGGCTCCAGAGAATTCTCGATTGCGCGATCCCTTTGGACCGACCCCTGGTTGTTTCTGCTGGCCAAACGCACCCCGGGGTTAAACAGGTCGGAGCACAAATTAATTTGAAAATAGAAATTGACAGGGATGATTGGGAGGATATATGGGAGTTTGCTGCAAAAACTTCCATATGCAGAGCAACTAAAGAAAATATGTATAACATTTTATAACCCTCACTATCGTCACAGTTACATATTTTATTACTCTGAATATGCATGTATGTTCCTATTACAGCATATTGGGATAATATCCCTCACTCACTACGGTCAAGCTTATAGGTTTTGGATATGGGGAAGGCGTGGGGAGGGGAGGGAAAACTCCTAGCATAGCCATAACATGGAGATCTATCTGACAATCCTTAAAACCAGCGTAATAAACGTGAGAACAACTCTTAACAAGCTCAGTACATGAAAAGCATTATAACCTCTCTTTTTGTCAGTCGGTCAAGCTTATAGGTTTTGGACCTGGGAAAAGGGGGTGGAGATGAGGGGGGGTGGGGAGATAGGGGGGAGGGGGAGACCTGGGTTGACAGGTAACACAACAGCACATTGCATTAATGTTTTTAGGTATCATGCTGAACATAAACGGAATACTTCCTACGCTTGCTGGTTGGGGAAGAGGGGGGGGGAGGGATGGGGCTCTTAGCATAGGAACCTTCCTGACTAACCTCACAACCATAGCATAAAACATGGGGGTAACATTTAGTGAAGTTAATATCCGAGGATCCTTATGACATTTCTATTTGATCTATGTGGCCCGCCGTGTGCCTTCCTCAGAGGGTTTGACAACGTATTTTATTACTGCAGGCAGCATCATTAGTATGGGGCCGTGCGGCCATATCTTCTGCGGCGGAAGGGCAGGCTTATGGGATTTGGAGCGTGAGGGGGTGGAGGGGAAAGGGGGGGGGAGAGAAAAGGGAGTACATTATATTACACATACAACTTTTCTCAACTTCAACATTCATCAACTGAGGAACAGGTTTTTTTTTTTTTACATAACTCAACTGTGGCATAGGGACGGCTTAGCACTAGATCCATGTGGCCAGCTAATCTAGACTGCCAGTTACTGTAATAGTGTCACTGCCGCTGCTTCCATTATCGAAGTCATTTGGGCTTCCTGTCTTGTGCAGGGCTCATTAGGCAGCTTCCCAGTTAACTAGTATTTCCTTGTCCGGGGGGGTGGGGAGGGTAGCAACAGTCGTGCGAACCGAGCCTGGGGTCCATAGTCCTGTACCCGGGCCTTAGACAGATTAAATTTTGCTACTTACAGTTAGTAGATCGCAGTGCTGTTGTCGGAGCATCGCTCTCCCCTCCTATCCCACCCACAAATCCCCCCGCCAACCCCTAAAGCCCAGCCGGACCTCAGCACTCTTCAACTGCCATCCGGTCAGCGGCAAAAGTTATAGTAGCTTCAGCTGGGGGCTGCCTCCGATCGTCAGGGGTCGGATTCTGAAGCTATGCGTCTGGCTGGGTCTGGTGTGGTTCTTGAGCCGTCATGTGCTCCCGTCTTCGCTGTGGACTACGGTGCTTCTCATCTGTTCTTAGACTGCCTTGGCGCCGCCGTTCTCCTCGTGGGACGGGTGCTGCGTGGTTCCGCGTCCTCCCGGTGCGGTGGGTCTTGTAGTTGCTCCGTTGTCCAGGAAAGCGGCGGGGGCAGACCCAGGGCTTTCACGAATGGGACCATGTCCTCAGGGCGGCGGATGGTTAGGAATTTGCCGTCATAGCTTACCGTAAGCTTGAAGGGAAAGCCCCAGCGGTACTTCACCTCCTTCTCCCGGAGGAATGAGGTCAAGGGCTTCATTTCTCTCCTTCAGTCGACTGTTATCCGTGACAGGTCGTTGAAAATTTGGAGAGTTTCATTTTGGAAAGGTAGTGACTCTTTCCCTCTGCAGGCGGTGATGATCTTCTCCTTTACTGTAAAGGATTGCTTCCCTGTAAAGGTTGACTGAACCATCATTGTAGATAGGTATTGATACCGTATATACTATCCCTGGCCTAGTGTGCACTCAATGAGGATCTTTTGAGTGGGTCTCTAAACCCACTTTTATGTGTTTGTCGCTAGTCTACATTATCCTCTTCTGCACCGGCAGGGAATATAGAATTATCTGAGCATTAACACAACTGTCCAGGTGAGCGGTGAATCTACAAGTTATGTATACATAATCCTTCCCACTTTGCCAGATCCCTTTTAATCTTATCAATCAATGGTGGATAGTTGCCTTGATATAGGGAGTGGTAGTTCCTAGACACATTTACTCCCAGATATTTAATATGTGAGGAACTCCATCTGTAGCTGAAATTCAGTTTTGGTAATTTTATCTCTGGATCTGAAAGATTCAGATTAAAAGACTGTGACTTGTCGCTGTTCATTTTATATCCAGAGGGAGAGAGAAAGAAAGGAAAGATCCCCTAAGGCCACGTCATGGTCTCTGGGGTGTGGAAAAAGAAAGAGAGGAGGGGGGGAGAGAGGGAGTCATTCCACCCTCGTCCGGCCGGGTCCCGGCATCCATCCTTCACGGCTCTACTGTGGTTCAGATCCGTCTGGGGTTGTATCCTGATTTGGTTCGGATTAATGGGTTAACCAGGGTTCCCAGATTTTTCCAAAGTCTGATAGCGCCTTTTGGAGGTTGGGTAAAGAAGTCTGAGGGCTTGCTAAAGTCAGAATAATATCGTCTGCGAATAATGAGATTTTATCATTTGTTTTCCCAATCACTATATACAATGTATATTACTATTTGCTCTTATTTTAGCAGCCAATGGCTCAATCGTTAGAGCGAAGAGAGGAGGAGATAATGGGTACCCTTGTCTCGTACCATTAAAAAAAAAAAATTTCCCCAAACATTTTTATTAGGCAAAATCATCTTTACAGACATTGGTTTTACATTATCAGTGATGGCCTAATACAGTTGTATTTTCCTTGTTCATGTGGTTTTACATTATCAGTGTTGGCCTAATACAGTTGTATTTTCCTTGTTCATGTGGGGGGAGAGAGAAAGAAAGGAAAGATCCCCTAAGGCCACGTCATGGTCTCTGGGGTGTGGAAAAAGGAAGAGAGGAGGGGGAGGGGGGGAGAGAGGGAGTCATTCCATCCTCGTCCGGCCGGGTCCCGGCATCCATCCTTCACGGCTCTACTGTGGTTCAGATCCGTCTGGGGTTGTATCCTGATTTGGTTCGGATTAATGGGTTAACCAGGTTTCCCAGATTTTATAGAAACCTTCAGTTGAGCAGTTCAAGAAGGCCGTGAGTTTTTCCAAACTCATAACATCGTTAACTCTTTTTTTCACTAGCTGTTTGGTGGGGGGCGCTATCTTCTTCCAAGAGTATGCGACTGAACACCTTGCTGCTGTTAGAATAAAGGAGATTAATTTCCATACTGGGCGATCGATGTCCTCTATCGGCCTGCCCAGTAGGAAGGTCAGTGGATCTATAGGAATTGTGAGGCCTGTGACCTCTTTTATCAAATCTTGTACCGTAAGCCAATATTTCTGAATTTCTGGACATGACCACCAGATATGGGCCATGTCCCCTCTATGTCCACAGCCTCTCCAGCATAGATCTGAGGCCAGAGGGTAGATTTGTTTTAACCTCACTGGGGTAAGATACCAATGATACATTATTTTATAGATGTTTTCCTTCACCGTGGTACAGATGGAAGTTCCTGAGGCCGCGTCTCAAATTTCCTCCCAGTCCTCTCTGTCAATAACTATGTCCAATTCCGCTTCCCATTTAAACATATAGTCGTGAGCGGTAGAGTTCACCGGATTCTCCATGCCGGCATATATTTGTGTTATTAGACCTTTTTGATGTACTCCTTCGCGACAGAGTTTCTCAAATTTTGTGAGAGGGGGGAATTTCAATGATGGGGACATTTTTGCAGAAAGTGTCGAATTTGGAGAAACTTAAATGTATCCAGGTGGGGTAATTTTAATTTGGTTCGCAATCCGTGGAGACTCAGGAACTGTTCATCGCTCAGCAGGTCCGCGATCGCTCTGATCCCCATTGTTTTAAATAGGTCGAATTGTCGGGTTTCACACCCTGGTGGGAATTTAGGGTTGTCAAATATTGGAATGAGCTGAGAGCAAGGGGACGAGAGTAAGAATTTAGTTTTAGTTTTTGCCCATATGTCCCAAGTATGTTTCATTGCCCCCAGCCCGAATTTGGGCGCCATGTCATTTCCCCTGTCACTGCTCCAGAGAAAAGCTGGTAGAGAAGGCGTTCTGGAGTAATGAGATTCAATTGCTAGCCAACATAGCTTGTCTGGGTCCCGAGTTCCACATTACCGCCTGTTTTAATTGGGCAGCTTGGTAATATATATTTATGTCTGGGACCCCCAGTCCTCCTTTTGTCCTAGACGCCATAAGAACCGACCTAGCTACCCAGGGTCTCCTTCCATCCAAATAAATTAGAGGATTTTATTTTGGATAGTTTTTAATTCAGAACCAGGGACATGGATCGGGAGCGTCTGGAAATAATATAATAATCTGGGGAGTACTGTATATTCATTTTAACTGAGATCATTCTCCCGATCCATGAGATCTGGTATTTTATCCAGATCTTTTTTAATTTTCCTAAATAGGTTGGGATAATTATTTTGGTATAGGGAGCAATAGTTCCTTGATACATGTACTGTACTCCCAGGTATTTGATGTATATAGGGCTCCACTTATAATTAAAGTTTGATTTCAATGTCCGCATCTCTGGTTCTGATAGATTTTTTTTGTTTCAATTTATTTATTAGGCAGTTATAACAGTCAACATATTTTCTATGACAGTCCATTTGTGGCCTAACACAATTTTTTACATATGAAAGAAAAGTCTCGACGTCCCCCTGTTCCTCCAGGGTCTGTCGGGGTGACGCGAGAATTGAAGTAGAAAAGGGAAGAGAAGGAGGGGAAAAGAGAGAGAGGAGAGGAGGTGGGGGAGGGGAGTAGTTGTACCCTTCCCTCGCCTTGGCATGCGCCTTTAGTTTCCGTTACCCATTGTGGCTCCTACCTCTATCCTTACTGTATATGGCGTTTCTGTGTGTCAGGGCCATTCTAGTGAACCATGGGTCCCAAATATTGTAGATTGCAGTGGTGGACCGTTTCAGAAATGCTGACAGTCTCTCCATTTCCTTTACTTCGTTGAGTCTATTTATTACTGTCTGTTTGGAGGGGGGGACACTTTCTTCCAGGCGGCTGCCACCGCACATCTAGCCGCAGTGAGAATAAAGGAGATCAATTTGCCTGTTGGTCGGTCCAGTGTTTCTAGGGGCCTGGCCAATAGGTAGGTCAGCGGTTCAACCGGGATTGTGAGGTCTGTGACCTCTTTTATAAGATTGTGTATGGTTTCCCAGTATTTCTGAATTTCTGGACATGAGCACCAGATGTGGGCCATGTCCCCCTTTTGACCGCAGCCTCTCCAGCACAGATCAGAGGCCAGGGGGTAGATTTGGTTAATTTTGGCTGGGGTGAGATACCAGCGAAACAGTATTTTATATAGATTCTCTTTTATTGTGGTACATATGGAAGTTCCTGAAGCTGTTTCCCAAATACTTTCCCAATGCTCTCGGTCTATAACGATGTCCAATTCTGCTGCCCAATGCAGCATATAGTCATGCGTAGGGGCTTCTGGGGCTCTCTCCAGTTCTGCACAGATTTGTGTTATGAGACCTTTCTGATGGCCGGACTCCCTGCATAGCCTTACAAAGCCAGTGAGAGGGGGAAATTCCAACGTTGGGGATAATGTTTGGGTAAAGTGTCGAATTTGTATTTGAAGACATTCAGCCCTACTATCTCATATTTGGATTTTAAGTTTTCGTAACTCAGGAACTCCCCGAAGCTCAGGAGTTGGACAATTGCTCTAATATTTTTGGTTTCAAATTGATCAAATTGTCTGGGCTCACATCCAGGTGGGAATTTTGGATTTTTGTAGATTGGTAGATTGGTGTGAGTTGGGAACGAGGTGTCGTGAGCTTAAATTTATATCTGCATTTTGTCCAGGTCTCCCAAGTGTGTCTCATCGGGCCTAGTTTGAATTTGTTGCTTAGCATGTCTTCCCTGCTCATGGACCAAAGGCAAGCTGGTAGTGAAGGCGTCCCGGCATAGTGTGTTTCTATACCTAGCCAACAGTATTGTTTTGGGCTAGCGTTCCATACCACTGCCTGCCGTAGTTGTGCGGCTAGGTAGTATCTTGTTATGTCTGGAACTCCTAGTCCTCCTCTCCCCCTTGAGGCCAAGAGAAACGTTTTGGCGACTCTAGGCTTTTTGCCTTGCCAGATAAAGTGGAAGATTAATTTTTGAATATTTTTTAATTCTGAGCCAGGGATGGGAACCGGGAGGGTCTGGAAATAGTATAGTAGCCTAGGGAGTATGTTCATTTTGACCGAGACCATCCTCCCGATCCATGATATCTGGTATCCTCCCCATTTATCTAAGTCTTGCTTAATTTTTTTGAACAGGGCCGGATAGTTATATTGATATAGTGTTTGGTAGATCCTCGATATCTTAACTCCCAAGTATTTGATACAAGAGGAGCTCCAACGATAGTTAAAATTTAATTTGAGGAGTTCCACCTCTGGCTCCGGCAGGCTGAGGTTCAGGGCCTCCGATTTGTCGTTATTTATTTTATATCCCGAGATTTGTCCAAAGTCTCGGAGCTCTTTTTGTAGGTTGGGCAGGGAGATTTGGGGTTTGGAAAGGGTTAGGATGACATCATCAGCGAATAGGGATATTTTGTGCTGCCTGTGTCCAATTTCTATTCCTTGGATGTCTCTATTGAGTCGTATTGCTGATGCCAGCGGTTCTATGGTTAGTGCAAAGAGGAGAGGAGATAAGGGGCATCCCTGTCGAGTACCATTGGTGATCTCAAACCTCTGGTTATTGCCCCCTTGTAGTTTTACCGTTGCTGATGGGTTTTGGTATAATCTACGGACCCCCTCTAGATATGCGTCTTTGAAGCCAAATTTGCGCATAGTTTGGTCCAGGAATTGCCAGTTTATTCTATCGAACGCCTTCTCTGCATCTAGGCTTAACAAAAGTGCTTTGGTCCCTGTGAGGTGTACATGTTCAATGATGTTGATTATCTTCCGAGTGTTATCCAAGGCTTGTCTGCCCTTGACAAATCCGACTTGGTCAATATTAATTAATCTCGGCAAGATGGGGTTTAATCTGTTTGCTAAAATTTTACTATATAATTTGAGATCACTGTTGAGGAGGGAGATTGGACGATAGCTTCCACACTGCATCGGGTCTCTGCCTTCCTTATGTATAATGGCCAGGTTGGCTAAAGACATTGATTTGGGAATATGGTTCCCTTCCATGAAATAGTTAAATGTTTTTAGAAGATGCTTTGATAGTGTGGGCAAGAATCTTTTATACTGTAGTAGACGTTGGTGAAACCGTCAGGGCCAGGAGACTTAGTGATCTTTAATGATTTGACCGCCTCCTCCAGTTCCTCTTTTATAATCTCAGCATTGAGGACTGTGTTTTCCTCCTCCGTTAAAGTGGGGAGCTGACATTTGTTCAAATATTGTGTTATGGCCTCTATGGCTATTGGTGCGGGGCGGTCAATTTTAGATCTTAAATTATATAACTCAGTATAGTATTTTGTAAATTCCTCTGCAATTTTCTTGTCACTACAGTATATTGTATCTCACCAGATTTACTTTTGATAGCTGTTATTTGAGATCTCTTTTGCACCCCTCTTAGTTTACTTGCTAAGAGTCTATCAGCCTTGTTTCCCTTGTGGTAATAGAGTTGGTTTGTCCATTTGAGGGCCTTTTCTACATCCTCCAGCTGAATCTGCCTAAGTTTTGTTCTAGCTGTAACCAGCGTTTTATATAATTTCTTTCTAGGGTTGGCCTTATGGGCTTGTTCTATGGTTTTAATGCTATCTGTAAGTTCTTTGATTTGTGTTAGGCGGGCTTTTTTCCTATGGGAGGCGATGGAAATAAATTTCCCTCTGATGTTTGCCTTATGGGCTTCCCATAGGATTGCTGGAGAGGAGACTGTTCCTGCGTTGAAGAAGAAATAGTCCTTAAGTGAGGCTCTAATTTCTCTTTCTATCTCTGGGTGGTTTAATAACGAATCATTAAGTCTCCAGGAATAGCTTGTTGTTTTTTCAAAGGGGAGTGATAGTGTTAAGGTGATTGGGGCATGATCTGACCAGGTGATTGAGCCAATGTCTGATTCAATGGCTGCCGCCATCACGTTTTTTGTGGTCAAGAAAAAGTCTATTCGAGAGTAAGTCTGGTGAGGCGCTGAGAAAAAGGTATAGTCTCTCTGGCCTTGATGTTGGGATCTCCACACGTCCACTAGTGAAAATTCGTTTAGAATTCCCCTGAACCTTTTCCCCATGATCTGGGAGTAGGTTGTACAGGGGGGACCCATCGTGGTTGATCTATCCTCGGTAGGGTTTAAGACCATATTTAGATCACCCCCTACTATCATCGATGATAGATATCCCGGGTCTACGCCCTCGAGAACAGCTTGGAGAAATTCTGTTTGGTTCTCGTTTGGGGCGTATACATTGATCAGGGCAATTGTCGAGCCCGCTAAGGAGCCATATACCACAAGGAATCTACCCTCTGGGTCCACTGTCGTTTTGATATGATTGAATGGGATGCCTTGTCTGATTAGGATAGCCACACCCCTCTTTTTACTACTAAATGAAGCAAAAAAGCTTGTTGGGAACATTTTTTTGAATAAATTTTGGGGGTCTTGAGATGTGAAGTGTGTCTCCTGTAAGAATATGATGTCCCCCCCTGATTTTTTCATGTCCTGAAGGGCCAATCTCCGCTTCCTGTTGATTTGCAACCCTTTGACGTTTAAAGATCTCACTTTAATCGGGGCTGTATTTGCCATTCTTATATTTTATTTTCGTGGGTCGTGGACTCGGGGTCTCATCTTTCCCACTAGTTGAGACCTTGCTCCTGTTTCCTGGGAGTGTGACATATTTTCGTCTATGGGCTTGGTGGGTTGAAGGTGTAACTTCTTTATTGGCCCTTTGCGGCTTGCTGTTGAGCTGCCAAGGGGAGGGGGGAGGGGGGGGGGAAAGATCTGCTGGGACAGGGTCAGCAGATGGAAGAGAAGTAGGATTAGGCCTTGTACAGGTCCTAAAGTGATATTGCCATGTCTCCTGGAGACCGGCATTCGGACAAATTTGCCCATTCTGGGGTGGGTCCGGTGCCCGAGGCCGGAGTGCAACAGGGAGGTCCTGGCCCGCTGCTGCGTATGTTGCCCTTCGACCCCTCGACCCTTGGGTACGGGTGGCTATGATGGGGGGGGACCAAGGTAAAGGTGTGGGGGGGGAGGGGGAGTGACGGGTGAGGAGAGGGGGGAGAGATTTTTGGCCGGGTGTCGGAGTAGAGAGCGGTGGGGGAGGGGCTATAGAGGGAAGAGCAGTGCGGTGAGGAGGTGAAGGGTTGGAGGGGGGGGAAAGGGGGGGAGGGAGGGGAAGGGAACGTAAGTAGGAGGGGAAAGAGGGAGGTAGGTCCGGGTCTTTAGTTGGTCAGATGCAAATCATATTTCACATTTACCCCTTTTACCCCATCTTTTGCTGGGGTATGAAGCTCAGTGCATATTATACATACATACATACATATATATATTAGTACATTTGTTGAAATTGTGAAAGGGGAATACATGCGTTTATCATTTCAGTGCTGGTACATTGATTTACGTACATGGTATACATTTGGTATAACGCTTTGTTTTTATCACCACGTGATTCCTAGCGGTTGTCATGGACACCCGCCTTCCCTCTGTTAGGCTGTATGTTTTATTTCTATCTGTGGGTTAGCAGAGGATGCGCGGGGGGAACCTGGGTGGATTTCGGGGTGGGTTGCGGGGGGGGGGGAGCATGTGGGGGGCAAGGGAGGGGAGAGAAGGGAAGGGGGGGTGGGGTCTGCTGTTTGGGTGGGTGGCTAACGGTGAGTACAATTATGTCGACATAGCTGATGCCTAGCTTTTGACATATGATATGCATGTGATAATACAGTGTCGATCCGGCAAGACACAGACCGCAACTGGTGTTACAGGAACCTGCTGGTTCTTACTTAGCGCCTTCGTTTCAGCACTGTTCTCGGTCTGTTGGTTGGAGTGGTAGGAGTTGGAGGCAAGCTCCGGATTCAGCGAGTCTTGTAGTGCTTCTGTTTAGGTTAGTAAGGAGGGGGGATAGGGGAATGCGGGGAGGGGGGGGAAAGGGGAGGGGGGGGTTACGGGTACTGCACCGACACACTTTATTCGAGCAAATACCCAGTATGTACCTGGCAGATACCTGGAATGCGCCGCTCCTCACCTCTGACAAGCCCCGTTGCGTTTGCCTTCCCAGCCTGGGTTCATGCCTGGCTGACGGGCGGCTGATCTGTTAAATGATAATGATTAGGATTTAATAGGCTGCAATGCTTCGCGTGTCTACCAGATGGCATAAATTCATGAATTGTAATGCAGTATATATATAAATACTGTGCAGTATTGCAGCCAGCGGGAATAAAATGCTTCAATCCCTGCCTGAAAATACCTCAATGCACTCGGGCAGAAAACAGTCACAAACCTCAATACACCCGGGTATACCCGAATTCGTGGGACTAGCCGAGCTCGAATAAAGTGTGTCGCCAGTGTAGACTGGGGGGGAGAGGGAAATGGGTAGGGATGGGGTAGGGGGTGTGTCATCTATTAGGTTGTAAGGACTCTGAGGACTCAGGGATTGCCTGCGTATGGGGAGTTGTTCCAGGGAACGCAGATGCCACACTTGTAAGGGTAACGTACTTACAGTTTCGGGGGGGGGCCGATGCCTACCTGGTGTGGACCTGTGTGCCGGCCTCTCATAGGGCTGATTGCCCTGAGGTGCCGGCTGCTGTTGCTCGGGGGTTGGTGAGGAGTGGGGGCGACGGGGGTAGAGGGGGCCATGGGGTTCCCCATCGAACCTTGCTCCTCCTGTAAGATTCTCTTCCCTCCCCCCTCCCGCAACAGTGAGCCCCCCTCCTCCCAAATAGAAGGCCTCTTTAATACGGCTCCTGCTGACAGCCTTGTGTCGGTCTTGCGGCCGGCTCCTCTTGGGCGGATGAGCAGCCTTTCATGGTGGACAATCCGGCTTGGCAGGCGGTCTTCTTTATTCTCTGCAGCAGGCAGGTACGGCGTCTCCCTCTGTTATGCTTGATCCTCGTTGTGGCTGGGTTTCTAGTAGTCGCTCTGGTTTATGGGTAGGTATCTTGCTGAGTCCTCGTGTGGCGTTTTTGTGACACTATAGCGCTGAGACTGGGAGAACAGACAACAGAAAGCTATGTTTATTATGTCTTTATTTTCTTTGTTTTCGACCTGCGAGGCGCTCTGAGGTCCTCACTGAGGGACCCTCATTCTCCTGTTCGTGGGAGTCAGGTGGATCAGCATTCCACGATGGGGGGGGAGACAGGCCCACTGCTTTCGCCAGTCTGGACATCTCAGTCGGGTGTCTAATGACATGTGTCTTCCCATTTCTGATGATTATTAGTTTAAATGGGAACCCCCATTTGTACTTGATACCTTTGTCTCTGAGGAGGGTGGTCAGGGGTTTTAAGTCCATCCGCTTGTTGATAGTTTGCTTTGCTAAATCATTATAGATTTGCATATGGTCATCTTGGTAAGTGAGCGGGTCTTTTTTCCTGCAGGCTGTCATAAGCTTCTCATTGGTGGTGTAGTGGTGTAGCGGTGTAGCCTGACTATGGTGTCCCTGGTCTTATTTGGGTTGTCTGACCTTGGCCCGAGGGCGCGATGGGCCCTATCCATCTCAAAGTCCTTTTTGTCCAGGTCTGCGCACAGCGAGGAGAAGAGCCCTAAGAGGTATGGCTGTAGTTTATCTGACTGGATCGTCTCTGGAATTCCGCGGATCCGCAGGTTCCGTCATCTCTCACGGTTTTCCTGGTCCTCAAGGATATCTTTCAGATATCTAATCTCCATTCCAAGCCGGAAGATTTCATTGTTTGCATCTGTTTGTGTCTGGAGAGATTCCGCCATTTTAGTTTCTAGTGTTGTCGTCCGTTCAGCGAGGCCTGCTATTTCGTGCCTCAGTTCTGTTACGGCAGCCTTCAGGTCTTGCTGTATAGAAGTGTGCAGTTTGTCTAGCATGCCCTTCATCAAGTCTTGCATGAATTCCCTTGTTGGGATAGTCTCTGGGCTTTGCGCTCGCTCCCTTTGTTCTCGGGCCGCGGCCTGCTGCTTAGGGCCTCGTGTGTTCGTTGGCCCGGCGCCATCTTGGTTTCTCGGGGTAGGCTCCGAGCTCCGCTGAGATGGCGGAAAAAAGTTTAATGAGCCCTGGCCGGGCGGCGCTTTTTGCTTCGCAGCCATTGCGGGGTGTTTATTCTGCTAGGGGTTATGTTTTTGGGGTCGGGTGGTGGGGTGAGGGGCGCTTGTATAGCGGTCTATGCGCGCGGGCCGGCGGAGCTCAGCTCTCACACGTCCATCTTATCTGGCTTTGTTTTTTTATTTTCTGTTTATTTAATTATTTATTTTCCTGTGGGGGGCTGTGTCTTTAAATCAGACCTGCGGCGGCCATCTTGGATGTAGCCGACACACAGGCTGAAACGCAGGGAGCCAGGCAGCACTATTCCCCGCTGGGGGGGGGGGGGGAGGGGGGCTCAGGTATCACTTGGCCAGGCTTCCCCACTCTCCCTGCGGTCAGCTGTCCGATCGTCTCTGGGGAGCCTCCCCGTCTGTTATGCCACTATGTTATGCCACTATTCCCTGCGTGTGAGCCCAGTGGCCATCTTAGGTGGTGCTGCTCCTCCACGCCGGGGCTCAATCGGGACTGGAGGGGTACTCTCGGCCTCGTCTCCCCCGGCCCACGGCTCTGCTCACCTCTGTGGGGCTTCCTCCTCTCCCCTCCGGGACCCCGCCGTGTCACTCACCCCTCGGGGAAGCCGCGCTTCTCCCTGCGTGAGCCTCCGCAGCCGAGTCAAGATGGCCGCTCCGCCTTCCCCCTCGGCTCCCTCCCGAGCACTCGAGATCGCCACTGGTGCTGGCGAGTCTCCTACCGGCTGGTAAGCTGCTCCGGGATCTGTCTGCTGTGATAATCTTTTGCGGGGAAGCGGAGAGGGGGGGGGCTGGGCGGTTTTGTCGGGGGCCGCGCTGCACCTCTCAGCTCCACAGAGTCTCCCTGTCACGCACGGGCCTCAGCAGCTTCTTTTACTCACTTTATTTTCTGCTCCCTTGTTCTGTATATTTGGGGGGCTTAGCAATGTCCAATTTCGTTATTGTTTGTGTTAAAATCACCCCCGTCTCCTGCTGTCTTATAGTGTGGTGTTTGAAATTTATTTTGGCCAGATTGATGTTCGCTATTTCTTTGTTTGAAGTTTTGTCTGCAGGAGCTTAAGACAGACACAGCCTTTGCAGTTAGACTCCAGGCCACGCCCAGGTTCTGATAGATTTAAGTTGAGGGCTTCTGACTTATCACTGTTAATTTTGTATCCTGATATTTTGCCAAATTCCTTTAATTCTTTGTGTAAGTTGGGAAGGGAGATCTGGGGCTGCGTTAATGTTAATATGATATCGTCTGCGAACAATGAGACTTTATAGTTTATTCCGCCAATTGGTACCCCCTGTATATTTATATTGTCTCGTATTTTAGACGCTAGTGGTTCGATTGTTAGGGCGAAGAGGAGGGGGGACAAAGGGCATCCCTGTCTCGTTCCATTTTTCATTTCAAATTTTTTTGCTGTACCCCCCGGGAGTTTCACCACTGCACACAACCGGGAGTTTCACCACTGCACACTGTTTCACCACTTTCACCACTGCACACTGTACAGCGCTCGGTCTCCCGCTAGATACGCATCTTTTAAGCCGAATTTCTGCATTGTTTTGTCAAGAAATAGCCAATCAATTCTATCGAACGTCTTCTCTGCGTCCAGGCTTAACAGAACCGCTTTGGTAGCTGTGAGGTGGGCATGATCAACTATATTTATAATTTTGCGGGTGTTGTTTGAGGCTTGTCTGCCAGATACAAACCCCACCTGGTCGTTGTGAATTAATCTCGGTAGGATGGGATTCAGTCTATTTGCCAGGATTTTGCTGTATAGCTTAAGATCGTTATTTAGTAGGGAGATTAGTCGGTAGCTCCCACATAGCAGTGGGTCCCTACCCTCTTTGTGGATGATGGTAAGCTTGGCCTGGGTCATTGATGGGGGGATTGGGCTGCCCTCCATGAATGAATTGAATAAGCTGAGTAGGTGTTTAGTTAGGATCGGGGAGAATCTTTTGTAATAAACATTGGAGAAGCCGTCGGGGCCAGGGGCTTTTGAGATTTTTAATGTTTTTATTGCGTCCGCCAGCTCTTTTTGGGTAATTTTTGCGTTAAGCATTTGATTCTCCTCCTCTGTCAGTGTTGGTAGGAGGCAATCGGACAGGTAATTACTAATAGGTTCAGTGGCTGGTGTCCCCGTGTTCCCACCCTGAGCCTTGAGGTTATAAAGTTTAATATAAAATGCGGTAAATTCCTCCGCTATTTTCTGTTCGTTATAGATTATTTCTCACGATTATTTTTTTATCGCTGTGATCTGGGAACGCTTCTGTATACCTCTGAGTTTGCTCGCCAAAAGTATGTCAGCCTTATTGCCCTTGTCATAGTATTTCTGACTAGTCCATGTAAGAGCTTTTTCTTCTTCTTCCATTTGGGCTTGTTTTAGCTCATTCCTGGCTGCGGTCAAGGTTTTATAATGATAGGCAATAGAGAATGCTAGAGCCTCTGGTCTCAGGGTATGGTGGAGGTTGCACTAATCATTGCATGCTGTGATTGATCTGCTCAGTATCAATAGTTGGATATCACACTGACAGTAGGTAGTGATGCATGCAGAGTAGTGAATGCAAATAAATGTGCCACTGTCATATATCACAAAACATATATAGGTACTAGGTCACACGATCAATGATTCAGTAAATCATTAGTGCACATTATACCACATTATATAAATGAACCGCGGCATGTGCATCAAAAACCGGACCTGATATATGCATAAACTACCTCTGCTAGGCAGTTAACAACTCGAACAACCCCACACAAACTACCAGGAACAGTCTCACCCGTGACTCCTCCTACACGACGTCAACATGGTGACGTCATGCCGACGATCGTTTCACGCATAAGGGGCTGGCGCTTTCTCAAGGTTCAGGTATCCAACTATTGATACTGAGCAGATCAATCACAGCATGCAATGATTAGTGCAACCTCCACCATACCCTGAGACCAGAGGCTCTAGCATTCTCTATTGCCTATCATTTGTATTTACCATTGTGTCTCACACTACCACCAGGTACTGGTAAGGGGACATACACTAATATTTGGGAATTCACCTTATAAGAATATCCCCTTACCCTGCCTCACCCGTGATTTATGTTTTAATAGTTTTTATGGTTATTTTGAGTGTGTGTTACTGCGTCGACTTCTGAATATTAATAAATCATTTATTATTTTTGCCCTAGGGCATTTTAGTGGTAATTGTCCTCCCACAGTGTTGGGAGCGGTTACGTAATTGTACCCTTATAGCCTTACCATTACTCTAGTGGGTTACTATACTTGTGGACTATTTTCGGCTTTGCTGTGCATTAAAGTGGGATCTTTTTAGGAGCATCCTTTGTCTCCTTATATATGTATAATTATTTTAGTTGTCAGATCTGTTATTAATTTCACCTTGGCCTTTCTGTGGGATGCAATTGAAATAAAAGTTCCCCTAATTGCTGCCCTATGGGCTTCCCACAGAACCGCCGGAGAGTCTACTATACCCCAGTTGAGAGCGAAGTACTCCCTAAGTGTCTTTTTACTTTCTTTTTCTACCTCCGGGTGGTTCAGTAGGGAGTCGTTCAGCTTCCAAGTGTAGGCGGTTAATTTATGAAATGGGGTGGATAGGGTTAATGTGATGGGGGCGTGATCTGACCATGTAATGGGGCCTAAGTCCGAATTTGTGCAGGCTTCCAGGATATATTTGGTAGCAAAAAAATAGTCTATACGAGAATATGACTGGTGGGGTGCGGAATAGAATGTGTAATCTTTTTGGCCCTGGTGTTGGATTCTCCAGATGTCCATTAAGGAATATTCCTTGGTGATCGTTTTAAATTGTTTCTCCATCCTCTGAGGTGGAGCTCTGTGTTGGCCTTGTTGGCCTGAGGTTCTGTCCTCCGCAGAGTTTATGGCCATATTAAAGTCTCCGCCCACAATCAACGAAGATAGGTAGGTAGGGTCAACCTTTTCTAACACTGCTTTCAGGAATTCCGTTTGATTATCTTTTGGCGCGTAGATGTTGATCAGAGCGACCGGCGAGCCAGCCAGTGAGCCATATACCATTAGAAATCTACCCTCTGGGTCTGAATTGGTTTTGGTGATATTGAATGGGGTTCCTTGTCGGAGCAGGATCGCTACTCCCCGCTTTTTACTGTTAAATGACGAGAAGAAACCTGTAGGGAATACATTGCTAATCAATTTGGGCAGCTCTTGGGATGTAAAGTGTGTCTCTTGGAGGAAGATGATATCTCCCTTGGACTTTTTCAGCTCTTGGAGCGCCAGTCGTCTTTTTCTATTATTATTCAGGCCCTTTACGTTTAGTGATACAAGTTTAATTGCGGACTGACTAGCCATTTGGGCGAGAGAGTTTAGTGTCCATCGGGGTCTCGCCCTTCCTACCGGGGAGATCCTGGTTCGTTGGATCATCGAACCTTTATAACGCTTCTTGATGGTGCTGTTTGAGTATGGGTGTCAGGCCCGCCCGACGAGGGGTTGGGTGGGAGGAGGGCAGGGAAGGTCGAGAGGGTGGGGGGAATAGGCTGCTGGGACAGGGTCAGCAGCAAGAGGCAAAGTGGGACGAGGTCAGCTAATGACCTCCAATGAGTACGTCCGGGATTGGCTTCCGGCATTTTGGCTTAAGGCCCAATGGGGGGGAATCCGACGGTTCAGGCATGGGCGTGCAGGGAAGGTGCGGACCCTTGTACTTGCTTAGTGTAAGCTCTACCTTAGTTTAAGAGGAGGGGGGGAAGGCGGGGGGGGAGGGGGGGAAATGGGAGGAGGGGAAAGGGGTCAAAGGGATGCAGGTCCCGAAACGCATCAGAGTTACTATGTACTCCTTTTGACCACTTAATAAACCCTTTTATATCCGATACTGGTTTGCAGCCCCCATTGTTTGCACGGTTGTGCTCCGCCACTGTACCCTATGGGACTATTCTCTGCAATTACGTCTGGCGTGACGCAACCACTAATCAAGGACTGAGCTGTGCTTCGAGGGAGTTCCTTACATTGATCGTTTGATTGGTATGTACTTTTGTTTTGCTGGGGGTCTATACAGGACCTTTATGGTATATATAGAGATCTGTGTTAGCCGTCCAGCGTAACTAGTACACTCCTATGTTTATATCATCCTAATGAGTCTCCTTAGCTCTTATACACGTTCTAATGCCTTGGTTACTGTCACGGTAGCTTGTGACAGGTTGTAATTTACACCAAAACTATATATAAATATATATATACCTGGGTTTGAACTGGGACGAGACTTAGATATGATAAATATAATTTATTCCTTGATAAAGGTGAACACAACAGATATGTACAAATAACAGGCAAAATATAGACACTTACTTAAAGATTAGGACAGAAGGCCATCAGGACACAGACTTGGCCACTTCTCCCAGATTTCAGTTGACATCACAGCAATACATGCAGGACACATGCAGGACATGAAGCCTTTGCATGTAGGCATCAATACATTTGCATCAAGACAATGAAGAACATGAACAACATGGGTAAAGGATGGCTTTGACTTATATACTATGTCAAACTCATCTCTTTAACCCTAGGTGCCGCGACGGCTAGCAAAAAGTCTTTGAAGCTCTTTTGGCTTCCATTGAAGTGTGAATTACCACATTTACAAAAACATCCACTTCCCTTGGTCCCTAGGCCAAGCATAAACAATTAGCAATTTGGTCTTTGATAACCAGGCTATGTAAATTCTAGCCTTTCCTGCTCATCACAACAGGGGTTCCTCAGAACTCAACCAAAATTTCATATTTACTGCAAATCACCTCATAACTTGAGTTCAGTAATACATACAGTCAGGTGAGATATATTAATACAGTCCGTCCCACCGGACACTCACAGAGAGACCAAACATTACAATGTAATATGAAAATTAATAGAGATATTAATATCTGGCATTTAGCAGCAGTTACATATACAGTGTTTAGACTCCCAAAGATATGCTAAGTCCCACGAATACAAATATGTAATTCTTATCCTTTTCAGCCAAGGACATCTCATAATATTCTTATATTTAATAAGGTTACTCCTTTTGATTCCCTTCTTGGGTAGCTCCACCCCTACCCCATCAATAAAACCTTTTGAAGTAGGCTTGTGGCTTCTCGCATAACCAACTAGGTAGTTACCTGTTGATCCTTCCTGGGTCTTGCATAGCAATTCCCCTGTGAAGCAGGCTAAATTCTAGCAGGATGTCCTATTTAGCATCCAACTGGCCAATTCACACCTCCTTTTTGGATATGCACTTCCAGAGAGGAAGCTTGCATATCAAACGTGAATAGACTCATGAGTCAAACCAGTTGGTCCTGGCACGCATTACAAAGGCAGGCAGAGGTAGTTAGCATTTGGCCTGTACCTTGTAAGACTGCAAAAAGTCACTTTATCAAAAATATATGTTCCTCTTATGACAAAGTTATATTTTTAATATGTGTGTACTTGGGGGGTGACCCGGAGGCTGTACCCCCAAGGCTCAGGGTCCTGGCTTACTCCGTTACCAAATTACCAGTTTTCACGTAACTGTTTATTCAGCACTGCATATAAGATTAACCCCTTAAGTCCCAGTGGGTGGGTTATGCAGACACTGACCCAGCAACAATACATTTTACACAGGGGAATAAGCATTTTCATGTTATAACAAGGGTTAAATCACATTTCTAGACCTCAGCCCAGTTAACCCCTTGTCTCCCTGGCGAGGTTAGAGGGAGGCCCTTGGGGAGTAACCCCGTTAATCCCGGGCCAAACCCTCACTATCGTCACACTTACATATTTTATTACTCTGAATATGCATGTATGTTCCTAGGACAGCAGAGCCCTGAATATTGGGATAATATCCCTCACCCACTACGGTCAAGCTTATAGGTTTTGGATATGGGGAAGGCGTGGGGAGGGGAGGGAAAACTCCTAGCATAGCCATAACATGGAGTTCTTTCTGACAATCCTTAAAACCAGCGTAATAAACGTGAGAACAACTCTTAACAAGCTCAGCACATGAAAAGCATTATAACCTCTCTTTTTGTCAGTCGGTCAAGCTTATAGGTTTTAGACCTGGGAAAAGGGGGAGAGATGAGGGGGGGGGGGGGGCTGGGGAGATAGGGGGGAGGGGGAGACCTGGGTTGACAGGTAACACAACAGCACATTGCATTAATGTTTTTAGGTATCATGCTGAACATAAACGGAATACTTCCTACGCTTGCTGGTCGGGGAAGAGGGGGGGGGAGGGATGGGGCTCTTAGCATAGGAACCTTCCTGACTAACCTCACAACCATAGCATAAAACATGGGGGTAACATTTAGTGAAGTTAATATCCGAGGATCCTTATGACATTTCTATTTGATCTATGTGGCCCGCCGTGTGCCTTCCTCAAAGGGTTTGACAACGTATTTTATTACAGCAGGCAGCATCATTAGTATGGGGCCGTGCGGCCATATCTTCTGCGGTGGAAGGGCAGGCTTATGGGATTTGGAGCGTGAGGGGGTGGAGGGGAAAGGGGGGGGGAGAGAAAAGGGAGTACATTATATTATAACACATACAACTTTTCTCAACTTCAACATTCATCAACTGAGGAACAGGTTTTTTTTTTTTACATAACTCAACTGTGGCATTGGGACGGCTTAGCACTAGATCCATGTGGCCAGCTAATCTAGACTGCCAGTTACTGTAATACACTGGCGACACACTTTATTCGAGCTCGGCTAGTCCCACGAATTCGGGTATACCCGGGTGTATTGAGGTCTGTGACTGTTTTCTGCCCGAGTGCATTGGGTTATTTTCCAGGCAGGGATTGAACCATTTTATTCCCGCTGGCTGCAATACTGCACAGTATATATATATATATATATATTTATATATATACTGCATTACAATTCATGAATTTATGCCATCTGGTAGACACGCGAAGCATTGCAGCCTATTAAATCCTAATCATGATCATTTAACAGATCAGCCGCCCGTCAGCCAGGCATGAACCCAGGCTGGGAAGGCAAACGCAACGGGGCTTGTCAGAGGTGAGGAGCGGCGCATTCCAGGTATCTGCCAGGTACCTTCTGGGTATTTGCTCGAATAAAGTGTGTCGGTGCAGTAGTGTCACTGCCGCTGCTTCCATTATCGAAGTCATTTGGGCTTCCTGTCTTTTGCAGGGCTCATTAGGCAGCTTCCCAGTTAACTAGTATTTCCTAGTCCGGGGGGGTGGGGAGGGTAGCAACAGTCATGCGAACCAAGCCTGGGGTTCATAGTCCTGTACCCGGGCCTTAGACAGGTTAAATTTTGCTACTTACAGTTAGTAGATCGCAGTGCTATTGTCGGAGCATCGCGCTCCTCTCCTATCCCACCCACAAATCCCCCCGCCAACCCCCAAAGCCCAGCCGGACCTCAGCACTCTTCAACTGCCATCCGGTCAGCGGCAAAAGTTATAGTAGCTTCAGCTGGGGGCTGCCTCCGATCGTCAGGGGTCGGATTCTGAAGCTATGCGTCTGGCTGTGTCTGGTGTGGTTCTTGAGCCGTCATGTGCTCCCGTCTTCGCTGTGGACTACGGTGCTTCTCATCTGTTCTTAGACTGCCTTGGCGCCGCCGTTCTCCTCGTGGGACGGGTGCTGCATGGTTCAGCGTCCTCCCGGTGCGGTGGGTCTTGTAGTTGCTCCGTTGTCCAGGAAAGCGGCGGGGGCAGACCCAGGGCTTTCACGAATGGGGCCATGTCCTCAGAGCGGCGGATGGTTAGGAATTTGCCGTCATAGCTTACCGTAAGCTTGAACGGAAAGCCCCAGCGGTACTTCACCTCCTTCTCCCGGAGGAATGAGGTCAAGGGCTTCATTTCTCTCCTTCGGTCGACTGTTATCCGTGACAGGTCGTTGAAAATTTGGAAAGTTTCATTTTGGAAAGGTAGTGACTCTTTCCCTCTGCAGGCGGTGATGATCTTCTCCTTTACTGTATAGCTGTGTAATCTTATGATTACATCGCGTCGCCGGTTGGGATCTTCTGATCTGGGAGCTACCCCCGGTGGGCCCTATCCATGTCTAGGTCCATGTCCTCTAGCGGGTCGCAGAGCGATGTGAACAGTTCCGCAAGATAGGGACGAAGCTGGCCAGGTAAGACCGTCTCCAGTACATTTCTTATGCGCAGATTCTGGCGCCTGTCCCTATTATCTTGGTCTTCCTGCCCGTCTTTGAGACGGGAGATCTCCTCTCCTAGCCGGATGATTTCTTCCTCGGCTGCTGTTTGTCTTGCCAGGGACTCCTCCAGTCCACCTTCCAGAGTCGTTGTCCTCTCTGTTAGGCCAGATATCTCCTGTTTAATCTCCGCTACTGCTGCTTTGATTTCTGCCTGCAGGGATGTTTGGAGCTTGACATGCATGGTGGAGAATAGGCTCTCCAGGTAGGATCGGGTGATCGGTTCCTCTATCTCCATTTCAAGAGTTGCATGGGCTTTCGTACCCATATTTAGAGCTGCTTGCGGCTCTTGTGAGCCTCGTGGTCCGCCACCCTCTTGGTTTGCTGGACTCTTCTGTGTCGTAGAGAAGAACCGTGACACCGCCGGTGCTGCGGGCTTCTTTGTGTGTTTGGACATGCTCCGATCTCTCCAAGTAATGGGGGTATGTTTTTGAGCCTTGAATTTCTGGTTTGGGAGCGTTATTTATTAAGTTTTAGCCGGTGGGTCCGCGGAGCTCCCCTCCTACACCCCCACTCCTGATGACATCATCGGAAACCCATCCCTTTAGCACATTTTTAATGGATCATCAACATTCAGTATTGTCATAGACAACTTAGGATCTGGCTGTGGTTTTTTTTTTTTAGGGAAGCTGTGTCTTTAACTGAAACGGGAGGCGGCCATCTTGGATCCAGATGGAACGCAGGCTGAAACACATGACATGAAGATAGCTCCTACTCAGAAAGCTCTTATTCAGACCACAGCTCTGATCAGACTCTCTCTTCACAGTGGGGGCGCAGGCAGGCTCAGGAGGGATCAGGTAGGGCGCAAGAAGGCGGGCCGCCAATATCTTCAACTGGTTTAGCCAACAAAATAGTCAGTGGGTCCATAGAAATGGACACATCCGTTATTTCTTTTTTTTTTTTTATAACTTTGATTTTATTGGGTGAAATACATCTTACATGGTAACACCATCCATTGTCTACAGTGACATCACCGCATTTAGTACTTTCTTTTTTATATAATTAACCAAAAACTTGACTTACTGGACTTACAAGACGAACAGGGGGACAAGACACACTAACTATCTAGTAGGGAGGGGAGGGGGGGAGGAAGGGGGGGGGTGGTAGGGCTCGAAGGGGTGTTCCACCTATCATCTTCCGTTCGGGCGCCGTGCGTGTATTTTAGTGTAGACCTCTCTCTCCGAGAACATTGACCCACTCTCTCCTACTGTTACCTCTTTGGCTGCCTCTTTCACTAGGGGCCTATTCTGCCCTGGATCCCCTCCTTCTCCGGGTTCTCTGTCTCTATGTTGTCATGGATCCCTTTCATTACCGGAGAACGCATTTACCGCCTATTATTGCAGGATTGTGGTGATATCTATTCCCGGGATGTCTGTCTGTGCCAGCCAGGGCTCCCAGACTTTTACAAAATTTGAGCCGGTGTCGTTAACCAAACTCGTCAACTGTTCCATCCGGCAGACAAACCAAATTCTATTTCTAATCTTGGGGATAATTGGAATCTCTGGTTGTTTCCATACTGCTGCAATCTCGCATCTGGTGGCTGTAGCCAGATGTGTGATCAATTTATGTGTGGCATTAGATAGCCCCTCGACTCGTCTGCCCAGTACGAACAACCACGGGTCTAAGGGGATTTCCCCTTCTAGCAGTCTCTGAAGCCAATCTTTAATCTCCTCCCAAAGCGGGTTTACCTTCGTACAAGACCACAGCATATGGAATAAGTCCGCTCTCTCTCCGCACTGCTTGGGGCAGAGCGGAGAGTAGCCTTTGACAAATTTAGATAATTTAGCGGGCGTGTAATACCACCTCATCAGGACTTTATATGCGTTCTCCTTTAATGTGGTGCAGATGGAGCTTTTGGCCGCCATCTGCAGGATCCTATCCCAGTCTTCGTCTTCTAATGTCTCTCCCATGTCTGCTTCCCACTGTCTCATGTAGGCAAGTTTGGGTTGGTCGTCCGTCTTCGGGCACACTACTTCCCTGTACATTCTAGATGTTAGTCTCCTTGTGTCCGTATCTCTTGAACAGAGCTGCTCAAAATTTGTTCTCCGAGGCCGAATTGGGGCTTCATTGTAGAAGGCCCTGATCTGGAGGTATCTAAAGAATTCAGTGTTTGGTAAATTGTTCTCCTCTTTAATGTGATCAAATGTTTTTATATGTTGCCTGCCCTACAGATCTTTTAGACAGAGATACCCTGCTTGAATCCATTTTGAGAAAATAGAGCTATCCATACCTGGAGCAAAGTTTGGGTTCCCCCATATGGCAGTCATCAGAGAGTTCAGGGATGTGAGATGGCACTTGAACTTAACCGCGTCCCAGACCTTCAAGGAGTTGACCATGGTCTGCAGAGGAGTCCGCATATCGGCCCGACTTTTTTTGGGCAACCAAATTAGGTTCCTAATATCTATTGGTGTGCAGCATGTTTTTTCTAGCGCTACCCACCTCCGAAGGTTCGGGTCTGTGTGCCACTGCACAATCTGGCTCAGTTGGGCTGCTTTGTAGTAGGCGAACAAGCATGGCATCCCCAACCCTCCTCTCAAGGTCGGCCTCCTCAAGATCACTTTGTTAATTCGTGGGTTTTTCTTATTCCAGATAAACTTTGTTATTAAGGACTGAAGCGAGAGGATATCTTCTTTTATCAGGGGGATCGGGAGGGCCTGGAAAAGGTACAGCACTCGTGGCAGGAGATTCATCCTCACACTATGAATACGGCCTATCCACGAGATACTGTACTCCGCCCATCTCCGGAGATCCTCACGGAGAGTCCGAAACAACCTGGGATAATTTGCTTTATATAAAGCCTTATATTCTTTTGTGATATATACCCCTAAATACTTAATCATAGAGGGTTGCCATTTAAAATTAAAATTGAGTCCAATTAGTTTTTCTACTGGTTTGGGTAAATTTATATTGAGGGCTTCCGATTTGGCCTGATTAATTTTGAACCCAGAAATTTGTTTAAAGGTCCCCAAAATTGAGAAAACATTGGGCAGGGAGGTGAGAGGCTCTGATAATGTCAGGATCACATCATCTGCGTAGAGCGCCACTTTGTGTGATTGCTCTTTTACAGCTATGCCCGTAACATCCGGGTTGTTTCTGATATGTGCCGCCAAGGGTTCTACGCAGAGGGCGAACAACAAAGGGGACAGCGGGCATCCCTGGCGTGTGCCACTCTTAATTTGAAATTGCTCTGATGGGAATCCCTGGTGTCTCACCCTTGCCGTTGGCCCCTCGTATAGGGCCATGATGGCCTCCAAGAGGCGTCCCTCAAAGCCAAATGCCTCAAGCGTCCTTCTCAAGTAGGGCCAATCGATTCTATCGAAGGCTTTCTCAGCGTCCAGACTTAGTACCATTGACGGGATATTCTGTTTCTGTGCCAAATCCACCAAATCTATTATCCGTCTGGTATTGTCCGCCGCTTGCCTTCCTCCGATGAACCCCACCTGATCTGGATGAACTAACCTGGGAAGGACGCTACCCACTCTATTAGCTAGTAATTTGGAGAAAATTTTTACATCCGTATTAATCAGCGAGATGGGCCGGTAGCTCTTACAGTCTGCCGGGTCCTTACCAGGTTTATGGATCAGGGAGATTGACGCCTGAAGCATCTGAGCTGGGAACGAGGCCCCGTGTAAAATAGAGTTAAATAGCTTCAATAGATGTGGGGCTAACATTTTCTGGTATTTTTTATAGTATAAGTTGGAGAAACCATCTGGGCCGGGCGCTTTGGCAGGCTTAAGTGACTTTACAACTACCGTTAACTCTTCTAAAGAGAAGTCCGTCTGTAACGCTTCCTTCTCCCCCCTGCTCAAGGTCGGTAATTTGGCTTCTTTTAAGAATTCCCCGAGATTATCCCTCGTCTTTTGATTGTGTATGACCTTACCCCCATCGTACAGCGTCTCGTAGTAGCTTTTGAACTCTGCCACGATCCTCTGAGGATTAGAAGTAAGCTCACCCCCTTGTGTGCGAATAGTTTGTATATGATAATTAGGAATTTTGTTTTGAAGTCGATTTGCTAATAGGGTGTCTGGCTTGTTCGCTTTCTCAAAGTACCTACGTCTGGACCAGCTCATCTCCTTTTCTGCCCGGGAGGCCAGTTTTATATTCAACTGCTGTTTGGTTTCTGCCAAAGCACGCAGTGTGTCCTGATTCCTAGATACTTTGTGCGCCTTAGATAGGGTCGCTAGTTTGTCTTGTAGGACTTTTATCTGTTTCTCCTGATCCCTCCGGCGCCTAGCAGCTAGGCACATGAGGGAGCCTCTGAGAGTCGCCTTGTGGTCTTCCCATAGGGTGGTGTCAGAAGAAACGCTCCCTACGTTCTCAGTGAAGAAATCCTTGATCCTCTCACCAATTTCTCTCTGCAAGTTTGGGATTTTTAATAACAGCTCGTTTAGCCTCCAGTTTGCTCCAGGTCTGTCTAGTAAGTTTAGAGTGCACCGCAGCTCAATAGGTGCGTGGTCGGACCACGAAATATCGTGGATCCCCATGTGGGAGACCACTGGGACCAGTCTGTTTGATACTAGGAAGTAGTCCAGCCTACTGTATCTGTTATGGGGGTGGGAGAAGAAGGTATAATCTCTACTTTGGGGATGCTGTTCGCGCCATATATCTACCAATTGGCAACCCTTCAATCCCTGCGTGATTTGCTGAATATCTAACTTAGGGGGGAGACTAGCAGCCGTGCACCGGTCTAACTTGGGATTCAGTGTCCTGTTGAAATCGCCCGCTATGATCATGTTTCCCTTGGCTTCCTTTTGGAGTTTTCGGAAGAAAAGGGAAAATAAATCAGTTGATGTTTCACAGGGTGCGTATACTGATGCTAATGTAAGCGGTTTCCCGTGGATTGAGCCCACCAGAATTAGAAATCTGCCCTCTTTATCTGCCACCTTTTTCTCAACCGTGAAATCTATCCTATTGTGTATGGCTATCGCTACCCCTCTCTTTTTCACTTGGGCGGATGCTAAATGTACTACACGGAAATCTTTGTCTAAAAATGTTGGGTAGCTGTCCCTAGAAAAGTGTGTCTCTTGGAGAAACAGGAGGTCGGCTTTGAGTCGTTTGTAATCCCTGAGAGCTAGCTTGCGCTTTGCCGGGCCGTTTAACCCCTTGACGTTGTGAGAGATACACCGGACCTCGTTATTCATGGTACTTTATTTGTGACCTGATTCCGTCGGTGTCTTCCTGGGCCATTCTGAGTCCTCTGGATGGCGTGGAGATCCCGATCCCTGTCTCTTTTATGCCGTCGCCGCCTTTCTTCTGCGCACTGCTAGGGGAATAGGGTATGTGGTGGGGGAAAGCGATACAGAGGGAAAACACATCAGGGGGGACAACGAGAAGACAACAACACAAATACATGTAAACAAACAGAACTATGGTATCGGCTCTAGGACTTCCCTGTCCCACAGCCCATCCCATTGCCTTTCAGACAGGGGCTCTAGCGGGTCCCAGACCTCGCCCCCACCCCTCTCCCCAAAGGACTTTAGTCGGTTCTGGGGGCCCATCCCCCTTCCCGACCCAATTGAGATTCATGCCGACTCCGGAGTAGTCCATCTGGCTCCCACCCCGTGTCCGCGCTCCATATACACCCTAACTGATAACTGGGGTAACCCCCCCCAACTGGATAGCCATGAGTGCCAGCAGCTTCCCATGTCCGGCTGCCTGCCGTTGTCGTGTCCAATGCTCCTTAGCCAGCGGATGCGCTCTGCCTCACCCTGTTTAGTTCTGCTGTGCCCTTCTCTGAATCTAGCCCATTTAACCTTTAACCTCTCTGGCCATGCGTCATCTATTTCTTTCTCTCACTTCCCCCCACCTTCCTCAAACTTCCTTATACCTTCAGCGTCTTACGCCCTACCCTCACGTCCCCTCCATCTTCATTACACTACTCCCCTACCTACTTTCTATCTCTGATTTCCTTCCTTCCGTACTCCCTGTCTATCCATAACTTCCTTCCCCCTCCAGTGACACTTACTCTCCCTTTTGCCTCCCTAATCTCCGACCCGGTCCTCTAATTGACCTCCGTTGGCCACTTCATCCGTCTCCTAACATCCTCTATGTCTACTTCCCCCCGCTTTTCTACTCCTCCTCCCCCTCCTCTTTCTATCTCACTTTCCTTGCTTGGGAGCGTTATTTATTAAGTTTTAGCCGGTGGGTCTGCGGAGCTCCCCTCCTACACCCCCATTCCTGATGACATCATCGGAAACCCATCCCTTTAGCACATTTTTAATGGATCATCAACATTCAGTATTGTCATAGACAACTTAGGATCTGGCTGTGGTTTTTTTTTTTAGGGAAGCTGTGTCTTTAACTGAAACGGGAGGCGGCCATCTTGGATCCAGATGGAACGCAGGCTGAAACACATGACATGAAGATAGCTCCTACTCAGAAAGCTCTTATTCAGACCACAGCTCTGATCAGACCCTCTCTTCACAGTGGGGGTGCAGGCAGGCTCAGGAGGGATCAGGTAGGGCGCAAGAAGGCGGGCAGCCAATATCTTCAACTGGTTTAGCCAACAAAATAGTCAGTGGGTCCATAGAAATAGACACATCCGTTATTTCTTTTTTTAATAGATTGGATAACGATCCAATATTTCTATTGCCGGACACGTCCACCAAATGTGGACCATATCGCTTCTCTGCCCACAACCCCTCCAGCACAGATCAGACACCACAGGGTAGATTTGCTTCAGCCGCCATGGCGTGAGGTACCAATGAATACAATTTTATATATATTTTCTTTAGTTGCTGTGCATATGGAAGTTTTTGCAGCAAACTCCCATATATCCTCCCAATCATCCCTGTCAATTTCTATTTTCAAATCCGCTGCCCATTTGAGCATGCAGTCATGATCATGTGAATTGACCAAGGCCTCCAAACTGGCTTTTATTCTAGTTATCAAACCTTTTTGATAACTACCTCTCCTACATAGTGCTTCAAAACTTGTGAAGGGAGTAAATTCTAATTTTGGGGACATTTTTGGAAAAAAAATCTGATCTGTAGATATTTAAACATACTAAGGTCTGGTGCCTCATACCTAGTTAGGAACTCTTGGAAACTAGAAAGTTTTCCTTTATGCACTAGGTCGGCAACTACTCTAATATGTTTAGCTTTAATTTGGTCAAATTGTTTATAATCACAGCCTGGGGGGAAATTGGGATTATTAAAAAGCGGAGTGAGTTGCGAAACGGGAGACACAAGATTAAATTTGCCCTTAGACTTGCTCCAAATCTCCCAGGTAAATCTCGTCGGATCTAGCTCAAACATTTTGGCGTACACCTCCTTATCCAGTGCCCATAGGGACACTGGCAGAGAAGACGTTCTAGCATATTGGGATTCTATGGCTAACCAACAATATTGTGTTGGATCAGCGTTCCACATCACCACATGCCTTAGTTGGGCAGCTTGGTAGTATTTCGAGATATCTGGGACACCCAAACCTCCTCTTGTCTTTAAAGCCATCATCACCGATCTAGCTGTTCTAGGCCTTTTACCTTGCCAAATAAAATTAAATATTCTATTTGGGAAATTTTTCAGTTCGGATCCCGGTATCCGGACTGGGAGAGTCTGGATATGATATAATAACCTAGGGAGTATATTCATCTTGACTGATACTATTCTCCCAATCCATGACACCTGATATCCTTCCCACTTTGCCAGATCCCTTTTAATCTTATCAAACAATGGTGGATAGTTGCCTTGATATAGGGAGTGGTAGTTCCTAGACACATTTACTCCCAGATATTTAATATGTGAGGAACTCCATCTGTAGCTGAAATTCAGTTTTGGAATTTTATCTCTGGATCTGAAAGATTCAGATTAAAAGACTGTGACTTGTCGCTGTTCATTTTATATCCAGAGATTTTTCCAAAGTCTGATAGCGCCTTTTGGAGGTTGGGTAAAGAAGTCTGAGGGCTTGCTAAAGTCAGAATAATATCGTCTGCGAATAATGAGATTTTATCATTTGTTTTCCCAATCACTATATACAATGTATATTACTATTTGCTCTTATTTTAGCAGCCAATGGCTCAATCGTTAGAGCGAAGAGAGGAGGAGATAATGGGTACCCTTGTCTCGTACCATTAAAAAAAAAAAATTTCCCCAAACATTTTTATTAGGCAAAATCATCTTTACAGTACAGACATTGGTTTTACATTATCAGTGATGGCCTAATACAGTTGTATTTTCCTTGTTCATGTGGTTTTACATTATCAGTGTTGGCCTAATACAGTTGTATTTTCCTTGTTCATGTGGGGGGAGAGAGAAAGAAAGGAAAGATCCCCTAAGGCCACGTCATGGTCTCTGGGGTGTGGAAAAAGAAAGAGAGGAGGGGGAGGGGGGGAGAGAGGGAGTCATTCCATCCTCGTCCGGCCGGGTCCCGGCATCCATCCTTCACGGCTCTACTGTGGTTCAGATCCGTCTGGGGTTGTATCCTGATTTGGTTCGGATTAATGGGTTAACCAGGTTTCCCAGATTTTATAGAAACCTTCAGTTGAGCAGTTCAAGAAGGCCGTGAGTTTTTCCAAACTCATAACATCGTTAACTCTTTTTTTCACTAGCTGTTTGGTGGGGGGCGCTATCTTCTTCCAAGACTATGCGACTGAACACCTTGCTGCTGTTAGAATAAAGGAGATTAATTTCCATACTGGGCGATCAATGTCCTCTATCGGCCTGCCCAGTAGGAAGGTCAGTGGATCTATAGGAATTGTGAGGCCTGTGACCTCTTTTATCAAATCTTGTACCGTAAGCCAGTATTTCTGAATTTCTGGACATGACCACCAGATATGGGCCATGTCCCCTCTATGTCCACCGACTCTCCAGCATAGATCTGAGGCCAGAGGGTAGATTTGTTTTAACCTCACTGGGGTAAGATACCAATGATACATTATTTTATAGATGTTTTCCTTCACCGTGGTACAGATGGAAGTTCCTGAGGCCGCGTCTCATATTTCCTCCCAGTCCTCTCTGTCAATAACTATGTCCAATTCCGCTTCCCATTTAAGCATATAGTCGTGAGCGGTAGAGTTCACCGGATTCTCCATGCCGGCATATATTTGTGTTATTAGACTTTTTGATGTACTCTTTCGCGACAGAGTTTCTCAAATTTTGTGAGAGGGGGGAATTTCAATGATGGGGACATTTTTTGTAGAAAGTGTCGAATTTGGAGAAACTTAAATGTATCCAGGTGGGGTAATTTTAATTTGGTTCGCAATTCTTGGAGACTCAGGAACTGTCCATCGCTCAGCAGGTCCGCGATCGCTCTGATCCCCATTGTTTTAAATAGGTCGAATTGTCGGGTTTCACACCCTGGTGGGAATTTAGGGTTGTCAAATATTGGAATGAGCTGAGAGCAAGGGGACGAGAGTAAGAATTTAGTTTTAGTTTTTGCCCATATGTCCCAAGTATGTTTCATTGCCCCCAGCCCGAATTTGGGCGCCATGTCATTTCCCCTGTCACCGCTCCAGAGAAAAGCTGGTAGAGAAGGCGTTCTGGAGTAATGAGATTCAATTGCTAGCCAACATAGCTTGTCTGGGTCCCGAGTTCCACATTACCGCCTGTTTTAATTGGGCAGCTTGGTAATATCTATTAATGTCTGGGACCCCCAGTCCTCCTTTTGTCCTAGACGCCATAAGAACCGACCTAGCTACCCGGGGTCTCCTTCCATCCAAATAAATTAGAGGATTTTATTTTGGATAGTTTTTAATTCAGAACCAGGGACATGGATCGGGAGCGTCTGGAAATAATATAATAATCTGGGGAGTATATTCATTTTAACTGAGATCATTCTCCCGATCCATGAGATCTGGTATTTTTCCCATTTATCCAGATCTTTTTTAATTTTCCTAAATAGGTTTGGATAATTATTTTGGTATAGGGAGCAATAGTTCCTCGATACATGTACTGTACTCCCAGGTATTTGATGTATATAGGGCTCCACTTATAATTAAAGTTTGATTTCAATGTCCGCATCTCTGGTTCTGATAGATTTTTTTTATTTCAATTTTTTTATTAGGCAGTTATAACAGTCAACATATTTTCTATGACAGTCCATTTGTGGCCTAACACAATTTTTTACATATGAAAGAAAAGTCTCGACGTCCCCCTGTTCCTCCAGGGTCTGTCGGGGTGACGCGAGAATTGAAGTAGAAAAGGGAAGAGAAGGAGGGGAAAAGAGAGAGAGGAGAGATGGGGGGGGGGGGGAAGGGGAGTAGTTGTACCCTTCCCTCGCCTTGGCATGCGCCTTTCGTTTCCGTTACCCATTGTGGCTCCTACCTCTATCCTTATATGGCGTTTCTGTGTGTCAGGGCCATTCTAGTGAAAAAACAAAAATAAACTGTGCGCTACTATCTAACTTTTAAATATATATGGATACAGTGCAGTGACTAAACCATAAAATATTGAAATAAACCACAATACCATAGTGAATAAGTGATAAGATAATAAAATTATATCATAACCGTGTGGTTGATAAAGGCGTCTGCTGCTATAAACATTAGGGGTGGCTCAGCACCCCACACACTCTAAGAAATGGAAACAAAAAGAAAACAGCGCACAACGCCAAATAGTGAAGCAAGTATAAATATATATTAATAAAGGGGTAATAAACCTGCGTACATCAAGTTGATAAAATATGTGCATTTAGTGTATATCACACTAGTTTACCACTCCGCAGCTGTAAGCAGGAAGGTCTGGTACTTGGCTTTCTCTGCAGAAGCCTCCGTGGTGGTTCTGGGGCATGGGATCCTTCCCTCTCTCCTCTCCAGCAGGACGTCACTCTCAAGGGGGTTTCCTTTAAGCAGCCTGGCTTCACTGCAGGTTCAAATGCTCAGTGGGACCGCTCCTCATCCGGCGATATGCCGCCTTTGGGGGAATTTCCCCTAGAATAACCCGTCTCTCCTGTGTGGATTCACTGCTCGTCACGGCCACTTAGATATCAAAACAGTCCAGAGCCGTTGGAGTGGCTCAGCAAACAGTTCCGCTGTGCGGACGCCAGACCGCAGCTAGCAGGGGCTCACTCAGCGTGCCACGATGCCGCTCCGTCACGTGGTGTGACGTGATGACGTCACAGTCTCCGCGGCAGTGGAGAAGACGATAGGGGGGAGGGATAGAAGTCCCTAAGAGTCTCTCAATAGCTCGAACAGCTCAAATAGCACAAAAACAGCATAAAGAATACTGATAACAGTGCGGATCCAATGAATGTAAATTAGCAAATGTACCCATTCTAGTGAACCATGGGTCCCAAATATTGTAGAAGGCAGTGGTGGACCGTTTCATAAATGCTGACAGTCTCTCCATTTCCTTTACTTCGTTGATTCTATTTATTACTGTCTGTTTGGAGGGGTGGGACACTTTCTTCCAGGCGGCTGCCACCGCACATCTAGCCGCAGTGAGAATAAAGGAGATCAATTTGCCTGTTGGTCGGTCCAGTGTTTCTAGGGGCCTGGCCAATAGGTAGGTCAGCGGTTCAACCGGGATTGTGAGGTCTGTGACCTCTTTTATAAGATTGTGTATGGTTTCCCAGTATTTCTGAATATCTGGACATGAGCACCAGATGTGGGCCATGTCCCCCTTTTGACCGCAGCCTCTCCAGCACAGATCAGAGGCCAGGGGGTAGATTTGGTTAATTTTGGCTGGGGTGAGATACCAGCGAAACAGTATTTTATATAGATTCTCTTTTATTGTGGTACATATGGAAGTTCCTGAAGCTGTTCTGCACAGATTTGTGTTATGAGACCTTTCTGATGGCCGGACTCCCTGCATAGCCTTTCAAAGCCAGTGAGAGGGGGAAATTCCAACGTTGGGGATAATGTTTGGGTAAAGTGTCGAATTTGTATTTGAAGACATTCAGCCCTACTATCTCATATTTGGATTTTAAGTTTTGGTAACTCAGGAACTCCCCGAAGCTCAGGAGTTGGACAATTGCTCTAATATTTTTGGTTTCAAATTGATCAAATTGTCTGGGCTCACAACCAGGTGGGAATTTTGGATTTTTGTAGATTGGTAAATTGGTGTGAGTTGGGAACGAGGTGTCGTGAGCTTAAATTTATATCTGCATTTCGTCCAGGTCTCCCAAGTGTGTCTCATCGGGCCTAGTTTGAATTTGTTGCTTAGCATGTCTTCCCTGCTCATGGACCAAAGGCAAGCTGGTAGTGAAGGCGTCCCGGCATAGTGTGTTTCTATACCTAGCCAACAGTATTGTTTTGGGCTAGCGTTCCATACCACTGCCTGCCGTAGTTGTGCGGCTAGGTAGTATCTTGTTATGTCTGGAACTCCTAGTCCTCCTCTCCCCCTTGAGGCCAAGAGAAACGTTTTGGCGACTCTAGGCTTTTTGCCTTGCCAAATAAAGTGGAAGATTAATTTTTGAATATTTTTTAATTCTGAGCCAGGGATGGGAACCGGGAGGGTCTGGAAATAGTATAGTAGCCTAGGGAGTATGTTCATTTTGAGCGAGACCATCCTCCCGATCCATGATATCTGGTATCCTCCCCATTTATCTAAGTCTTGCTTAATTTTTTTGAACAGGGCCGGATAGTTATATTGATATAGTGTTTGGTAGGTCCTCGATATCTTAACTCCCAAGTATTTGATACAAGAGGAGCTCTAACGATAGTTAAAATTTAATTTGAGGAGTTCCACCTCTGGCTCCGGCAGGCTGAGGTTCAGGGCCTCCGATTTGTCGTTATTTATTTTATATCCCGAGATTTGTCCAAAGTCTCAGAGCTCTTTTTGTAGGTTGGGCAGGGAGATTTGGGGTTTGGAAAGGGTTAGGATGACATCATCAGCGAATAGGGATTTTTTGTGCTGCCTGTGTCCAATTTCTATTCCTTGGATGTCTCTATTGAGTCGTATTGCTGATGCCAGCGGTTCTATGGTTAGTGCAAAGAGGAGAGTAGATAAGGGGCATCCCTGTCGAGTACCATTGGTGATCTCAAACCTCTGGTTATTGCCCCCTGGTAGTTTTACCGTTGCTGATGGGTTTTGGTATAATCTACGGACCCCCTCTAGATATGCGTCTTTGAAGCCAAATTTGCGCATAGTTTGGTCCAGGAATTGCCAGTTTATTCTATCGAACGCCTTCTCTGCATCTAGGCTTAACAAAAGTGCTTTGGTCCCTGTGAGGTGTACATGTTCAATGATGTTGATTATCTTCCGAGTGTTATCCGAGGCTTGTCTGCCTTTGACAAATCCGACTTGGTCAATATTAATTAATCTCGGCAAGATGGGGTTTAATCTGTTTGCTAAAATTTTACTATATAATTTGAGATCACTGTTGAGGAGGGAGATTGGACGATAGCTTCCACACTGCATCGGGTCTCTGCCTTCCTTATGTATAATGGCCAGGTTGGCTAAAGACATTGATGTGGGAATATGGTTCCCTTCCATGAAATAGTTAAATGTTTTTAGAAGATGCTTAGATAGTGTGGGCAAGAATCTTTTATAGTAGACGTTGGTGAAACCGTCAGGGCCAGGAGACTTAGTGATCTTTAATGATTTGACCGCCTCCTCCAGTTCCTCTTTTGTAATCTCAGCATTGAGGACTGTGTTTTCCTCCTCCGTTAAAGTGGGGAGCTGACATTTGTTCAAATATTGTGTTATGGCCTCTATGGCTATTGGTGCGGGGCGGTCAATTTTAGATCTTAAATTATATAACTCAGTATAGTATTTTGTAAATTCCTCTGCAATTTTCTTGTCACTACAGTATATTGTATCTCACCAGATTTACTTTTGATAGCTTTTATTAGAGATCTCTTTTGCACCCCTCTTAGTTTACTTGCTAAGAGTCTATCAGCCTTGTTTCCCTTGTCTTAATAGAGTTGGTTTGTCCATTTGAGGGCCTTTTCTACATCCTCCAGCTGAATCTGCCTAAGTTTTGTTCTAGCTGTAACCAGCGTTTTATATAATTTCTTTGTAGGGTTGGCCTTATGGGCTTGTTCTATGGTTTTAATGCTATCTGTAAGTTCTTTGATTTGTGTTAGGCGGGCTTTTTTCCTATGGGAGGCGATGGAAATAAATTTCCCTCTGATGTTTGCCTTATGGGCTTCCCATAGGATTGCTGGAGAGGAGACTGTTCCTGCGTTGAAGAAGAAATAGTCCTTAAGTGAGGCTCTAATTTCTCTTTCTATCTCTGGGTGGTTTAATAACGAATCATTAAGTCTCCAGGAATAGCTTGTTGTTTTTTCAAAGGGGAGTGATAGTGTTAAGGTGATTGGGGCATGATCCGACCAGGTGATTGAGCCAATGTCTGATTCAATGGCTGCCGCCATCACGTTTTTTGTGGTCAAGAAATAGTCTATTCGAGAGTAAGTCTGGTTAGACGCTGAGAAAAAGGTATAGTCTCTCTGGCCTTGATGTTGGGATCTCCACACGTCCACTAGTGAAAATTCGTTTAGAATTCCCCTGAACCTTTTCCCCATGATCTGGGAGTAGGTTGTACGGGGGGGACCCATCGTGGTTGATCTATCCTCGGTAGGGTTTAAGACCATATTTAGATCACCCCCTACTATCATCGATGATAGATATCCCGGGTCTACGCCCTCGAGAACAGCTTGGAGAAATTCTGTTTGGTTCTCGTTTGGGGCGTATACATTGATCAGGGCAATTGTCGAGCCCGCTAAGGAGCCATATACCACAAGGAATCTACCCTCTGGGTCCACTGTCGTTTTGATATGATTGAATGGGGTGCCTTGTCTGATTAGGATAGCCACACCCCTCTTTTTACTACTAAATGAAGCAAAAAAGCTTGTTGGGAACATTTTTTTGAATAAATTTGGGGGGTCTTGAGATGTGAAGTGTGTCTCCTGTAAGAATATGATGTCCCCCCCTGATTTTTTCATGTCCTGAAGGGCCAATCTCCGCTTCCTGTTGTTTTGCAACCCTTTGACGTTTAAAGATCTCACTTTAATCGGGGCTGTATTTGCCATTCTTATATTTTATTTTCGTGGGTCGTGGACTCGGGGTCTCATCTTTCCCACTAGTTGAGACCTTGCTCCTGTTTCCTGGGAGTGTGACATATTTTCGTCTATGGGCTTGGTGGGTTGAAGGTGTAACTTCTTTATTGGCCCTTTGCGGCTTGCTGTTGAGCTGCCAAGGGGAGGGGTGGAGGGGGGGGAGGAAGATCTGCTGGGACAGGGTCAGCAGATGGAAGAGAAGTAGGATTAGGCCTTGTACAGGTCCTAAAGTGATATTGCCATGTCTCCTGGAGACCGGCATTCGGACAAATTTGCCCATTCTGGGGTGGGTCCGGAGCCCGAGGCCGGAGTGCAACAGGGAGGTCCTGGCCCGCTGCTGCGTATGTTGCCCTTCGACCCCTCGACCCTTGGGTACGGGTGGCTATGATGGGGGGGGGACCAAGGTAAAGGTGTGGGGGAGAGGGGGAGTGACGGGTGAGGAGAGGGGGGAGGGATTTTTGGCCGGGTGTCGGAGTAGAGAGCGGTGGGGGAGGGGCTATAGAGGGAAGAGCAGTGCGGTGAGGAGGTGAAGGGTTGGGGGGGGAAGAAAGGGGGGGGGAGGGAGGGGAAGGGAAAGTAAGTAGGAGGGGAAAGAGGGAGGTAGGTCCGGGTCTTTAGTTGGTCAGATGCAAACCATATTTCACATTTACCCCTTTTACCCCATCTTTTGCTGGGGTATGAAGCTCAGTGCATATTATACATACATACATACATACATACATATATTAGTACATTTGTTGAAATTGGGAAAGGGGAATACATGCGTTTATCATTTCAGTGTGGGTACATTGATTTACGTACATGGTATACATTTGGTATAACGCTTTGTTTTTATGACCACGGTATTCCTAGCGGTTGTCATGGCCACCCGCCTTCCCTCTGTTAGGCTGTATGTTTTATTTCTATCCGTGGGTTAGCAGAGGATGCGCGGGGGGGAACCTGGGTGGATTTCGGGGCGGGTTGCGGGGGGGGGAGCATGTGGGGGGCAAGGGAGGGGAGAGAGGGGAAGGGGGGGTGGGGTCTGCTGTTTGGGTGGGTGGCTAACGGTGAGTACAATTATGTCGACATAGCTGATGCCTAGCTTTTGACATATGATATGCATGTGATAATACAGTGTCGATCCGGCAAGACACAGACCGCAACTGGTGTTACTGGAACCTGCTGGTTCTTTCTTAGCGCCTTCGTTTCCGCACTGTTCTCGGTCTGTTGGTTGGAGTGGTAGGAGTTGGAGGCAAGCTCCGGATTCAGCGAGTCTTGTAGTGCTTCTGTTTAGGTTAGTAAGGGGGGGGGGATAGGGGAGTGCGGGGAGGGGGAGGGGAAAGGGGAGAGGAAGGGAAAGGGGAGGGGGGGTTACGGGTAGACTGGGGGGGGAGAGGGAAATGTAGGGGGGGGAGTGGGGGCAGGAGGGAAACGGGTAGGGATGGGGTAGGGGGTGTGCTTCTATAAACTCCTAGCAATTTTGAACTTGTAGGGATGGGGGATAGCTAGTGTCACTCTCGCTTCAGTCCTTATGCACAGCTTAGTGTCATCTATTAGGTTGTAAGGACTTTGAGGACTCAGGGATTGCCTGCGTATGGGGAGTTGTTCCAGGGAACGCAGATGCCACACTTGTAAGGGTAACGTACTTACAGTTTCGGGGGGGGGGGGGGGGGCGATGCCTACCTGGTGTGGACCTGTGTGCCGGCCTCTCATAGGGCTGATTGCCCTGAGGTGCCGGCTGCTGTTGCTCGGGGGTTGGTGAGGAGTGGGGGCGACGGGGGTAGAGGGGGCCATGGGGTTCCCCATCGAACCTTGCTCCTCCTCTAAGATTCTCTTCCCTCCCCCCTCCCGCAACAGTGAGCCCCCCCCCTCCCAAATAGAAGGCCTCTTTAATACGGCTCCGGCTGACAGCCTTGTGTCGGTCTTGCGGCCGGCTTCTCTTGGGCGGATGAGCAGCCTTTCATGGTGGACACTCCGGCTTGGCAGGCGGTCTTCTTTATTCTCTGCAGCAGGCAGGTACGGCGTCTCCCTCTGTTATGCTTGATCCTCGTTGTGGCTGGGTTTCTAGTAGTCGCTCTGGTTTATGGGCAGGTATCTTGCTGAGTCCTCGTGTGGCGTTTTTGTGACACTATAGCGCTGAAACTGGGAGAACAGACAACAGAAAGATACTTTTATTATGTCTTTATTTTCTTTGTTTTCGACCTGCGAGGCTCTCTGAGGTCCTCACTGAGGGACCCTCATTCTCCTGTTCGTGGGAGTCAGGTGGATCAGCATTCCACGATGGGGGGGGAGACAGGCCCACTGCTTCCGCCAGTCTGGACATCTCAGTCGGGTGTCTAATGACATGTGTCTTCCCATTTCTGAAGATTATTAGTTTAAATGGGAACCCCCATTTGTACTTGATACCTTTGTCTCTGAGGAGGGTGGTCAGGGGTTTTAAGTCCATCCGCTTGTTGATAGTTTGCTTTGCTAAATCATTATAGATTTGCAGATGGTCATCTTGGTAAGTGAGCGGGTCTTTTTTCCTGCAGGCTGTCATAAGCTTCTCTTTGGTGGTGTAGTGGTGTAGCCTGACTATGGTGTCCCTGGTCTTATTTGGGTCGTCTGACCTTGGCCCGAGGGCGCGATGGGCCCTATCCATCTCAAAGTCCTTTTTGTCCAGGTCTGCGCACAGCGAGGAGAAGAGCCCTAAGAGGTATGGCTGTAGTTTATCTGACTGTATCGTCTCTGGAATTCCGCGGATCCACAGGTTCTGTCGTCTCTCGCGGTTTTCCTGGTCCTCGAGGTTATCTTTCAGATATCTAATCTCCATTCCAAGCGGGAAGATTTCATTGTCTGCATCTGTTTGTGTCTGGAGAGATTCCGCCATTTTAGTTTCTAGTGTTGTCGTCCGTTCAGCGAGGCCTGCTATTTCGTGCCTCAGTTCTGTTACGGCAGCCTTCAGGTCTTGCTGTATAGAAGTGTGCAGTTTGTCTAGCATGCCCTTCATCAAGTCTTGCATGAATTCCCTTGTTGGGATAGTCTCTGGGCTTTGCACTCGCTCCCTTTGTTCTCGGGCCGCGGCCTGCTGCTTAGGGCCTCGTGTGTTCGTTGGCCCGGCGCCATCTTGGTTTCTCGGGGTAGGCTCCGAGCTCCGCTGAGATGGCGGAAAAAAGTTTAATGAGCCCTGGCCGGGCGGCGCTTTTTGCTTCGCAGCCATTGCGGGGTGTTTATTCTGCTAGGGGTTATGTTTTTGGGGTCGGGTGGTGGGGTGAGGGGCGCTTGTATAGCGGTCTATGCGCGTGGGCCGGCGGAGCTCAGCTCTCACACGTCCATCTTATCTGGCTTTGTTTTTTTATTTTCTGTTTATTTAATTATTTATTTTCCTGTGGGGGGCTGTGTCTTTAAATCAGACCTGCGGCGGCCATCTTGGATGTAGCCGACACACAGGCTGAAACGCAGGGAGCCAGGCAGCACTATTCCCCGCCAGGGGGGGGGGGCTCAGGTATCACTTGACCAGGCTTCCCCACTCTCCCTGCGGTCAGCTGTCCGATCGTCTCTGGGGAGCCTCCCCGTCTGTTATGCCACTATGTTATGCCACTATTCCCTGCGTGTGAGCCCGGCGGCCATCTTAGGTGGTGCTGCTCCTCCACGCCGGGGCTCAATCGGGACTGGAGGGGTACTCTCGGCCTCGTCTCCCCCGGCCCACGGCTCTGCTCACCTCTGTGGGGCTTCCTCCTCTCCCCTCCGGGACCCCGCCGTGTCACTCACCCCTCGGGGAAGCCGCGCTTCTCCCTGCGTGAGCCTCCGCAGCCGAGTCAAGATGGCCGCTCCGCCTTCCCCCTCGGCTCCCTCCCGAGCACTCGAGATCGCCACTGGTGCTGGCGAGTCTCCTACCGGCTGGTAAGCTGCTCCGGGATCTGTCTGCTGTGATAATCTTTTGCGGGGAAGCGGAGAGGGGGGGGCTGGGCGGTTTTGTCGGGGGCCGCGCTGCACCTCTCAGCTCCACAGAGTCTCCCTGTCACGCACGGGCCTCAGCAGCTTCTTTTACTCACTTTATTTTCTGCTCCCTTGTTCTGTATATTTGGGGGGCTTAGTAATGTCCAATTTCGTTATTGTTTGTGTTAAAATCACCCCCATCTCCTGCTGTCTTATAGTTTGGTGTTTGAAATTTATTTTGGCCAGATTGATGTTCGCTATTTCTTTGTTTGAAGTTTTGTCTGCAGGAGCTTAAGACAGACACAGCCTTTGCAGTTAGACTCCAGGCCACGCCCAGGTTCTGATAGATTTAAGTTGAGGGCTTCTGACTTATCACTGTTAATTTTGTATCCTGATATTTTGCCAAATTCCTTTAATTCTTTGTGTAAGTTGGGAAGGGAGATCTGGGGCTGCGTTAATGTTAATATGATATTGTCTGCGAACAATGAGACTTTATAGTTTATTCCGCCAATTGGTACCCCCTGTATATTTATATTGTCTCGTATTTTAGACGCTAGTGGTTCGATTGTTAGGGCGAAGAGGAGAGGGGACAAAAGGCATCCCTGTCTCGTTCCATTTTTCATTTCAAATTTTTTTGCTGTACCCCCCGGGAGTTTCACCACTGCAGACAGGCAGCAGTACAGCGCTCGGACTCCCGCTAGATACGCATCTTTTAAGCCGAATTTCTGCATTGTTTTGTCAAGAAATAGCCAATCAATTCTATCGAACGTCTTCTCTGCGTCCAGGCTTAACAGAACCGCTTTGGTAGCTGTGAGGTGGGCATGATCAACTATATTTATAATTTTGCGGGTGTTGTCTGAGGCTTGTCTGCCAGATACAAACCCCACCTGGTCGTTGTGAATTAATCTCGGTAGGATGGGATTCAGTCTATTTGCCAGGATTTTGCTGTATAGCTTAAGATCGTTATTTAGTAGGGAGATTAGTCGGTAGCTCCCACATAGCAGTGGGTCCCTACCCTCTTTGTGGATGATGGCGAGATTGGCCTGGGTCATTGATGGGGGGATTGGGCTGCCCTCCATGAATTAATTGAATAAGCTGAGTAGGTGTTTAGTTAGGATCGGGGAGAATCTTTTGTAATAAACATTGGAGAAGCCGTCGGGGCCAGGGGCTTTTGAGATATTTTTTTTTGTTTCAATTTTTTTATTGTTTTATCAGGGTACACAACAGATAGTAAACTTTGTTGTACATAGATTGGATAAACATTGATATTTGCATATATTAATAAAAACATCCGTATTCCGTTTTCTTTATTCAGATAGGTGTTTATCTAAATGTTTGTATGTCTGAATGCTCGTACGTTTCTGCTGTTATGGTTCTAACTAGGAAGCTGCCGCTTCCGTGTGTCCTGTTTTTAGTAGTATAGTAGAGAAAAGAAAAGGTGGAGAGCAGAGAAAGAGAGAGGAGAGAAAAAAGAAGGGAGATAAGGGGGGGGGAGAGAGGTGCTGCGGGATGGCGTCCAGTTTTGTATATATCCTGCCTTTTCCTTTAGGAATTTATTATGTACCTGACCAAATTTCCCATGTCTTATGGAACTTATCCATCTTTTGGGTCAGTTTTTCCGTAAGAAGTTCCATTGTCTTTATTTCTCGCATTCTGCGGAGTACGGTCTGTTTAGCAGGGGCATTCACCTTCTTCCACGCTGCAGCAACGGAACAACGTGCCGCCGTGAGCACATGGCTCACCATCTTACTCTCTGCTGTGTCTAATTCGTCAATTGGCTTGGCCAGCACCATGGTCAGCGGGTCCACCTCAATCTCTACCCCCAGGTACTCTCGGATTAGTGTTTGAATCATGACCCAGAACACCTGAGTCTTGGGGCAGTTCCACCAGATATGAGCCATGTCTCCTCTTTGCCCGCAACCCCTCCAACACAAATCTGGGGTCCCGGGGAAGATCTGGCTCAACCTATTCGGGGTTAGGTACCAGTAAAATATAATTTTATAGATGTTGTCTTTAATGGTAGTACAAATCGATGTTTTGGATGCTGCCTCCCAGATATCATCCCAGTCTTCTCTATCAATCTCTATATTTAAATCCTCCGCCCATTTGGACATATACCTGTGTTGGGAACAGCCTGTTGATCGCGCCAGGCCCAGATATATTTCCCAGATCAATCCTTTAGCATAGTACCCTTTCCTGCACAGTCTTTCAAAATTTGTTAGCTGCTGGAAAGCCTTATCTTTGGATACTGTTTGCAGGTAGTGCCTGATTTGTAAAAAGCCAAATATTGGGAGGTTTGTCGTTTGATATTTTTTTTCCAGTTCTTGGGTCAGCAAGAGCCTACCTTGCCCAGAGAAATCCTCTGCTATCATCATCTTCAGCTGTTTAAATTTACTGAGTCTCTGTGGGAACCCGCCGGGGGGAAATTCTGGGTTATCGAATATGGGTGTTAATAGGGAGGGGTGAGCCGTCAAGCCATATTTGTCTTTATTTTTGGTCCATACTCTCCATGTACATTTCATTGCTCCCAGTTTTAATGTTTCCGAGAGGATCTCTCTACCCCGCACAGTCCACAGGGTGGCCGGGAGTGAGAGGGGTCTCGCGTAGGAAAACTCTATCCCTGTCCAACAGCTTGTAGTTGGGTCATTGTTCCACATTATCACTTGTTTCAGTTGGGCCGCCAAATAATATTTAATGATATCTGGGACTGCCAAGCCTCCACATTCTTTTGGTGCTAACATTACGGTTCTAGCTACTCTTGGTCTTTTGTTTTGCCAAATGAATTGAAAAATTCTGTTTTGTATATTCTTTAATTCCGACATTGGGATATCAATTGGGAGAGTCTGGAAGTAATACAGAAGTCTTGGCAGGATATTCATTTTGACCGTAGCTATTCTGCCTAACCAAGATATCTGGTATTCATTCCAGCTCTGTAAGTTTTTTTTTAGCCTCTCAAATAGGGGCGGATAGTTATATTGATATAGTGATTTGTACTCCCGTGTTATTTGGATTCCCAAGTATTTTTATTTTCGTGGAACTCCACTTATAATTAAAATTTAATTGTAGCAGTTTGGCCTCGGGATTAGGTAGAGATACATTTAATGCTTCCGACTTATCCATATTGATTTTATACCCCGAGATTTTGCTAAATGTATCTAATTGTGAATGTAAATTCGGGAGTGAAGTCAAGGGGTTGGCTAGAGTTAGGATAATGTCGTCAGCAAAAGGGGATATCTTGTAATCCGTATCTCCAATTGTAATGCCACTTATATTGTTGTCCTCTCTGATTGTTGTTGCCAAGGGTTCTATAGAGAGGGCAAACAGAAGTGGAGACAAGGGACATCCCTGTCTAGTACCATTCCTAATATTTATAGGGTTCGAGTTTCCTCCTGGGAGTTTCACTACAGCCGTGGGAGTTTTATAGAGGGCTCTAACCCCCTCAAGATATGGGCCCTTAAATACGAATTTAATTAATGTTTGGTCTAAAAATTCCCATCTGATCCTGTCAAACGCCTTTTCCGCGTCTAAACGTAACAGGATGGCTTTCGTGGATGAGAGATGTACATGGTCGATTATTTTTATAATTTTTCTCGTATTATCTGAGGCTTGTCTGCCTGAAATAAATACGACTTGGTCCTTGTGGATCAGGCCTGGGAGAATGGGAGTTAGTCTGTTAGCTAGGATTTTGCTATAAAGTTTTAGGTCCGAATTAAGGAGGGCTATGGGGCGATAATTACCACACTGTAGTGGGTCTCTCCCTTCCTTTGGTATGAGTGCCAAATTCGCTCTAGACATAGAAGCGGGGATAGCCGTTCCCTCCAGAAACTCATTAAACATATCCAGGAGATGTGGTGCCAAGATCAATTTAATTTTTTTATAGTATTGATTGGAAAACCCATCCGGGCCTGGGGTTTTACTAGGTTTTAGTTGTGAGATGGTTTCTAGTAAATCATCCTGCGCGATTTCTTTATTTAGCTCTAGTAAGTCAGCTTCTGAAAGGCTTGGAAGGTTACATGACGCTAGGTACTTAGTAATAGCTTCTGCATTTGAGGAGCTGTTTTGGGGGAAGTTCAAATTATATAGTTTGGAGTAGAAGTCTGAGAATGTGGCCGCTATCTGTTTTTCGCAATATGTTTTGATGCCCGTCTTTGTTTGTATGACGGATATTTGGGATTTGGTTCTCAGACCTCTTAATTTAGATGCTAATAACCGGTCGGCCTTATTTCCTTTGTCATAATATTTCTGCTTCGTCCACCTCAGCGCCCTCTCCACTTCATCTATTTGTATCTGCCTGAAATCAGATCTAGCCTTGTCCAGTACTTTGCGTAGTTGTTTTGAGGGATTAGCTTTATGTTTATGTTCTAGGAGTTTAACTTTTTCCGCTAATTCGTCGTACAATTTCTGTTTTTGCTTTTTCTTATATGATGCTATGGAAATTATATTCCCTCGAATCGTGGCCGTATGGGCCTCCCATAGCATCGCTGATGACTTTACAGAGCCCTTGTTCAGCGCAAAATATTCTCTGAGCTTTTGCTTAATCTCTATCTCTACATCTATTTGGTTTAACAGAATCGTTTAGTTTCCAATTATATTGATTATATTTATAGAAGGGGAGGGAGAGCGTCAGCGAGACCGGAGCGTGGTCCGACCATGTTATAGAACCTATGTCCGACTGGGAGGTTGCCTGAAAGATATCTTTAGTACCCAGAAAATAATCAATCCTTGAATAGGTCTGGTGCGGGGGAGAAAAATACAAATAGTCCCTCTGGCCCTGATGCTGCGCCCGCCAAATATCTATCAGCGAAAACTCTTTCAGTATGTTCTGAAACCTTTTGGCATTTGTGGTCGTAATGCGTGGGTGGGGAGTACCCAGTGGGCTTGTCCTATCTTGATCAGGTGCTACAACCATATTAAAATCTCCTGCTATCAATAGCGTAGTTCTAGGTTGGGGGGCTAGCTTGTCACATAGATCTCTCAAAAAGTCAGCTTGACCCTCATTTGGGGCGTATACAGTATATTAACAAGGGTAATCTCCACATCTGATAGTGTGCCTTGCAGAATGAGGAATCTATCTTCTGGGTCTACGGTCTGTTTTTGAAGTGTGAATTTGACATTTTGTCTAAATAAGATGGCTACCCCTTTTTTTTTAGTGGAGCAAGATGCATAATATGCCTGGGGGTAGTATCTCTGAAAGGTGTTAGGGGGCGATATCGTATTAAAGTGCGTTTCTTGTAAGAATAGCACATCTCCTTTTGTTTATTTTAATTCTTGTAAGGCGAGCTTTCTTTTGATTGCTGAGTTAAGTCCCCTAACATTTAGGGACACTAGTTTAAGTGTTGTATTTGGAGCCATTTTCGGAGCCATCCAGCAAACAGCTCCAGGGCTTTCCGGATACAGTCGGGTCCCCTCTTTCCCATAAGCTTTAGGCTCTGCGTTCAAATCCTTTCACCAGGTCAAAGGGGTCTCCACTTCTTTGCTGCGCTGGGATGTGTAGATCCTTGTAGCTCCAGGGGCATGCGCCCTCTTTGTGGACAGGTAGGCATGTGTTCCCCGCCGGGGGCAGACCAGCGTTCCTCATCTCGTATGTGTCTCAGAAGCTCGTAAGGGGGGGGGGCAATAGGTCGTCCAAACATATAAATTTTGCCGGGAGTAGTCTTTTCCTCTCCAGGTGACATTTCTCAGTCCTCACCTGCCTGGTTACGTTGGGTGGCTATTCTCTGAGAGGAGCGTGGTCCCCTCTCTGTTGGCCTGTGATCTGGGTCTCCGTCCGTATCTTCAGGGGCAATTCCACCTCCATTCTTGTGGGGGACACCGAGCCCCTTTAGGAATCTTGGTATCTCTTCCGGGTAGGAAAGGGTGTGGAATTTGCCTCCAGCCTGGGCCACAATTTTAAAAGGGAATCCCCAGCGATATTTAATCTTGTTGTCCCTTAATTTTAATGTGAGGGGTCTGAGCTCTCTCCTGCGGTCTACTGTACGTTTTGAGAGATCACTGTATATCTCAATATGTACATTCCGGAACTGGATGTGTCCTTTCTCCCTGCTCGCCGTCAGTATTTTCTCCTTTGTGGAGTAATAATGGAACCTGACCAGTATATCTCTGGTCCTCTTGGGGTCCGTGTACCTAGGTCCGAGGGCCCTATGGGCTCTGTCCATCTGTAGCTTTTAAGGAGTTAGGTCAGGTACCAGATGAATAAAGAGGTCTGATAGGTATGTGCTCCATCCCAATTCTGGGTGCAATTTCCAGGATCCCCCCCTCAGTCCACTCCCTGTAGTAACATAAGCACTTTATTCATGCTATATATTCTATTAGCCTGTGTGCAGTTATCTGGGATCTGTGGAAGATTAACATCTTGTCTTCCTGTTTACTTGCCTGATAGGTATGTGTGCAGCTGTTCAGTCTCCACTGTTTCTGGGACATACCTCAGTCTCAAGTTCTGCCGCCGATCGCGGTTTTCCTGGTCCTCGGCACTTTCCTTGAGCCCTCTGATCTCCCAGTGCAGGCGGTTGATCTCGTCCTCCGCGGAGAACTGAGCCTGCTCCAGTGTTTCCACTGTGTTTGCCAGCCCATCTGTTTGGCCGTTAGGAGATTCAAGTCCGCCCTTAGGGTGTTAATGGCTTTACCCAAATCATCCCGAAACTCCTTCCTCATTCTGGAGATTCAAGTCCGCCCTTAGGGTGTTAATGGCTTTACCCAAATCATCCCGAAACTCCTTCCTCATTCTGGTGAAGAGGTTTTCTAAATATGTTTTGTTCACATCTACAGTATGTTTTCAATTTCCTGCTCGTGCGCCCCGCTCGGGCCCTCCAGCGTGTCGGCTGAGCCGCCATCTTGGGAGGTCTCGCAACTCCCCGCGGTCCGCTGGCTTTGTGGGAAGTAGCTCGTCACTGACTGCTGAGCTGCCTTCTTATTTTTGCCGCTCATGCTGGCTACCTTCCCCTCCGCTTGTATGTATTTATTGGGGGGGTTTAGATGTAGAGATGCCGCAGGAACTGTGGGGTCTTTTTAGTGCAGTAGGATAGGATTGTTTGTTTAGTCTAGTACAGCTTGTCTGGGTAGATATGGGGTTATTGGACCCAGGGGTTCTGGCCTTAGGGCTGTGTTTCTGACCTGCAGGTCGTTCTCTCTGAGGCACCTTTGTGTGGTGGTGGTGCTTCCACGTGGTGGTGCTCCCCCAAGATGGGATCCCCCGGCTGCGGTCAAGGTTTTATAAATCTTTTTCGAGGGGTTGGGTTTGTGCTGTTGTTCCAGCTTAATTATTTTAGTTGTAACAACTAGTGACATACCGCTCACCTCAATATTGAATACCAACTCTATGATAGGGATAACAGACATACATATATAAGGAGACAAAGGATGCTCCTAAAAAGATCCCACTTTAATGCACAGCAAAGCCGAAAATAGTCCACAGGTATAGTAACCCACTAGAGTAATGGTAAGGCTATAAGGGTACAATTAAGTAACCGCTCCCAACACTGTGGGAGGACAATTACCACTAAAATGCCCTAGGGCAAAAATAATAAATGATTTATTGATATTCAGAAGTCGACGCAGTAACACACACTCAAAATAACCATAAAAACAATTAAAACATAAATCACGGGTGAGGCAGGGTAAAGGGATATTATTATAAGATGAATTCCCAAATATTAGTGTATGTCCCCTTACCAGTACCAGGTGGTAGTGTGAGACACAATGGTAAATACAAATGATAGGCAATAGAGAATGCTAGAGCCTCTGGTCTCAGGGTATGGTGGAGGTTGCACTAATCATTGCATGCTGTGATTGATCTGCTCAGTATCAATAGTTGGATATCACACTGACAGTAGGTAGTGATGCATGCAGAGTAGTGAATGCAAATAAATGTGCCACTGTCATATATCACAAAACCTATATAGGTACTAGGTCACATGATCAATGATTCAGTAAATCATTAGTGCACATTATACCACATTATATAAATGAACCGCGGCATGTGCATCAAAAACCGGACCTGATATATGCATAAACTACCTCTGCTAGGCAGTTAACAACTCGAACAACCCCACACAAACTACCAGGAACAGTCTCACCCGTGACTCCTCCTACACGACGTCAACGTGGTGACGTCATGCCGACGATCGTTTCGCGCAAAAGGGGCTGGCGCTTTCTCAAGGTTCAGCCTCACCCGTGATTTATGTTTTAATTGTTTTTATGGTTATTTTGAGTGTGTGTTACTGCGTCGACTTCTGAATATCAATAAATCATTTATTATTTTTGCCCTAGGGCATTTTAGTGGTAATTGTCCTCCCACAGTGTTGGGAGCGGTTACTTAATTGTACCCTTATAGCCTTACCATTACTCTAGTGGGTTACTATACCTGTGGACTATTTTCGGCTTTGCTGTGCATTAAAGTGGGATCTTTTTAGGAGCATCCTTTGTCTCCTTATATATGTATATTTATTTTAGTTGTCAGATCTGTTATTAATTTCACCTTGGCCTTTCTGTGGGATGCAATTGAAATAAAAGTTCCCCTAATTGCTGCCCTATGGGCTTCCCACAGAACCGCCGGAGAGTCTACTATGCCCCAGTTGAGAGTGAAGTACTCCCTAAGAGCCTTTTTAATTTCTTTTTCTACCTCCGGGTGGTTCAGTAGGGAGTCGTTCAGCTTCCAAGTGTAGGCGGTTAATTTATGAAATGGGGTGGATAGGGTTAATGTGATGGGGGCGTGATCTGACCATGTAATGGGGCCTAAGTCCGAATTTGTGCAGGCTTCCAGGATATATTTGGTAGCAAAAAAATAGTCTATATGAGAGTATGACTGGTGGGATGCGGAATAGAATGTGTAATCTTTTTGGCCCTGGTGTTGGATTCTCCAGATGTCCATTAAGGAATATTCCTTGGTGATTGTTTTAAATTGTTTCTCCATCCTCTGAGGTGGAGCTCTGTGTTGGCCTTGTTGGCCTGAGGTTCTGTCCTCCGCAGAGTTTATGGCCATATTAAAGTCTCCGCCCACAATCAACGAAGATAGGTAGGTAGGGTCAACCTTTTCTAACACTGCTTTCAGGAATTCCGTTTGATTATCATTTGGCGCGTAGATGTTGATCAGAGCGACCAGCGAGCCAGCCAGTGAGCCATATACCATTAGAAATCTACCCTCTGGGTCTGAAGTGGTTTTGGTGATATTGAATGGGGTTCCTTGTCGGAGCAGGATCGCTACTCCCCGCTTTTTACTGTTAAATGACGAGAAGAAACCCGTAGGGAATACATTGCTAATCAATTTGGGCAGCTCTTGGGATGTAAAGTGCGTCTCTTGGAGGAAGATGATATCTCCCTTGGACTTTTTCAGCTCTTGGAGTGCCAGTCGTCTTTTTCTATTATTATTCAGGCCCTTTACGTTTAGTGATACAAGTTTAATTGCAGACTGACTAGCCATTTGGGCGAGAGAGTTTAGTGTCCATCGGGGTCTCGCCCTTCCCACCGGGGAGATCCTGGTTCGTTGGTTCAGAGAACCTTTTTAACGCTTCTTGATGGTGCTGTTTGAGTATGGGTGTCAGGCCCGCCCGACGAGGGGTTGGGTGGGAGGAGGGCAGGGAAGGTCGAGAGGGGGGGGGAATAGGCTGCTGGGACAGGGTCAGCAGCAAGAGGCAAAGTGGGACGAGGTCAGCTAAGGACCTCCAATAAGTACGGCCGGGATTGGCTACCGGCATTTGGGCTTAAGGCCCAATGGGGGGGGAATCCGATGGTTCAGGCATGGGCATGCAGGGAAGGTGCGGACCCTTGTACTTGCTTAGTGTAAGCTCTACCTTAGTTTAAGAGGGGGGGGAGGGGGGAAATGGGAGGGGGGGAAAGGGGTCAAAGGGACGCAGGTCCCGAAACGCGTCAGAGTTACTACACTGGCGACACACTTTATTCGAGCTCGGCTAGTCCCACGAATTCGGGTATACCCGGGTGTATTGAGGTTTGTGACTGTTTTCTGCCCGAGTGCATTGAGGTATTTTCCAGGCAGGGATTGAAGCATTTTATTCCCGCTGGCTGCAATACTGCACAGTATATATATATATACTGCATTACAATTCATGAATTTATGCCATCTGGTAGACACGCGAAGCATTGCAGCCTATTAAATCCTAATCATTATCATTTAACAGATCAGCCGCCCGTCAGCCAGGCATGAACCCAGGCTGGGAAGGCAAACGCAACGGGGCTTGTCAGAGGTGAGGAGCGGCGCATTCCAGGTATCTGCCAGGTACATACTGGGTATTTGCTCGAATAAAGTGTGTCGGTGCAGTATGTACCCGTTTTGACCACTTAATAAACATTTTTATATCCGATACTGGTTTGCAGCCCCCATTGTTTGCACGGTTGTGCTCCGCCACTGTACCCTATGGGACTACTCTCTGCAATTACATCTGGCATGACGCACCCACTAATCAAGGACTGAGCTGTGCTTCAAGGGAGTTCCTCACATTGATCGTTTGATTGGTATGTACTTTTGTTTTGCTGGGGGTCTATACAGGACCTTTATGGTATATATAGAGATCTGTGTTAGCCGTCCAGTGTAACTAGTACACTCCTATGTTTATATCATCCTAATGAGTCTCCTTAGCTCTTATACATGCTCTAATGCCTTGGTTACATATTTTATTACTCTGAATATGCATGTACTGTATGTTCCTAGGACAGCAGAGCCCTGAATATTGGGATAATATCCCTCACCTACTACGGTCAAGCTTATAGGTTTTGGACATGGGGAAGGCGTGGCGAGGGGAGGGAAAACTCCTAGCATAGCCATAACATGGAGATCTTTCTGACAATCCTTAAAACCAGTGTAATAAACGTGAGAACAACTCTTAACAAGCTCAGTACATGAAAAGCATTATAACCTCTCTTTTTGTCAGTCGGTCAAGCTTATAGGTTTTGGACCTGGGAAAAGGGGGGGAGATGGGGGGGTGGGGAGATAGGGGGGAGGGGGAGACCTGGGTTGACAGGTAACACAACAGCACATTGCATTAATGTTTTTAGGTATCATGCTGAACATAAATGGAATACTTCCTACGCTTGCTGGTCGGGGAAGAGGGGGGGAGGGATGGGGCTCTTACATTTAGTGAAGTTAATATCCGAGGATCCTTATGACATTTCTATTTGATCTACTGCTGCGGCCAAGTTTATTCGAGCATTTGCCCGTTCTTGGCCGCAGCAGTAGCCTGGCGCGCGCCCGAGAGTGACGGGCGCGCGCCGAAGCAGCGGAAGAGCGCCCTCCGATCGGGGCGCTCTCCCTACCGCTGCCGGGTCCGCCGGGTCCCCCGGAACCCCCTGCCGCTGTCCCGCAATCGCGGGACACCAGGGCTCCCTTGGGGAGCCCCTGGACGCGCGTGCAGGGGGCGCACGCTCCCGAAGACGCGTGACCGCGCGTCTATGACGCGCGGCACGCCGAGGGGCGGCCACTAGCAAGCCGGGATATCTCCCGGCTTGCGGATCTGGCCGCAGTGTGATTAAGTGTGTCGGTAGTGTTTGTGGCCCGCCATGTGCCTTCCTCAGAGGGTTTGACAACGTATTTTATTACTGCAGGCAGCATCATTAGTATGGGGCCGTGCGGCCATATCTTCTGTCGCGGAAGGGCAGGCTTATGGGCTTTGGAGCGTGAGGGGGGGAGGGGGAAGGGGGGAGAGAAAAGGGAGTACATTATATTATAACACATACAACTTTTCTCAACTTCAACATTCATCAACTGAGGAACAGGTTTTTTTTTTTTTACATAACTCAACTGTGGCATAGGGACGGCTTAGCACTAGATCCATGTGGCCAGCTAATCTAGACTGCCAGTTACTGTAATAGTGTCACTGACGCTGCTTCCATTATCGAAGTCATTTGGGCTTCCTGTGTTGTGCAGGGCTCATTAGGCAGCTTCCCAGTTAACTAGTATTTCCTAGTCCGGGGGGGTGGGGAGGGTAGCAACAGTCGTACGAACCGAGCCTGGGGTCCATAGTCCTGTACCCGGGCCTTAGACAGATTACATTTTGCTACTTACAGTTAGTAGATCGCAGTGCTGTTGTCGGAGCATCGCACTCCCCCCCTATTCCCCCCGCTAACCCCTAAAGCCCAGCCGGACCTCAGCACTCTTCAACTGCCATTCGGTCAGCGTCAAAAGTTATAGTAGCTTCAGCTGTGGGTTGCCTCCGATCGTCAGGGGTCGGATTCAGAAGTTATGCGTCTGGCTGGGTCTGGTGTGGTTCTTGAGCCGTCATGTGCTCCCGTCTTCGCTGTGGACTACGGTGCTTCTCATCTGTTCTTAGACTGCCTTGGCGCCGCCGTTCTCCTCGCGGGACGGGTGCTGCGTGGTTCCGCGTCCTCCCGGTGCGGTGGGTCTTGTAGTTGCTCCGTTGTCCAGGAAAGCAGCGGGGTCAGACCAAGGGCTTTCACGAATGGGGCCATGTCCTCAGGGCGGCGGATGGTTAGGAATTTGCCGTCATAGCTTACCGTAAGCTTGAACGGAAAGCCCCAGCGGTACTTCACCTCCTCCCGGAGGAATGAGGTCAAGGGCTTCATTTCTCTCCTTCGGTCGACTGTTATCCGTGACAGGTCGTTGAAAATTTGGAGAGTTTCATTTTGGAAAGGTAGTGACTCTTTCCCTCTGCAGGCGGTGATGATCTTCTCCTTTACTGTATAGCTGTGTAATCTTATGATTACATCGCGTCGCCGGTTGGGATCTTCTGATCTGGGAGCTACCGCCCGGTGGGCCCTATCCATCTCTAGGTCCATGTCCTCTAGCGGGCCGCAGAGCGATGTGAACAGTTCCGCAAGATAGGGACGAAGCTGGCCAGGTAAGACCGTCTCCGGTACATTTCTTATGCGCAGATTCTGGCGCCTGTCCCTATTTTCTTGGTCTTCCTGCCTGTCTTTGAGACGGGAGATCTCCTCTCCTAGCCGGATGATTTCTTCCTCGGCTGCTGTTTGTCTTGCGAGGGACTCCTCCAGTCCACCTTCCAGAGTCGTTGTCCTCTCTGTTAGGCCAGACATCTCCTGTTTAATCTCCGCTACTGCTGCTTTGATTTCTGCCTGCAGGGATGTTTGGAGCTTGACATGCATGGTGGAGAATAGGCTCTCCAGGTAGGATCGGGTGATCGGTTCCTCTATCTCCATTTCAAGAGTTACATGGGCTTTCGTACCCATATTTAGAGCTGCTTGCGGCTCTTGTGAGCCTCGTGGTCCGCCACCCTCTTGATTTGCTGGACTCTTCTGTGTCGGAGAGAAGAACCGTGACACCGCCGGTGCTGCGGGCTTCTTTGTGTGTTTGGACATGCTCCGATCTCTCCAAGTAATGGGGGTATGTTTTTGAGCCTTGAATTTCTGGTTTGGGAGCGTTATTTATTAAGTTTTAGCCGGTGGGTCCGCGGAGCTCCCCTCCTACACCCCCACTCCTGATGACATCATCGGAAACCCATCCCTTTAGCACATTTTTAATGGATCATCAACATTCAGTATTGTCATAGACAACTTAGGATCTGGCTGTGGTTTTTTTTTTTTTAGGGAAGCTGTGTCTTTAACTGAAACGGGAGGCGGCCATCTTGGATCCAGATGGAACGCAGGCTGAAACACATGAAGATAGCTCCTACTCAGAAAGCTCTTATTCAGACCACAGCTCTGATCAGACCCTCTCTTCACAGTGGGGGCGCAGGCAGGCTCAGGAGGTATCAGGTAGGGCGCAAGAAGGCGAGCTCAGACGGACCTGAAGGCTAGGCTGAAGGAAAGCCCAGTATCCTTCTCCCTCTGTCCCAGGACCGTGGCTGCCTTTTTGTGTACTGGGGGCACTTCTTTTGGGGCTAAGGGGGGGGAGACCGCTCCCCGAGTGCACAGTCTCACCTTTGTGGTGTTAGGTGAAAGTTCGCTGGCTTTCTGGAGTGGTTTTTTATTTATTAATATTTGTCGGTGATCTTGTCAGACGGGGCTATCTGGGAGCGCATACCAGCCCGGCGGCCATTTTAGCCCCCACACAGGACCAAGTTAGCAGAGGCCTCTCACTCCTCGTGCTCACGGTCGCTCCTTCATCGACAACCTCCTTCTGCACCCTGGGAGGGTCCCTAAGCGCTCACTTGCCGTTCCGTTTGTTTTTACTGATTTTTTAATTATTTTCTATCTGGTAACGGCCTATTAGGCTCCCTGTGGCAGAGGAGCTATTCTAGCCTGCGACCGTTTGGTTTGGCTCCTTGGCCACGCCCCATCTATAAGTCACCATTTTTAATTTTAATCGGGTCTGGGTTATCCCCTGGCAATTGAACTAAAACTATCTTGGTCTGATATTATGCCTGGACTCCTAGAAACGAGTCTTTAAATCCAAATTTCTGTAGTACTTTATCTAAGAATACCCAATCTATTCTATCAAACGCCTTTTCTGCGTCAAGACTTGAAGGATGACTTTGGTTCCTGTGAGGTGTATATGATCTACTATATTTATTATTTTCCGGGTGTTATCTGAAGCTTGTCTACTGAACACAAATCCAACCTGGTCGATCGGAATCAGTCTAGGTAGAAAGCCAACCAATCAGGTATTACAACATCTGGTTGTGCGGTCGACATAGAAGGTGGAATTGGGTTCCTTTACATAAATGAGTTATGATGAAAGGAGTGAGCACTGCAAAAAATCCGGACTGGAGGCGGGTTAAAAAGCAATTAAATTTATTGAGGCATGTAGCCTAAGAAAAATACACTCACAGCACGCTCCTCTGATGCGTTTCGTACCGTAGGCACTTTGTCAAAGAGTGTTGAAACATATACCTGCCCCCTTTAAATATAGGGCAATTCATAATTTGTTAATTCAGTGCATCTGTGTCCCGTCAAGACCCGCCCCCCACTGACATCACTAAGCACGTCACTGAGGTGGGCAGTACAATTGACAGGGAATAACTTAGTTCTCCGCCCTCCTCTCTCAGTGCTGGCTCTTGGCCGAGAGAGTGGATCAAAGGCATGTAGTGTCTGCCCCGCCCACTCCTGACATCACTGTCAGTGTGTAGAGGGAGCTGGACTGCAGCCAATGCCTGCCCACCTAACCAACCAATCCACAGCACTGAAGAAAGTAAACAAAGGCAAATGGACCTAACAAATGAATAAACATATAACTGCAACAGGGGATGTTTTAAATATATATAAATAGTAAAGATGTTGTAAATTTGACACTTGCATAAGTAACTAATGTTAATGATGAAAACTTGGGTTTAAATACATATCACTATATGTTTAGAACTTAGAACAAGAATGTGACAAAAATGTGTTGAAACCCACCAAAATATATATATATACAAACCACACATAGAAAATATTGAACAATGGTGAAGTGATACATGACAATGGGAAATAATAGAAATTATAGACTAAAGCAGTAAAATTTCGGGCATTACTGAAATCCCTACTCTCTGATTGGTCAGAATTCCGGGCATTATTCATTTGGTAATGCTGGAATTTTTGACAACTTCCAACTCACCTCAAAGCAGAGAAGTAGGGGCTCGCGCTGAGAAAAAACCTGGCAAGTTTAAAATTTAACTGCAGCACCTCTGCTCTCCTCACTGATCACATTGAACACGCAGCACAAGCAGCCTCTCTCCCCCTCAGACAGCTGCTAGTGCTGTCAGAAGCTGCTGTGTCCCAACTGGTAACTTTGTTGCTTGCAACAAAGTAATATTTCTCACCACATCTATTGCCTGTGCTACTGTAAGGTAATTTGTATTTCTTTTTATTTAGTTATAGTTAATATCACAGTCCCCCCACTTCTCTCCCACACCCCCCTCCACCCACCTCTCCCCCTCCATTCTCCCCTCACCCCTTTTCTCCCCTCTCTCTCTCCCCCCTCACCTCTCTCCCACTCACCTCCCTCTTACCCTCACCACCACTTCTCTCTTCCCCCCTCCTTCACTTTTCTCTCCCCCCCTCACCTCTCTCTCCCCCCCCCTTCACCTCTCTCTTCCCCCTACACCTCTCTTCTCCCCCCCTACACCTCTCTTCCCCCCTAAACCTCTCTCTCCCACCCCTCAGCCCTCGCATCTTCTACTTTACTACTTTTTCCTTCACAGGTATATACTGTACACTGATAAAAACCAATGACTACAAAAATGTATCTTTTTTTTTATGAAAAATTAAAAATGAAAACAAAAGCCTACATTTAGCCTCGGGCCTTCAACTCTTCCAGCCAGGGAATTATTGGCCAGTAATGCCCTGTTCTTCGGGGATTATTACTTAAATAATAAAAAAAAATAGAAAATGAAAGAATTTTATTATAATACATATAACATATTACATTATTGCTGTAAGGGTTATGGAAAGGGGGGTGCTGACGCTGTAAGGAGTATGGAAAATATGTTACCACGGGGGTGCGGACACTGTAGGGGGTATGGATAATATGTTACAAAATATGTTAAAACGGGGGTGCGGACGCTGTAAGGGGTATGAAAAATGTTACCACGGGTAGGGTGCTGGGGTAGGATGCTGGATCAGCCTGAATGCTGCTTGGTCCTTCTTGGGAACCACTCCCAGTAGTGAGATCCTCAGTTTGGGTAGAGGAGGCTTGGCGAATGGACCCGCCATTCTTCCTTTCTCACCTCCCGCGCAACGTCGCTGTATACCCTAGCCGATTTTCAAATTAAGCCCAAACCCTGATCCTTCTCTGTGCTCAAACGGGATCCTGAACCCCTCGGTAAACCTGGCTGGGAGCAGCCGGGCCGCTTCCCTATTGGGGTAGTTTTTCAGCCATGATGCCAACCAATTGCATCTCAGCCACCCACCCCACTGTGCATCTGCTTTGCCCCAAAGGCGCACAGCCTGATGGGGCTCCCCAAGAGAGGCACCCCTCTGCAAAGGACCAACATGCTAAGGGTTAACATGTGCTTGTTCTCTGTGGTACATCAACCCCACCCACTGGAATGTTAACGAGCCATGAGGACAAAAAGAGCTTTTGTTCACAGCTGCATTGCATCTCAGCCACCCACCCCACTGTGCATCTGCTTTGCCCCAAAGGCGCGCAGCCAAAGGGTGTGAACCGTTTGCTGCCGTTCGTTGATGTTAAAGCTGCTCTATTTCTATCTCAAACTCCTATGCCCTTTATCTCCTGTACCCAATTTTCCAACTCTATCTGTCCTATGACATGTCTGTGAATTCACTGTATAACCTCTGTTCTTTTAATGTAACCATGTATTTTTTTATAACTATGTGCCTAGGACATACTTGAAAACGAGAGGTATCTCTCAATGTATTACTTCCTGGAAAAATTTTTTTAATAAATAAATAAACCTTCCAGCGATTATTGGGGATGGCGCCTTCCTGCTCAGTGAGAAAACCTAACAGTGCTCAAAGGAGATAATAAAGTGATAAGTATAAAGTGACTTAAACAGTGATAAATAAACCAATATTGTGCAGATAAATCGCCAATAAGTGCAATATGTGAAATACAAATAAATGCTGCTCTAAACCCTTAGAAGGATGTTCCACAGGAATCCCTCTTGCTGGAACTTGTGGAAAGGAAAGGGGAGCGCAACATGTTCGATGGTGAATATGTGGAATAAAAAATGATACAATAGATTATACAATAGTGCAACACAGTCTCTGTAGGAATTACTTCAAACTCAGTTGATCTCTATAAATTCAGAACTCACATTCTTTCATAAGTAAACGAGCATTTAACCCATAATATAGAGAACAAAGTCCTTGGCGCACTATCAAGTGAATAAACCTGATATAATGTTCCTGATTCTGTATCTGAGAGGAACAGTTCGTAGATTTTCACAGGTGGTCCTCCTGATTTTCTCACGATGGTAGGTATCTGAAATCAAAGAGGACAAGAGACCATTGCGCAGTACTCTCTGGTCGTGGGGATCTCATCCACACCGCTGCTAGCTACTTACATCTAACCAGATGAAGGCAGACCTTGAAAGGTATCTTTAGCTGGTGGTCTCGATAGCTGAAAGGGTTGGATTAGGGTCTTCAGATATATTTCGCCCGCTCCACACAGATCAACCGCAATGCCCAATTGCATATAGGAAAATAAAATTGCCAATGGTGTAGTACAGTACTATTTATTAAAACATTAAAAGATCAAAACAGCTAGTGCACTCACATGCTTGATGACCTTACTACACGTATTACAACGTGCTGTCCGTAGGCTTGAGGGGCTGTGCCGTGGTGTGTATGGAGGCTGGATCCCGCGTGTACCTCTTCCTTGCGGCCGCAACTCAGAGCGCCAGGTCCACCTCAGATGACATCACCGTCCACTGCACCCTCCTCAGCTGGTTCGAGCACGCAGCAATGCGTGCAATCTAAGCTCCACCCTACGCGCGTTTCGTGACTCCTGACGTCACTTCCTCAGGGGTAATGGAGCTTCAGTGCTAGAATGGGCTATTTAAGCATACAGAATGCCAGATCGAGGGCCCTGATAGGATAATTGATTCTTAAAGGGGCATCTGGCTACGTAAAAATGACTACAGTGCTAGTTATTATGATACACAATTATGACCGTAACACTAACTTATCGCATAATTACAGGTATTCCATAGAACATCCAAAAAATGCAATAATTCTACAGTCAATTATACAATGATGCAGTAAAAATACAGAGAATACAATAAAAAATATAATAACATGCAATACATTTAATAATTAATTTATGCAAAACCTGCTGAAAAGAATTCTACTAAAAATCTACTAAAAAACTATTAGCATGGACCATATATCATGCGGATTGGACTAGAGAACAGAGGATTTCAGAGGAAATTGATGAGATTGGCTAGGGACTGCCTTTATTAGTATTTATACCCAGTCATTTGTCTCTTAGAAAAGATGCCAAATCGAACTCAATATTGAGACCTCTAGGAGTCAATGTTTTTAGGGTATAGATCCAATAGCTTTCTCGCCTGCATATTACATTTATTTTGTCTCCCCCTCTCCAATTTTGTTTGGGGCAATCTATACCTTTGCAAACTAAACCCTCAGGATTTTGATTGTGCTTCACTTTAAAGTGCTTTGAGACACTGTGTCTCAAGACCCCTTTTTTTTTTTTTTTTTCAACTTTTTATTTTCATCGTTTTCCAAGCATACAGCAGTGTAAAGACATTTTTTGGCCAATATTAGCTAAGGTTGCCACATAACTTGCTGATTCTTTTACACATAACACATCGACTCAGGGGGGAAAGGGTAGTGACACATTAGGGGAGACATGTGGGAGAGAGGGGGAGGGTAACATGAGGGGGGGGGGGGCAGATGTGGGGTAGGGGGTATGGGGAGGGGTTGTTGACCCGTATTCCACGACTTCTTGCAACTCCTTGGAGCTCTCGGCTCATGTTGTGCAGCCCAGTGTGGGGCTGTTCCTTCCACGTCACCTCTTTGATCTTTGTCCGGGGCTCGGACTCCCCCTGTTTCCGTCCGGAACACGTTGAAGGAGAACTCACCTTCCATTATTACAGCCAAATGGTGGCATTGCTCACCCCTGTGATGTCAGTCTGTACCAACCAGAGGAACCAGACTTTTTGGAAATTTGCGCCAGTCGTGTTGACCAAACTAGTCAACTTCTCCATCTGGCAAACGAACCAAATTCTGTTCTGAATCTTTTCTAACGATGGAGTTGTATTTTTCTTCCACAATGCTGCCGTCTCACACCTCACTGCCGTCACAAAATGAGCGATCAATTTGTTCCCCACTCTCGACAGGCCCTCTAGTGGCCGATTCAGGAGAAATAGCCAAGGGTCTAGAGGAATTTCGAGGCCCAAGATCCTTTCCAGCCAATTCTGAATCTGTTCCCATATTGGGCGCAGTCGAGGGCAAGACCACATCATGTGCAGCAGGTCTCCGGGCTCTCCACATTGTCTAGGGCACAAGGTAGGAGTAACCCGCGACAAATTTTGATAATCTAACTGGGGTGAGATACCACCTCATTAACACCTTATATGAGTTCTCCTTCAACGTCGTGCAAATCGATGTTTTTGCTTTCGCCTCGAGTATGTCTGTCCAGTCCTCATCCTCTAAAGTCTCCCCTAAGTCCCTCTCCCAGTGGGTCATGTAGTCAAGACGTGTATTGGGGCCGGTCCCAGGATCGACGATCTGTCTGTACAACCTAGATGTACTGCTGTGACACACTTTATTCGAGCAAATACCCAGTATGTACATGGCAGATACCTGGAATGCGCCGCTCCTCACCTCTGACAAGCCCAGTTGCGTTTGCCTTCCCAGCCATGGTTCATGCCTGGCTGACGGGCGGCTGATCTGTTAAATGATAATGATTAGGATTTAATAGGCTGCAATGCTTCGCGTGTCTACCAGATGGCATAAATTCATGAATTGTAATGCAGTATATATATATACTGTGCAGTATTGCAGCCAGCGGGAATAAAATGCTTCAATCCCTGCCTGGAAAATAACGCAATGCACTTGGGCAGAAAACAGTCACAAACCTCAATACACCCGAGTATACCCGAATTCGTGGGACTAGCCGAGCTCGAATAAAGTGTGTCGCCAGTGTAAGTCCCGAGGTGTTGTGTCCTCGTGCACAGAGCGATTCGAAATTCGTCACTTTAGGACGGTTCTTGTATTTTTGTGTAAAATGCCCGGATCTGGAGGTATCTAAAAAATTCTGTGTTGGGGATGCCTTTGTCAGCCTGAATTTGCGTGAATGTGTGAATAGTGCTAATGCCCTCCAGATCCCTCAACCTCCCGTATCCCTTCTGCTTCCAGACTATGAAGTTTCCCTCGTCCAGCCCTGGAGCAAAATCTGGGTTGCCAAATAATGGTGTCATCAGGGAGTATCTCTTGGTTAAGGCGCATTTAAATTTAGTGGCTTCCCAAATCGAGAGTGAGTTAGTTATTGAGGATAGCGGTCTCGAGATTTTCTTTTACCTAAGTTTTGGGTACCAAATCAGATTGTGAATATCCAATGGGGCACACAGCTCACTCTCCAGCTTCACCCATCTACGGCGCTCTGGATCTACGTGCCATTGGATAATTTGGCTCAATTGTGCCGCTCTGTAATATGAGAACAAGCAAGGTACCGCCAATCCGCCTGCTGTTTTGGGTTTAATCAGTGTTGTTGCTGGTATCCTAGCTTTCCTATTGTGCCAGATAAATTTAAAGATCTCAGCCTGCAAGTCACTGATCTCCGCTCTATCTATGGGTATGGGGAGTGTCTGGAAAAGGTATAAGAGTCTGGGCAGAAGGTTCATCTTTACGCTATAAATTCTTCCAATCCAGGAAATATCGAACGTCGCCCATTCCTTCAGCTCCTTTCTCAAAGATTGTAAGAGTTTGGGATAATTTGCCTTATATAGTGATTTGACCTCCTTCGTGAGATTAACTCACAGGTATTTAATCATCTTGGGTTGCCAATTCAGATTGAAGTTAATCTCTACTAGTTTTTCGGTAGTTTTGGGGATGTTCAGGCTTAGCGCCTCTGATTTTGATTGGTTGATTTTAAACCCCGAAACTGAGTTGAATCTGTCCAAGAGGTCAAAGAGGTTGGGTAAGGAGATTAGGGGCTTTGACAGTGTCAGGATAACATCATCAGCGTATAACGCGGTTTTGTACTCCTGCGACTGTATATGGATTCCCGTGATGTCTTTATTACTACGAATGTGGTTCGCAAGTGGTTCCATGCATAAGGAGAACAACAGTGGCGAAAGGGGGCCACCCTGTCTTGTACCACTTTTAATTTGCAGCGAGTCTGACGGGTATCCTTGATGGATTACCCGCGCTGTTGGATTAGTGTACAGCGCTCTGATTGCCCGTATCACCGTGTCCACCATTCCAAAAGCAGTAAGCGTGGCATCCAGGTATGGCCAGTCGATTCTGTCAAAGGCTTTTTCTGCGTCTAGGCTTACAATCATCCCCGGGATCTTGTTGGCATTTATGTAATCTATAGTATCAATTATCCTTCTGGTATTATCGGCCGCTTGCCTACCTGCGATAAAGCCAACCTGTTCTGGGTGAATCAGCCTAGGCAGAATCGAACTCAATCTATTGGCCAGTAATTTGGAGTAAATTTTAATATCTGAGTTAATCAAAGATATTGGCCGATAGCTTGGACAATTGGTGGGATCCTTGCCCTGTTTATGGATCACTAAGATGGACGCTTGCAGCATCATGTCTGAGAAGGAGCCTCCTGTCAAAATATGGTTGAACATCCTCAGCAAGTGCGGGGACAGGATTCCTATATATTTTTTATAATACAAGTTAGAAAATCCATCTGGGCCTGGAGCTTTAGCAGTTTTAAGGTTAACAACTACCTCTTTTAGTTCCTCCGCTGTGAACTCCTTACCTAGGAACTCCCGCTCCAACCTAGTCAGTTTTTGTAGGTTTGCTTTGGCTAAAAATTCACCTCAAGCCTTGTTTGTTTTAGCGTTATGTCGAACCTTCTGGCCATCGTATAGCTTTGCATAGTATTCTTTAAACTCCTCGACTATATGTTTGGGATTGGCTGTTATCTCTCCCGTTCTAGTCTTAATCGCATGTATTGTGTAGTTGCGTTGTTTATTGCAAATTTTCCTCGCTAGCATGGTACTGCACCGACACACTTTATTCGAGCAAATACCCGGTATGTACCTGGCAGATACCTGGAATGCGCCGCTCCTCACCTCTGACAAGCCCCGTTGCATTTGCCTTTCCAGCCTGGGTTCATGCCTGGCTGACGGGCGGCTGATCTGTTAAATGATAATGATTAGGATTTAATAGGCTGCAATGCTTCGCGTGTCTACCAGATGGCATAAATTCATGAATTGTAATGCAGTATATATACATGTACTGTGCAGTATTGCAGCCAGTGGGAATAAAATGCTTCAATCCCTGCCGGAAAATAACTCAATGCACTCGGGCAGAAAACAGTCACAAACCTCAATACACCCGGGTATACCCGAATTCGTGGGACTAGCCGAGCTCGAATAAAGTGTGTCGCCAGTGTATCTGGCTTGTTCAATTTTTCAAAAAAAATTCCTCTTTGTCCAACTCAGTTCTTTCTCAGCCTGGGAAGTGAGGAGGAGGTTAAGCTCTATTCTTGTGTCCTTCAACTCCTTCAATGTGTCTGCGTTCCCGAATTGGGTATGCTGTATAGAGAGCTCATGGAGCCTCTCCCTTAATAATTTTGTTTTAGCTTCCCTCGCTTTTTTCTTACCCGCTGCTATGTTTATCAGGACCCCTCGCATAGTAGCCTTGTGAGCCTCCCACAAGGTGACATGGGATTCCACACTGCCGGTGTTAGCTTTAAAGAATTGGGAGATCTCGGCTTTAATTTGTTGCGCGGTCTCTGGGATCTTTAATAAAGACTCATTTAGTTTCCAGTTTGCTCCAGGGCTGATCAGCTTGATCTGGGAGCACCTCAGCTCAATTGGTGCATGATCAGACCATGAAATATCATGGATCTCTGAGTAAGTGATCTTCGGGACCAGTCTAGCTGACACCAAAAAAGAGTCGATCCTGCTGTAGCTGTCGTGTGGGTTTTAGTAAAATGTGTAACTTCGCTCCCCAGGGTGTTGTTCCCTCCAAATATCCACCAGCTGATTCTCTCTGATTCCCTGTCGGAGTGCTGTGACCCCTTCCACTCTGTCTCTATGTTTCGTCTGTGTTCTGTCCATATCTGGGTCCAATCGTTTATTAAGGTCCCCAGCAAGTACTATACTGCCCTCTGCGATCCTATTGAGGATAGCGAAGAAAGATCTAAAGAACTGTGGGTCGTTCTCGCACGGGGCATAGATTGAGGCCAATGTCAGTTTACTGTTTTGTATTGTCCCTATCAGAATTAGATATCTGCCTTCCACATCTCTTTTAATCTTATCAATTTTGAATGGGAAGTTGTTGTGTAGGAGTATAGTCACCCCCTTATTCTTTTCTCTTGCTGAGGCTAAATAAAACTGCCGATATTGGGCATCTAGATATTTGGGGCTGTGTCCTGAAGTGTGTTTCCTGTAGGAACAAAACATCTATCTTCTTTTTCTTATATTCAGCAAAGGCAACCCTCCGCTTCTGCGGACTATTAAAGCCTTTCACATTTTGAGATAACCAGGTTACAGACATTGTGATGTGTGTATAGATCTGCTTACCCTATTCTGTGCACTGATACGGGTTATTTTGCCGGACGATGGCTGAGATGCCATTAGACTGCGTGGCTCCGAATGCTCCTGTAGTTGCTCCACGTGGGGGGTTGGGATAGGGGGAGGGGGATACACACAACGACAGACACAGACAGGGGAGACAACACAACATGTAGTATAAACAGCATCATAATAGACAACAATATCAATTGGTCTGAGCTTTTACCAGACCTTGCTGGCCTGAGCTCATATGCCCGGGGACCCCATGACCCTGCTTCCACCCTGCTTCATCACTGCAAGGCTCCAGTTCTGGAGAAAGTCCACATTCCCCGGGTCTTGCCCAACTGACCCCAATGTACCCTGGTCAGTATGGTTGAGGCCCATGCCTACCGCCAGGAGAGCGGAGCTACCTCCTAACCCCCCGCGCTGTGGAGCATTATCCTATGTAAAACTAAATACTCTTATAGTGTATGCCATTGCGTAACTCTTCCACCCAGCTTTCCTGGGAAACCAAACTTGTTGTAAAACAGCAACTCCCTAGTCTCTTTTTGTTCCTCCCCCCCCCGGTAAGCTCCTCTGCAAACTCCCCTTCTACTTTCCCCCCCCCCCCTACTCTCCTTCCACTCTCTACCCTCTGCATACTCGTCTTGCCCTCTCTTCCCCCTCTAGTCCTCTCCTCATCTGCCCCCCCCTTCTTGTCCTCCTTCCACCTCCCTTCCTTCTCCACTCTCCAGATATGGAGCCTAATGCTCCGTGTGATAGCCGCTTTCGCACTCGCAACCTACTTTTATATGGGGCTGCCTTGTATATTTTGCCGCCCAGCCTCTCTTCTGGCCCCCTCCCCCATTGTCTCCACATCCCGCCCCCCCCTCCGCTGTCCGTCGGGACCCTCAGCTAAGGAATGCGCGTACCTCTGCCTCGGGTCCCCGACAGGTCCCCTCTGCACTTCCGGGTGGCACGCCGATGTCTTCATATCCGGGCGCGCCGATGACGTCACATCCGGGCGCCCTGCCTCCGGCTGATGTCAGATCCTGCTGCCTGTGGATCGGGTAGGTGGGGCCTTCCTCCTCTCCTCCCGGAACTCCGCCTCCTCCCCTTCCGCTCACTTGCCTGGCAGCAGTCTGTTCGCGCCATTTGCAGGGGCGCCATGTTTACCCACGAGAAACTCCTGCATCTTCCCCGACACCACGATGTAGATGCAGGAGGCGCCCTCTTGGAGGCCATTATCCCTGTGCTGGAACACAATGTTTCTCATGCTGCTAGCAGGGGACCGCCGGCTTTGAAGTCACAGGAGGATGGCTTGAAAGCTGCTTCAAACTGCAGCAACAGGTTGGAAAAAGAAACTTTGTCCCTTCAGCCAGGATCCGTTATATCCAGGGGGCAACGTGCTGCCTGGACATCCAGGAGCATCAGGGGTATAACTGGGGGGCAATATCCAGTCCGATCCACCCTCCCGACCTCAGGGTTTGTTTTTGTTGTTGGTCTTCGTGTTCTCGGCCGCCCTGCTCACTCGTGTCCAGGAGGTTTCTGCAGTCGGGCGTTTCTCTGGTTGCTGCGGGGGCTTGTCTTTAACTCCTAGGGTTTGTAGGAGTGCTGCCCCCTCATCCAAATGCCGTATGCTGTGGGCTTTGCCATCTTTAATAACGAGGAGTCCAAAGGGGAAAACCCATCTATAACGTATGCCCCTCTCTCTCAGTATTTTTGTATGGGGTTGCAGTGACCGTCTTCTATTTAGTGTAGTGGGGGATATGTCCTGATATACCGACAGCTTCACTCCCTCGAACTGGAGTGTGGGGGATGCCCTTTTGATTTTACTAAGCGCCTCTTTTATTTTAAAATAGTGGATGCGCAGGATGACATTGCGCGGGGGATTGTTGGGAAGAGGTTTCTCCCGCAAGGCACGGTGGCATCTGTCCAGTTGGAGCTCGGAAGGGGATTTATCTGTCAACAGGGACTCCATCCACCTCTCCACAAAGTACTCGATGTCCGTGACCTCCTCAGGTAAGCCTCTCAGCCGTAGATTGTTTCTCCTGTCTCTGTTTTCCCCGTCTTCCTGCTTCTCCTCCAGTTCAAGCAGCCTTTGTTTTATGTGGATTAATTCTTGCCCCGTGTGCTGGTGACACTTAATAGAGACATCCATCTGCTGCTCCAGCTCGTGGGTGCATTCTCCTATTCCCTGTATGTCCTTGCGCAACCCATCTATTTCACTACGGAAAAAGTCTTTTATTTCAGTTAGGAACTTAGTCATGTCCTTCCTTAGGATGGGCTGCAGCCCCGCTTCCTCCTCTGGGTCTCCCCTGCCCTGCGTGGAGTCTGTGTCAGAACTCCCACCTGCAGACATGGCCATCTCGTATCTGGCCTTTACTTGCTCTGTGTGCCAGAAATAAGATCTCAGATCCAGGGACTTTCTCTTAGTGCTTTTTGTCGTGGCCCGAGTTATTGGCATAGCAGCCGCTTTAATGCTGCTGAGGGTATGTTTTGCGCCGAGTTTGGGGGAGTTTTTATTGTATTTATTTATATAAATGCGCTGGGGATCGGAGGAGCTCTCAGCTTAAGCTGCCATCTCCCAGTCCGTTGCGCATACGCCTTTGAAGACCCCTTTTTATGTTGTAAATGTGTTCTGCAAAGCGTCGTTTTAATGGTCTACCTGTGATGTTGGATTTAAAATCTCTACATTTTGAGCTATACTTGCAACCAATACACTTGCCACATTTGAAGAACCCATTTAGTTCCTTCAACCATGTGGTATTGGATTTCTTAGCTACATCGAATGGACAACTTGGAGAAAGTTGTAATTTGAGGTTATTAGCCTTTTTAAAAACTATTTGTGGACTCTTTGGTAATATTGTGCTGAGTGCCATGTCCCCCTGTAGGATTCCCCAATGTTTTTTAATTATTTGGGTAATTTTCGGAGCCATCGCATTATATTTTGTGATGAATGGGATGAACTCACTATCTACAGGTGATCTATTACTTTTAGTTTTATCCATCACTATCAAATCATCTCTTTGGATATTCCTCACAGTTTCCAATGCCCTCGTCACCTTGGTGTAATTATACTCCCTATCTATAAATGTATCCCTTAGATCCTCTGCTTGTGCATTAAACACCTCAATTTGAGAGCAATTACGTTTTGTTCTTAAAAACTGGCCCTTCGGTATCTTGTTAATCCATCTCGGATTATGGTGACTTGATGCCAACAAATGTTAGCATAACTAGGGGCGAACCTAGTACCCATGGCAGTGCCGCATAAGGATCTTTGGAATCCCTAAAAACCCTAAAATACCCTAAAAACATTGACTCCTAGAGGTCTCAATATTGAGTTCGATTTGGCATCTTTTCTAAGAGACAGCTGACTGGGTATAAATACTAATAAAGGCAGTCCCTAGCCAATCTCATCCTCTGTAATCCTCTGTTCTCTAGTCCAATCCGCATGATATATGGTCCCTGCTAATGTTTTTTTAGTAGAATTCTTTTCAGCAGGTTTTGCATAAATTAATTATTAAATGTATTGCATGTTATTATATTTTTTATTGTATTCTCTGTATTTTTACTGCATTATTGTATAATTGACTGTAGAATTATTGCATTTTTTGGATGTTCTATGGAATACCTGTAATTATGCGATAAGTTAGTGTTACGGTCATAATTGTGTATCATAATAACTAGCACTAGTCATTTTTACGTAGCCAGATGCCCCTTTAAGAATCAATTATCCTATCAGGGCCCTCGATCTGGCATTCTGTATGCTTAAATAGCCCATTCTAGCACTGAAGCTCCATTACCCCTGAGGAAGTGACGTCAGGAGTCACGAAACGCGCGTAGGGTGGAGCTTAGATTGCACGCATTGCTGCGTGCTCGAACCAGCTGAGGAGGGTGCAGTGGACGGTGACGTCATCTGAGGTGGACCTGGCGCTCTGAGTTGCGGCCACAAGGAAGAGGTACATGCGGGATCCAGCCTCCATACACACCACGGCACAGCCCCTCGAGCCTGCGGACGGCACGTTGTAATACGTGTAGTAAGGTCATCAAGCATGTGAGTTCACTAGCTGTTTTGATCTTTTAATGTTTTAATAAATTGTACTGTACTACACCATTGGCAATTTTATTTTCCTATATGCAATTGGGCATTGCGGTTGATCTGTGTGGAGCGGGCGAAATATATCTGAAGACCCTAATCCAACTCTTTCAGCAATCGAGACCACCAGCTAAAGATACCTTTCAAGGTCTGCCTTCATCTGGTTAGATGTAAGTAGCTAGCAGCGGTGTGGATGAGATCCCCACGACCAGAGGGTACTACGCAATGGTCTCTTGTCCTCTGATTTCAGATACCATCGTGAGAAAATCAAGAGGACCACCTGTGAAAATCTACGAACTGTTCCTCTCAGACACAGAATCAGGAACTTTATATCAGGTTTATGCACTTGATAGTGCGCCAAGGACTTTGTTCTCTATATTATCAGTTTTTGTATAGCTTTATGGAAAGGCTTGATATTCAGTCCTAGGCAGCCCCCTATCTTCCCTCATCTCCTCCCTTATCTTGGTGGTTGTTGGGCTTTTGTGCTAATTGTGTATCCTTGAATAGTTTGGATATATTTTCTGTCACATTTTTATTTATCATTTTTAAATAATTTATTGTATATTATTAAGAATATTGTACATACCACATTAACAATAGGTTGAGCGCTTGATTTGTAGTTTAATTCTCTCTTTATCACGAGCATTTAACCCAAACTAATGTGGGTAGTGTGGAAATTCGTGCAGGTTCTCTTTCTCTCTATCTCTCAGGGTTCCCGGGGATACTTTGATTCTCTCAGATTGCTAAGGTATCAGCCATATATATGGGAGAATGGAAAGCCAGACATAGTGTGTACCGTACAAAATATAAACACTTTAATTGCTAAAAAAAAAAGGGTGTATGCTTACATCAATAAAACTTGTACCAGACACATAGGAAAAGCGAACTCTGTGTCCCAATCCTCACTCCCTCTGCCCGACTCTCCCGTCGCGTCACTTCCGGTTCACCGGCGTCTCACTTCCGGTATCGCGGCACGGCTGAAATTCACCGAATTAAGGGGAATCTGGAGTGCAGATCGAGTGCTGGTGGGTGGCGACAGCAGGGCGCTTCTGACTTGGTCGATGGTTCCACCTATGAGCCCCATGATCGGTCTGTGCCTATCCAATGGGAGCACTGTATACAAGTATATTACAACATTCTGACGCATCATAACATGCATATATATACTATTTGATCGCCAGATACAATACAAGACATCTTCTATCTCTAATGAAATTGTTACACACAAGTCTATCTTTTATTTATATTGTGTGGCCAACATCTCACACCATCCAAAGGAGATCGTGATCATTCTAAGTGAAAAACGACAATATACTTGAATCTAAAAATAATGGACAATACCAATTATGGCTATAAGAATATTTCTCAATATGTGTGGAAAAAAGGGAAAAAGAAGAAGAAGAAAAACAGAATTTTGTGCATGAACACATCTAGAATCTTTCTTACATCTATTTTATTGTAAATATAACTAAAAAAGCAAACATATAAGTATCTGAAATATAAAAAATATACTATATAGCCTTCCTGCTCAGCCTTCAGCCCTGCCCTTCTGGAACCGCGTCTCTCATAAAACATTTTGCGTGGGGATAGCACCCCACCGATGCTTGAAGCAGCAGTTGCTGTACAGTATGTGCACCAGAAATCATTGAAAGCCCAGCAAACCCCAGCCTTACTTTCTCCCTGCTTGCCCAAGGTGCTCGCCTGGCGACCACCGCTAGACCCCCTGAAAAGGCGCCGGCTTGTCTGCCACAACCCAATCGATCCATAGTTCCACATCCTTCATGTCCCATGACATCTTACCTTTGTTCAACGCTATTGTTCCCTGAATTTTACATCATATACCCACCAGCCCATACCACTTTGCCTTTGATGGACATGCCCAATCATATCCATGTATTTAAACAGTGCTGAACATAAATGGGGGGGGCCTTCTACCCGATCACCCACTGTAGGATTCTAAATGCGAGTGACCAATTGTAAAATGTGCGCGGGAAGAGACGTTTCGCAACATTTTTTCCTTGCGTCCCCTTTTTTAGATGATCGCGCCAGTGCTTCCTTGTTATCTGGAGCATGGATAGGAGCTCTACGTAGTCCCCTGCCTCTTCTCTTTTGTTAAATGGGTGCCCAACGCACTGGCAAGACATAAATTTGCGTTCGTAAAAGCACCGTCTGAGACTGCTCCCCTCCTGCCGATGATGGGGCAGCTCCCACGCCAGTGGCCCCCTCCGTGGATTAAGGGGCTGAGACTAGCCGGGGTTGGGCTGGTGGTTGCCGGGGTGGGGTTGGGGTATTTTTGGTAGGGCTGGGGTTTTGCCGGGGCCGCAGTGTGTTCCGGCGCTGCTGCCCCAGCAAAACTAGCTACTTCTTGGATGATGTGCCTGGCCCCCCCTAGGGAGGTCCCGTGGCCTTACTAAGTGCCCCCCATGCTGCTGCTACCTCTAACGCTGCGCCAGGGGCTCCTGTCCTGACTACCATTCCTACGGGGATTGTGAAGGAGGCAGACGCCTGAGGCTTGAAAACCTTTAACGCTGCAGTGAACCTTGTTTTGTCTGCTGCGCTGTATGACGCCGGATCCAGGGCCTGCACGACTCTGGAACCGCTAGCTGCAAATATGCTGCGCTACTTGGGACTCCTCCATTGCACCTCCTAAATGCAATTATCCTGTCACGCAGCCGACCCTTTTTAACCAGCATAGGTTTCTTACCTATCCTTGGCATCGCAGGGGGACGCGACTTAAGCGGCGAACTGGGCCGAGCCTCGTCTTCGACCATTGCCAGTTCTGCGTTGTTGAAGCTGGGATCCTCACCTGTCACCCGGAATGTTGCGACCCTAGCGGGGGCCCTTTGTGCCAAACACCGCCTGCAACCACTGTATGCGGCCATCTTGTTCTACCACCTCCGTCCTATTCTATAACAAACATTCTCCATCATAACATTTCCCCCCAGCACGAGTTAATGCATGACCTTTGCAATGAACCTTTGCAAATACTAGGCCCCTTTAAACAAAAACACCATGCTGGCAATTTAATCTGGCCCACAACAAAACCAACAACAACCATGCCAGGTGGGTGGATGGGTTGTGAGGGATGTACCGAAGCCTGCACAACGAGGGACAGACATATCAAGAGTGAGTCTACCTTCAAATCTTAACTCCCCCGCTATTCCAAGCTAATCTATAACAAACATTCTCCATCAAAACCTTCCCCCCCCCCCAGTAACAATGAATGCATGCCATTTTGCAATGATCCCCTGAATAACATGGCCCCCTAAAACAAATGCCATGCTGGCAATTTTTATCTGGCTGACCACCTACTGTACATCAAAACCAACAACAGCCATGCCAGGTAAGTGGGTGGGTGGGTTGGGAGGAGTGTGCCAAAGCCTGCACAACGTAGGGACAGAAACCCCAAGGGTGAGCATACTTCAAACCCTAGCTCCCCTGCCATTTCAATCCAATCTACAACAAACACTCCGTCAAAACTCCCTCCCCTCAGCAACAGCCAATACATGCCCCCTGCAATGATCCCCCGAATAACATGGCCCCCAAAACAAAACACCATGCTGACAACTCCATTATTTCCCACAACCCACACCAAAACCAAACAAAACATGCTAGGTTTGGGGATGGATGGTCTAGATGGGGTGTGCCCATGCCTGCGCAATAGAGGACCGCGGCGTGCCCCACTTCCCCTCTCGCCCGCCCACAGCTTTGCGGCCAGGAGAGGGATGGCAAGGTGATCTTGAATATCAGCTATGGCACTATAGGCCTCAGAGCGCGCCAAATGGTAGGTCACGTGAACCAATGTGTGCAGGAGGTGAGGAAGGCAGGTGAGGGAGGGTTGGGTACGAGTGGCCAGGAGATGGAACCACACTGTGTGGACCCACCCAACTCCGGTTGGAGCATGCGGGGAGGGGGTAGGAGGGAGGCGATGGGCAGCCGAGCGTGCTACATGGCTGGAGGCGCCCCCCAAGAACCTCCTTCCTGGGAAAAACATCACATGTGGCCCATAACCCAACTAAACGCCGCAGAGGCTGCGTGGGGGGGGGGGCGGGGGGGAGAGGAAGGACCGGGATGGCTGCCTCCGGGAGTGTGCGGGACACGCTCAGTGCCCCGAGCCCATTTCCCACCCTGGCCAAGCAACCACGGGAATCAGGGGCGGAGGGGGAAGTCCCGGGAGGTAGCGACCGGGAACGAACCGCACTGTTTGCTCTGACCATGCTCCGGTCGGATCTCCCCCTCTTCCAACCAACCCCACCAAAATCCTTTGCCATTGCTGATGAATAAATAATAAATATTAATCTCCCCCTCTCCCCACCCCCCTTTAACGGCACTGACATGGCCGACCAAAACCAGAAACCCCAGTCAGCATCCTCTCCCTGCGCATGCATGTCCCTCCCCAGCTCCCCCGAACGCACCGCCCGCGAGCGGGCAAGTTCGGTAAGCGTAGGAGGGGGAGCATTGGGAAGGGCCGCACATCACATGTAGCAGCACAATTGTCATGTTACCTTATAACCTGTACAGCATGGAGAGGAAATAGTTGGCGGGCAGCAAACAGGCTGCGCTCCCTGCCAGCCGGGCCTTAAATAGGCCTTACGTCAGGGGAAAGGTTTGGGGGCGTGCCTGAGAGGAGGAGGCCAGCCCCCCGGTCAGGAGATCTCCCTCCCCCCACCACTGATGGCTGGGGGGGGGGACGCTTTATATTATAATGATTATCAGTGCTATCTGGCTTCATTTATGGAAAACGAATACATGCACAACCTGTAATAATTTTATTTTAAGACCGTTTTGTATCATTACAGTTGATAAAATAGGTATGGTATATGTACATTTGATCTATAAGGGGCATGTGTGAGTGTCTGAACTTTACGAATAATTTGATCTACTGTATAAGGGGCATGTGTGAGTGTCTGAACTTTACGAATAAAGTTGATTTTTTAAAAATTGTTAATATTTAATAAAAGTTTAGTATTACATCTTATTTTTTTTAATGATGAAATTGCAAGTTCGTTTAAACAATTGTATTGCAATTTATACATACTTAACACCTTTTGATTGTAAAAACAATTGCACATACATATTGTGAAAAATAAATTATTTATTCACACATTAAAAATAAAAATGCAAACTGAACTTTTCTGTAAAAAAAACATAATACCGATTTTAACATTTTGGGCTTAAAAAATACACAAACAGAAGAAAAAATCTACTCTTCTACTTCCCTTAAGACACAGCCTTGCAATTCCTGTCTCAGTCTCAAATTTCTGGCAGGAGTTATGTTCCTTAAAATAGTTAACAGGCTTCAGAAAATCCATGTCCGAATATGAAGTGCCATGGAACACATTGGATATAATTTTCTGTTTTTCAGACTCCAGAGCAATCATTTCCTTATTGAATTCGCTGCCACCTTTTTTTTCTTTTTGGCCGATGGGTCGCTGCAAGCCATCATTTCAATTACAGCGTCCTCCACATCTATCGAAGCAGACGTTGTGGCGTGTGAACAAGTCCTTTAGAGAAATAAAGATCTCCGCTAGGACCATTCCATTTAAAACTGTATATAATGAAATGTCTTCCCTAATAGGGATGGGGGACTAGTACCTAGTGTTCCCTTGCACAAAAACTGCACATAGATTGTCCCATACAGTAAAGAATGAGGATATGGAAAACCACAGGCATAACTCACTGTTAGCTTCCAAAGTTCCACTGGTGTGGTCCCAAAGCAGTGATTCAGCGGTGTGCAATCCACCAAGACAGGGAAACAAGATACAGCTGATGAAGGCAGAACACTGCCCAAGAAGCAGGAGGAGGATCACGGCTGCATAAAAACGATTTATTTCATAAGGGGGATCACACATATCCCCCAACAGCAACAGTAGGTAACACACCTACGCGTTTCGGGCCGTGTGCCCTTTATGAAGGCCCGAAACGCATAGGTGTGTTACCTACTGTTGGGGGATATGTTTGATCCCCTTATGAAATAAATTGTTTTTATGCAGCCGTAAGCCTCCTCCGGCATCTTGGGCAGTGCACTGCCTTCATCACCTGTATCTTGTTAATATGTTTGTAGGAGAATTGTTGCAACTTGGTCTGTGACCTTTCCCTGTATCCTTCATATGTTGCAAATATTATGCTCCAGTTCTACCCACCAATCAGTGCCTGGGCATGTTGGCAACACCTGGCATGGAGTGTTGCAATATTATGTTTTAAGTGTATAAAAAGGAGGGGTGGGGAGACCCCTAGCAGACAGCCTGCATAGTTACAGAGGTGTGGCTGTGACAAGAAAAAACTGCAGTGTCCAGTCCAGTTTTGGTCTCAGGCCTGAAAACCAGTCCTGTAAGCCCTGAGCAAGAAGAGAGAACAGAGGAAAGGTCCCTGCAACTAGGTATGCAAGGTATCCCCTAGTTGGGTATGTGTGATGTTTGTGTGTTTTGTATAGTTGTAGATATACTTTTCCAATAAATAAATGTTATAAACTCTCGTGTTCTGTCTGGCGATATTGATGCCTTGTATTAGTCCTGGTCTCCCGTGACAGACGTGTCCAAGGATGTCAGTGAATACAGAAACGCATCCTGGACCACTTCAGAAGCATCTTCTATGCCCTGCCCTGGGAAAGAGTTATCGGAGTATGCACAGATGGTGCTTAGGCCGTATAACGTTGGGATTCTAATGATGTTGATGGCCGTTCTAGATTTGAGTCGGTCACTGCTGGAGTCATCTGTCTCTTAAGGAAGAGCATGCTTGAATATAAAGGCCAGGTACATGGATGATCCATGCTGCTGGGACCTGCATCCACTGATCGCAATTAACTGATTTTTTTCAGCTCACGCCGGAAAGAATTGCACAGATTCTAAGACTTGGACTTTAAAACGTCACTTAAAAAAATAAATGTTTAAACTGTATTCTTTGTTATAAACGCAATATTATAGTTACATTACATTTTAAATTCGGTATTAGACAATATATAATCATTTAATAATATGTAGACTTACTTGGGATGGACAAAATCTCTGCAATCTCCACATTTTATCATGGATATAACAATCATGATAAGCCCAATTGCGCTGGTTCCACAACACATCGCGCAGAGGCAGTGGATATTGACACTCGAGTGGAAAGAGCGCCACCTGCCTATTCACACTCGAGTGGAAATAGTGCCACCTGGCTATTCACACTCGAGTGGAAATAACGCCACATGCCTATTCACAGTCGAGTGGAAAGTATAGAAGAAAAAGAGGACAGCTGATGACCAATACTTAAATAAACAAGTACAATATAAATGACACATAAATATAGATGGTCGCCTGATGGACATTTTTCTGAACACTCGAAATACAGCTGAGCTACATTTTGAGACTGAATAGCTAGTGACCTGGAAACATTTTTTTTGTTTTTTAACTTTTATTATTTTTGGAATTTATACTTTTCGTGTTTCCGTAATTTTTATTTATCTGAAAAGATTAGGAACACATCTAAAATCATTTAACAAATAACATTCAATGACAACAACAAAACAAGTCATCATAACAGCGAGCAAAACGAAAACTTTATTTTTGTTGTTTTTATGTTTTTTTGTATTCAAATCTTTTTCTCCAACTTAACAAAAACGATAGAAAGAATGTAGAAGTAAGCGAAAGTCATAATTCAGCAGAAATAGATACTAAAAATGCGTACTTATTGATAAATGAAGCGCAAAAAAAAATTAGCATGTGGCGAAGCAAGTGCAGGATGTGAATTCAACACCAATGAGCCCCTAATCAAGTTTCGGGATGTTTCTGCACATTGATGTTGAATTAAAAAAAAAAAAAAAAATAGCATGCACACAAAACAAAATTTTTTTCTTCGTTTTTTCTCTTAAACTCAACACATATTAATGAACTAAGCACAAAAAAAATAGCAAGAGGCGAAGCAAAAGTAGGCGCAAAAGAGAATTCCGCATCAATGAGCCCCTACGCAGGTTTTGAGATGTTTCTGCACATTGAGTTTTTCTTTTTACGTTTTTTTAAATCAGCATCAAAGTCAACATGCCCCAACTCAAGTTTTGGGAAGTTGCTGTATGCTGACAAAAATTCCTACTAAAAAATCTGAACAAAAAAAGGTGTGTGCAAACCATGTGCCTGCTTAGTTCGGTACCGCCAAAATCAATGCAAAATTTCCGACTTTAGATAAACTGCTATGGAGGCCCGCTCTTCCCATGGAGTTTTGGACAGCGTTTTGGACTTATCATAATATAACCGCGAACCTTTGAAAACAACCGAACTGAGAAAATGATTTGTACTGTGATGCACAGTTCCTACGAATTGAAACGTAGCGCCCAAAAATTCTAACTGTTCAGGAAAAACATCTTTCAATGAGCACAAATCACCAGTCGTAAAAGCAGAAAAGGTGACATTTATAAAATTATTTCACGGTGGGAGTTCCCACTTTTCCCGTGGCAGCTTCTAGTTAAATCAATGGTAGTTTCACCACGTTGTAGATTCAGGAAAAAAGAACTGGCATTCTGCTGAGTAAGGTTCAGCCCACTGCTGCACTGCGTTTTCTAAAGTGCCTTGGAACGGGTTGGTGACTTGACGATTGAATGTTATACCCTTTTCAATGTTTTCATATTCCAAAAAGTTGTACACAGAATTTGTGCAAATGCTGTAAACTTTTGTCTGAACTAAATCATGAAAAAATGAAGTAAAATTGTTATCCAAATCGCCCCACACGTCAATCACATTTCTTACAGGGGTTTTTCTTATGTGATTCAACCAGCGCAGTTTGGTTTCACTGAATCGACCTATTCTTGCCAGAGATAAAACTTCCCCCATTATTTGCATGCGATAAAAAGTACATTTCTAAGGCCCACGATGATTAAATATTAAGCACATGAAAGGGTAAAGCAAGTGTCAATACTGCAAGTGTTTTGCATCACTATAGTTTTGCCAGCAGCTGTAAATATCCCCGCTTGAGCAAATAGCGGCAAATCTAGTGTAGGGGAGCAGGGCACAGGATGGTTCAATTTTTTAGCGGGAGGCTCATCACTGCAAAATTTGCATACCCATGGGTAGCTCAAATCATGCCAAATAGGATGGGATGTAGGAGGCACATCTGTGCATTCTGGGTCATTACAATCATCACACATGTGGCAGTTAATCATTTTTAACAAGCCCGTATCAAGTTGTTTGCAAATGTAGAAAAGTGCTACTCTAACTGAACTAAGTTGTGATATCCTCTCAATTTTTCGGCGATGGAAAGATTAAAAAATTAGAGTGCCTAAAGCAGTGAAAGGCATATTCAGATAATTTTTTGCCTAGGTTATACACTTTTTAACTTGAATCAGCCCCTCTACATAAATCCAACCGCACATGCTACAGCCATTAGTGCCTGTTCCCGAGAACAGTTTGATCCAGTTGTGGGCCAGGCAATAAATTCAATGCACGAACCAGGCGATTCAAGGAAGCAGCCCTGGTGTACAAACTTATGAACCTATTCCCAGGATTGTCACTATTAGCCACATCCAGCTATTTGCCACAGTACAAACTAATTGTGTTGGCTCCACTGGTCTTCACAGTAACATACGTGTTTTCAAAAGGTATAATCTGCACAACAGGCTCACAGCTACTTGAAAAAAGCATTAGTTGAAAAGCGTGTATGATCGTTGAGAAGCAGTTAACCCTCTTTTATGTTGCTTACGAAAGAAAATTTGGCTTAAATCGGGTTTTTGTTGCGAAGGTGAAACTGGTGATGGAAAGCCTTCTTCATTCCAGCTCTAGAAAATCTGCAGCATAAAAGCCAACTTCCAATGAAAAGCTTTGTTACTGAGTTTGCTTGCTATGTCACAAATACGCTTGCACACTGAAGAAATCCTGGAATACTTTTCCGAAACAGTCAAGGGGGTTTTTGGTTTGTCCTTTTTAGCAGCAGTCACAATGCTGTTTTCCTTCACGGGTTTAGAAAATTAGACAAAATGGTAGTGGAATAATTTTGCCATTTGAAACGATTCGAAACAACAGCCACATCAATAAGCGACAAGTTTAGGTGGTCCCTAGCAGCAAACATGCTTACAAGGAAGATTCAATTGACTGAAAAATTCACACCAACAAACTGAGAAATAATCGCCGTTAAATAATGATCAACTGAACCAAACGTAACCCTAGCCCCATTAGCATCCACACACAATGAAAATCGTGACTCTTTTTCTCTAAAAACACGATACTGTTGCAAAATGTGCACAGAGGCAAAGTCGGGAAAAACGTCAACAACCGCATCGGTACTCGCTTCGAGGATAATTGTTTGCACTTGCTTAAATAATCACGATGGTCCACATTGAACTTATGCAAGCTACAAAAAGTAAACGATCCTTTCAGACATTCAAACATGCACAAGTATTTGCGTACCACATCTTTTATGTGCTTGTTCTGAGCTTCAATTCGGTTGGTATCATTCACCTTAAACGTTTTTAGGTTTTTGTGAAGTGTATGCCCACTTTTTCCGACAACTGTACCAATTTTTTGTGAAAAGGATTTTGAAGTCTGCGGGTACCAAGGCATCAGAAAAAAAGTTGCACCAAGCTTCATCAAACAAACTGGAATCATGGATAAACAAGAGAGTTTTCCGGCATTTCAGAATGCACGTTTTCAAGGACTCAATGCTAACGTTTGCCATGCTGAGCGCAGACACCTCCATATTATTAAGATGCAATCCTTTAAGCAGCAAATTAAAATTTCTCTCCACGTGCACTTGTCACAAAAGGACGTCGGCATTTAAAAAAGTTTTGGGGGTACAATCTACCGACACAAAATCTTTATCCAGAAGAACAACGGTAGTTTTGCCAACAACTGACTCACTAGACGTTAGAAATTGTTCAAAACACAACCTGACATTCTCTCGCGTTTCCATACTAAGAAAACACCATGCAACAACCCTACTAATGCCATTCCTGTCCAGCACAGTAAATAGGTATAAAACATCTCGAGTCATTCAGCCTATACGTGCCATCAAGGTCCACAAGTTCAGGAAACTGACTATATCAATTTCGCATTACACCAGATTGATAGAAAATCACATCAACAAAGTTAGTAGCATCGTCGGTTATGATTTTCAGATAAGCATCTGGGTCCTTTAGATGAGCGTTGTCAAGAAAATCAACCACTTTTTCTACCTCAGACAGTGCCAAATTTTTGCGATTCTTAACAATGCAATTGTAAATGTCGCTCAAAGTCGCCTGTTTGCCGAATATAGTCTGCACCTGTTCAGCAACTAACTTCTGATTAGCACGCAAGGCTGAGGCATTACTCACAAGTGGCAGCTTCGTCGGTCAGCCGCCTTTGCTCCGGATAAAACAAATATACGGACGGAGAAACTTCATGATTGTGCCCCAAGCAAGCTTTTTTGATAGCTTATCGACTACCTTGTCGTAAACAACCACAATTTCACTCTGACATCCTAGCCCAAAATAACTTTGGTTGGGTCGCAATCCCTTTTCTTTCGGCAGCGATTTAATACCATTTTTGCATCGGTAATTAATTTTTGTATAAACGAGACGATCGTTGCTTTTTGTAAATTTCCAGCTTGAATGAATAGAAAACAGCTGATGGAGGCGCTTACACAATGTTTCCAAAGCCTCTTTTAGCCTATCGTAAGATTTGAAACAACGGCCGACAGAAAACTCCAGACAAGACTCCATCAAGTTAACATTTGACATTGCGCAAAGTTAACGCGCAAAGCGCGTGTCCTTCCTTACTGTGTATGCCAGCTAACGCGCAACTACCTACAATAACTACAAATATGTGCGATGAAAAAAACGTGGACAGACAAACAAAAATTCTGAAAAAGCGTGCAAACAAACGAAAAATGCAAAAAAGCGCGCAGCAAGCATCATCAGCAAGAAAACCGACGCGCAACAGTTACAGTAAATCACTCTTGACGGAACCCGGTCAGTGACGTCACATCCTGTGGCCGACACCTCCAACAAAGGACGCATGAGCAGAGAGCTCACACTGGCAGCTGCATGCGCACCAGCTGCTGAAGTGAGCAGCGTCCACTTGAGAAGCTTCAGATCACCGGTATCCACAAGGGCGGACTTTGTACAACGAACTGTGTATGGGGGTCAAATGTGAGTTGCCATTTTAATGTTTGAATGTAACCACTAAATTGTTTTACTCCCTACACTTAGTCTGCCTCTTCTTGTGTATACATTTGCATGGTACCTGGGAGCTGACACACGATTAGGACTGATGACATCATCGTCAAGTCTTCTACCAGCACTCAGAGATTACCCTGGAAGGGTTCACTGCCTACTAACCATTGTCAAAGTGTGAGTGTGCACTCAATGGGTGTTTCATTCATTTATTCCATCATTTTATCACACAGTATTGCACTATCTATTTGTGTTTCATTTTTTGCATATTCCATGGTCCCTGAGCTCCCTGCATTTTCTCTACATGAAAAAAATGTGGACAGACAAACGACAATTTAAAAAAAATGTGCAAACAAACGAAAAATGCAGAAAAGTGCGCAGCAAGCATCATCAGCAAGATAACCGACGCGCAACAGTTACAGTAAATTATTCTAGAACACACCAACTATGTCGGAAGTATCAATGTGCAGATCAAATAACTATGGATCAGCGCTTCCACACACATGCGCGTCCAACTCAAAACTGACAATCTGTTGCGTTTTGTAAACTCCAATATGCAACAAAATCGGGTATTTTCAACGGCCCTTTTTGACCAGTCTGGGGGGTGGGGAGGGTCAACAGAATGAATCATGTACATACAATACATTATAGGTACCTATATGTACATATATGTAGTTCGTTTATCAAGGATCCTTTTTCTGCAGTATCCAGATTGGTTAGTAAAGTCTAAAAAGCCAGTTTAACTTAGCAACTGCATAAAAATGGAGTAACGTGGAGGAAATGAGTGTGAATATTCATGTGGCGCTATTTCCACTCGAGTGTGAATATCCACTGCCTCGCGCAGATATATCTCAGAAATGAATTGCTTGATAGCAGAATTAATCTCATACAATCCAGGAGGAGCATATGTGGGGAATAAAAAGAAGAAAACAGTGCAAATTTAAGTGTAGATGTATTGACAAAGGGTTAGATATTGATTGAAGTCTTGGCTCTAATGGTGTTCCTACTTACAAGATGATACAGATAAAAAAGCCTTTTGCAGATTGGGCTGCAGCCCCCGTGTTAGTGATGGTGTGTGGATCTCCCTCCAGGCTCGTCCCCTCAATAGGGCGGAACAGTATGCAAAGGAATGGGAAAAGCACTACATAGCGCGATCATGTGGGTATTGTACTTTATATAAAAAATACACAAACAGAAGAAAAAATCTACTCTTCTACTGCCCTTAAGACACAGCCTTGCAATTCCTGTCTCAGTCTCAAATTTCTGGCAGGAGTTATGTTCCTTAAAAAGTTAACAGGCTTCAGAAAATCCATGTCCGAATATGAAGTGCATGGAACACATTGGATATAATTTTCTGTTTTTCAGACTCCAGAGCAATCATTTCCTTATTGAATTCGCTGCCACCTTTTTTTTCTTTTTGGCCGGTGGGTCGCTGCAAGCCATCATTTCAATTACAGCGTCCTCCACATCTATCGAAGCAGACGTTGTGGCGTGTGAACAAGTCTTTTAGAGAAATAAAGATCTCCGCTAGGACCATTCCATTTAAAACTGTATATAATGAAATTTCTTTCCTAATAGGGATGGGGGACTAGTACCTAGTGTTCCCTTGCACAAAAACTGTACATAGATTGTCCCATACAGTAAAGAATGAGGATATGGAAAACCACAGGCATAACTCACTGTTAGCTTCCAAAGTTCCAATGGTGCGGTCCCAAAGCAGTGATTCAGCGGCGTGCAATCCACCAAGACAGGGAAACAAGATACAGCTGATGAAGGCAGTACACTGCCCAAGAAGCAGGAGGAGGATCACGGCTGCATAAAAACGATTTATTTCATAAGGGGGATCAAGCATATCCCCCAACAGCAATAGTTTGTAGGAGAATTGTTGCAACTTGGTCTGTGACCTTTCCCTGTATCCTTCCTTCATATGTTGCAAATGTTATGCTCCAGTTCTACCCACCAATCAGTGCCTGGGCATGTTGGCAACACCTGGCATGGAGTGTTGCAATATTATGTTTTAAGTGTATAAAAAGGAGGGGTGGGGAGACCCCTAGCAGACAGCCTGCATAGTTACAGAGGTGTGGCTGTGACAAGAAAAAACTGCAGTGTCCAGTCCAGTTTTGGTCTCAGGCCTGAAAACCAGTCCTGTAAGCCCTGGGCAAGAAGAGAGAACAGGGGATAGGTCCCTGCAACTAGGTATGCAAGGTATCCCCTAGTTGGGTATGTGTGATGTTTGTGTGTTTTGTATAGTTGTAGATATACTTTTCCAATAAATAAATGTTATAAACTCTCGTGTTCTGTCTGGCGATATTGATGCCTTGTATTAGTCCTGGTCTCCCGTGACAGACGTGTCCAAGGATGTCAGTGAATACAGAAACGCATCCTGGACCACTTCAGAAGCATCTTCTATGCCCTGCCCTGGGAAAGAGTTATCGGAGTATGCACAGATGGTGCTTAGGCCGTATAACGTTGGGATTCTAATGATGTTGATGGCCGTTCTAGATTTGAGTCGGTCACTGCTGGAGTCATCTGTCTCTTAAGGAAGAGCATGCTTGAATATAAAGGCCAGGTACATGGATGATCCATGCTGCTGGGACCTGCATCCACTGATCGCAATTAACTGATTTTTTTCAGCTCACGCCGGAAAGAATTGCACAGATTCTAAGACTTGGACTTTAAAACGTCACTTAAAAAAATAAATGTTTAAACTGTATTCTTTGTTATAAACGCAATATTATAGTTACATTACATTTTAAATTCGGTATTAGACAATATATAATCATTTAATAATATGTAGACTTACTTGGGATGGACAAAATCTCTGCAATCTCCACATTTTATCATGGATATAACAATCATGATAAGCCCAATTGCGCTGGTTCCACAACACATCGCGCAGAGGCAGTGGATATTGACACTCGAGTGGAAAGAGCGCCACCTGGCTATTCACACTCGAGTGGAAATAGTGCCACCTGGCTATTCACACTCGAGTGGAAATAACGCCACATGCCTATTCACAGTCGAGTGGAAAGTATAGAAGAAAAAGAGGACAGCTGATGACCAATACTTAAATAAACAAGTACAATATAAATGACACATAAATATAGATGGTCGCCTGATGGACATTTTTCTGAACACTCGAAATACAGCTGAGCTACATTTTGAGACTGAATAGCTAGTGACCTGGAAACATTTTTTTTGTTTTTTAACTTTTATTATTTTTGGAATTTATACTTTTCGTGTTTCCGTAATTTTTATTTATCTGAAAAGATTAGGAACACATCTAAAATCATTTAACAAATAACATTCAATGACAACAACAAAACAAGTCATCATAACAGCGAGCAAAACGAAAACTTTATTTTTGTTGTTTTTATGTTTTTTTGTATTCAAATCTTTTTCTCCAACTTAACAAAAACGATAGAAAGAATGTAGAAGTAAGCGAAAGTCATAATTCAGCAGAAATAGATACTAAAAATGCGTACTTATTGATAAATGAAGCGCAAAAAAAAATTAGCATGTGGCGAAGCAAGTGCAGGATGTGAATTCAACACCAATGAGCCCCTAATCAAGTTTCGGGATGTTTCTGCACATTGATGTTGAATTAAAAAAAAAAAAAAAATAGCATGCACACAAAACCAAATTTTTTTTCTTCGTTTTTTCTCTTAAACTCAACACATATTAATGAACTAAGCACAAAAAAAATAGCAAGAGGCGAAGCAAAAGTAGGCGCAAAAGAGAATTCCGCATCAATGAGCCCCAACGCAGGTTTTGAGATGTTTCTGCACATTGAGTTTTTCTTTTTACGTTTTTTTAAATCAGCATCAAAGTCAACATGCCCCAACTCAAGTTTTGGGAAGTTGCTGTATGCTGACAAAAATTCCTACTAAAAAATCTGAACAAAAAAAGGTGTGTGCAAACCATGTGCCTGCTTAGTTCGGTACCGCCAAAATCAATGCAAAATTTCCGACTTTAGATAAACTGCTATGGAGGCCCGCTCTTCCCATGGAGTTTTGGACAGCGTTTTGGACTTATCATAATATAACCGCGAACCTTTGAAAACAACCGAACTGAGAAAATGATTTGTACTGTGATGCACAGTTCCTACGAATTGAAACGTAGCGCCCAAAAATTCTAACTGTTCAGGAAAAACATCTTTCAATGAGCACAAATCACCAGTCGTAAAAGCAGAAAAGGTGACATTTATAAAATTATTTCACGGTGGGAGTTCCCACTTTTCCCGTGGCAGCTTCTAGTTAAATCAATGGTAGTTTCACCACGTTGTAGATTCAGGAAAAAAGAACTGGCATTCTGCTGAGTAAGGTTCAGCCCACTGCTGCACTGCGTTTTCTAAAGTGCCTTGGAACGGGTTGGTGACTTGACGATTGAATGTTATACCCTTTTCAATGTTTTCATATTCCAAAAAGTTGTACACAGAATTTGTGCAAATGCTGTAAACTTTTGTCTGAACTAAATCATGAAAAAATGAAGTAAAATTGTTATCCAAATCGCCCCACACGTCAATCACATTTCTTACAGGGGTTTTTCTTATGTGATTCAACCAGCGCAGTTTGGTTTCACTGAATCGACCTATTCTTGCCAGAGATAAAACTTCCCCCATTATTTGCATGCGATAAAAAATACATTTCTAAGGCCCACGATGATTAAATATTAAGCACATGAAAGGGTAAAGCAAGTGTCAATACTGCAAGTGTTTTGCATCACTATAGTTTTGCCAGCAGCTGTAAATATCCCCGCTTGAGCAAATAGCGGCAAATCTAGTGTAGGGGAGCAGGGCACAGGATGGTTCAATTTTTTAGCGGGAGGCTCATCACTGCAAAATTTGCATACCCATGGGTAGCTCAAATCATGCCAAATAGGATGGGATGTAGGAGGCACATCTGTGCATTCGGGGTCATTACAATCATCACACATGTGGCAGTTAATCATTTTTAACAAGCCCGTATCAAGTTGTTTGCAAATGTAGAAAAGTGCTACTCTAACTGAACTAAGTTGTGATATCCTCTCAATTTTTCGGCGATGGAAAGATTAAAAAATTAGAGTGCCTAAAGCAGTGAAAGGCATATTCAGATAATTTTTTGCCTAGGTTATACACTTTTTAACTTGAATCAGCCCCTCTACATAAATCCAACCGCACATGCTACAGCCATTAGTGCCTGTTCCCGAGAACAGTTTGATCCAGTTGTGGGCCAGGCAATAAATTCAATGCACGAACCAGGCGATTCAAGGAAGCAGCCCTGGTGTACAAACTTATGAACCTATTCCCAGGATTGTCACTATTAGCCACATCCAGCTATTTGCCACAGTACAAACTAATTGTGTTGGCTCCACTGGTCTTCACAGTAACATACGTGTTTTCAAAAGGTATAATCTGCACAACAGGCTCACAGCTACTTGAAAAAAGCATTAGTTGAAAAGCTTGTATGATCGTTGAGAAGCAGTTAACCCCCTTTTATGTTGCTTACGAAAGAAAATTTGGCTTAAATCGGGTTTTTGTTGCGAAGGTGAAACTGGTGATGGAAAGCCTTCTTCATTCCAGCTCAAGAAAATCTACAGCATAAAAGCCAACTTCCAATGAAAAGCTTTGTTACTGAGTTTGCTTGCTATGGGCCTCATGCAGTAAGCGTTGATAAGGGAATTATCGCCATTTTATAGCCAAAATTGGGTTTGAGATTCAGTAAGCGCCGATAAGTGCTTGATATCGCCAGGTTTCGGAGCCGATTATTTTGTTATGGCCAGTCGGCTGCCGATAAGCCTGTTTTCGCCACTGATCGCCACTTTTTTAAATCGGCTGGATTAAAAAAAAAAAAAAAACAGCTTATCGGGCCTGATCGGCACTACGAAATTGAGATGTTATGGCCAATTTCTCCCGCCAACTAAAGTTGGCAGTTTGGAGGGGAGAACGATCGCTAAGGCTGCCGCAACGGCACTTAGAAAAAAAAAACTTCTGTACATCAATGGAGTCAATGGAGCGGGGACGTATAACAGTATAGTACTGTTTACGTTTCATTGCTCACAATACAAACGTCATTTGCATTACAGTGTGGGGGCATTCCCTGCATTGTGTCACAGCTGACGTGTATTATTTGCATAACATTATACTTTTACATGTTTGCAGCATTTGCGGGTCACATTACTCATCATGTGATGATGTGCCAAGGGAAAATACTATACTCAACTCTTAAAGGAGAACCTCACATCATATCACACATTTTACTGAACTGAGCGACAATTATTTACATGATGTTACACATGTCACACATGTCACACATACACAGTATATTCATCTTCCTTTACATTACACAATGCTAGTAATGTGTCACGCATCTTTAAACGTTCATGTACATCTGTATTCTCATGTTTACATATACTTTTGGGTCCTCCCTATTTTCATGACGTCACTTATTGGACGCTCAATCACATTGCATGTTTACAGTGTAACCGTAGCATTACAAGCACTTCAACCTAACTTATACACACATGTACAGTAATTCAGCATTGGGACACCTTGTTAACTCATTCTATACCAACTATCCTCCTTACAGAAATGCATGCATACTGCACCGACACACTTTATTCGAGCAAATACCTAGTATGTACCTGGCAGATACCTGGAATGCGCCGCTCCTCACCTCTGACAAGCCCCGTTGCGTTTGCCTTTCCAGCCTGGGTTCATGCCTGGCTGACGGGTGGCTAATCTGTTAAATGATAATGATTAGGATTTAATAGGCTGCAATGCTTCGCGTGTCTACCAGATGGCATAAATTCATGAATTGTAATGCAGTATATATATATATACTGTGCAGTATTGCAGCCAGCGGGAATAAAATGCTTCAATCCCTGCTTGGAATATACCTCAATGCACTCGGGCAGAAAACAGTCACAAACCTCAATACACCCGGGTATACCCGAATTCGTGGGACTAGCCGAGCTCGAATAAAGTGTGTCGCCAGTGTATGCACACGACTATTCATTGTTGTCAACATGTCACAATAACATGCCTAATTACACATGTTACACAAAACTTTTCCCACGTCAATCTCAGCCTTTTTGCCTAATTACATGACTGACTGTTGCGTTCACAAGTGTTACATGCATTGCACATGCAACTATTTATTTGCAAGCAATGTTTCTACATAGGTTCACGTCACATCATTGCCAAATATCATCATTCCCTGCAGAATACACACAACAAATACTTATAACAAGAACTGCACACAGCTTGCCACAGAAGTACTTTATTATGTTAATGTAACACCTTGCATTTTACTATGTCACCTGACATCATCACATACCTATTTAAAGGACGCCCATTACCTGATCATTCACAGCTACTCATTTCAAAATGTTGAGATTGTTTAGGAGACGGAGGAACATTCTTTTCTATGACATGCTTGATGATGAAGACAATCATATAGGGCAAGGGAGGGACACACCGAGGGACAGTGACAGTGACAGGGACAGTCACGCGGATACGACAGAGACAGGGAGAGGGACAGGAGATCAGAGGAGAAGACAGAGGAGACAAGTTGTGCCTCGTCCGCGTCTGTACAGGGAGAGAACCCTGTTAGATGGGATGAGTGAGGAGGAGATTGTAAGTCGCTATCGTTTGAGTTCAGCAGCAATCTTAGCTCTTTATCAGGAGTAAAGGGGAGATTTAGATTTTTTCACAGCCAGAGGTCGTGCAGTCCCTGGGCTTGTTAAAATGCTGTGCTCATTACATTATCTTGCTTCCGCGTCATACCAGACAACTGTGGGCATAGTGGGCGGGGTCTCGCAATCTACATTCTCGCGGGCCTTGACCCAGTTTCTCTATGCACTCAATAGACGCGCTAGGAATTATATTCATTTTCCTACAGAGGCGACAGAGTGGCTGGAAGTCAGGACTGGCTTTTATAATATAGCAGGGATACCATGTGTGCTGGGTGCAATCGATTGCACACATGTTGCTTTGATTGCACCTAGTCAGAGTGAGCATGTGTACCGCAATCGTAAGCACTACCATTCACTCAATGTACAGGTGGTATGTGATGCGACGATGAGGATAATGCATGTGGTACCCAAATTCCCTGGTTCCAGTCACGATTCCTCTATCCTGAGGAACTCTTCAGTCTTCCATGCGTTCGAAGAGGGACATTTTGAACATGGTTGGCTGCTGGGTGAGTACACATTTACATGTTCTAACTCAAAACACACTTTTATTTAGGAATGTTGGCATTGTACAATTTGATCACTAATGTCAGCTTATGTGTGCTCCATTCATTATAGGTGACTCAGGATACGGAATTAGGCCGTGGCTCTTGACTCCAGTGCTAAACCCTCAAACTGAAGCAGAGGAGAGGTACAATGCAGCCCATATATCTACAAGATCTGTTATAGAGAGGACATTTGGCCTACTCAAGACCAGATTTAGGTGTCTGGACAGAACTGGTGGGGCTCTTCTATACAAGCCTCAAAAAGTGTCTGATATTATCCTTGCCTGTTGCATTTTGCACAATGTTGCACTCAGGCACAATGTACAATCAGACCTAGCTGAGCCTTTGGTAGACGAGCATCCCACCCATGTAGCTGCTGAAAATGAACAAACAGCCAGTGGTGGCCAGACACGCCAGAATCTCATCAATTCATTTTTTTCTTGTAAGTAAAAACATATATGTTCCAAGTTATACTTTGATAGTTACATTATGTTATCTTAACAATAATGTTTTTTTTATATACCCTTCTGGTAGGACACAGATGAATATGGGTTGCACACCTTTCTTTTCTCTGCTGTGTGCACAAAGGGATGTGGCACCAGTATGTTATTGTTGCACAGGTTATATAATCCCTCTTCAATTGTACTTTAGTTGTGTGTATGTGAATACAACTGGGGTAACAAAGCACTAATATTTTAGCATTGTGTTGTTCCTTATGCTAACACAATACACATATTATGCCCATACTCATTCATGCTTCTAGTATGCTTACATACAATGTTATTGGTGCAGTGTAACATGTACATCCATATGATGTGTACACCAGGCTGATTTACATTTTGAATGTGATTAAATATACATGGTGTTGCACATTTAACACCAAATACACACTTTGCTGTGTTGTTTACGGTACTGAAGATGGCATGTCAATGTTTGCAATTTATATATTGTTCCTTTGCATTATAGGTATATCTCCAGTATGACTGATCATGGTATGTATATTTGCTGACATCTCTCATAAGATGTGCCTACCTCAATCTTCCTATAATTATTTGAAGTAAAAACCCTACAGATTGGTTTTAACACAAATGTAACATACATGTACTTTCTGTATCATGTATATGCATTTAGCTACTCTTGAGCTTTCATGTGCATTGTATTAGAAAATGATTACTCCCATTTCATCACATTTTATGTATGTTTCCTTATAAATTCCATTAATGTAATATAGAGGTGTTTGGAGAAAAGGGGATAACTGTACTTATGTGTTTACTTACGGGAGATCATTCATCACGGATGAAATTGACTGATCATAACACTCCATGCATGAATGCCTGTAATCACAACTATGCGTACTACATCTTAGATTTAGCAATGTAGGTGTTTTTTAATGCTAGGAATTAATAGTCAACATTAATTTACATTTGTGACATGTGTATGTATAAGTCACACGTGTGTGGATGTGTCCTACATGTACCAAGTGTAAAACTGTTAACAGAAAACACAATTTTGTTGCAAATGTTACTGTCATTTAGCATTTCTAATTTACCAATATGACAATGTTGGTAATATTTTTGCAATATAAATCACGTCACTTCATCATTATCATGATGATAATTATCAAGTATTGTCACAATTGTAACGTCAATCACGTGCACATTAGCATAGACACACTTTGTAAGACAACTGTTTGTGTCTGTATCAATTTGTGTAGGATCCATGTATAACACCGACAAATGATAACACCAGCTTTATTATGGTAGCTTATATCATCATATTGACTATACTATGTATTTTTAGAACGTTTAATAAACACAGTAAACTATAGTTAGTTAGGTTAATGAAATATACACAGAAACGTACTTCATTACATGATGTTGATGTCATAATCAGAACATCATGCATTGTAGGGGACCACAACATCTGGCCAATAACATTATTTGCTACAGTCCCAAACCATTTTATCAACATACCCATGTAACAAGAGATTTTTAACAAGAAATGGCTAGTTGGTTGTAAGTGTCCTTTACATTGGGAGAAGGAGTGGCTCAGTGAGTAAAGACACACACTGGCACTGAGATTTTGAAGCAGGGGAGTCTGGTTCAATTCCCGGTGTCGGCTCCTTGTGACCTTGGGCAAGTCACTTTATCTCCCTGTGCCTCAGGCGGCAAAAAATAAATTGTAAGTTCCACGGGCCAGGGACCTCAGCCTGAAAAATGTGTCTGTAAAGCGCTGTGTACAACTAGCAGCGCTATACATGAACATGCTCATATTATAATTATTATTATTATTATTATTATTGTTACATAGTTTCGACAGTCATACGTTCCATTACACAATAGAATTCACAAATGTGTTAGCAGAGTGGGAATGGTTGTTATATATAAAACACACCATGCCATAAAATGATAGTAGTCATTAAAGAACACTCAATAAAAATTCATGAGGCACTATTTTGCAACATCATTATGTTAATTAAGTGCTTATGCAATATAGGCATAAGGGTATCACATTTTTTATTGTTTGTTAATAAGCGCTGCAAGCAATATAAAATTAGTTCCATATGTAGTATAGTAGTCGGTGGCTCCTCCTCACAATCATCTCATATAAAGGTAGACTCTTCTGAAATCATACATTGATCCGATTGTATCTTCCCCGACATCTCTGAAATACAGCAAACACATGATGGTCAAATATGGCACCTTACTATATATGTATCCGTGACAACGCGTTACACAGCTCTATATGATTGTGTACATACACACGTCACTCACTTATATGTTAGAACTACAAGTGTACATCAGTATGTAATGTTTCTTTAAATTTGTAGCAGGCATAACTATGTATATGATGTGAACGTTGCCTGTATACTGAAAAATGTGCGCGCACATCTTAGTGTGCGCACGCACTTCACGCTTGGCTGCACTAACTGTTAGCGCATGCGCAAAACAAAGCGTACGTTGTGCGTTCAATACATCTTGAAAATACCATTAAACATAAAATCTTTATTTCAAATACAATGAATACGAAACTACATTCGTTCTAAACGAGTACATCTGTATTCTTTTTAAACAGACGTGTTTGGACAGAAAGGACGGCCGATAACACAATGCGCAAATGCAATACGTGTGACGTCATGTTAAACCAGCGTGAAACGCACGCTAACTCTCCTCCCACTCAATTAACATTCTGCTAATGCCCACTTTACGGCTACAAACACTGAGCCGCACACATGACACACTGCAGTTACCGTTACTATAACAAAACATGACAGCCAATAGGCTTTGAGGCGCGCACGTCGCTTGGGGGCGGGACTTACATCCGTAATCCTTTTTAAGGACGCCTTGGGCCATGACAAGGGTCCCACGTCATACGTGGTGGACCCGCTTTTAAATGTTGCATGATAACAAAACAGGTATGTGTTAGAGTTATGTTAAAATGTTGCTACTATGGTTAAAGGGATAGGAAAGTACGTATATTTATTCCGTCAGCAATGTGTACTACTCTTTCAGGTTATACTATATTGTATTCGGCAACAATTTCTTTGTGATCGCTACATGTTATGCAGTCTGCAATGTTACGCTGTATCCACGCATTGAAAGGGAAAATGGTGGTTAAAAAAAAAAAAAAAAAAAAAAAACATTTAAACGCACAGTCAACGCATAACGGTTGTTATATTTACCATTCTTCTAGAATTAACTCTTCGTCTGGCTGCAACTGGTCGCTCCAGAAATGCAAGGCATTTTCATCCACGCTTGACCCACCCGCTGAATCCAGTATGACACACATCTCCTCCATGAAGCGCTCATAGGAATCGCCACTGCTTTCTTCAAACAATTGGTCGGGAGGTAGGTTCATTTCTTCTGGTTCCCATTCCAATGCATTTTCAGCTGAAAGGCTTGGTACATAATCATAGTACTTTTGTTGTTGTACAATGTGGGTTTCAGGAATGGAGGGTGCAGATATTGCAGCAGGTATCGATTCACACGGAACAGTAGTAGCGGATCCATTGCTATTGGCATTAGGAATAAATATGCCTTTCACAACAATATATGTGCCCTCTTTCAGGGTAAAATGCTTTTCCTTTGCAATCTTCCAGAAACCATAGGTGTGTTCTAGCTTATCCTGCACACGTTCAAAAAAGTCATTAGTTGATAAAGTGAATCTTATTGAGGAATTAAAATTCCGCGCATGCCTACGGTCTTGGTAATAAGGATATTTAGCTCGAATCAAATCATAGATTTGGCGTGTGCTTGCTTTGTGTCCGCGACTGTTTAAAATTGCTTCTGAAACCATGTACTTATACCCTAAAAGGGGATTCATATTGTTAACGAATTCATCAGCCATGTCAGAGTAGCACAAAAGATGTGTGCAGTTCTGTCTTCTTTGCTCATCAAAATGATTCTGCTCAATGGCTAACAAATTCCTGTGTTTCATTTTCAAGGTCAACAAAAGTAACTACTTTTACTCCTTATTTCAAACGCCAATTGGATGTGTCCTTTTAATTGGGTTAAGTTTTGTGGTTAGTGATAGGCGAATGTGGGAAAAACATGTATCATTTTTTTATCTCGTTTGTGAAAACATTCCTACACTTATTTCAGTAACATTGAGTTTTCTATAAAAATAACAAAGAGCACTGTGTGAAAATAGTGCTTAGACAGCCATATCAGTAAATACACACACCTGCAAAATGAAATGTTTTTTTTCCCACATACTTTTCTGTGTGTATTTGAAAGTCTGGTTAACTACCTGTCTGCATGAGTTTAAATACGTGTGTATCTATATATATATAAATATATTTCTCTCATAAAAATATATATATATATATATATATATATATATAAAGTGTATATTGTACTATATGTATAGTGTGTGTGTGTGTGTGTGTGTGTGTGTGTGTGTGTGTGTGTGTGTGTGTGTGTGTGTGTGTGTGTGTGTGTGTGTATATATATATATATATATATATATATATATATATATATATATATATATATATATATATATATATATATAATGTATCTTTTTTTTTTTTATATTGCAGGAGTACACACAACATATTGATGGCAGTAAGTAGGCCTTGTATGAAACCTATTTAAATGGTGATAAACATGAGTGAATTAAGTCATAAACATTTGTTTGCACCCAATAATGTTAGAGGCTCACACTTAGTATAGTTGTCAAACATTAGGCCTGTATTATTAAAATAGTGTGTTTTCACAAGGAAGCATGAAGTGTATGTTTTTTGTAAATACATCTATACCAGTTTAGATAGTACTATATATATATACACACACACACACACACACAGTGTGTGTCTGTGTGTGTGTGTGTGCATATATCAATACATACTACATATATTTTAGTATAAATTCAGAGATGTTCTTGAAACAAGAACACATAAATGATTAAAGGACAACATTACAATGGCCACCAAAGGTAAGTAATATTTAACACAAAATCCTGCTGTACACGTACAAGAAAGATGTTTGCAGTTAAATAGGTGCTTTTATAATTGCATGAAAATAATATGCACATGCAATGATTACATCAATTAACACACCCAAATGCAATGTTTTGCTGCAAAGTCAATGGCAGCTTCTCTAAACTTAGCAACTGGCTCCTGGTGGACCATTACTGAACAGACGATTAAAACATAAATATTTATAACACTATTCATTAATTAGGAGTGTTAACATTTCCAAAACTTCACGTGTACAAGAACATACTTGAAAGTTTGGAAACAACACAGTCTTCAGCATACATACAATAGTAATTAGATAATCTGAAGTCAACAAAACAAGGCCAAAGACATATTTTCTGAATTATAACATTTATTTTTTTTGTTCCTTTTGCGAGCGAGTAACAGGCCTGCTTGTTGTCTCTTGAATTTTCCTTTTTCTTTTGCCACCAACTTTAGGCACAACAGAGCCACTTTGAGTGGCCTCTGGCACTTCACGGGCAGGGCTTGTGGCCAGTGACTGTTCACCTACGGGGCTTGTGGCCAGTGACTCACCTACACGGCTTGTGGCCAGTGACTCACCTACAGGGCTTTTGGGCAGTGATTCACCTACAGGGCTTTTGGGCAGCGATTCACCTACAGGGCTTTTGGGCAGCGATTCACCTACAGGGCTTTTGGGCAGCGATTCACCTACAGGGCTTTTGGGCAGCGATTCACCTACAGGGCTTTTGGGCAGCGATTCACCTACAGGGCTTTTGGGCAGCGATTCACCTACAGGGCTTTTGGCCAGTGACTCACCTACAGGGCTTTTGGGTAGTGACTGTTCACGGACAGGGCTTGTGCCCACTGACACATGTGAGCAAGTTGGTAGACACTGCACAAGTGATGGTTGGTCTGTTTCATGTGTGTCTTGTTTTGTTTTTGTCGCCTCCTTTGTAGGTGTCTGCTGCTGAATTTGTACAGATGGCAGCGGTAGGATGTCATCAGGAACCTGCACAGCAATGTCTGCTACTTGACAGGTAACATTTGGGCCTGGTGAATGAATATCAGATGAATGTGGTGAAAACTGACCTGCATGAACAGATCCTGGCTGGGAGGTGTTGAATTGTGGTACATTAGTCATTCTCCAGTAATTAGCTTGTGTTTGCTGAACAACTAATGCTTCGAATGAGGTGTTGATTTTTTGCAACTGTTTAGGCACTTCAATGAAGACTCTGTGGAGATGTGCCAATTGTGAAACTGTTTCTTCCTGCAGTGCAATCATCCTTTCCAGCACTGTCATCAGGTCAGAATGGCGACGATTTTCAGCTTCCACAATTTTTCCCTCAGAAGCTACAATTGCATCATATGTGGTATTTGCTGGACGTTTTGGCGGTAAAACAGTTTCAATTGGAACCTCTTCATGGTCACTTGCTTGTATTTGTGTGTCTATGGCGGCGGCGGCGGCATCATCATCATCATCATCATCATCAAAATCCTCTTCATCATGTTCTACAAATAAATGTACACATTATTAAATGGCATGTTAATCTCTGCTGTGTTACTATGTAATTGTACTGTGTCATAAGTAACAACTAACATGTTTCCATACGTTTTATAACCTCACATTAAAAACTACCTTGACTTAAGAATAATGTTTGGACTCAGTATGAAATATGAGTGAATGAAAACTTGCTGTAAACTCACAACTCCTACATGATAGTTAACATCACTAACACAATACAAGTTGCCTTACACTTCATTTTCACTGACACTAAGTAATCCTATTTAAAGAAGATGTGCAAAACAAAGAATGAACATGACAACATAACATATAGAAGAGCACATATTATATGGCCACCAACTGATACACTCACCTTCTAGGTGTGTTGAGCTGGCTGACCCAGGTGAAGACACTTGTTCAGTCTCAGGTGACACATGTCCTTCAGGGGCAACTATATATAACAATAACATAAGTTTTACATTTACATGTGTAAATATTGAACAAATAGTTATTGTATGTTCTGTATTTATGAGTACCTAACAGCATCATTTCCTTAACCCAAAATGTGTGTGTGAAAGTGAACATAAATAGTTGTAATAACAATGTACATGCCTGTGTACTTAGAACTTTTGAGTTCCCTAACATAAAACATACTATGTTCCTGCAGTAATGCGTGAGGATAAATAGATAAAATTTGTACATAAAAATCATATGTTGTGTAGTGATATCAGTATCATAATGTACATAACTATCATGAGATGACCATTCACAATGGTTATCATGAAGGTGGTCATATTGCAAAAAGTGTTGTTTTTGGTAGAGGATATGTGTGGTACATTAATATAAGATGTGGCACACCTGAATGTGGCTGTGACTCAACAAGACAACACATGCAGTGTGTGATAATGTGTCGTTGATAGTAGTAGTTCAACTATAGATATGAGTGAACTAATGTGTGAGGTACGCTTTGATAAGTAATGAGTTGTTGGGGCATTTAGTAGCTAAAGTGAAGCTTTCAAATGAGTGTGATTAACTTCAGTTGTGCTAGTCAGGTTGTAAGAACGGTATTCCCTTCCCCAAAAAGCCTAATCAGCCACACCTTTCAATTACTTGAAACAGGTGAAAATGGTGTGAACTAAGTTGACCCTAAAATGAGGCTGTAATTAGTGTGTGTGCTGAACCCCACCCCCTCTGTTGAAGTGTATGCTGTGATGAGATATTAATTGCAGCTGCTTTAACACAATGGTAGATGAGCTAAATAGTCGTGTGCAGTTTTTAAGTTATGAAAACAATGACATAAAATATGATACGTGTGCCTCATTATGCTGTCTGTATATGACTTAAAGCAAAAATGGACCTTTTCATAAACAACTATAGATGTGTTAGTGCAAGTGATGTTTGTAGGCCGTTGCATGCAATATATTTGATGCATGCTTAAAATAGGCAGTAATGTCATGTTTGTCGGAGTAAAATAAATAAAATACACTATAATATTCTACATATTTCTGTTCTGTACCTGTAGCTAGTAATAATTTCTCATTAACATGTGTTACACATGTGTACTACCCTGTTGTTCCCCATCTTCGCCCACCATCAATTGCTTCCACTGCAGCAATGCATTTTGGGAATTCACATGTAAATGAGCACGCAATGGCACGTGCTATATTAGTTACTGCTTTTAGTAGGACTACAACATATATGTCTATTTTGAGATATATATATATACAGAATCAGACATATACATATATAGATGCAGGTATGCTTATATTGTGAAGACAGTATAAAAAGCAGTGTAACTATGCAAAATAACTGTAAGCAACGACACGCCTAGTACAGTAATATTTCTCACCTGGTGGAAATTGTGAGGGGTAAATTCCTATATCACGGTCACCAGGTAAGCCTTCCACGACGACGGGAAGTAATTTTGCCCGAAGCAGCTCCTCCAATGGACTTAATATGAGACGTTGTGGTGTCGGCCCACCTCCAGTGCCAGTAGCATGCACGCGTTGGTGTTGTATTTTCTTTTTCAATTTGGACCTAATATCATCAAATCTCTTGTGACAATTCCGCTTGTCCCTCACATGATTCCCACACGCATTGACACCAATGACTATTGTGTCCCACATTTCTTTTCTGCTTGCTGAACTTGTCCGCCCTTGAAAAACATATAAAATATATGAGGTAAATGATTAATAATAGAAGCACCAGTTTCCTACACTGGTAGCGGTTCCAAGAGATAGCAAACATGCTGTTTTATGTGTAATATGTGAAGCACATGAGCATTCACTACTAAACCTATACATGTAAGCAAGGTTGCATTCATATTGTATGCAGTTATGGCAAATTGACCGCCTGTGTTTAGTTGTCCTTGTAAGGCATGATAAAAAGCTGTGTTTCCAGACTAATTAACATAGAAAGATATTCTGAACCCATATTTGCATATGAACAAAACTCAGATGACCTAGGATCACATGTATTTGAATAATAAATGTAAAGGTACACTTACCTAGTAAATGTCCATAGATACTGTCATAGTGCTCCAGAATGCCAGTGACAAGAGCTGTATTTTCCTGGTCATTGAAGCGAGGATTACGTGGCTTCTCCACACGTTTCTTCCGAGCAGGTTTAGGGTCAGAGCTTGGCTGGTGCTGACTGGACTCTCCTTCTTCCAATGGAAGAGCCTCCAAAAGCTGCCCACCAGCAAGCACGCCACCACCATCCACCCCATCAGCAACTGCGCCACCAGCAGCACTCACAGCACCAGCACTCCCACTCCTAGCACCAGCACTCCCACTCCCACTCCTAGCACCAGCACTCCCACTCCTAGCAACAGCACTCCCACTCCCAGCAACAACACTCCCACTCACAGCAACAGCACTCCCACTCACAGCAACAGCACTCCCAGCAACAGCACTCCCACTCCCAGCAACAGCACTCCCACTCCCAGCACCAGCACTCCCACTCCCAGCAACACCACTCGGTGCACCAGCAACATCACTCCCCTGAACAGTACGTTCACTCCGACGCGTACTCGCACTAGTAGCACTCCCACTCCCACCAGCATCACTCTTCCCACGCTTTGCGGGCATACTTCCAGCACTCACAAAAAACAGACAACTAATGTACAGCCAATCACACGAAACACTTCCATATATAAAACAAGACAAAGATGTAAACAAAACAACAATGGACAAAGCTCACCCAATACACAACAAGTCTCTCCGTCAATATGCAAATGTTCAATCAGCCAGCTCTGTGCGTCTCTCTCTCTCTCACTCCCAACAACACAGAGAATGATTAGCAGTACACGTTGCCTTTAAATATGGCGCGCAATCCAAAACATGCTTGTTTCGCCTGATTCAGCAAGATTTGTGATTGGGCAACCTATCAGCACCCCGCCACGCACGCCGATACACCTGTGTGTGATCGGCTAATCATCGTGAGAGTGGGCGGATTTGTTTTCGGGTTGATTTTGAATGTATTCGGCACTTACTGCATACGGAGAGGAAAAATCGCCATTAACATGACTAATCGGTAAGCTTGCCAATTTCACTTAATCGACGCTTACTGCATGAGGCCCTATGTCACAAATACGCTTGCACACTGAAGAAATCCTGGAATACTTTTGCGAAACTGTCAAGGGGGTTTTTGGTTTGTCCTTTTTAGCAGCAGTCACAATGCTGTTTTCCTTCACGGGTTTAGAAAATTAGACAAAATGGTAGTGGAATAATTTTGCCATTTGAAACGATTCGAAACAACAGCCACATCAATAAGCGACAAGTTTAGGTGGTCCCTAGCAGCAAACATGCTTACAAGGAAGATTCAATTGACTGAAAAATTCACACCAACAAACTGAGAAATAATCGCCGTTAAATAATGATCAACTGAACCAAACGTAACCCTAGCCCCATTAGCATCCACACACAACGAAAATCGTGACTCTTTTTCTCTAAAAACACGATACTGTTGCAAAATGTGCACAGAGGCAAAGTCGGGAAAAACGTCAACAACCGCATCGGTACTCGCTTCGAGGATAATTGTTTGCACTTGCTTAAATAATCACGATGGTCCACATTGAACTTATGCAAGCTACAAAAAGTAAACGATCCTTTCAGACATTCAAACATGCACAAGTATTTGCGTACCACATCTTTTATGTGCTTGTTCTGAGCTTCAATTCGGTTGGTATCATTCACCTTAAACGTTTTTAGGTTTTTGTGAAGTGTATGCCCACTTTTTCCGACAACTGTACCAATTTTTTGTGAAAAGGATTTTGAAGTCTGCGGGTACCAAGGCATCAGAAAAAAAGTTGCACCAAGCTTCATCAAACAAACTGGAATCATGGATAAACAAGAGAGTTTTCCGGCATTTCAGAATGCACGTTTTCAAGGACTCAATGCTAACGTTTGCCATGCTGAGCGCAGACACCTCCATATTATTAAGATGCAATCCTTTAAGCAGCAAATTAAAATTTCTCTCCACGTGCACTTGTCACAAAAGGACGTCGGCATTTAAAAAAGTTTTGGGGGTACAATCTACCGACACAAAATCTTTATCCAGAAGAACAACGGTAGTTTTGCCAACAACTGACTCACTAGACGTTAGAAATTGTTCAAAACACAACCTGACATTCTCTCGCGTTTCCATACTAAGAAAACACCATGCAACAACCCTACTAATGCCATTCCTGTCCAGCACAGTAAATAGGTATAAAACATCTCGAGTCATTCAGCCTATACGTGCCATCAAGGTCCACAAGTTCAGGAAACTGACTATATCAATTTCGCATTACACCAGATTGATAGAAAATCACATCAACAAAGTTAGTAGCACCGTCGGTTATGATTTTCAGATAAGCATCTGGGTCCTTTAGATGAGCGTTGTCAAGAAAATCAACCACTTTTTCTACCTCAGACAGTGCCAAATTTTTGCGATTCTTAACAATGCAATTGTAAATGTCGCTCAAAGTCGCCTGTTTGCCGAATATAGTCTGCACCTGTTCAGCAACTAACTTCTGATTAGCACGCAAGGCTGAGGCATTACTCACAAGTGGCAGCTTCGTCGGTAAGCCGCCTTTGCTCCGGATAAAACAAATATACAGACGGAGAAACTTCATGATTGTGCCCCAAGCAAGCTTTTTTGATAGCTTATCGACTACCTTGTCGTAAACAACCACAATTTCACTCTGACATCCTAGCCCAAAATAACTTTGGTTGGGTCGCAATCCCTTTTCTTTCGGCAGCGCTTTAATACCATTTTTGCATCGGTAATTAATTTTTGTATAAACGAGACGATCGTTGCTTTTTGTAAATTTCCAGCTTGAATGAATAGAAAACAGCTGATGGGGGCGCTTACACAATGTTTCCAAAGCCTCTTTTAGCCTATCGTAAGATTTGAAACAACGGCCGACAGAAAACTCCAGACAAGACTCCATCAAGTTAACATTTGACATTGCGCAAAGTTAACGCGCAAAGCGCGTGTCCTTCCTTACTGTGTATGCCAGCTAACGCGCAACTACCTACAATAACTACAAATATGTGCGATGAAAAAAACGTGGACAGACAAACAAAAATTCTGAAAAAGCGTGCAAACAAACGAAAAATGCAAAAAAGCGCGCAGCAAGCATCATCAGCAAGAAAACCGACGCGCAACAGTTACAGTAAATCATTCTTGACGGAACCCGGTCAGTGACGTCACATCCTGTGGCCGACACCTCCAACAAAGGACGCATGAGCAGAGAGCTCACACTGGCAGCTGCATGCACACCAGCTGCTGAAGTGAGCAGCGTCCACTTGAGAAGCTTCAGATCACCGGTATCCACAAGGGCGGACTTTGTACAACGAACTGTGTATGTGGGTCAAATGTGAATGGCCATTTTAATGTTTGAATGTAACCACTAAATTGTTTTACTCCCTACACTTAGTCTGCCTCTTCTTGTGTATACATTTGCATGGTACTTGGGAGCTGACACACGATTAGGACTGATGACATAATTATCAAGTCTTCTACCAGCACTCAGAGATTACCCTGGAAGGGTTCACTGCCTACTAACCATTGTCAAAGTGTGAGTGTGCACTCAATAGGTGTTTCACTCATTTATTCCATCATTTTATCACACAGTATTGCACTATTTGTGTTTCATTTTTTGCATATTCCATGGTCCCTGAGCTCCCTGCATTTTCTCTACATGAAAAAAATGTGGACAGACAAACGAAAATTTAAAAAAAAGTGCAAACAAACGAAAAATGCAGAAAAGTGCGCAGCAAGCATCATCAGCAAGATAACCGACGCGCAACAGTTACAGTAAATTAATCTAGAACACACCAACTATGTCGGAAGTATCAATGTGCAGATCAAATAACTATGGATCAGCGCTTCCACACACATGCGCGTCCAACTCAAAACTGACAATCTGTTGCGTTTTGTAAACTCCAATATGCAACAAAATCGAGTATTGTCAACGGCTCTTTTTGACCAGTCTGGGGGGGGGAGGGGTTCAACAGAATGAATCATGTACATACAATACATTATAGGTACCTATATGTACATATATGTAGTTCGTTTATCAAGGATCCTTTTTCTGCAGTATCCAGATTGGTTAGTAAAGTCTAAAAAGCCAGTTTAACTTAGCAACTGCATAAAAATGGAGTAACGTGGAGGAAATGAGTGTGAATATTCATGTGGCGCTATTTCCACTCGAGTGTGAATATCCACTGCCTCGCGCAGATATATCTCAGAAATGAATTTCTTGATAGCAGAATTAATCTCATACAATCCAGGAGGAGCATATGTGGGGAATAAAAAGAAGAAAACAGTGCAAATTTAAGTGTAGATGTATTGAATGGGTTAGATATTGATTGAAGTCTTGGCTCTAATGGTGTTCCTACTTTCAAGATGATACAGATAAAAAAGCCTTTTGCAGATTGGGCTGCAGCCCCCGTGGTAGTGATGGTATGTGGATCTCCCTCCAGGCTCATCCCCTCAATAGGGCGGAACAGTATGCAAAGGAATGGGAAAAGCACTACATACTGTAGCGCGATCATGTGGGTATTGTACTTTATATAAAAAAGGAATATAAAATGTGCACTTACAATGTGCTAGATAAAAACAGGCATGTTACACAATCATTATGTGTTGTGGATTTGTCGCCGCTCTCACTGCCTTCCCCTGGATCATCCAATTGTCCTCCGGCTGCAGTATAGAATCGCAGCTTCACTGTCAGCTTTCCGTCCTGGTAGGCGTCTGACGTCACGGCTCAGAGGTGCGGCAAGAACTACGGGTCCTCTACTGGTTCAAGAATCCTCACTCTACGCGTTTAGCCCAGCCCACAAATTGTGACTGCTTCCGGCTTCGTCAGGAGTGTAGATTCTTGGATGTGAATGTGTCTTATATACCCTATTTAATTCAATCGTCACGGACAATACTAGAGCACCTGCGTGCGGTCTAATTGAGCAAAGCTGAACTCATTAATACATACATATTCACAAAGGTATAACAGAATAATAATATATAATACATATTTATCGTTATGAAACATCATCAAATTTAGAGATAAAAATTATAGTGATTCTGTGGTCATAAAAGGAAGTTACTTTAAATGGACAGATTAAGGGCACTATATGGACAATAGAAAGGAACTAGTGGACTTTTCTTAATGGATAATGAGTCTATTCAAATAAAAACAATACTCTGCAATTCGTTAATGAATTGATCTAATCACATTAGACTCAATACATTATATATAAATCCGTATTTAGAGGGTAAACTTGGATGTTTAACTGAATCAATGATTATACAGCCTATCATTGGATAAGGGAGAATAAATACCGATCTTACTATATGTATTTGGATATAAGGTGCATATATAGAGGATTAACAGCAATTCATATTAATTATACTTTTCAACAATAAAATTATTTGATTGACAGGGTGAGACTTAGCATATTTAACATAATTCATCTTGTGTTTATATTAATTCATCGACATAAAACATATGAATCTATTATATATATATTTATTTTATAGTTTTTTATTTTTTGGTTTTATACTATTATTTTTTTAATTAATTATGGGTGATGACGTTTCATTTACATCTACAGGGCAGTGAACAAGTCCTTTCTAGAACATTATTATACAATATTATTACAACATGATTTAACCAACTCAGCAAAGCTCATGATGTTTATAGTTCAATTAATATATACAGAACAAATGTTAATATCATCTTATTAAGTTGTTGACACATCTATTAAATACAAAGTTCATACAATATTAGAGAGACATAATAATAAACTCTATTCGCACAGACAAGATGCAATTTATACAATCCAACTAAAGAGGAATATTTAAAGGCATATCAACGATGACGCAGAAGGCTGTAATGGGAAGGATGAAGCAGGAAAAGGAACATCATTAAAAAAAAACATAATTACAACAGAAAGGGTGCCAGATCAATCTCTGCATTCAGACCTTTAGGGCTAAGTGTTCTCAAACGATGGATCCAGAATGCTTCTCTTTTTAGCAATTCTGAACCCCTATCTCCTCCCCTCCAGTGTGGCAGTACATTTTCTATTGCTTTAAACTGCAAGCTTGTGGGTTCACCTGCATGGCATTCCGCAAAGTGTTTCGGTATGGTATGGTTTATCAATTTCCGATTGATACTGCTAAGATGTTCAGTTATCCTTGTTCGCACAGGTCTTATTGTTTTTCCTTCATATTGTAACCTGCAGGAACATTCCAAGAGATAAACTACATGGTCTGTCCTGCAGGTCATGAAAGTTTCGATGTTGAAGACTTCACCTGTAACTGTGGAAGTAAAGTGTGTATGCTCAGGTGACAGGAACCGACAAGCTACGCAGTTTTTGCATCCATAGAATCCCTTCATATTTAACCAACTTTTATCCCTAGATCTTTTTTCTCTGAGGGCACTTGGGGCCAGTTTGTTCTTTAGGTTGTTGGCTTTTTTGAAAATTATGTTGGGTCTATCTGGAATGACCTGGCCTAGAATAGGGTCATTTTTCAATATTGCCCAATGTTTAGTGATAATGTTCCTGATACTGCTTGCCTCTCTATTGTCTCCAGTGAGGAATGCAAATTCAAAATTCCCATTTTTTCTCTTTTTCTCTCTATTCACTTTTTTTTTTCTTCCAATGTTTTTATTAGGCATTTAGACATTACAACAGTCATGGCAAGTATCATAGCCTAACATTTTTGAAACATCTTTTTTGGGGGGAAACAGAGTGGCAACCTGAGTTGTCAGAGAAAAGGGGGGAATGCCTTCGGAGAGGGAAGGCAGAGAAGGGGGGGTGGGGGGGTGAGGGAGGGAGGGGTGAGGGAGGGGGACATAGGGGGGTGGGTGTCCCATTTGGCTGTTGAGGATTCTCTAACTGGGGCAGTTTTTAGTCCCTTATGGGGAAGGGATGGGCCTCCGTCCCGCCGGAGTTGGCTGACGCTCTCTAGTGAGGAGGATCCAAGGTTCCCAGATATCCTCAAAGGCGGGGATTTTTTGTCTAACGGTGGCGGTAAGCTTGTAAGATTGTATTCAGTGCTGGCGTAGTTGTTTTCCTCCAGGAGGCCGCAATACAGCATCTTGCCGCGGTGAGAATGAAGGATATTAATTTCCTGGTAGGCCGGGCAATGTCTGGCATTGGTGCGGCCAACAGGTAGGTCAGTGGTTCAATAGCTATTTCTAGGTTGGTGACCTCTTTTATCAAAATTTGGACCTTGACCCAGTATTTCACAATTTCTGGACAGGACCACCAGATGTGGACCATGTCCCCTCTATTACCACAGCCTCTCCAGCATAGGTCTGATGCCAGAGGGTAGATCTGGTTTAATCGTGCTGGGGTAAGATACCAGCCAAACATGATCTTATAAATGTTTTCCTTGATTGTAGTACAGTACATAGGGAAGTTTCTGAGGCTGCCTGCCAGATTTCTTCCCAAGTCTCTCTTTCTATATTCATACTCAGGTCTGCTGACCATCTGAGCATGTAGTCATGCTGTGTGGGAGTCGTTGAGTGCTCTAATACATTATATATATCCGAGATTAGACCCTTCTGGTGAGTCTTAACCTCGCAAAGGTGTTCAAACTTAGTGAGAGTGGGGTATTCTGGGAGAGGACATGTAGTCCGTACAAAGTTTCTGATTTGGAGGTATTTGAATGTGTCCAATTCTCTAATTTTATATTTGGTCCTCAGTTCTTGATAGCTCAGGAGCTTCCCTAGGCTCAGTAGATCAGCAATCGCCTCTATACACCATGTGTTAAAATGGACGAACAGTTTAGATCCACACCCAGGAGGGAATTTCGGATTGTTAAAGATAGGGGTCAGTTGAGAGCTTGTTGAGGAGAGGTCATATTTATATTTGCATCTTATCCAGACGTCCCACGTGTGTCGTGAGGCCTGTAGTTTAAGATTGTGTAGGTGCCCATCTCCTCTGTCCAGGTTCCAGAGGCAGGCTTGCAAAGAAGGCATCTTGGCATATTGAGTCTCAATTTTTACCCAGCAACAACGGGTCGAGTCTGAGTTCCACATTACTACCTGCTTGAGCTGTGCGGCTAAGTAGTATTTATATAGATCTGGTACTCCCAACCCCCCTCTGGATCTCGTAGCCACCAGGACCGATCTGGCGACTCTGGGCCTCTTGCCCTGCCAAATGAAGTGGAGCAATCTGTTCTGTTTGTATTTTAGATCAGTGCCCGGAACGTGGATCGGGAGTGTTTGAAAAAAATATAACATTCTTGGGAGTATATTCATCTTAGCGGAGATCATCCTCCCGAACCACGAGATCTGGTAACCTTCCCACTGATCTAGATCCTTTTTGACCTTATCCCATAATTTCGGGTAGTTATCCCTGTATAAGTCCCGGTAGTGCCTTAACACATTAATTCCCAGATATTTAATGTATGAAGGGCACCATCTATAGCTAAAATTTAGTTTAAGGAGTTTGACTACGGGATCTGGGAGGCTAAAATTTAGGGCCTCTGATTTGTCGCTGTTTATTTTATATCCTGATACCTTTCCAAACTCCGTCAGTTCCATCTGAAGGTTGGAGAGGGAAGTTAGGGGCTTAGTCAGAGTTAGAATGATATCATCAGTGAATAGGGAAATTTTGTATTGTTCTTTATCGATGGGAATACCCTTGATGTTCGGGTTTTGTCTTATTTTAGTCGCCAGTGGTTCGATCGTGAGGGCGAAAAGGAGAAGGGAGAGGGGGCATCCTTGCCGGGTTCCATTTCTGATTTGGAATCGTTCAAGGCCTCCACCTGATAGTCTTACTGAGGCTGACGGGTTTTGATATAGCGCTTGGACACCCTTCAGGAACGAGTCTCTGAACCCAAATTTTATCAGTGTTTGATCTAAAAATAGCCAGTCAATTCTGTCAAATGCCTTCTCTGCGTCTAGGCTTAGTACACTGGCGACACACTTTATTCGAGCTCGGCTAGTCCCACGAATTCGGGTATACCCGGGTGTATTGAGGTTTGTGACTGTTTTCTGCCCGAGTGCATTGGGTTATTTTCCAGGCAGGGATTGAAGCATTTTATTCCCGCTGGCTGCAATACTGCACAGTATATATATATACACTGCATTACAATTCATGAATTTATGCCATCTGGTAGACACGCGAAGCATTGCAGCCTATTAAATCCTAATCATTATCATTTAACAGATCAGCCGCCCGTCAGCCAGGCATGAACCCAGGCTGGGAAGGCAAATGCAACGGGGCTTGTCAGAGGTGAGGAGCGGCGCATTCCAGGTATCTGCCAGGTACATACTGGGTATTTGCTCGAATAAAGTGTGTCGGTGCAGTAACATCGCCTTTGAGCCTGAAAGGTGGGCATGGTCAACTAAATTAATGATTTTACGGGTATTGTCTGAGGCCTGGCGGCCCAGGACAAACCCGACCTGATCCATTTGTATTAGTCTCGGGAGGATAGGATTAAGTCTGTTCGCCAACATTTTACTATATAGTTTTAGATCATTGTTCAACAGTGAGATTGGTCTATAACTTCCGCATTGGGTGGGGTCCTTCTCTTCTTTGAGTATTATGGCCAGATTGGCAGACGACATTGAAGATGGGATAGGACTCCCTTCTAAGAATGAGTTGAACAAGCTCAATAGGTGAGTGGACAAGGTGGGGAGAAATTTCTTATAGTAGGCATTTGTGAAACCATCAGGGCCCGGCGTTTTGGAGATTTTTGATGCCTTGACGGCCGTTTCTAGTTCTTCTGCCATTATTGTGGCGTTCAAGATAATATTTTCCTCCTCTGTTAGCGAGGGGAGATCGCAATCGGCTAGGTAGTCAGTGGCTGCTGACAGTTCCTTTAAGCCTGGGTTAACAGAGTGGGCCCTTAGGTTATATAATTTGGTATAAAATTTGGTAAATTCCTCTGCTATTTTTTTTTCGTTGTATAGAAGCTCACCAGCGCCGTTCCGGATCGCCGTTATTTGTGATCTTTTTTGTATTCCTCGTAACTTGCTAGCGAGAAGTCTATCGGCCTTGTTCCCTTTATCATAATACCTCTGACCCGTCCATTTGAGAGCTTTTTCTACGTTTTCCAATTGGATTATTCTTAAATCGCTTCTAGCAGTTGTCAGCTGTTTATAGATTCTCCGGGAGGGGTTGTTTTTGTGCTGCTGCTCTAAGCTGATTATTTTGTCAGTAAGCTCTTTGGTTAATTTGAGTTTAGTTTTTTTCCGGTGGGAGGCAATCGAGATGAGGTTTCCTCGGATTGTCGCCTTATGGGCTTCCCACAGGCTTGCTGGAGACGAGACGGAGCCTGCGTTTATTCTAAAGTATTCCCTAAGGGATTTTTTGAGCTCCAACACTGTCCTGGAGTGATTCAGTAAGGAGTCGTTAAGTTTCCAGCAATACGAGATCGATTTCACAAATGGAATGGATAGGGTCATGGTGATGGGAGCGTGATCTGACCACGTGATTGGGCTGATATCTGAGTTTGTGGTGGCTTCTAGAATGTTCTTGGTAGCAAGAAAGTAGTCAATACGGGAATAGGTCTGGTGAGGTGCCGAGTAAAAGGTGTAATCCCTTTGGCCCTTATGTTGTGTTCTCCAAATGTCTAAAAGAGAAAAGTCTCCCATAATGTCTTTGAATTTTTTCCCCAGTCTTTGTGACTGAGTGGAGTGTTGTCGTCCTGGGTGGCTCGATTTGTCTTCTTTTGGGTTGAGAGCCATATTTAGGTCACCTGCGATAAGTAGCGAGGATAGGTACTGTGGGTCAATTTCTTCCAGAACTGTGTTTAAGAATTCTGTCTGGTTCTCGTTTGGGGCATATAGGTTAATAAGGGCGATTGCCGTGCCTGAAAGTGAGCCGTAGACTACAATAAATCTTCCCTCTGGATCTGCCTGAATTTTTGTTAGATTAAATGGGGTGCCCTGACGGATCAGAATGGCAACCCCTCTGCATTTGCTACTGAATGATGAAAAATAGCTCAACGGATACGTATGTTGAAATGTTTTAGGCGGCTCCTGAGACGTGAAGTGTGTCTCCTGGAGGAAAACAACTTCACCACCCGACTTCTTTATTTCCTGAAGGGCCAGACACCTCTTCCTATTATTATGTAGGCCCTTAACATTTAGGGAAACAATTTTTAATGCTTTTTGGTGAGACATATTGTCTAGAGCTGTTGTTGGCCAGTAAGTGGTTTCCCCTCTTGTTGGGGGGGGGAGGCTTGAGAAGGAGTCTCGGTAGTGGAGGTTTCCTGCCTTGCAGGGGGTTCGGTGTGTGTTTTCGTTGGGCTAGTGCTAGAGATAAACAGCCAAAATGGGCAGGAGGGGGAGGGTTGGGTGGGGGACCGCTGGGACAGTGACAGCGGGTAGAAGAAGAAGGAAGGAAAGTCGACCCTAATGGGGTCTAAAAGGTTGTAAACCGGTCTAGTCTAAAGACCGGCTGGTGTGGTTTAAGACCCTTGGGGGCGGGTCCGGTAACGGTCTCCAGTAGAGGCGGGCTGGGTGGAGACCCTTAGATGTCTAAAGTTTCGCCCGAGCCTACTTTCTCTAGGGTGTCTTGGTTGATGAGGCTTCTAGGGAGCCTATCGCCGGCAGGGCAGATAGGATCTGTGTGGCCTAAGCCCTGTTTCCCTTCGTGTGGAGGAGTTTGAGGGGAAGGAACTTCCTTGGTTTTTCCATTCAGTGAAGTGTGGGTGTGGTTGGGAGTCTGGGAGGAAGGGGGTGAGTGGGCAAGGGCTGATGGGAGTGGGAGGGTGAGTGGCAGGTATGAGGGTGAGTGCAAAGGGAAAGGGGGGTGGGGGGAGGGGGAAGAAAGAGGGGGGGGACAGAGGTGGGAGGGGGAGGGGTCAGTTCACATACATTTCTCACTTACTATTTATTTTGAACAGCAGAAAGCATATAAAGTACTGCACCGACACACTTTATTCGAGCAAATACCCAGTATGTACCTGGCAGATACCTGGAATGCGCCGCTCCTCACCTCTGACAAGCCCCGTTGCGTTTGCCTTCCCAGCCTGGGTTCATGCCTGGCTGACGGGCGGCTGATCTGTTAAATGATAATGATTAGGATTTAATAGGCTGCATTGCTTCGCGTGTCTACCAGATGGCATAAATTCATGAATTGTAATGCAGTATATATATATACTGTGCAGTATTGCAGCCAGTGGGAATAAAATGCTTCAATCCCTGCCTGGAAAATAACCCAATATACTCGGGCAGAAAACAGTCACAAACCTCAATACACCCGGGTATACCCGAATTCGTGGGACTAGCCGAGCTCGAATAAAGTGTGTCGCCAGTGTATACAGTACATATTCCTTTACAACCAGGTTAGGCATTAACAACATTTAGGAAAAGCTATAAACTCTTGGTACCTGCTAGGATAATGTTGTTAGGAGTTATAGCAGGAAAGTTAAGATCCTTGGGGGAGGAGGGAGGGGGAGGGGGGGGATGTGGGGAAAAAATAAGGGGTGGGGGTCATCGTGTGATGGTTGGTACAGTGCAACCCACATGTAGCATACATTGACCGGTATTGATGCATAGTCATTTTCCTTACGGTGGATGTGGGGAGAAAAGAACAGACAATTCAACTCACTTGTAGCATACATTGACCGATATTGATGCAGAGCCATTTTCCTTACAGTGGGTGTGGGGGGGGGGGACAAACAGAAAAAAGAAGAGGGGGGGAGATAGAAACAGGGGGGGTGATGGGGAGGGGAGGTCGGGGATTCGATCTGGGACAGGTATGGACGAGTTTAGGTATAAACATCAAACCATATACAAGATAAACAAGATACACTCAGTTGATTAGGTGTTTGAGATTTACAACGATTAGAAGGTTCCGCTGCCTCCTGCAGTTAGTCTGGTTAATACATCTCTCTACCGTGTGCTGTTGGAGACAGTTTTAGCAGGGAAAAGGGGCAGATTGTTGGCGGGGAGGGGGGGGGGAGGATTGGTGGTAGGGGTGGGGGGGGGGAAGGAGAGGGGGGCCGGGGTGGGGGAGGGCGGGTGGAAGGGAGGGGGGTATTGGGGTGAGGGGGGGAAATGCAGCATGGGATTGGTAACTTGACGCGGCAAAATTGAACCTTTGAGCTGATTTACATGGGAACCGTATGGGTTGTTCCTTTATGTGTTAGCAGGAAAGTCAACTTGTCTCAGCCTTTGAGTAGCCGAGAGTTAGAACAGAGGCTCTATTCAGAGCAACAACAACTTTTCGTGGGATATTGAGTCAAGGGGGGGAACATCTATAAACTTAGGATAGCCCTACCAGGTCCCAGGGGGTTGGGAATCCGGGTGGAACATTAATCGAGGGAGACACATTCCTACGTGGAAGCGTGGTCTGATTGCTTGACCCGATGAGAGGGGCTTTGGTAGGGGTAATGGGAGGGGGTTCCACCAGTTAGTGAGGGGGGAGGGGGAGCGATGGGGGGGGAGAGGGGGAGGGGGCGACAGGGTAGGTGGGGGGGAGGGGAGAAGGTGGATGGGAGGGGGTGGGGGGTGGGGGGGCTGGTTATGGGAGTGGGGGGAGGGAATGAAGGGGGGGGGTTGGGGGTAGGAGTGGGGGGGGGTCCTGGGTGGGGGAGGGGAGGGTTCGATATCTATTCTTGATAAACCTTCTATTGGGGGGTAACGCTACATTGGGATAATGGGGGGAACAATGCTGAACTTGGAGCAATAGGGAAAGTCTAATAGGGAAATGTGTGCGGGTGCAACAGTTTTACAGACCCTGTCCTTAGGCGCTTGTCCGCTGGATGTGTGTGGGTGGGTCTGGTAAGTCCTGCACTGCTGGCACTCTCGCGGAGGGGGAGAGGGAACCAGGATTCCGGTGAGAAAGATAAACAAACTAGCAAGTCCCCCTCGGCCGAGGGGGAGGGCGGGGGGGGGTTTACCGGGCAAACTGGAACCGGGATTGATGAGGTTCCCTTCGGGTGATGACCACTCGGGAATCCTGGTGGTCTGAAAGGGTTGCAGCCTCCGGGCTTAGATGATGCTGCCGTCGGTAGCGGATGTGTACCGCGCACGATGATGACATCAGTCGTGGCTCGCCTGGGGTCAACGGGGTGCTCCCCGGTGAAGTAAGGCCTCTCCAGGCGCCATTTTGTTGAATTCCGGTGTTGGCTGTACGGTGTCCGTCGTCCGGGTGTCTGTGGCGTGGCGGCTGGGGCCGGAAATAGACCGCGGCTGAAGAAGGTTGCAGTACGTCTGTGGATCGGAGGGGTTCCACGTGGGGAGGTAAAGTCGCTCCAGACGCCATTTTGAGGGATTTTCGGAGCGAGTGGTGATATTCACCTGGACGGGAACCGTGGCTAACTGTGGAATTCCGGTGTTGGCTGTACGGTGTCCGTCGTCCGGGTGTCTGTGGCAAGGCGGCTGAAGAAGGTTGCAGTTCGTCTGTAGGTCGGAGGGGTTCCACATGGGGAGGTAAGGTCGCTCCAGGCGCCATTTTGAGGGATTTTCGGAGCAGGTGGTAATATTCTCTCGGGCGGGAATCGTGGCTAACTGTGGACAGCCCCTCACTTATCTCGGGATTGTCATTGTTCCGCAATCTGCACCGAGGCTCTTACAGGTTGGTCGTCTTTGTCTCGGGTTCGGTTACCAGCTGGGTGGGCGGATTGGAAGGGTTCCGCGGGAAGGCCCAGGGCTTTTGCCAGATGTTCCATATCCTCGGGGTGCCGTATAGTAAGGAATTTACCCTTGTGGGAGATAATCAATTTATAGGGAAATCCCCACTTATACTTTATTCCCTTCTCGCGGAGGAGTAGTGTAAGGGGGCGCAACGCCTTGCGTCGATCCACAGTTAACTTAGAGAGGTCATTATAGACCTGAAGCAGTTCGCTTCGGAACGTGATCGTGTCTCTCTCTCTGCTAGCTCCGATTAGTTTGTCTTTAGTGGAGTAGCTATGGAGTCGCACGATCACGTCCCGCCGGCGGTTGGGGTCATCAGAGCGTGGGCCCAGAGCTCTGTGTGCTCTGTCAATTTCCATGTCCCGAGGATCGAGGTCTGGGCATATGGAGAGAAAGAAATCCACAAGGTAGGCTCGTAAGTGTGTGGGCAGTACCGCCTCAGGGATGCCGCGGATCCTCAGGTTCTGGCGGCGATCCCTGTTTTCCTGGTCTTCCAATCCGTCCCGCAGTGTATGTATTTCTTGGCCTAGATGTATAATTTCATCATCGGCCTCCGATTGGTGTTGCAGGGCCTCATCCAGTCTGGCCTCCAGCGTGGTGGTGCATTCTTGTAGGCCTTGGATATTGTGTCTAATTTCCACCACCGCTTCCTTTATGTTGGATTGTAGCGATCGTTGGAGCTTGGCGAGGAGTTCCTCCAAATACTACTTCATGATCCTTCCGTCCGGGGAAGGGGGGGGTCTCAGCGGGACTTATCGGGTCTGAGAGGCCTTGTTTGCCTCGTGGGCCTGAAGTCTGGGCGCCATCTTGCCGTCTTCCCCCCGCCTCAGCGGGCTGCTTTGTGGGGGTGAAGAACCTGCCAACCCCTTGGATCGGGGGATTTTTCCCTTTATTTGCCATCCCACTGGACTTAGGGAATCGTCAGGGGCTTTTTTCGGGTTTTTGGTCGGGCGAAATAGGTCTAAAATCAGAGTTTATTTGGATGGGTCTCCGGAGCTCTTCCTTTACCCGTCTGTCCTGGATGACGCCATCGGCACCCTCTCTATTCACTTTTAACAATTCTCCTCTGTCGATATTTTCTACCTTTTCCCTTGCTTTTGTAATCAATTCTTTGTTATAGTTTTTTTCAAAAAATGTATTCTGTATTTTGTCTGATTGTATGTTGCATTGTTCCCTGTCTGTGCAATTTCTTTTTATACGGATGAGTTGACTAGCTGGCACATTATCCATCCATCTTGGTAGATGGCAACTGTCTCTTCTAATAAAGTTATTTTTGTCGGTGTCTTTAAAATGAGTTTTTGTTTTTAACAAATTGTTCTCTACGTAGATATTTAGATCCAGATTATTAACTGATGAATAGCTCCCTTCGTTAGTAAAAGTAAGATTATACGTATTGGTATTCATGTTCTCCAAAAAACAATTAAATTCTCTCCACCCCTACTCCAAATAATAAGCACGTCATCAATGTAACGACGATAGAGGACAGGGCCCGCGCCCAGCTCACAATTCTGCCAAATGTTATCTTTTTCCCAATCTGCTACAAACAGATTGGCATAGCTAGGCGCGAACCTCTCCCCATCGCCGTCCCGCACTGTTGCAAATAAAAAGTGTTACCAAACCAAAAATAATTGTGGTGAAGTATAAAATTAATACTATTGATAATAAAATCAATTTGTGACAACGGCAAAGTCTCATCTTCCTGTAAAAATCTTTTTATTGCTGCACATCCCTGTGTATGCTGGATTACGGTGTATAATGATGCAACATCACATGTTGCTAAGATGTAATGGTCCTCCCATATCACGTCTTTTAACAGATTCAATAAATCAACTATCCCTCAGATATGATTTTTGTTGCACCACGTATTTCTGCAGGAATGTATAGATATACATGGATAGATTGGCTGTTAGTGAGTCAATCCCCGAGACTATTGGTCTGCCTGGGGGATTGACTACACTTTTGTGCACTTTAGGAAGGAAGTAAAAGACTGGCATCTTGGCTTTATCTTGATACAGGAACTTGTACTCTTTTTCATCCAATATGCCAGTCTCTCTTCCCTCATCCAAAAGTTTTTTCAGATCTTCTGTATATTCTTTAATGGGATTGGAAGCTAACACTTTGTATGTATTACCATCCCGAAGTAATCTTAATGCCTCTCTTTCATAATCCGGTTTGTCCATGAGGACTATAACCCCTCCCTTATCCGCTTTTTTTATTATTAAGTGTTCATTGTCCATTAGTTCTTTTAGGCCCTCTTTCTCAATTTTTGTGAGATTTTCTACTTTTCTTTTCTGATTTGATTTATTTTCATTCGTAGCCAAATCATCGAAGTCTTTTGTAATCATTTGGAAAAAGAATCCAAATGATTACCAGAGGCAAAGTGGGGGAAGAAAGTTGATTTGGGTCTTAACCCTGTATGGACATATTGTCTCTCCTGCTCTACACTTGGGGGCACGTCTTTGCTTAAATTTGAGTTCAGATTTCTTCCTAAAAAGTACCGTTTTACAGATAATTTTCTCAGATAACGATTAGCATCGATAAATAAATCAAAATTGCTATGTCCCTTCATGGGTGCAAATGATAGCCCTTTAGATAAGATACTTTTCTGTGAGTCAGTTAATACAGTATTACTTAGGTTGAAAACATTATCTGTCTTTATTTTGCACTCCTTTTTGTTTCTCTCCCTTTTTCTTCTACCCCTCTTTCCTCTGACTGTCTTCCTCGTTTGGTGCTGCCATCTTGATATTTCTCTGGTTTTTGATTTGATACACTCTTCCTGTCCCATAAATTGGAAGGTCCTGTTCCTGTCACCTGAGCATACACACTTTACTTCCACAGTTACAGGTGAAGTCTTCAACATCGAAACTTTCATGACCTGCAGGACAGACCATGTAGTTTATCTCTTGGAATGTTCCTGCAGGTTACAATATGTAGGAAAAACAATAAGACCTGTGCGAACAAGGATAACTGAACATCTTAGCAGTATCAATCGGAAATTGATAAACCATACCATACCGAAACACTTTGCGGAATGTCATGCAGGTGAACCCACAAGCTTGCAGTTTAAAGCAATAGAAAATGTACTGCCACACTGGAGGGGAGGAGATAGGAGTTCAGAATTGCTAAAAAGAGAAGCATTCTGGATCCATCGTTTGAGAACACTTAGCCCTAAAGGTCTGAATGCAGAGATTGATCTGGCACCCTTTCTGTTGTAATTATGTTTTTTTTAATGATGTTCCTTTTCCTGCTTCATCCTTCCCATTACAGCCTTCTGCGTCATCGTTGATATGCCTTTAAATATTCCTCCTTAGTTGGATTGTATAAATTGCATCTTGTCTGTGCGAATAGAGTTTATTATTATGTCTCTCTAATATTGTATGAACTTTGTATTTAATAGATGTGTCAACAACTTAATAAGATGATATTAACATTTGTTCTGTATATATTAATTGAACTATAAACATCATGAGCTTTGCTGAGTTGGTTAAATCATGTTGTAATAATATTGTATAATAATGTTCTAGAAAGGACTTGTTCACTGCCCTGTAGATGTAAATGAAACGTCATCACCCATAATTAATTAAATAAATAATAGTATTGACGAAGTTGAGACATTAGGGGGTCTGGCATAACAACATAACAGCATTTAGGATGAAGCCATTTTGTGTGAATATTTCAATCCGCCATCTTGTCTTGTCTTTGTGAGTCTAATTTCTGTGTTTCATTTCTGTATAAACAAATGTGTGAAGCAGAGGAATGGAATTTTTGCTCCTAGCTAAATTTATTGACTCTTCCTCATCCAATCAGCTTCAAATTGAAAGTGTAAACAGGCTAAAAGTTATGAGAACCCATGAGATAAGTTTAGATTCATGCAGTAGAATTTATTCTCATAACATATTGCTAGGCGACAGAATAGGCACATCCCATTTAACCCCAGAATGGTTTCTAGCTGACAGGTAGTTATACAATATTGTTATGTATTACAAAATGACATCAACTTTAATATTGTTATGTATTACAAAATGAGGTAATGTTTAGTGACGTGCAAGCCCCCCCATAAAGGGGTGGAGCTTTAGGATTTAGGGTATAAATATATGGCATATCGTGTTATTATTTAGAAAGCTTTTGTTTTGAAGCTGTCTCCGTTGTGCACTTGACTTGAATAAATTCACGTGTTATTCTGTTTCAAAATAACCTCAGACTGTGTTTTTTATTTACGCTTTCCACAGTATAAAACCAAAAAATAAAAAACTATAAAATAAATATATATAATAGATTCATATGTTTTATGTCGATGAATTAATATAAACACAAGATGAATTATGTTAAATATGCTAAGTCTCACCCTGTCAATCAAATAATTTTATTGTTGAAAAGTATAATTAATATGAATTGCTGTTAATCCTCAATATATGCACCTTATATCCAAATACATATAGTAAGATCGGTATTTATTCTCCCTTATCCAATGATAGGCTGTATAATCATTGATTCAGTTAAACATCCAATTTTACCCTCTAAATACGGATTTATATATAATGTATTGAGTCTAATGTGATTACATCAATTCATTAACGAATTGCAGAGTATTGTTTTTATTTGAATAGACTCATTATCCATTAAGGAAAGTCCATTAGTTCCTTTCTGTTGTCCATATAGTGCCCTTAATCTGTCCATTTATAGTAACTTCCTTTTATGACCACAGAATCACTATAGTTTTTATCTCTAAATTTGATGATGTTTCATAACGATAAATATGTATTATATATAATATATTATTATTCTGTTATACCTTTTTGAATATGTATGTATTAATGAGTTCAGCTTTGCTCAATTAGACCGCACGCAGGTGCTCTAGTATTGTCCTTGACGATTGAATCAAATAAGGTATTCAGTATAAGACACATTCACATCCAAGAATCTACACTCCTGACGAAGCCGGAAGCAGTCACAATTTGTGGGCTGGGCGAAACGCATAGAGTGAGGATTCTTGAACCAGTGGAGGACCCGTAGTTCTTGCCGCACCTCAGAGCCGTGACATCAGACGCCTACCAGGACGGAAAGCTGACAGTGAAGCTGCGATTCTATACTGCAGCCGGAGGACAATTGGATGATCCAGGGGAAGGCGGTGAGAGCGGCGACAAATCCACAACACATAATGATTGTGTAACATGCCTGTTTTTATCTAGCACATTGTAAGTGCACATTTTATATATTTTTTTTATATAAAGTACAATACCCACATGATCGCGCTATGTAGTGCTTTTCCCATTCCTTTGCATACTGTTCCGCCCTATTGGGGGGACGAGCCTGGAGGGAGATCCACACACCATCACTACCACGGGGGCTGCAGCCCAATCTGCAAAAGGCTTTTTTATCTGTATCATCTTGTAAGTAGGAACACCATTAGAGCCAAGACTTCAATCAATATCTAACCCATTGTCAATACATCTACACTTACATTTGCACTGTTTTCTTCTTTTTATTCCCCACATATGCTCCTCCTGGATTGTATGAGATCAAATCAGACTTTTTAGAACTCGTGAAACATGTCCCACCAGAGGGTTTGAGCAGGGTTATAATTTATTTGAATTTTAATTTGGCACATATGGTTAATTGCACTAATTAGTTGCACTTATTATTGTTCACATTATTTGAGTTGTTCGCGCCTTAATTCACTTTAATCACAATCCATTGATAGCAGAATTATCCATTGCAAGCATGATTTTTTTACAATAAAAAATAGGATTTTTTAAATTTATAAAAAATATATATACATGTAGCCCTGCTTCCTATCGCTAGCAAGCCGCTACTCTGTGCTGGGTTACCTGTAGGCTCGCAGGGCCTAAGTCTCTGCCACGGAGAGCCTGGGGTGCGCGCAATATCTATAATGGGTGCAGCGCCTCCACCTGCGACAGCTCCCGCCAACGGGGGAGTGGGTCTTCGCAGGACGTATATGCAAGAATTACACTCACACAGGCAAGTACTATAACCAACCTCCTTTGCAGACAAAGCTCACATTTAGGTACATACCATAACATCCCAGTAGATACACTTTATAACACGCCACGGCGGACGCCAACACTATCTTTCACCACGGCAGACGCCAACACAATCAGGCACCACGGCGGACGCCAACACTCCCCTCAAACCCTCCACCGGGTGATCCCACTCCGTGTCCGATCCTTAACGGATTAGTCCTCCCGCTCACTATAGGCAACTATATGTGTGTATGGGTGACTGCGCAGCCACTGTGTCTCGAATGAATAATTGGTACCGTTGGTGCACTTGTTGAAATACCTGCCGAGCACTCCAGTGCCCGGGACTGCCACTGTCTTCACAAAGGGTCTCTGTACGTCGACACCGTTCTCTCCCTCTCTCTCTCTCTCTCGGGTCCGGGGCGCTCCCACCCGGACTCCGGCAACAACAAGCGGGGTCTGAGCCTAGACCTCCCACTCAATAGTATAGTCCCGATCAAGGTCTAAAGATACTACGGGAACAGGAACCTCACTAGGGCGATCCCTAGCTCAGCTTCTCTCTACCGTGACTCAGGGCTAACTGGGCCTGGGGCACATGGCCTGCGCCGGGGTGGATCAACCTCCCCTACACAGACACTCCGTCTCCTCTCCAACCAGCTCTCCTCCACGTGCGTGCAACCACCTCCCTCTATCTACTCCACCTCCGCAGCCCATTGGCTCAAGTCTCTCACCTGACCCTCCCCGCGCGTCTGCTGGGACAAAGGTCTGCTACCTCCCACCAATTAGCACTCTCCTTCGCGGGCTTTGCAACTCCCTCTGTGCAGGCGCAACCTCCTGCTCTTTCAGGGTGAATAAGGGTCACGGCTACACTATTAACAAGAATACAATGTATAAATATATTTATATAGATATAGATATATATATATACTGAGTTAAGTTATGGTGAGTAAGAAAAGTGACAAAAACCCTCCACAGCAAAGCAAATATGCAAATGTAAATACAACTGTATGCTCATCTGCATGTCTTAGGCAGGTCTGCAACCCCGCCTTTCACCATTATGGTGAAAGGCGGGGTTGCAGACCTGCCTAAGACATGCAGATGAGCATACAGTTGTATTTACATTTGCATATTTGCTTTGCTGTGGAGGGTTTTTGTCACTTTTTTTAGTCACCATAACTTAACTCAGTATGGTAAACCCCATCCTTTAGCTTCTTTGCATAGCCAGTTAACCAACCCCACACTGATGAGACCCATTAAGGTCGAAACAGCTGTCTGTGGGTGGGTTTTCTGGCTATGCACCTTAACCCTGGCTGTGCTCAAAGCTGTGACCATGCAGCAAGCTTAAGCCTATATGGAACCATGTTAAAAATGGTTTTTGAAGCAAAAAGTGGCTCATTTGCATGTCACTTCCCAGAATCCCTTGCTGCAGTGGAAGTGCTGTGTGCTGGGTGATAAGGGTGAAAGGCGGGGTTGCAGACCTGCCTAAGACATGCAGATGAGCATACAGTTGTATTTACATTATATATATATATATATATATATATATATATATATATATATATATATATATATATATATATATAACAAACACACAAAAAGAATGTCGCTCACACTACATATATATGTGGAAAAACCAGACCCAATAAGTAATATTGACTATCTTGGAATAAAAAATAAACCAAGTAAGCCTAGAGTAAATGGGAAACTGTAGGTGCTAGGGGATAACAATAATATTGAACACACAAAGACTAAGACAATCCCCGAAAGCAGTACTCTAAATATACCACAAAATAACTGATAATATAATACCAAAAGACCAGGAAACTAAAGTCAAAATAGAAAATGAATAGATTTTAATAGCGAGCAAAAAGAACACTAAGATTTAAAAACATATGCACAATAAGGGCAGCAAAAAATACAAAAAGACTGTGACTGACTAAAATTTACAAAAATCAATAATGCTGAAAAATAAATCAAAAGCAAAAAATGTGTCTGCACAATGAGCCTGATAACTATATAAAGCGACACAAAGAAAGCTGAATATTTAAAAAAAAAAAACCTGGTAAAGACCTAATTTAAAAAAGTAAATAACTAAGCTAAGGGCATAAAGAAAGGTATGGCATAAATAAACCTATATACAAAAATGATGTACACAAGAAAAATAATAACTTAAACCAAGGGGGAAGCACATGGGAGACAAAATGAAACAAAGACTCAAACCCTGAACAGCAATACAAAATATCAAAATCAAAAAAAGATGCATACAATGCCTGTGGTGGCTGCCCAAAAGCAAGTAAGACACATGGCTGTAGAATCACAAAAACCCAGTGCTGGTTGCACATATGAAACAACCTAGAGTAAGGGTTCCATAGGAGATAATGACTCCAGATAGCAGAGAAAATGATACTCAGCCATATAGTGATGATGGAGTCAGTCCCACGGAGTTAAACTCCAGGATGTGTGAAAATAAGTCATACAGTCCACAGGATAAACTACAACTAACTAAAAAAACACTCTCTATCAGCGCTTGATCCAATAAATAATATGTGGAATAATGTGAATACACTAAGACAAATTAATGATAAGTGCAAATACAATTGCAGCCAAGGGAACAACAAACAATAGACAGTTCCAAATCTAGTTAACAAAATACATATACAAAAGCAGTGTCCCCGGCGCTAGAAGGTTGATGACCACAATACCATATCCCAAGGACAGTCCTGGATGGAATAATAGTCCTGGTAGATGAATAATTGCACCAACGGGAGTTCTGATTGGAATAAATAGTCCTCAAAAACTCGATTCTAGGTGGTTTCTGTAATTATAAATGAACAAAGACACACCATTGCGCAGTATTGAAGACCACAAAGCCCTAACCAAGAAAAGGGAAAATCCCCACTTGCAAGATATATTCTTGTTGGTTCAGGGGAGAGAATCAGTTTCAGACTCCTTCTCCACCTCGATATCCACGGACCCCACGTGGTTCACAAGATGAATCTCTTAACACTGGAAGGCGCCCTCACGGGAGCAGCATACACCGCAACAGCCAATGTGCAAAGAAATAAAAACAGCCTAGTGTACTACGCATGTACACTTTAATAACAAACAAAAAAAAGCCGCACTGCTCACACTTACAATATGTAAGGGCAAGGGGTGCCGCTTACGGATGCCGTCCGCAACTTGTATCCAGCCAGGTACAGTAGAAGACACACACACAGTCACACGCCGATTGATGACGTCAGCGGCTCGGGTCACCTCTCCAACACCGGATGGACACGGCGGTTGTTCAGCTCACATGCACTGTACTAAACTCCTCCTCCCCTTTCACTTGCAGAGGATCGCAGCGAAGCAGGTTGCCAGTGGAGGAGAGCAGAAACACAACGCTGGTGGGTGGAGGGAGGGAGTAACTAACTAAGTCCACAGGATAAGCACCAAGAGTCACACCAACAAAATAATGAATAGCTGCCTAGAGTGGACACTCAACGCGTTTCAGCCAAGGGGGCCTTCTTCCCGGAGTGGTAAAAGAGTAGTGGAGGCTTGCTAAGCTATATACTGTGTTTAATGAGTATCAGCGACGCCCTTTCCTGTTGGTGATCAGTAACGATGATGTTACTGGGGGGCGTCGTCGTCTGCACAGGTGCTGTAAGGTAAGGCATTCAGAGCTGTGGCATCCTTGGATACTGCAATCCCAGCTGATCACATAGCAACTCAGCTGCACATGGGCGTATGCTGCAGATTGAAGCGTCTGAGTGCAGGAGTCTTAGTGAAGTCATCCAAACATTGAAAACAGATAGAGGCAGGATTCATTAAATTCTGATCTGTATCATGAAATTCAAAGATAAAAGCACAAAGATGTTAGACTACACATAGATGGTTCTGCCTAACAAAATATAAGGCATTTATAAAAGGGTAGCAGATACAAACAGAAGAACATATTGAGCATCTAAAAATTGCCAATTGTTAAGAGAATAAATAGTAAAACAGAAAGAAGGGAAGTATAGTATAAAGGCAGGGGCAGAGAGAATACAGTGGGATGTACTTGTAATAGCAACAAATGTGTAAGTTGCTATGTCTCACAGTTACACTAAGCTATATGGTACAAATCACTAAGTAAAGTTATAAAAACATAGCAAAGCCCAGAGAGTCATTCATTCCCTTGGGTTGCATAGTATTTAGTAGAACAATCCAACAACATTCTTTTTTAAGAAGGGCTTTTTCCAAGTCCCCACCTCTAATACCCAGTGACACCCTATCAAGAGCAAAAGCTGAAATAAATGTACTATCAGCAGCATGGCACTGTAAAAAATGCCTTGCTACGGAAGTCATTTTTTTAAAGGCATCCAAATCCCGCTGGGCTGATCTAATATTCCTAGAATGTTCTAAAATTCTGAACCGAAGTTCGCGGGTCGTCATACCCAGTGCTTGACAAATCACCCAAAAATCTACTCGCTGAACCAAAAAATCTACTCGCCACCTAGTCCCGCCCCTAGTCCCGCCCCCAACCCTAGTCCCGCCCCCAACCCCGCTTTTAAATAAAATATATAAATAAAATATTTAATAAATTCCTAGTAAGAACAACATTCGTTTTTGACATAAATGTATTTATTGTGTATGTCGGATCTAGAAATAAAAGCCAGATGTAAATGACTAGTTTCCTGAACCCCTTAACCAGTGTCTGGACGTCGCCGCTTCACAATATCTAAAGCAACTATCCCGCCTGGGATATTACCTGATCCGCAGTCCCTCAATGTCCAGGTACCCTCATTCCCTCAATGTTATACATTGGAGAGGTGGTGTTTCTTACCTGTCTTCTGGGTATGGGGAGATTCCGATGTCTTCCGTGTGAAGCTTGAGTCAGATCTGGAAGAAAGCAGTATAGGTTATTTCGGTGTAGTATAGGGCAGTTAAGATATATAGGGTAAATAAGAGATCCAGAAACAGAGTGTGAGACAGACATAGAGTGTGGGTGAGAGACAGAGTGAGACACAGAGAGAGGGAGAGAGAGAGTCAAAGAGAGAGAGAGTCCAAGAGAGAGAGAGTGCAAGAGTCAGAGAGAGAGGAGAGAGAGATTCAAAGAGAGAGTCAGAGTGAGAGAGAGGGTCAGAGAGAGAGAGAGAGGGTCAGACAGACAGAGAGAGGGTCAGAGACAGACAGAGAGAGAGGGTCAGAGACAGATAGAGAGAGAGGGTCAGAGACAGATAGAGAGAGAGAGGGTCAGAGACAGAGAGCGGGCGAGAGACAGAGAGAGAGAGGGCGAGAGAGAGGGCGAGATACAGGTGAGAGACAAGGGGTGATTGGGGGGGGGGGTGATTGGGTGGGTGGGGTGACAGGGTAATTGGGTGGGGGGACGGGGTGATTGGGTGACGGGGTATTGGGGTGGGGTGACAAGGTGATTGGGTGGGTTGTTGGGGTGGAGTGACACTTCCGGTATCCTACACACACACACACACACACACACTCCCATGCATGCACACACACCCACACACCCAGCATTTCACACACACACACACACACACACACACACAGCATGTCACACACACACACACACACACACACACACACACACACACACACACACACACACACACACACACACACACACACACACACACACACACACACACACACACACACACACACACCCAGCATGTCACACACACATCCAGCATGTCACACACACATCCAGCATGTCACACACACATCCAGCATGTCACACACACACACACACACACATCCAGCATGTCACAAACACACACACACATCCAGCATGTCACACATACACACATCCAGCAGACAGACACAGCATTCGCTGGACACAAGGGGGGGGGGGTCGGGCGGGCTGTGGAGATGGTAATGCATGAGACAGGGGGAGCACTTACTTCCTCTATAAACAGCTCTGGAAAGGATTGAGGACGTCACTGCTCCTGCTCATATAGAGCAAACCAGCCATCCCAGGCGCTCAGCACACAGACCCAGCATAGGTCACACACACACACACACACACACACACACACACACACACACACACACACACACACACACACACACACACACACACACACACACACACACACACACACACACACACACACACACACACACACACCATGTCACACACACACAGCATGTCACACACACACACACAGCATGTCACACACACACACATCCAGCATGTCACACACACATCCAGCATGTCACAAACACACACACATCCAGCATGTCACACATACACACATCCAGCATGTCACACACACACACGCTCTCTCTCTCTCTCATACATACACACTCATACACACACTCGCATGCACACACACACCCACACACCCAGCATGTCACACACACACCCAGCATGTCACACACACACACACACCCAGCAAGTCACACACACCCAGCATGTCACACACACACAACCAGCATGTCACACACACACACACACACACACACACACACACACACACACACACACACACACACACACACACACACACACACACACACACACACACATCCAGCATGTCACACACACACACACACACACACACACATCCAGCATGTCACACACACAAAGACAGACAGACACAGCATTCGCTGGACACAAGGGGGGGGGGGTCGGGCGGGCTGTGGAGATGGTAATGCATGAGGCAGGGGGAGCACTTACTTCCTCTATAAACAGGCCTGGAAAGGATGATGGACGTCACTGCTTGAGCAGGGGAAATTGAAAGAAAACCGCATGCGTTGCAGGGGCGGCCATTACGGGTCGCCACCAGGCCAAATCAAATCGCTCCTGGCGAGCGGGCGACCGGATTTGTCGAGCACTGGTCATACCTATATATTTAAGTTTACAGGGACAGGTGAGACAGTAAATGACTCCTTTAGATTTACAATTTAAAGTATAGCCAATATTGTAGGTTTTAGTGTTGTCACTATTGGAAAATCTGTCAGTCTGTGTCATACATCTACAGGCCAAACAATTACTGCATTTCGAGAAGCCTTTTTTCCTAATGGTAAGGAAAGTCTCACTGGTGTGGGGAGTGTAATGGCTATGTACCAGATGGTCTTGTAAGTTAGGTGAACGGCGACTTGTTAAATTAACCCTATCACCTAGTGTATCTCTAAGTTACTCATCGGTACATAAAACAGGCCAGTGTTTTTGGAGAATGGATTTAAGTTCTCCCCATCTGTCATTGTAAGTTCCAATAAAGCGAATTTTGGAATCTGTCATTTTCTTTTTTGGATGTAACAATGTTGTACATTCATTTATTACACTGTGTTGGTACCCTTCATGGAAATTTTTTCTACTATATCCTCTAGATTTGAACCTCTTTTTCATCTCAGCTGCCCTACATACAAAACATTCCTCTGTAGAACAATTGCGTTTTAACCTAATAAATTCACTACGAGGAATGCCCTTAATCTGATGCTGCTAGTGGAAGCTGGGAGCGTGTAAAATAGAATTAGTAGAAGTCAACTTCCTGAAGATATCAGTCCCCACATTGCCACTGGCATCAATAGAGATCTGAAGATCCAAAAAATCAATCGATGTGGGGCTACATCTGTAGGTAAGTCGAATATTGTGTTCATTGTGGTTGAGCACATCAATGAAACTCCTAAACTCAGCGGCAGTGCCCTGCCAGAGGATAAGAATGTCATCGATGTATCTCAACCACAACAGAACATGCGAGGTCAAATGGATATTATCCTCACAAAACACCACTTCCCTTTCCCACCAGCCCAAAAATAAATTTGCATACGAGGGGGCACAAGTGGCCCCCATCGCTGTCCCTCTTGTCTGCAGATAAAAACGATTCTTAAAAACAAAAAAGTTATGGTGTAAACTAAAGGACAAAAGTTGTAGGAGTAAATCAATGAGATTAGGGCTGAATTGTGACATTCTAAGGAAGAACTCAGCAGCAGATAAACCGTCTTTGTGGCTTATAGACGTGTACAGAGCTTCCACGTCACATGTGGCAATGATTGTATTTGCATCCACCGTGACACCATCGAGTCTGGATAGGACATCCATGGTGTCACGGAGATACAATGGCAATGCTTCAACCGCTGGACATAAATAGGGGTCCAGGAATTTACTAATAGGTTCACGTAAGCTACCGATACCGGCCACTATTGGCCTTCCTCAATATCAACTGGATGGGTGACATTTTCTTTAGATTTAGAAAAGAACTTCTTAAGCAGCAGCTTGCGGCATAACAGGTGTAGGTCCTTGACCCATTCGAATTTATCTAAGGTGAATGTTGGAGCAAATGATAACCCCTTTTTCAAGACATTGGTTTGGTCTACAGTCAGAATAATTTCTGAAAGGTTCACCACAGTCAGTTCTTCCGAGACTGGTGCATCCATCATTTGTTCTTCCCTCTGTAACCGTAGCGTTGCCGGTCGCGAAGTCTTCTTGCCTTCCTTCCTTGCCCTCCTTTGCTATGTGATCAGCTGGGATTGCAGTATCCAAGGATGCCACAGCTCTGAATGCCTTACCTTACAGCACCTGTGCAGACGACGACGCCCCCCAGTAACATCATCGTTACTGATCACCAACAGGAAAGGGCGTCGCTGATACTCATTAAACACAGTATATAGCTTAGCAAGCCTCCACTACTCTTTTACCACTCCGGGAAGAAGGCCCCCTTGGCTGAAACGCGTTGAGTGTCCACTCTAGGCAGCTATTCATTATTTTGTTGGCGTGACTCTTGGTGCTTATCCTGTGGACTGTATGACTTATTTTCACACATCCTGGAGTTTAACTCCGTGGGACTGACTCCATCATCACTATATGGCAGCTGAGTATCATTTTCTCTGCTATCTGGAGTCATTATCTCCTATGGAACCCTTACTCTAGGTTGTTTCATATGTGCAAACAGCACTGGGTTTTTGTGATTCTACAGCCATGTGTCTTACCTGCTTTTGTGCAGCCACCACAGGCATTGTATACATCTTTTTTTGATTTTGATATTTTGTATTGCTGTTCAGGGTTTGAGTCTTTGTTTCATTTTGTCTCCCCTGTGCCTCCCCCTTGGTTTAAGTTATTATTTGTCTTACTGCACCGACACACTTTATTCGAGCAAATACCCGGTATGTACCTGGCAGATACCTGGAATGCGCCACTCCTCACCTCTGACAAGCCCCGTTGCATTTGCCTTCCCAGCCTGGGTTCATGCCTGGCTGATGGGCGGCTGATCTGTTAAATGATAATGATTAGGATTTAATAGGCTGCAATGCTTCGCGTGTCTACCAGATGGCATAAATTCATGAATTGTAATGCAGTATATATATATATACTGTGCAGTATTGCAGCCAGCGGGAATAAAATGCTTCAATCCCTGCTTGGAAAATAACTCAATGCACTCGGGCAGAAAACAGTCACAAACCTCAATACACCCGGGTATACCCGAATTCGTGGGACTAGCCAAGCTCGAATAAAGTGTGTCGCCAGTGTATGTACATCATTTTTGTATATAGGTTTATTTATGCCATACCTTTCTTTATGCCCTTAGCTTAGTTATTTACTTTTTTAACTTAGGTCTTTACCAGGGTTTTTTTTGAAATATTCAGCTTTCTTTGTGTCGCTTTATATACAGTAGTTATCAGGCTCATTGTGCAGACACATTTTTTGCTTTTGATTTATTTTTCAGCGTTATTGATTTTTGTAAATTTTAGTCAGTCACAATCTTTTTGTATTTTTTGCTGCCCTTAGTGTGTATATGTTTTTAAATCTTAGTGTTCTTTTTGCTCGCTATTAAAATCTATTCATTTTCTATTTTGACTTTAGTTTCCTGGTCTTTTGGTATTATATTATCAGTTATTTTGTGGTATATTTAGAGTACTGCTTTCGGGGATTGTCTTAGTCTTTTGTGTGTTCATTATATATATATATATATATATATATATATATATATATATATATATATATATATATATATATATATTTATATATATATATATCTACAAAAACACAGAAAAAACAGGCGCACTCATAGCGTAAAATTGTATAACAATAAATTTATGGAATGAGGGATTAAAAGTACACACTCACAAACAAAGCTGATCAGAAAGCATTTTTGAGTACAACTCAGTTCTATCACAGGGAAAATTACCCTTTTTAGATGTTAAGGGTGGTGATTTAGTGATGGGTTTAAGTCCTCTTGGGGCAATCATGGTCTTTAGGCATCTTGCTTTTTTAAAAACAATAGGAGCTCGTGTTGGCACCCTGGGCCCTAGAATAGGATCATTCTGAATAATGTTCCAGTGTCTATTGATAATATGTTTGACCTGGTAGGCCAGTCTGTTGTACTTAGTAATGAACTTTGGAAAAGAATGCAAAGGATTCCCGCTAGCTCTGTCCACTGCTGGATCAAGGCCAGCATGATCTGATCTGGTCCTGGACCTCTTAAGTAAAGCACTCCTATCAATACTTTTAGCGTCATCAAACACCCTCTGCACCACCGTTCCATCATAACCCCTTTGGAGAAACTTATTAATTAAAGTCTCTCCTTGGTCACAGAAATCCGAGTTAAGGGAACAATTACGGTGGATCCTGAAGAATCTTCTAGGGATGTTATTCAACCACTTTTTGTAGTGGTTGCTACCGTATTGCATGTACCCATTGGTGGAGACAGGTTTGAAGTGTGTTTTATTATGTATCCTCATGTCCGACCTATCAATGAACAGCTCAAGATCTAAAAATACCACCGTATCTGGATGTATGGTGTAGGTAAATTTGAGCCCCATAATGTTGTCATTAAATGATTCCAGTATATCTTTCAGTTGGCCCTTATCACCATCCCAAATAATAATAATGTCATCAATGAAACGACCATAGAATACCAGACCCGCCACCAGCCGCGCATTACCCCAAACATTGAGGTTCTCCCACAACCCCATGAAGAGGTTCGCATAGCTGGGAGCAAATCTGGTACCCATGGCCGTTCCACAGGTCTGCAAATAAAAAGTACCATCAAAAGTGAAGTAGTTATGTGTCAAAATAAACTTAATACAGGATAAAATAAAATCTTTTTGTGACACATGTAAATTTGGATCTGATGATATAAAATGATTAATGGCTTCTAGGCCCTTAGTGTGATCTATGCAGGTGTAAAGAGAACATACATCACATGTAGCCCAACAAAACATGTCTTTCCAAGTGATCTCTGAGGTGGAGTCAATGACGTGCAACATGTCCTTAATGTAAGATGGTAGCAGTTTCACATACGGTTGAAGGAAATAATCGACATATTGGGACACGTTCGACGTCATTGATCCCACCCCTGAGATGATGGGTCTACCAGGGGGGTGTGTAGTGTCTTTGTGCAGTTTGGGCAAATGATAAAAAACAGGTGTTCTAGGGTGTCTAATAAACAAAAAAGTGCTCTCTACTTTAGTGATAATACCCATACTAAGTGCATCGTGAATAAGTGTTTGATAGGCCAACTGAAAATCTACAACTGGATCTTGGTCCAGTATACGATAGGATGAGCTGTCCATTAAGAGGCGGACCGCTTCGGACACATAGTCCTGTCTATCCTGCAAGACGATAGCACCTCCTTTGTCAGCTTGTCTTACCACAATATTGGTGTTAACTTTAAGGTTTTTCAAAGCCAATTCTTCCCCCTTGCTCAGATTCCTGTGTGTCAGATGAGTATTATTCTGACATAGCTGTTCAAGGTCCTTCAGAACAATGGTGTAGAAGGTGTCAATGAAGTTCCCCTTAGAATGGTAGGGAAAGTAGGTGGAAACAGGATGAAAGGGTGAGTGCTTGAAGTCCAGGGCCAGATCCGAATCTTGAACCAACTGCTGGGAAGATTCCCCACAACGGTTCACGAGGCTGGGCTGGGACGCCTGATCAAATATCGGCCTCCCAGTCAAGTCTGGTTCAGAATGGGTAGTAAAGTTGTGTGGTAAAAATGAATCACACATATAATTGATTTGTGTATTAGTAGAAAAATCATCTATAATGTCATTCTCTGCAAGAATAGAGGTAAGTGCACGAATGCATACTTGTTACTGTGTATTAAAGTTGGTATCTGTAATGTCTACTGACTCTCTATTTTTAGATGAGAAATGTCTCATCAGTGTAAGCTTGCGTATGAACCTGTTAAGATCCACAAACAGCTCAAACTGATTAGGTAGGTGAAAGGGTTAGGGTGCTCAAAGCCAGGGTAATTCCATCCAATTCAATAAACAATGAGTCATTAACCCTGGAGATACCAGTGGGAGTGGGCAGGTAAATCTAGACTTGTAAGTGACAAAATGACAGCAGTCAATACTTAACTATAAGAGTTTAATACCAATGAGGCCCACTCACGTCATCTCCAGGGGTGATATGCAGGCGTGCCAGCCATGAAGGATCCAGAATCCAGATCCAGGATCCAGAATCCAGGTACAGCCAGAAGAAAAAAACGAATGGCGCACAGCCAGGGAGCCAGGTGTGGGGGTTAATCTAACCCTCATTCTCATCACATGTATCTCATTACTAATCCTTCTATGCTCTGATTGGTCTTATGTACTATATATGTGTATCCAATGCCTATGCTATTACTCCTGATGAAGTCTCGTTCGAGACGAAACGCGTAGAGATTGCTGTGGAGCCTACTGTCCAGTTTGTATATTTTATACTGACACTCATCTGCTACATCATACTTTTGCTGCGCTGTTAGCATTTTTACCAGCCATCCAGACTTTTGAGTCCCTGTTTACACTGTGAACTTTCTCCGGCTGAAACCTCACTGACGTCATCGAGCTCACGCGAGATTTGGTTCAGTGTATGCTCTGTGTAGTGCCGGAGCAAGGGGAAGGCGGCGTCCCTCGTGGCTTTCGGTCCCTGCCAGAACACAGAGGGGCTATTGTGGCAGGACACACCGTGGACATTACACCGAAGTCCTTCTTATTGGGTTCCTGCGTCTGAACGGGCTGAGTTGTACTCAAAAATGCTTTCTAATCAGCTTTGTTTGTGAGTGTGTACTTTTAATCCCTCATTCCATAAATGTATTGTTATACAATTTTACGCTATGAGTGCGCCTGTTTTTTCTGTGTTTTTGTAGATATCTTCAAGGAAGTGGTGTTCCCTTCATTCGGGCTGCAGAGACTCTTTTGGATAGCAATTGGAAAATTTTGGGATTTGTATATTTTTTATATATATATTTTTCTGGACATTTTCTTTTTTGGTGTATTTTTTATGCATTTTATTGTTTTATTAAATTAGTTTTTTATTTTTATTCATTCCACTGTGCATAGCATAGGTTTTTATATTTTTATAGAGGATATATATAGTGTTAGGTTGGCGCCAATTTTTTCTTTTGTTCTGATATATATATATATATATATATATATCTACAAAAACACAGAATTTTTTTTTTTTGTTTTGTTTTTTTTAATTTCATTTTTATGTACTTTTTTTTTGTTTGTTTTTTCCTTTTACCTACATTATATATATATGTCTCACTACCCCTTTTTTTAGTTGTTCTGTTAGCTTTTTGGTCTCATGTTTCCTTACCCGGGTCCCTCTGGGTCTCTTTAGCACCTATGTTGTCTCCTCCTATATTTAGTGGTTATATAGCTATTTGTCTATACTTACAGTAGGGTATTGTTTACCACATATTGACATCTGTTTACTGTATTATACTGTACGTATTATATATTTGTTACTATGCAAGTCAACTACCAATGACATTTTACTTAACTCTTCAGGTTAACCTTTTTTTGCTGACTTGTATGTTTAATTTCTGGTCTATAATTGTGATATATATTTTATGCATTGGTTGAAGCGTCTAATACTATATGCTATAACATACTTGGTCTTTAGGATTAAAATTGTGAATCCTTATCTATGTGTGCTCTGGCATATATAGGGGTTAATCCAACCCTAATACTCATCATGTGTATCTCATTACTAATCCTCTGCCTCCTATGATCTTATTGGTCATGTGTACTATATAACTGTATGTAATGCCTATGCTACCCTCTCCTGATGAAGTCTCGCTTGAGACGAAACATGTAGAGATTGCTGTGGAGCCTACTGTCCAGGTTATATATTTTATATGCACTAATCTACATTATTGCACTCCTGCTGCTTTGCTAGCATTTTGCTACCAGCCATTCAGACATTCAAGATCCTGTTTACACTGTGAACTCTCCCCGGCTGAAACCTCGCTGACATCATCAAGTTCACGCGAGACTCTATTCAGTGTATGCTCTGTGTAGCACCGGAGAGAGGGGAAGGCGGCGTCCCTCGTGGCTTTCGGTCCCTGCCAGGACCTAGAGGGGCTATTGTGGCAAGACACACCGCGAACATCACACCGAAGTCCTCCTCCTTGGGTTCCTGCGTCTGAACGGGCTGAGTTGTACTCAAAAACGCATTTTTTCAGCTTTGTTTGTGAGTGTGCATCTTTATCCCTTACTCCATAAATTTATTGTTATACAATTTTACGCTATGAGTGCGCCTGTTTTTTCTGTGTTTCTGTAGATATCTTAAGGAAGTGGTGTTCCCTTCATTCGGGCTGCAGAGACTCTTTTGGATAGCAATTGGAACATTTTGGGATTTGTATATCTTTCACATATATTTTTCTGGACATTTTCTTTTTTGATATTTTATTATGTATTTTATTGGTTCATTAATTTAATTTTTTTTACTACATCCACTGTGCTTAGCATAGGTTTTTTACTTTTATTTGTAATAACATTTTCCATTTCACTTTTATTTATATTTTTACTCTATAGAGATTTTATATAGTGATAGGTTGGCGCTAATATATTTCTTCTTTTATATATATATATATATATATATATATATATACACATACACACAGAAGCAATTAGTAGCGCTAGTGAGTCAATAGTAGTGCTAAATTGTGCAAATTATTTCTATATATGTGTAATGTAAAAGAAGAATTAAATATGTGTAACAAGTGAATAATGTGAGCATCAAATGATTATAGCATAGGGACAGTCTGTACGGAATAGGTGAAGCTTCTGTGTGTTTAAGCCTGACCAAATGTAAACAGAAAACAAGAAAAAAGAAGCGCCAGTTCTGTATGGTATAAAAAAATATGTGTAAAGTTTTTTAAATGCCCAGAGTAGTCAAAAGGACTAGTGGTAGACTGGTGTGATTAAAAAGCAATAATATGTCTTATATAAGCAGATAGCAGCAATTAGCAAGTGACATATAGAAGGGGATGTGGAGCAAGGAAGCAAGATATCATGAGGAAAGATGGCCAAGAACAGAAATGGTGAATGTCAATAACAGTCCATATGGCTGATGATAGCCCAGTAAAGAACAATAAACACCCACTAGAGAATGTCCCTTCTCAATGGTGATGTGGGTTTGCTGATGACAGACCTGTTAAATCTGTTGAAGCACGGAATATACCTCTTCAACGTGTGGTCCGGTTAAACTGGTGTTGTTCTGATGTTGTAAAATCAATTACCTCCTGTGGCACAAAATCACTTCCTGCGTGTCAGACCTCAGTTTGAGATGAGGCTTCCTGCGTATGAGTCCTTGCAGCGGCACCGGATGTGTATGAAAACAGGTGCCTCTATCCCCAGATGTAGAGCAACAAGTGATCCTAGTTGCTTCACACAAAACGTGCCCGCGTTGCTGCGCTGCTACGTGATGACGTCCAACGCGTTTCGTCACTCTAGGTGACTTTCTCAAGGATGAGATTGTAGTGGCTGAACTGGATTAATATAACCACCGTGATTGCCACTAATAGCAAGAACAGCTGTAAACAATCTAAGTCGTAAGTCGTCTAAGACATATAAATAAATAAAGACATAGAGTGAAACTTGGATGAATATGATGAATAAAAATATATACACTGGCGACACACTTTATTCGAGCTCGGCTAGTCCCACGAATTCGGGTATACCCGGGTGTATTGAGGTTTGTGACTGTTTTCTGCCCGAGTGCATTGGGTTATTTTCCAGGCAGGGATTGAAGCATTTTATTCCCGCTGGCTGCAATACTGCACAGTATATATATATAAATATATATATACTGCATTACAATTCATGAATTTATGCCTTCTGGTAGACACGCGAAGCATTGCAGCCTATTAAATCCTAATCATTATCATTTAACAGATCAGCCGCCCGTCAGCCAGGCATGAACCCAGGCTGGGAAGGCAAACGCAACAGGGCTTGTCAGAGGTGAGGAGCGGCGCATTCCAGGTATCTGCCAGGTACATACTGGGTATTTGCTCGAATAAAGTGTGTCGGTGCAGTATATAATAACAAAAAAACACATCAATACCCTGCACAATGCCGACAAACCATATAAATAAAATCTTAATTAAACAGGTCCTTTTCAGTGAAAAATTAGAAAGGACTAAATAAAAAAGACAGGTTTGAGGGAAAGAATAAACATATAAATTAAATCACTCTAATATAGAAGGCGGGGAGATATGATAAGGACAGACTGGAATCAAATAGTTAATACTAAAAGTGTTAGAAAATAACGGCTTTTACATATACTGTATAGTGATAAGTGTGTGTCACAGACACCCTGCTACAGTGTAAGTGATGCACTGATGCAGGTGAGTGCACACACTATAGGTGAACGAATATATAAAAACACATGTGCAGATATATTACAAATTCACATTATAAACAAAAATAGCGGATAAAGAATCACCTGTAATCTACAATACATTGGACGAACTAAACGTCCTCTGTGTGTTAGATTCTTGGAATATCATAAAGCTATTATCAAAGGTGTCCATAATCACAGTGTTCCCAGACATTTCACCACGGTACATTCTAAGGATCCCACGAGCTTGAGTATAGCTGGCGTAGAACACATTTCTGACTCAAAACTGGGTGGTGAAAGGTTTAAGACACTCTGCACTCATGAATCTTTTTGGATCTATTCTTTGGGAACTTTAGTCCCTAAAGGTCTCACCGAATGCATAGATACTAGTATTCTAGTTTAAATGACATTGTGCTCTCTTTTTTTCTCCACATTACCTCTTTATATTCCCCCTTCTTTTTATATTTCAATTTTAATTTCTGATTCTTAATCCGCTCTTTTTGTTTAGAATGTGAATTTGTAATATATCTGCACATGTGTTTTTAAGAAAGCCTATCATAGATCACTTAACACATCAAGACCATCTCTATTAACAGAGCATTCACGACAAGAGGATGAGACTTTACAAATGATACGCTTCATCTGTACCTTTAGTAATCAGTGGGAGTCGGTACGCCAGATCCTAAATAAGCACTGGCACATTATACTTCAGGATGGCGATCTGTCCAAAATATTACAAAGCACACCTAACATGGTTTGTCGGAGGGCACGGAACCTCCGGGACCATTTTGGTACGGAGTCATTTTCAGGTACATTCTACACATACATGGCTAGGTAGTAAACCATGTGGGACATACACCTGTGGCCACTGCAAGGCCTGTCCATCCATTAAGGTCAGTAAAACCTTTACCGATTCCTCACTACAGACTACCTATACAGTTAAAGATTTAATCAACTGCCTGACCACAGGAGTGGTGTATCTAATCCAGTGCTCCTGTGGGAAACAATATGTTGGGAAAACCCACAGAGCATTCAAAGTGCGTATCCTGGAACATCTGGGGTCCGTTCGGAATGGGTTGGATACGCCGGTTGCCAGGCACGTAAATGATGTACACCAAGGAGACACCTCCAACCTATACTTCATGGGCATTGCGCATATACCCTGGGGCCCTCGTAAGGGTAACTGGGATCAAAAGCTGCGACAATGTGAATATAGGTGGATTCATTTTTTCATAATTTCTTTGATTTTCTGAATACTTATTATTTTTTTGGGTAGGTCAGGTTTCTCTGAGGCCTAGGGGGATCCAGGTATATAGGGCCTCGCTATTTACCATCAGTTTAGTAGGTTCCATTTTGACTTTTTAGGCGGATCCGTCAGAGTAGTTCATTTCTACACCAGTACATTACCATTTGTCCTATATACATTCATGGTTCCTGTTTAGTGCCTGGCAAACTGGCTGTATACTATACCCAGGGTATATATGTTATCCACCTTGCATATTGGTGCAACTTTTTACTGACCTCATACATGTTATGTACTTTGATATCTGATGCTTTCTACACATAAGCAAGGTTATTTATTTGTTTCCCATATGCACTTAGAATATGTCTGTTCATACTCTGCTATGCAGGTTTATTATTATTTGCACTGTTCTCCGGTTTCCCTCTCTTTCTCCCCCCTCCCTTCTCTTGTTTGATTCCTTAGATCGTTTAGTGTTTAGGTGTTACTTAGGGACAATTGATTTCCCTGCACCCGCTCTCCACTACCCAGCATTTGATTGAACGATCTGTCAGCTCCTCCCTCATGGGAGGGTATATTAGATTACACAGCACACACCGTCACACTCCTCCCCCTTGAGAGTGCGCGGTGACACGCGAAACGTACGTCGGGGTTTCGTGATGTCATCACGCTGACTTTCACGCGCTTAAGGCTGAGGCAGAAAGTGTTTGCTCTGGACATCTATCCTTCTCTTCTATGCGGGCCCTTTCTAGTCTCATGGCTGCCTCTTTCTGAGCGTATACGGCCCTTACGCGCGAGTAGCCTCTGAATTAGCTTGCACCTTGGTAGCCCTTGCACTAGGCGCGTTAGGCTGTGCTGATTTTGTTGACCTTCATGAATGGCTGGAGCGCTGTGATGCGGTCTCCCGCGCGAGTGCCTCTCCTTTCTCCTACTCTCATCTTCCGTGACAGCGATCTGCACGTGGCTGTCACGTATCAGATCAATTTTATTCTGTAAGCCACGTTCTTGCAGGCTTTCACTGGTATTAGTCCTGGTCGAGTAAGTGATGTATGTCTCTGACAGCTCTCGGTAGCACGAGTGATCAGACCTGAATTGATTTATTGCCTGCTCAAGCTGCTTTTCATAATTGCCAATGCTAGCAACATTACGTATTTCAAGCCTTCTCTAACTTGTCGCGGTGTGCGTCAATGTCGGCTTCATATTTTTCGCGGGCCTTTTGTGTCGGTGTGACTGTCCACTTTGGCCTTGCATCTGTTGCAGTTGTGTAGCGGTTTCAGTGTCTGAGTTGTCACTCTCCTGCGTGGTGTCTGGTGAGGGTCTGAGTTTTCCCATGCTGCAGGTGTATGTAGGCCTTTAGGCAATGTGTGTGGCATGCAGTCTGTTACCTGCATCAGCGATGGATGACTGTCTCAGATGGTGGCGGTCGGTGTCCTGCAGCGGTCAGCATAGTGGTAGCTGTACTTACAGGTGTCCGTGGCTCTGACCCGTGTCTTGGCGGATGTCAGGTGATGTGACCCTTGGTAGGCCTAACCGTGGGGACGTAGCTCGGGTAGGTGTGATGGATGTAACTCACTGTATAGCTGTGCAGCGTGTGAACTCAGACAGGATAGGAGAGTGATAGTGCTGTGTATAATGCACTGATCTGTGTGGAAGTGCTGTGTGACAGTGCTGCAGCTTCTGTGAAGCTGTGTAAAGCTGTTTGCTCTGTGTAGCTGTTTAAATGCTGCTGCTCTGTATACTGTGGCTGTTTAAAGCTGGAGGGCAGTATCTGATCTTCCAGAAAGGCTGTAGTATTGCAGCTTGCTTCCCAGCAGTATGGCTGTAGAAGCTAGCTTTGCTTTGCTGGATCCTTAAGCACAAGTGTCCTTTTCACTATTCTGGATCCAGGCTCACCTAGCATGTGAGAAGATCCATGTAGCTTAACTCATCCCCTTTTTAAAGCACACAAAGTCCTTCTATTTTCTTCAACTTTATTGAGTGGAGTTAACAGAAATATAAAAGTTCTTGCATATGGATTGTGATAGCAAATTTCTCTTGTCAGGAGAATTACCTTATGTGCTCTGCTATGGAGGGAAGTTTTTATTTGAGGGGAAGGTAAAATAATTTCCTTTCTGAGGGAGCAGTGGAAGATGTCTACTCACTTTGGCTGCTGTTGAAGAGAGAGAGCACACTTTCCTTTGCAGACAGGAACAAGCTAATGGGTATAACAATACCAGAAAAGGGGGGAGAGGGCTAAACCAATCTCAACTATGAGTATTGGGAAGTTGCCAGGGCAATTGACTAGTGGCTGTGTAAAGGGGATTACTTGTAACAATAATGTCGCAAGATACACAGGCAATGGCTGTTTCAGAGCAGGGGAAAGCATGTAACTTAACTAGGGAGAGCTGGTAGCCTGAGAGCTGCAAAGGTACACAGAAAATAAATGTAGTCCTCTTTCCCCCTAGGGTAAAGAGTCTGGCTTTACCTGTTGGCTCGCAAAGATTCCAAACCTCCGCCATGGGGAGCATGGGGTGATTCCACAATACAACTTAGTACAGCAAAACAAAACAAAAAACGGCGCACAACGCTCATCGTAAAATAAGAATAAACAGTTTATACTTTAAAAATAATTCAAGGTTCTGCGTACATCAGAAAAAGGTATATCAAGCATGTAACTGTGACAATGACAATTGTTACCACTCAGACATCAGGACGCATGGGGGGGCTGCGACGGATCACCCGATCTCAGGATACTGTATTCAGATGGCCTGCCATGCTCTCATCTGCTGCACTGTGTAGGCAGAGGATCCCTCAGGAACGTCCACGTCGTCAGAGTGAGTAAGTCCAGAGCTCCGTCAGGGAGTAGCTGATGTAGAGGCAGTCTCACTGGTCAGCGTCTGTTCTGTTCTGTTCAAAAATTTGTATTTGCATATTGATTTGGTATACTAGAGTGCTATTATTTGGGGCTTTCTTTTTTCTTTTCTCATATATATATATATATATATATATATATATATATATATATATATATACTGCACCGACACACTTTATTCGAGCAAATACCCGGTATGTACCTGGCAGATACCTGGAATGCGCCACTCCTCACCTCTGACAAGCCCCGTTGCATTTGCCTTCCCAGCCTGGGTTCATGCCTGGCTGACGGGCGGCTGATCTGTTAAATGATAATGATTAGGATTTAATAGGCTGCAATGCTTCGCATGTCTACCAAATGGCATAAATTCCTGAATTGTAATGCATTATATATTTATATACTGTGCAGTATTGCAGCCAGAGGGAATAAAATGCTTCAATCCCTGCTTGGAAAATACCTCAATGCACTCGGGCAGAAAACAGTCACAAACCTCAATACACCCGGGTATACCCGAATTCGTGGGACTAGCCAAGCTCGAATAAAGTGTGTCGCCAGTGTATATATATAAATACAGTGTTCGACAAACCTATACATTTGCTCGCCCCGGGCGAGTGGATTTAACCCCCGGGCGAGTAAATATTGGCCCAAGCAGCACACGTTTGGTACTAGGTGGCGAGTAGATTTTTTTGTGTGGCGAGTAGATTTTTTGGTGATTTGTCAACCACTGTATATATATATATGTAACGGGTTTCCCCCCCCCCCCAATCGCAGATTATACTGTGTGGGTGCAGGAAACATATATTGTTACTCGGTGTGGTGCATAACCTGTTGGCTCACAGGAGGGCTGAGCTTCCGCCACGGGGAACCTGGGGCAATTATACTCTAATGAGTAACCACTTACTCGATGCAGCGCCTCCACCTATGATGGCTCCCACCAGAGGGGGAGTGGTTCCTCGCAGGACAATCCCAATAACCAAATACACATACGTGATATAACCAAAGAGCTTTTAGTTGAGAACACAATAACACAGATATATCACACTTCATATAACACGTGTCCCTCTATAGAGGAGACACTAATCACAGTACACCACTCTACCTCTGCACCACGGCGGGTGCCCACACTTAATGCGTCACGGCGGACGCTAACACCATATGCGTCACGGCGGACTCTAACCTTCCAAAGAGTGATCCCACCCTGTGTCCAGTAACCCCAACCCAATGTCTCGCACTCCCAAGTCATATACCAATGTGTGTGTGTGACTGCGCAGCCACTATGTCTGGTGATAGGCCTTGTTGGTGCACATGAGTTTGTGGGTTACTTGCCCGGGCTCCAGCCACGGGTGCCGCTATACCACTGCGGTTGGATCCGCCAGGATATCCTCCTATGCGTGGGGTGAATTCCAGCGTGGATAATATCACCGCAGCTCCGCACCATCTGTACCTTGGCGAGGATTTGTCTGCTGCCCGCAGGCCGCAGTCACTGCTTGCTCGGCCTCCGTGCAGATAGTCCAGCTCTCTTTAAGGCTAGGGCTTGAGCCCAAGCCTCGTGGCGGGAAACACAGCGTCCGCTGGATCCCTAACTAGCGAATAGCTAATGGGGCAGGGTCCCTAACCTAGGGCCTGTCCCTACAACACTCAACTAGTGTGACACAGGGCTATCTGGGGCCTAGGGGAATTACTGGCCTAGTGCAGAGAGTCACTGACTCCTGCACCCTACCTCCTTCCCCTAGCTGCTCCAGTCACCCACTGCTGTGTGCAAAAACCCCGCGAAATGTATCCTTTCCCTGCAAGCAGGGAGCTCCTCCAGCCCTATTGGCTCCCTGGCATCACATGGGGTTCCCTAAGGCTCATGGGATCTGTAGTCCCTGGCCAATACCTTCTCTGGTAGGCTAGGGCTTCGCGGGCTTACCTCTGCGCATGCGCGAGCTGACTAGCGTTGGCGGCGCCCTGCTCTGCGGACCACCGAGACCCCAGCAACGCGATCGCGGCCTCGGCAACCGGTCCGATCGCGTCCCCGGCAACCGGCCCGCTCCCTAGCAACCGGCCGCAACTACCAACAACGCGCGGCTCGCGTATCAGAAGGAGGGGGTGAGTGCGCAAGGGGGGACCTGGCTACATATATATGCATACAATAGTTGATATGTACATAAATATTTCAAACAACAAAGGATCCATGTGGAAATGCACATGGGCATACTGTACAAGGAAAATGAAAGCAATGCAAACTTATTACTGAAGGTATATAAGCAAGGGGAGAAAATGTCAAGAGGAGGGGGACTCACATTTAGCAAACATATATGCCTTGAGGCAAAGGTGCATGCATGAGGCAAATGAAAACACAAAACAAAATCAGCAAACATCAGTAGCTCGATGTCAACCATGCATATAGTTCAGTAGGACAAACACCTGATGTGTGCACCTCTAAAAGAGAGACGAATGTCTCTATTCGTAAAAGAGATGTGATAAATGGAGGCAATATTTCAACAAGTATGGCACTTTTAAATGCATCACCATTTGACGCATTTGTGTCTAGGGCCAAATCGAAAATGACCAGAGCCTCTAGTCAGCAAACAAATGGTGCTCACAGCCCACAGACAAGGACTGAAAGTTCACAAATGTGTACTGTAGTTTGTCCTAGTGATGGATCTGCATGCTTCACATTTACCTGCTGCTGTTACCTCACTAATTGTTGTGTTTATATTTGCCTCATTCCTGTACCTTAGCATGTATGCATACATTAGTTTGGTACATGTGAGTACCCCTCCAGTTATAAGTTAGTACCCTTGTTGTTTTGTTTTCGGTGAAACATGTGCATTGTTAGCATTTTGTTGGTATGGCACTGTACTATTTCACAAGGTTGCTATTCTCGTTGTTATACATACCCACTATCCTTTAACTTCATTGTCCATTTTTTGTATATCACCTTTAAAGACTGGTAATGGGCAACACTTATACACTGTGTGTATGCAGTATACTGCTGTGTTACTTCTATATGTTTATATAGATATATATACAAGTAAACAGAAAAAGAGAGAGAGCGCACGCCCCATAGCATAATACTGCGTGATTTATTATAAAATTAGGGAAGGGATGGAGAGGGGGGGTGGGAATCGCACTCACAAGATAAAAAGTTTTAAAAGGCAGTTTGTGAATTATATCACCACCATCCGGTACTGCTGGGCGAAATCACTTCCAGATAGCTGATCAAGATCACTGCCAACCGGATAAGGACGCCGTTACACCGTCTGTATGCTTATAATAAATCACGCAGTATTATGCTATGGGGCGTGCGCTCTCTCTCTTTTTCTGTTTGTAGATATCCGTGGAGGTGGTTTATCCCTTGTGAGAGCAGCAGAAGATCCCTTTGCACACATCCTATACCTCCTATTATGGACTGATTATTGAAGGACTGGTTGGATTTTATATTATAACTTTATACATATTTTTTCATTTTTTCATATTTTTTCACTTTTTTAGCACTTTTTGCACACTTTTTATTTTTTATTTTTCACTCACATTAATGTAATATTCCTTGGTGTTGGTTTAAGTATATTTGTTTAATATGCTTAGTATTTAACAGTTTTATTGCACATGTTCATCTTGATTTTTAAACACATTTAGGAATCTTACATATTTACCATATATAAGATATTAGCACTACAGTTCATTAATATACATAGCAATTTAGTATTATTCTGGCGCCACAATTTTTGTTTTTTTTTATATATATAACTTAAAAGCTACTGATATATATATATATATATATATATATATATATATATATATATATATATATATATCGTTATATGTTTGGATCGTTTATAGCTTTATACACACTATGCCTTGTTGTGCAAGTGCAACAATTGGGTACTGTTAAATAAAATTGACGATGGCTTTGTTGAACAAGGCAGTACGCAAAATGTTTAGGACATTTCTTAATAATATACTGCACCGACACACTTTATTCGAGCAAATACCCAGTATGTACCTGGCAGATACCTGGAATGCGCCGCTCCTCACCTCTGACAAGCCCCGTTGCGTTTGCCTTCCCAGCCTGGGTTCATGCCTGGCTGATGGGCGGCTGATCTGTTAAATGATAATGATTAGGATTTAATAGGCTGCAATGCTTCGCGTGTCTACCAGATGGCACAAATTCATGAATTGTAATGCAGTATATATATATATACTGTGCAGTATTGCAGCCAGCGGGAATAAAATGCGTCAATCACTTGCTGGAAAATACCTCAATGCACTCGGGCAGAAAACAGTCACAAACCTCAATACACCCGGGTATACCCGAATTCGTGGGACTAGCCGAGCTCGAATAAAGTGTGTCGCCAGTGTAATGACTTTGGGAAATGGGGGCTTGTTAAGAACACATATAAACATCTATATACTCCACAGTGTCTACAGCATCGGTCGTTGAGAATGAAGAAACTGTAATCTTTTCGGAAATTGGACAAGATACGGCATCCCCTGCATCACCCATCAATATTCTATTAAATGACGGTGAGAACATACATGTGCCATTGCTAATCAAAGTGCAAGTACTATTAATCGTAGTGTACAGTATCCTTTCATACATTATGTCTAACACTTGTGTCAGTATTCCTGATGTTTGTGAGCTTACATGACATAATACATTAAAGTACTAGTATACGGTCTTTCGTGGTTCCCCTAATATGTGACTGTAGAATGTTAACCATTTGCATTAAAGTAAAGGACAGGCCTGCACGACTGTATTCGTGTCTGTGCAAAGAAATGGGTGTTTGTTTGATATCCATACTTCAGCACTGCTGCATACAGTCATTGGTGTGTATGACAGTGCAACAATTTCACCCAGCTGTGCAGAAATACACATTTCATTGTAGTGTTCAGTTTTGTCCTGCCTACCCCACCACTCCCAGTTGAAGGCATCTGGCCGAAACGCGTAGGAGTGGGTGCTGTAGGCAGGATCCCCTGGTTTGTCCCCCCTCAGGGACACGTAACTATGTTTTAAGCTATTGCTGCTTGCTTCCTCTACAGATTATATGTGTGTTTTATGATTATGTGGCATGTGATTTAGGGTACTGTATGCAGCTATTTGGAGTGTGCTTTTCCTAGCTTCATATATATTGCTCTTACACTGTACTGATTTACTCTACTCCTAGAGATTATTATTTAAGATTTCATAGGAATGAGCTTTGATACAATTTGATTATATGGTTATTGCCACTCCTCTGTCATTACAGCCTTTTCACTGCAGCATATATACTCCCCTTGTCTTATATACTCAAGGGTACACACTTTTTCAATTGGGACGTCTTGTCCATCTTTGAATTCATTATTAGAGGATTATTGTCAAGCCATACGCACAGGGGATCTATGCCTGCTTTTAATTATTCTCTGCTTTATTTTAGACCTTTTGTTCTGTGACAGTTTATTCAATAAAATTTGTATTTGCATATTGATTTGGTATACTAGAGTACTATTATTTGGGGCTTTCTTTTTTCTTTTCTCATATTACATAATTTGGCCCTTATAGCACCACTGACTTACTATCTAGTACTTATTTATAGTCGGTAATTAGTTACTTTTATTTCATCTTGTGGATGCGGGGTCCGCTCTTTCTCTTTACATATATATATACAGTGTTCGACAATTGTGTGGATTTAGGCCGCTGGCGAGTTGATTTAGGCTGCTGCGGCTCTTTGAATTCCCCTGCTGGCGCCAAAATTTCCAAACATTTTTTTAAAATAAATCCTCTCCCTGATTGGTCTAACCGGGGGGGGGGGAGGGGGCCCCGCGCAAAGTTGGTTGCTTGGCTGCTGGATCCAGCGCGTCCCCATCCGGCCACGTTTCCCATCGGCCGTGCCCGTGCGGACATCCCGTGCAGGCCCACACAAAGCCCCGATGTCCCGCGCAGGCCCACACACAGCCCCGATGTCCCGCGCAGGCCCACACATAGCCCCGATGTTCCCTGCAGGCCCCCACACAGCCCCGATGTTCCCCGCAGGCCCCCACACAGCCCCAATGTTCCCCGCAGGCCCCCACATATACCCCCGATGGCCCCCACACGGCCCCGATGTCCCCTGCAGGCTCGCACATGGCCCCGATGTCCCCCGCAGGCCCCCACACGGCCCCGATGTCCCCCGCAGCCCCCCACACGGCCCGATGTCCCCTGCAGCCCCCCACACGGCCCCGATGTCCCCCGCAGCCCCCCACACGGCCCGATGTCCCCCGCAGGCCCCCACACAGCCCCGATGTCCCCTGCAGGCCCCCACATACCCCCGATGTCCCCCGCAGGCCCCTGATGTCGCCCGCAGGCCCCAGACACCAACATACCTTTGGTGAGTGGGACTCCAGGCTCCGTTTCTTGTAGTGTGTGTGTGTGTGTGTGTGTGTGAGAGGGTGTGTCTGAGTGAGAGGGTGTGTGTGAGTGAGAGGGTGTGTGTGAGTGAGAGGGTGTGTGTGAGTGAGGGTGGTTGTGTGTGAGAGGGTGGTTGTGTGTGAGAGGGTGGTTGTGAGTGAGAGGGTGGTTGTGAGTGAGAGGGTGGTTGTGTGAGAGAGGGTGTGTGTGAGTGAGAGGGTGGTTGTGAGTGAGAGGGTGGTTGTGAGTGAGTGAGTCTGTGAGTGTGTGTGTCACCCTCTCCCTGTGTCACCCTCTCCCTGTGTCACTCTCTCCCTGTGTCACCCTCTCCCTGTGTCACCCTCACCCTGTGTCACCCTCACCCTGTGTCACCCTCTCCCTGTGTCACCCTCTCCCTGTGTCACCCTCACCCTGCCACCCTCTCCCTGTGTCACCCTCTCCCTGTGTCACCCTCTCCCTGTGTCACCCTCTCCCTGTGTCACCCTCTCCCTATGTCACCCTCTCCCTGTGTCACCCTCTCCCTGTGTCACCCTCTCCCTGTATCACCCTCGCCCTGTGTCACCTGGAATTAAATGTGAACATGTTTTACAGTGGCGATTTTTTACTGCGCTGCTCTCTGCATAGGCCCCTTAGACTTAATTCTACTTGTGGAGGAGGTTGATAGCCAGTTGACGAAAGTGAGGCATGAAATTTAAAAAATTGAAATTTCTATAGAACAGACTCACCAGAATGATGTCACTGTAGAATCTTTAGAAAGAATTAAAAAATAGTTTACAAAAATTTAAGGACGATCTACTGTAATCCATTTCAAAAAACAAAATTTTTAAAAAGTAGTGAAGGATTATATGGAAGATACAGTAGTGTTTATCATTGCCCAAACAAGAACGACGTAGAAAATATCAGAATAGACAAAGAACTGTTCCCAAACCTACTGGTGCCCAGACGAGTGACTCGGAAGCTAGTTGCTTCTACAGAGACTGCTCAGGCTCAGACACCGCGTGAAAGAACTTTTTTTTAGGACAAGGCAAAACCCCCACAGTAAAGGGAAAAGAAAGAAAACTAGGAGGGGACGAAATAAACGTAAAGTGCCAGTGTTACGTCCACGTCATTAAAGCACATACAGAACCTTGTTATCAATATGTCTGACTATCCACTTACAGATGCAGAGATCGACATTCTATCCAGAGGTCCATCTTTCGTACCCACTACCATCCCAAATCGGGTTGACACTGAGGTTGAACTCTTTAAATTAGAGAGAAAGCTTAACCTGAAATATTTTTTCTCCAGCAGGTCACGAAGCACAGCAGATAATCCACAGCAGCAGTCTAACCAGTAGGGAACGGTATTTAAACTTAAATCAAAGTTTATTGCACCACATAGCAATCCCTCTGTAAATGTTTTCATGAGACTGGTTAAACGGGACTTAGGGATGTATCATGCTAGGAAACATCATGTTACCTATAATCTTTCTCTATTAGAAAGAAAACTATTTAAGGATCTGACTGGAAATAAGGATTTAATAATATTCAAGAAAGCTGACAAGGGAGGGGCGCTAGTCCTACAAAACTAATCCCAATATCGGGCCGAAGCAACAAGACAGCTTAGTAATGGGCAATGCTATACTAAATTGGGCACAGATCCCACAATAGGCTACTAGTCAGAACTAAAAAGCATTTTGCTTTTGGGATTAGGGAATTTATGGATAAATGAAAAGGAATTTGATACCCTGATTATGAAAAATCCACGCCGACCACTTTTCTATATGTTACCCAAAATGCATAAGCGTTTGTACAATCCGCCAGGGAGGCCAATTATTTTGGCTACTAATTCAATTAACCAGTCATTGACCATTTTTATAGACTCTTTGCTACAACCTCTGGTTGTGAAAGAAAACTCTTATGTTAAAGACACCTTTGACTTTTTGGACAAATTAAGGGCATTAAACCTCGAGGATAAGACCTACCTTATGGTGACTATGGATGTCACTAATTTATACACCATCATACCTCATGAAGATGGTTTGGATATGGTGAAACAAAGACTGAGTGAAATCCAGCTAAGACGACCCCCTGTAGATTATATCTTATTGTTGTTGCATTTTATTCTATATAAAAATTATTTCCATTTTGAAAAAGATTTTAATTTGCCGATAGCAGGTACAGCAATGGGGAGCAATGTGGCACCTTCCTACGTCAATTTATTTATGGCTGACTTTGAAAAAAGATTCATATATGATTCATTATTTAATTCCAAAATGCTTTTTTTTATTGACATTATATTGACGAGCTGTTCTTCCTTTGGGAGGGCACTTCGGAAGAACTTCTTGAATTGTTTCATTATCTAGAATGAAACTTCTTGGATACACCCGTAAGATTTACCAAAAATTGGAGCGAAACACAAATATAATTTTTGGATGTTTTGCTTATTAAAAGTGGGAATAAAATACATATCAATTTGTATAGAAAACCCATGGATAGGAACGCCACATTGCACGCCATGAGTTTTCATCCTGACTCCCTCAAACAGATGTTGCATTTTTCGCAAAAGGTCAGGGCCACGAAAATCGTAGATAGACCGGCTCAATTGAAAGAGACATTTGTTTAAATTAAATCCAGGTTTCTTTCCAGAGGGCATTCTAAGTCAGTGATTGAGAAAGCGTTCATGCGTCCTATCTCGCAAATTGGTCAACAGGATGATACTGAGAGGATAACTATTGTGACGAAGTACATCATTGCTAGTAAGTTCTTAAGACAAAGCATTTTGAAGCACTGGAAGATCTTAAACAGTGATAGTATTCTTAAAGATGTCTGCAGATTACAACCAAGGTTTGCGTACCAAAGAGGGCAGAATCTTAAAGATTTACTAATTAGTGCAGGTGTAAAGGATACTGTAAGTATATTGCACCCCATTTCTTAAATAACCCTAAACCAGGGTGTTATAGATGCTGTAACTCTTCTGTCTGCAATAGTCTTGATACAGGAACTGAATTTACCCACCCCAGGAGTGGGAAGAAATAAAATCAAAGTTGAATCACTTGCACTACTACATCAGTTATTTACAAAATCACGTGTCCGTGTGGCTTATTCTATATTGGCAAGACTAAAAGAATGCTTAAAACACGCTACAGTATATTGAGCATAAAAGTAAGATCAACAATGCAGTGGAAGAAACAGAGCTGATAAAACAGTTCAGGCACTCAGTCACTTCCCTGAAAATCATGGGAATAGAACATGTCAAAAACAGCATTACAGGTATGGATAAGGATATATTTTTATTGCAACGTGAGGCATGTTGGATACAGTGGTTCCAAGAGGGTTAAATGATAATTTATCCTTAGGATGTTTAATCACTGAGCGATGATACATACCTTACCTGCTGCTGTTGGAAATTTCTGGCTGGTGTTTTGGTTTGTACCGTATGTTTTGTCTTTCCTCAATTATGGGATACACAGCATTTAATACACCTCTGGAGTTATTTAAGGTTTTAAATATAATTTGTAATACTTTTTATTGGGGTAAAAATATTGTACCCTGTGTCTTCCAATCAGCTTATATGGATTAGTGGACCCGTTTCTAAGCTTGTTTCTTGTTGCCTGGCAACATCATAGGAGATGAAGAACGGAGGCTCCTGCTGATGATGACGCCACGCGCATCGTTGCGTGGAGGGAGTAACGGGCGAAGAGTACCGCCACACGCCTGGAACAGATGAAGAAAAGGCAAGCGTCCCCAGACTGGCAAAGTGGAGGAAGAAGGCAGCAGGATAATGCAGTGAAGGGAACGGAATGACGTCACACACATCGCGAGATCAGGACGGCTGGAGGCATTCAACGATGACGTCATGGGTATCGCGAGATGTTGAGAAGGAAATTATCGAGCAAATGGGGAAGAGGATTCAGCCCAAAGGATCATTGTGAAGCGATGTACAGATAGCGACGGATGATGATAACATCAATCAGGGACAATTACGGACATCTGCGGTGGGGTCTATATATGGGGCTTTTATGTGCTATTTGTTTTATGCCGTTTGCTTTTGAGAAAGGTCCTTGGAGGCCGAAACGTCAATTTATGGCTATCATTAAATCACTTTTCTAGCAGAAACCCGTAGTGCCTAGGTCTTTCCTTACATACATCCCCTTAAGTACCCAGGAGGTGGGTCCAGGTTCAGAGCCACTGATTGGGCATTACACAGGTCTTAGCTCGCCCCTCCTGTCACTCAAGAGAGATGATTACTGCAGGGGAAAACCTGGATTAATCCTAACTCTACCTGAACTGATACCAGGGTTTATGTGTTAGGTAGGGCAGCTTATACATGGATACACATACACACTCATATCAGCCATATATTTATATCCAGTGGTTGACAAATCACCAAAAAATCTACTCGCCACACAAAAAAATCTACTCACCACCTAGTACCAAACGTGTGCTGCTTAGGCCAATATTTACTCGCCCGGGGGTTAAATCCACTCGCCCGGGGCGAGCAAATGTATAGGTTTGTCAAACACTGTTTATACCCCAACATTACGAAATAAACCAATCATTAAACAAACCTGTAAAACCACCCACATCAATCTTGGCACTCAACTCAGCGTCATCACACCACGTGCGTGCAAAATGCTGATCCACCCCCCCCCCCCCGGAGCAACCCCGCTTCCCCACCACAACATCTGCCAAATGCTGTGAATGACCCAGAAATGGAACGGGCAGGGGGACCAATCAGAACGCAGAGGCGGGCCGACATCATTGTGCGCGCATGGAAAGCTTGTGCCCTAATGCGCGTTCATAGGTTTCAAATTACAACATTTTATTAATGTAGTTTAAAAGGAACAAAAACTGACATGATCATAAAATTAAAAATCATCCACAAATAGCCCATATAAACCTGGGTCCTATTGATGGACAATAATGGATTATAATTCTATATATGTATAAAGACAAACCCAAGAGTGATGCAGAAGCAAATTGACAATTTACAAAATATGAAAGATACTAAAAACATATAAGCCACATGTGTTCCGAAAATAGAGCAAAGAGAGGCTAATGAATATTAACAAGGGTCTCAAAATGAATTTCAGAATGAATAGATCTCTTGTGTATTGTACTTAAATCAGAATCTGTTTTTATCCACTCCTCTTAATGCTTTAGATGAAGAATTAAGTATAAATAACAGAACACATTAACCATGTTAATAATCAAACTAATAAAAATGCCCAATGTATATAATTACTTGACCAAAGATCAATTACATAATTTGTATTGTATTGTATGTCTTTATTTATATAGCGCCATTAATGTACATAGCGCTTCACAGTAGTAATACATGTGGTAATCGAATAAATAACAGATAATATAAATAACAGATCATGGGAATAAGTGCTTTAGACATAAACATAACATTAAGGAAGAGGAGTCCCTGCCCCGAGGAGCTTACAATCTAATTAATTTGAGACCATATTAACCATACATATTATTTGTCCAATTCTTGTTTGATTACAAAATACCGTCATCCGCATACAATTTTATACATGTATGGAAAACAAACCACATATCTTTTTTGGGCAATATTATATTTGTAATGATCCTCAAAGGAAATGTAATTACTAATCCTCAGTGTACAAAACTACACGTATGACAATTATTGAACAGCTTGGAGAATGATGTCACCTATAGCAATGAATATTTTCCATAAAGAACCTTAGGAGAGGGAAGAAGGACAAGTATAGAATACAATTATCTGTATTTAAAGGTAAGGGAATAGGAACTCACAATATTAGGATCTCCCCTGAGTATGCAAGCCACATGAATGATATATATATATATATATATAATAATCTTAATTGAATTAAAATGTGGTAAATTGGATACTATATTATAGATGGGAGCATAATCTAGTCCTCACCAAAAGGGGCCAAGTGCCAATCGGAATTAAGCCCATTGGGACCCGTGTCTTTATGGTGAAGATTCAAAATTTCAAATTGCCCTGGCTACAGCACGAAAAATGATTGGAAACCGGGTGCGTCAGATCGCCCTAAGCAATCAGACGCACATGCTCCATAATCCTTTCTTTGAGTTCTCTGGTCGTGCGACCTACTGTATATACTGCTTACCACAGCCACAGGTCAGCAGGTAAACCTCAAACTGAGTATTGCAATTGATGAATCGAAACTGCTGACCTGTCACTGTGGAAGCAAACTGTGATCCAGTATGCATGTGGAGAACAACATTCTAATATAAACCTAACTAAAACCTAAAAAATGCGCTAGACCTAAAAAAAAGTGCACTTGTGATGTGAATATACTTAAACAATATCTACATACAGTGATGTAGAACTCAAATGATCCGAAATAAAACCCACTAATGACCCAGGTGATGGATAATTTAGCTGGGTGGAGCGGCCCAGGGGATTGAAATTACAAGATTTCTCCTAAAACTTGTTACAGATGAAAATACAATAACAAGAAAATCCCTGGAGCTTGTTCCTGACAGAATGCAATCAATGTTAAACCACTAATTGTAAATAAGTCCACCACAAATGTCCACAAGTTGGTTTCAATTGAAAAATCTGCCAATCCTGGATTTTGCTACTTAGAAATCCTCTTGGTGGAAGAAGTTCATCCTAGTGCAAAGCATACAAGAAGAAAAAAACACACTTGTCCAACTAGTGAAGCTCAGTAGATTATAACAATGCCTACTTACAAGAAATACTTGTACTGTATTCGGCTGATAGGAACTGTGCTTTAGCCCAAGTCTCTCTCTGCTTCACGACCCCCACGTCTTGCCAGCTTCTGAGTTTCATCCTGCACTCCCACACACAGCACTGATCCATCTCTCCCTAAAAAATAGAGGAGGAAGATAGTGCAAATCTACAGGGCTTTAATTTAAAATTGACAATACAAAACAAAGAGATACACTTACATTGTATCTCAGTTAAAATGCGACACTGTTGCCATCCGCTACGTGTGCCAGCAGAGTCTCAGAGACAAGCTGTAACTTGCTGCACGCGCACCCTCCCAATCCCTAACACGGATCCTTGAGCACGCACCGATGACGTCACTCTAAGGCTGGCTCCACACTCCCTGACTGACAACGTGAATTAAGCTACTCTCAGTGCGTTTCGTGACCGTAAAAGTCACTTCCTCACGGGATTGTGGAGTTTAACAATCCCTTGTGCTATTTATACCTAAAAAAATTAAACCTTCCATTGCCATACATGGAAGATGTTAATAAACTACTACAATTTAACTACCAAAACGCCCTATAACTGTCATATACAGACCCAAATGTATATTAGGTCTGAGGGGGTTCATGACCAACAACTGGGGTTTGACAAAAGATACATAAACAACAGAAAAACATATAAAGCATATAAACGTTAAAAGCATAAATAAACAATAAAATCTTTGGAAACAGATATACCAAGAGGAATATGATCAATTTGTCAAGCCAACTCATTTAATCTTTCAAAAAGGAGGCCAAATCAATATTCAATCCGTTGGGAGACAGTGTCTTCAGTGCAAATATCCAGTAGCTTTTGCGTCTGGATACTGCACCCAACCTGACACTATGTGTTTCCAATCCCTTCTTGATATTGTATACATGTTCAGCAAACCGCCTTTTCAGGGTTCTGCTTTTCCAGTCAATATATTGAAGCCCACACGGGCATTCTAGTAAATAGACACAAAAAATAATTTTACAATTGATAAAGGTGTTGATATCATATTCGAAAACTGTTTTGTTGAACCTAAAATTTTTACATTTGATACTATATTTGCACCCTATACATTCGGTGCAAACATAGTAACCTTCAAGGTCCTGTAACCAAGTGACACAAAGACAAGGCGCACAACGCACATAGTGAAGTAAAGTAAAATGTGATAAATTTACTAAAAAGGTTAAAGGTTCTGCGTACATCAATAATGAATAAAACAGGCAATGGGTTAGTGGGGTTACCACACAGTGAGATGGCCGGAGTAACAGCTCTGCAGCGGAGGCAGTTTGAACCACAGGATACCAGCAGTCATCAGCCAGGAAGGAAACCTCCGTGGAGTCTTGGGTCACGTTTCACGCATCTCAGGGTAACCAGATGGTAAGGACCGATGAAATGTCCCGTTGCAAAAACAGATGCCTCGTGAGTCCCACAGGTTAGACTTGAAGCACCAACAGCGCGCCGCTCAATTCTGTGGTGCGCCTACTGATGACGTCACAGGATTCCCCTCTGTTCCGGAACGTAGAGGAGCGTCCAAGGTGGCGTTAAAACACACGGGGCGGCATTATAAACTTGTTCCTGAGAGCAGTTCCTTTTAATTGTAAGGGCCTGTCCTTGCGGAATATTTCTTAGCCACCTTGGATGATGGCGACTGGAGGCCAACACATAAGTGTTTGCGTCAACCTCTTTAAAAATGTGTTTTGGTTTGGACCAATCCATTTTCAATATAGAAGGATAGGTCCAAAAAATTGACCCCACAGTTGTTGCTATTGAAGGTGAACTTGATATTACATGAATTGTCATTTAAATGAATCTTAAATTTCTCAAGGTCCTCAGATGGACCCCTTCAGACACACATCATCTTCGATGCATCTCTTCCAGAATACCAGGTTTGCACCATATGGATTGCCATGCCATATGTGGTCCTCCCAGGCACCCACAAACAAGTTGGGGTAGCTGGGTGCAAACCTGGTGCCCATCGCGGTGCTGCATGTCTGGAGGTAAAAATCATGATGAAAATAATTATGGGTCAATATGTGTTTTATTCCATCTAAGCTGAAATCTCTTACAGTCCCAACAACATTTAAATATCTTCTGAGAACTCTTTCTACCGCTTCAAGACCCATAGTGGTCAATAATTGTGTACAAAGACACACCATCACACGTCATCCATATAAGATCTTCGCTCCAAACTAGATCTTTGATGATACTGAGAATGTGGGTGGTGTCTCTGAGATAAGAGGGAATCTCCACTACATATTTTTGCAGTAGGTGGTCAAGGAATTGAGAAAGATTAGAGGTCAGAGACCCAATGCCTGAAATAATAGGCCGCCCTGAGGGTTTCATAAGGTCTTTGTAAATATTGGGGATGAAGTAAAAAACTGGTATCTTTAGTTGTTCGACAGCCAAGAAATCCATTTCCTGTTTGGTTATTACTTCATCCCCAAAGCCCCGAGCTAGCAGGTCAAATAATTAATTTTTAAAGAGGACCGTAGGATTTTGTCCTAATTTTTGGTAAGTGATGACATCACCTAAAATCCTTAATGATTCCTCCTTGTAGTAGCTTGTATTCATGACTACTACCCCACCCCCGTTTGTCCGCTGACTTGATGACAATATTTTTTATCATAAGCCATGGATTTACCCGCATTTTTTTCATCTTTGGTGAGATTGTGTCTGGTATATCCAATATTTTTGGTAGCAACTTCCAGATCTCCAGTCACCATCTCAGCAAATGTTTCGATGAAATTGCCCTTTATAGCTCTCTACCGATAAACTTTTGAAAGGAGTGAGGGTGGTTTTGCCACTACTCTTGTTACTGCTGGTATAATTGATCTACTGACCACGTCCTTAACAAAATATTTCTTAAGGGTTAATTTCCTTATGAATTTCAGGACATCAACATAAAGACTGAACATGTTGGGTCCATGTACTGGAGCGAAGTTCAATCCCTTAGCCAATACACCAGTTTCAGCATCTGTAAGTTGGCAATCCCTAATATTAAATAACATTTTTGTTACCAATCTCTCCCTAGGTCTGGTCTTTTTTATCTTCTTTCTAATTCCTCCTCTCTTCCCTCTGAGTCTTCTGTATGGGATCTTTTCCTTTCTACTTTTTGATACTCCTGCCTTCTCAATATACTGCCCCCTTCCCTCATGTTTCCTGAAACAGTTCTCGTTCACTGGGATGTTCTAAAAAAGGAACCTTTCTTGAATTGAAATGTACATTTCTATTCTCCATTTCATATACCCTGTTAATGGGGGATCTATCCCTATGCCCTCTAAACACTTGATCTTTTTCATCTTCTTTGTGTCATCTTCTGTGGATGCAGTATCCAGATGCGAAAGCTACTGGATATTTGCACTCAAGACCCTGTCCCCCAACGGATTGAATATTGATTTTGATTTGGCCTCTCTTTTGAAAGATTAAATGAGTTGGCTTGACAAATTTATCATATTCCTCTTGATATATCTGTTTCCAAAGATTGTTGTCAAATGTTATTGTTTATTTATGCTTTTAAGGTTTATATGCTTTATATGTTATTCTGTTGTTTATGTATTTTTTCTGTCAAACCCCAGTTGTTGGTCATGAACCCCCTCAGACCTAATATACATTTGGGTCTGTATATGACAATTATAAGGCGTTTTGGTAGTTAAATTGTAGTAGTTTATTAACATCTTCCATGTATGGCAATGGAAGGGTTAATTTTTTTAGGTATAAATAGCACAAGGGATTGTTAGGCTCCACAATCCCGTGAGAAAGTGACTTTTACGGTAACGAAACGCGTTGGGAGGAGCCTAATTCACGTTGTCAGTCAGGGAGTGTGGAGCGAGCCTTGGAGAGGCGTCATCGGCGCGCACTCAAGGATCCGTGATAGGGATTGCGAAGGTGCGCGTGCTGCAAGTTACAGCTGGTCTCTGAGACTCTTCTGGCACACGTAGCGGATGGCAACAGTGTCACATTTTAACTGAGATACAATGTACAGTAAGTGTATTTCTTTGTATTGTCAATTTTAAATTAAAGCCCTTTAGATTTGCACTATCTTCCTCCTCTGTTTTTTTCGTGGAAGATTGATCGGTGCTGTGTGTGGGAGTGCAGCGACGGAACTCAGAAGCTGGCAAGACGTGGGGGGTCGTGAAGCAGAGAGAGACTTGGGCTAAAGCACTGTTCCTATCAGACAAATACAGTACAAGTATTTCTTGTAAGTAGGCATTGTTATAATCTACTGAGCTTCACTGGTTGGACAATTACATGCTACACTATGGTGAGTTTTTTTTCTTCTTGTATGCTTTGCACTAGGATGAACTTCTTCCACCAAGAGGATTTTTAAGTAGCAAAATCCAGGATTGGCAGATTTTTCAATTGAAACCAACTTGTGGACATTTGTGGTGGACTTATTTCCAATTAGTGGTTTAACATTGATTTCATTCTGACAGGTACAAGCGCCGGGGATTTTATTCTGTTATAGTATTTCCAGTATGCATGTGCTTTCAAATTTTGCAATGCAAACATTTGTATGAAACTGTAGGAAATGGCACGAGTTTTAGTTTCAAAAAGACTAGAAAACACATTATTTTCGCCTTTTTGAATACAAACTCTGGTCCCTCTGTGTATATCTTTTCATAGCTGGATCCACAGGCAATACACTCCAATGACGGTTTATAATATTTTTTATGTGCTGCGCTTGAGCGCTGAATTGTGTTATAAAGAGTGGTGTTCTTGGAGTGGCCCCCTTATTGAATTTCCTTAGAAACATAGTAGACCTTTCCATTATGGAAACCTCTTCAAAGGCCTGTGTTAAGTCCGCCCTCGCATAGCCCCTTGCTAAAAAAAAATCTATTGAATAGATCTTTGGATTGTATGAGAGAGGCTTCCTGATTAGAACAATTTATTTTAAATCTTATGAACTACCCTTTGGGAATTCCTTTGATTAAGGGTTTGGGGTGACAGCTGTCAGCCCTTAAGAAAGTATTCCTTGAATTTATTTTGCGAAATATATTGCTCTGAATATTTTTATGTTGATCAATAAATAAATAGAGATCCAAATAGTGAATGTGATGTAAATCATAATTATGCGTGAAGTGCAAATTAAGATCATTATCATTAAGATATTTATAAATGTTAAGAGTGAATGTGAATCCCCTTTCCAAATAAAAATAAGGTATTCTATTAATTGTTTGTAAAAAATAATGTTATCATTTATTGGGTTCCCATTGCCAAAGACGTGAAACGACTCCCACCAACCTAAAAATATGACGTATGGCGTACGAGGGCGCAAAACTTGTCCCCATCGCCATTCTATGTGTGTGGAGATAGAAAACCCTATCAAACAAAAAAATAATTGAGAGCGAGTAAAAAGTGCACAGAATCTAAAATAAAAGTGCATTGTGCCGGTGAAAGGTCAGAACGTTCAAGGTAATATCTGATAGCTACCACCCCTTTTTGGAAGTGAAACTTCTTTAGCGGCCCTACCACATGAGCAAAATTCAGTGATAGTAAATGGAGTTGATGGTGACGGAAGTGAAGAGGCCATCAGCAACATTCACTGCCACTGAATTTTGCCAGCTTCCACCAGCAGGAGTCAGGAGGAACAAATGAACGCACACACACACAAACCACCACCCAGTGACTGGGCCGCCGACAATGCCCTCCCGCGGCCCCCACACCGTGAGGCCCCCCCCACCGTATATCGTGCTCTGGCCTCCTCTATCCAAGCACACTACTGCTGCCTAGACGCCCCCAGCCCCTGGGACCTGTTAGGAATCTGCAATTAGAAGTGCCTGTGATTCTCACTTCATCCTCAGGAGAAGTGGTACCCCAGAGACACTGCTCAGCCAGGGTAAGAGGGGTAATGACACCAAAGAGACAGGTGAGGGGCATCTCGGGGTAGATGTGGGGAGGGGTTGAGGCAGGAACTGGGAAACGCCAAATACTTCATGGCAACTCAACATAGAAGTGAAGTGTCTCCCAGAGATATCACTGCAGTCTCTCACTGTCTCTATCGAGTGCTGTCTTTGCCTCTCTCTGACTGTCACTCTAGTAGATTGCAACCTCTTCCAAATCTCTCACAGATGCAGAAAATTGAACACAGTAAAGAGTGTTTCTTGATTTTTAATCTCCACATTATATCTCTTGGAGAAATTCATTTAGAACACTCATCATTTGTTTGAATATTTATTTAAATACATTATTGCATATTAAAACACTTCGGTTCCGTATTTGTTTTCCTGCCCTAAAAAAAACACCGCTTGTCAATTTAGAAATGTACTCAATAAACAAAAATAACTGTTTTCTCACAAATATATTGTTTCCTATCATTCCAGTGCTTCCTCTTCCCTGCAGTTTCTCACTGTGTCTATCAGAGTGCTGTGTGTACACACTTTCCCCCCCAATGAGCCGCCAAGTACACCCTCTCCCACCCAGTGAACCGCCGAGTACACTCTCTCCCCCTCCAGTGAGCCACAGAGTACACCCCTCCCCCCGTGAGCCGTGTCCCCGTACCTCCGCCGGAGGGCTGGCACCAGCAGCAGGACACAGCTCCGCCGGGGGGAGAGTGAGGAGGGGGGGCTGCTGGGGGAGGGGGGGATCAGGAGAAAGGGTGGCAAGACCCTGAGTGAGACATACAGATTGACACACACACAGATTGACACACACACACACTGACTGACCCACACACAAGGAATTAAGTTACTATAAATATAGAAGTGCAAATAGCGAAAACACGCGTTCTAAGTCAAACTTCTTTGCGTTTTGGCACACTTGATCCAGGAAGGCCCACAAGGCTTAAACATCTTTGCAGGGACGAACACTCCTTCTCTTGCCTGAATACCAGGGGAGGGTAGAGAGTAGATCTGCTCACTTGATAGTGGCCCTTTTCTGAGAGGGGCACTCCACTGATGTGGAAAATAACAAAGGATGACTTACTATACTCACACTTGTTACGCATAAAACATAGACATTGAGACTCCTCACCTTCTACCTTCCTGATGTTAATAGGATCCTCTTGGGCTCTGAGCCCTAAACTCCCACCCCCAATATGTATAGGCCATGGCGACATAATAGACCACCATGGTAACCTGAGTGGTGCATTATGCCCTACAACCTACACCCACTCTGGATGACAGTGGGCACCTTCTAGAATGTAGGCGGAGCTTGGGTGTCAGTTTAATTGCAAAATTTTAGTAACAGACATTTACAGTACATTTAACCAGTTATATACCTAATTATTAAGCCCAAGGGGGTTACATAATAAACAGACCACATTATTGGCCTTTTCAAAGTTTCTTATCTTATATACACATCGGTTAGTTATTTGAATAAGCTGATATGATCTTATCTTATACCCGAAGAGAACGTATACTTATTGGTTATAACATAATTGTGGAAGATAAAGGCAACAAAAAATATTCCCAGAGAGAGCTCACGGGTATATCAAAACAAATTAAAAATGTATTGCTAGAACAATAAAAACAGGGTAGAAAGTATTTAAAAGGAGGGGGACTCTACACAAGTTCTGAGAGGGACATGGGAATGCTGGACTCATATACAATGCAAGACATCAAGACTCAACTGAAGTCCACATCTGTGAATTAACAGTGTGAACACAAAATCCTAAATGCTGACTATATACAAATGGTGAACTTAAAGACAAATAGTGCACGAAAATAGTAAGGTCAATATAAGGGACAGCAGTGACATGATATAAATAAATGTCTGCCTGTATAAATACATAGTCACCACAAAAGGAGAATAGTCTTGCATGCAGGTGTAGTACTGCATAGTGAGAACTGCAAACATTCACACCATAGAGTAAATGTGTACTAAAACACAAAGTAGCAACGTTACTAACAGGTTAGAAATGTCTCCAACAGATTTATAATAAGACACTGATGAATGTAGTATCCACAATAGAAAATACAGAAGATACAGAGTAGCCTGTCTCAAACACAAAAGAGTCCATATGTCGTAGATGATATAAAGTCCAGGATACATCACTGCAACCGCATGCAATATTCATGAAATACAAGATAGCCTGTTGCAATTAGAACATTGTCCAGATATGTTGAAAAGTATAAAGTCCAGAATACATCACCACAGTAGAATTGCATATAAGCTCATATACAGGCATACCCCGGTTTAAGGACACTCACTTTAAGTACACTCGCGAGTAAGTACATCTCGCTCAGTCGGCAAATGGTAGCTCACGCATGCGCCTGTCAGCACGTCCTGAACAACAATACTGTCTCCCTACCTGTACCAAAGCTGTGAGCAAGCGGGGAGACTATAGAGCCTGTTACACATGCGTTATTTACATCAGTTATGCACGTATATGACGATTGTTATACAGTACATGCATCGATAAGTGGGGAAAAGGTAGTGCTTCACTTTAAGTACATTTTCACTTTACATACATGCTCCGGTCCCATTGCGTAAGTTAATGCGGGGTATGCCTGTAAGTCCCTGTAGTAGGAAGAGGGGGCTCCCAACTCCAACGCGCGTTTTGACATTTGTCTTCAGGGAGTGGAATTGGTAAGAAAACAGCAGACTTTAAATAGCAGCTCAGAGCTTCTATTCTATAAAACCGGCTTTTTAGAGTGATTAATTAAATCTGAAGTGATGTCACAAAGCTGACCTGCGTATTCCTCTGTGGCCAAGCCAATCAGGTTGCAGGGCCGTATTCACCAACATAACAGGAGTCCTCCGCATGCACGTCATTCTGCGTCCTCGCGCTAGTTGCCATATTGATCACATGCTCCATTAAGCAGTTCTCTGCTCTCCTCGGTGACGCGGGCAAACTGCTAGCAGGGGGCGTGTTCACCAGCAAAGCATGAGTGTCATAGTCAGTCACGTAGTACGGCATCCTCACTTAAGTTGCCATATCAGCCCTTGGCTACATTGTTGTCCATATGAATCCCAGACAGCCAATCCACATGAGATCAGAATATGGCAGAAGTCACTATAGGATCATCATATTGTGATAGTACAGTAACTTTAGAACTTATCACTGCGTAGTCGAGGGACTTTTGTTTTTCACTGCATGACAGAGGGATATCTGATGGGTGCCATAGTCGGAGTGCAATCGTCTTGCTGCTGGTGATGAAACCATAATGAAGTCATGTTGTCACAAATTAGGAATCAGCAGGATCGCCAGACTGCCGAGTGCCTCTGATAGTTAATAATAAAGACAAAGGGAAAAGAGAGGGGAAGATGCTGAAACAATTCATAAGCACATAAAGGGGAGGTGGAGAGACATACAAAAATAAAAATATATACAGGTATCATAATGAAATGTGATAAAAATAATATTGTTAATTTTTAAAGAAACATAGAGAGACCTAATAATAATTGAAACCTTGAGGCACCATGGTCTCCAACTGAACAATCCACCAGCACTCCCTCTGTGACAGTGATCTCTCAAGTTCTCCTCTACGAATACCCAGAAAGACCCTGTCAAACACGAATGCCGATAAGACAGCAGGGTCAGACCATGATGCCTCAGAAAGTGTCTTGCTACTGTTGTTAACTTAAACGCATCCAGGTCACATTGTGCATTTTTAATATTACATGTGTGCTTCAAAATTCAGAACCTGACCTCCCTCGTGGTCATTCCAATATAGATTAGACCACAAGGGCAGGTAAGGTAATAGATAACACCTTTAGATTTGCAGTTCAGTAATGGAAATATTTTGAAACTACATGTACCTTTTGAATTAGAAAAGGTGTCTGTTTGCCTCATGTATTTGCAGCTGGCATATAAGCTCATGTTACTACACCTAAAAAAAAATTTTTTTTTAGCAAAAGTGGAGAGAAAAGTGGATCCGACCTGAGGGACATAGTGACTATGTACAAGTTTATCTCGTAAATTGGGGTCTCGGCGACTTGTCAGGCTAACCTTGTCACCCAAAGCTTGCTAAAGATCTTTATTTTTAATCAGAACATTCCAATGTCTCTGAAGTATGTCCCTCAGGTCGACCACTGTTGATTAAACGTGCTGATGAATCTGACCTTTGTAAGGTTAGGTTTTTACATTTTTTGCTACCAGAGTTTTTCCCTCCTATAGCTTAAACTACGTTTAAAGCCTCTATTGACACTAGTTTTGCTATACCCTCTTCTAGAGAAATACAATTTAAGCTCCCCAGCTCTAAGTGTAAATGTATCTGAGGAAGAGCAATTACACTTCAATCTTAAGGACTCGCTAACCTGATGACCAGGGTGAAAACTTTCAGCATGCAATACTGCATTGGCTGCTGTAGTCTTACTGTAAATGTATGTACAGTGACAACCTACTGAATCCACACTAATCCACAGGTCCAGGAATACAACATGAGTGGAACTGCTATCAAATGTAAGTTTAATATTGTAGTTGTTGTGGTTGAGGACACAGATGAATTCAGCAAACTCTGCCATGGAGCCCTGCCAAATAATGAGAATATCATCTATGTACCTCAACCACAACAAAACCTTGTCTGTCATATCACGGTTGCCCTCCATAAAGACCACCTCTTGTTTCCACCAGCCCAGGAAGAGGTTGGCATAGGAGGGTGCGCATGTTGCCCCCATTGCAGTGCCTCTGTTCTGTAAAAAAAACTTGTTTTTGAAAACATAATACCTGTGAGTATGAAATTTAACAAATCCATGAGTAAATTATTTAAACCTAAAGAAACATTTTGCATAGATAACAAATATTTACTAGCATCCAATGGTGGATGCTTGTATAGAGGGACTCGACATCACAGGTCGCGATGATGGTATTTTCATTGACTGTGATGGAGTCCAATCTAGATAGCACATCCATTGTGTCTCTTAAATGTGACGTAATAATTGTGGAAGAGTTTACCCTTTGAATATCAGATTGTGCTATCCAAGGTTGCCATATCTTTTCAAATTTTGCACAGGAGTTGTTTAATACACTTATACATTTTTCCATCTGGCAGACAAACCAAATTCTATTTCTAATCTTAGGGATCTGAGGAACTTCTTGTTGTTTCCACATTGCTGCTATTTCGCATCTTGTTGCAGTTGCAAAATGAGAGATTAGATTATTTTCCGCTCTGAATACTCCCTGTGTTGGTCTGTGTAAAAGAACCAACCAGAGGTCCAAGGGTAAATCTAAACCTAAGATCCTCTGCAGCCAGTTTCTTATTTTTCTCTGAAGAGAAGCTACTTGATGACATGTCCACCATGTGTAAAAGGGAGGCTTGAGCTCTGCATCCCTTAGGACAGGGGTCTCCAAACTCAGTCCTCAAGAGCCACCAACAGGCCGGCTTTTATGGATATCCCTGTTTCAGCACAGGTGGCTCCATCAGTGGCTCAGTCAAAGACTGTTGGTGGCTCTTGAGGACTGAGTTTGGAGACCCCTGCCTTAGGACACATTGGAGAATATCCCAGGATAAATTTGGATAATTTCATTGATGTGAGGTACCATCTCATTAGCACCTTGTATACATTCTCTTTTAGATTGGTACGGATGCACCCACGAGTATCCGAACACTTGCCTGGGAAAATCTGGGGCAATACCCCAGTAATGCTGCAACATTCCTGTGACATTACTGCAGACGGAGTAATGGCCCATCGAATTAACACAGCGGGGGTCCCTGACAGTTCCATTCAAACCGACCCCCGCAGGACCCCCGCTGTGTTAATCTGATGGGCCATTAGTCTGTTAACAGAAATGTCACAGAAATATTGCAGCATTACTGTGAGATTGCCCCAGATTTTCAAAGGCAAGTGTTCAGATACTCGTTGCTGCATCTGTACATATTCAACTTTTAGAGATTGGCATTAAAATTTATTTTTCTGATCTAGAATTTCTCTAGGTCAGCTTCCCATTGTAAAGTATATTTTAGTTTTTGTGTTGAGTCAGCAAATGAAATTATCAGCTCAATATATAGTTGTGAAATTAGACCTATAGTGTCTGTTCTTGCTCGACACAATTTCTAAAAATGTGTATGGGTAGGGATGGTTGGTGTTTAGTATAGAATGCCCTTAATTGTAGGTACTGAAATATTTTTTTTTCGATAATGCTTTTTCTATCTTGATGTGTTGATACTCTTATCTGTGCCTAGGTCCCTAAGCCTTTGAAATCCATGATGTCTCAAGACCTGGTATAAAATCAGGATTAATTCTCTATTGACACCCATCTTGTAAAGAATTTGGGTCAACATGCCATTGAACTAGTTGGCTTAGTTGAGCTGCTCTGTAATAGGGGTTTGGCAGTTCCATGTCCGTTGTCCTGAGATGTTTGGCCTCTTGAGGATTTGCCTATTCTTGGCTTTTTGAAATTTCAGATAAATCTAGTAACTTATAACTGGAGGTAGAGTATTGCTTTATTCACTATTGGATTGGGAGAGTTTGGAAAAGATAGAGAATACCAAGAAGTAGATTCATTTTTATACAATTGTAACACCCCTATTCCTCCCCCCCTCCCCGAAATGAGGGATGGGGTGTACATGTAAAAACTGAGGGAGTTGGAACAGTATGTGGTGCTCTAAAAAGGGTGCATGTCCGAATAAAGTGTGGTAGTGCTCAGCGGCTCACCTGACTGTGTAGACAAGACAGGTCTTCATCCTAGGGTCTTGTGAAAACGGTGTGGTGCAGGCAAAAGAAAAAGGGTGCCCGTAACTTTATAACTTGATCTTTATTGGTGCAAAAATAGGCATATCAACAGAACAGGTTTTTCCTCAGTCTTGGAACTCTGGGTCTCAGCTTCCTCTTGCTATAGGCAGGTGATGCTCACTCTCCATTAGAGCTCTTGCGTACCCAAGACTTATCAGGTGATTTAACCATGAACCTCCTGGCATAGACCCCTCTAGTAACTTAGATGGGGAACCACTCCTTCCGTAGCATAGTCAAGCTAATTGCCTGGTTCATAAGGGCCCCCTAACACTGGGAACTTGCCCTAAACTAGAAATACAATTAAAGGAATTCTGTTTCTCTACCTACCCCAAAGGCTAGCATAGCCTGGAGATCTCCCTGATGGAGTTGGGGGTTCGATTTAGAGGGTCCCTGGCGTCTAGGGATCCCTAGGTGTTTTCCCTGGGAGTATAAGAATCCTCTGGAGGTCTATGGGTCCCAGGATGTCTTGGGATAAAAGGGTGGGTACCCCACTTTTATATCTAGGGTATGGCCAACCCCCTGCCCCCAGTATCTTGAAGAATAAAGATTGCCACTTGGTCACACCCTAAGCATGTGACCCTCTAGCAACTTCCAGAGGTCACAGGGCCTAACGTGCCTGGAAGGGGAAACATAAAATTCTAGCTAACATCTAGCCTGGTGATGACTGTTAACCCTTGCACTGCCTGCAGCTACCAGTGTTGACATGCGGGGCAAGGGTACATTTTAGCAGGGTGCTACACAATGTATCTTAACTATCCAAGATATATTGTATTCCGACCAAGCTTTCATATAATCTCTAAGGCTTTTAAATAATTTTGGGTAATTTGTTTGATAGAGCAAATTATAGTTGTTGGTGATATGTACACCTAGGTATTTAATAGATATATGTTGCCATTTAAAATCGAAATTAATGGCTAGCAGTTACACCATATCTTTTGGAAGACTCATATTCAGAGCTTCAGATTTTGAATTGTTTATTTTAAAGCCTGACATTTTGTTGAAATTGAGCCTATACTAAAAAGGTTCGGAAGGGATGTTAGTGGTTTGGTTAGGGTTAAAATTATATTGTCTGCGAATAGAGCTGTTTGTGTATTTGTTTGTTTAGTTGAATGCCACAAATATCTAGATTGTTCCTTATATTAGCTGCTAGAGGTTCCATACACAAGGCAAACAACAGGGGTGAGAGTGGGCAATTCTGCCTCTTATCGCTTTTTTTTTTTCATCGATCTGAAGGAAACCCTTGACAGATCACTCTGGCCTCAGGGTTAGTATAGAGTGCATAAATTACTTTCATAATTCTTCCACTGAATCCAAAGGCTTTGAGAGTGGCATACATGTAAGACCAATCAATTTGGTCAAACGCCTTCTCTGCGTCTAATCCTAGGACCATGAGAGGATTTTTTTTCTCATTGGCCAGTTCAGACAAAGAGAAAATGCATCCGCTCAACCTAGTGTGACCGCAAGGGTCAGAGGGACAGACTGGTGCAATAGGGCAACGAGATAATTATCAAACACAAAGGACACTGTATGAGGCAAAGACACTGTACATACAGATAAGGCCCTATATAGTGCACTCGGAGTCCATAAGGAGAGAGTACCCTGCTAAATATGCAGTATAGAGGAGAAAAACTAGACCAAACAATGATAGTGATAGTGTTAAAATACTTTATTAAGGATTACTATTAAAATGGAATGGTACCTCGCCGCTCCAAGGCAGCTTAGGAGTGGATTGCTTTAGTTCAGTATTGTATGTAACCAATCTGTCTAGTATTGTATGCACACAGCTTATCAAATACGAGGTACAATGTTTGTTTTGAACGCTATGCTTACGATATGTCAGAACTGTTCTCCCCCCCCCTCTACCCCTTGTCTCCCCCCCCAACCCCCTCCCTCCCCCCATATCACCCCAAGGTTATTATCATGACCTTGACCAGACCCCTCACTTCCCTCCCCAACCTCCAGATGGAACTGGCGGAGTTTGGAAAGGTATCAGGGTATAAAATAAACAGCGACAAATCTGAAGCCCTAAATATTAGTCTTCCCGAACCCACAGTCAAACTCCTTAAGCTAAATTTCAACTACCGATGGTGCCCCTCATGCATTAAGTATCTGGGAATTAATGTATCTAGGCACTATCGGGACCTATATAGGGATAACTACCCGAAACTATGGGACCAGATCAAAAGGGATCTAGATCGGTGGGAAGGTTACCAGATCTCATGGATTGGGAGGATGATCTCTACCAAAATGAATATACTCCCAAGAATGTTGTACCTATTCCAGACGCTCCCAATCCAGGTCCCGGCCGCCGATCTAAAATATATACAGAATAGACTCCTCCACTTTATTTGGCAGGGTAAGAGGCCCAGGGTAGCCATATCAGTCCTGATGACCACGAGATCCAGAGGAGGGATGGGGGTACCTGACCTATACAAATACTATCTAGCCGCCCAGCTCAGGCAGGTAGTAATGTGGAACTCAGACCCGACCCGATGTTGCTGGGTGGGAATGGAAACTCGGTGTGCCAAACTGCCTTCTCTGCAAGCCTGCCTCTGGAGCCTGAACAGAGGAGATGGCCACTTACACAATCTTAAGCTACAGGCCTCACGATTCACGTGGGACACCTGGTCCAGATGCAAACTTAAATTTAATCTCACATCCACAAACTCACAACTCACTCCCCTCGTTAATAACCCTAAATTCCCTCCAGGATGCGGATCTAAGCTGTTCGCCCACTTTCACACACGGGGTATAGAGGCGATTGCCGATGTACTGAGCCTAGGGAAGCTCCTGAGCTACCAAGAACTGAGGAACAAATTTAAAATTACAAAATTGGACACCTTTAAATATCTACAAATTAGAAATTTTGTTAGAACTACATGCCCTCATCCAGAATACCCCACTCTCACTTCGTTTGAACTCCTGTGCAAGGACAAGTCTCACCAGAAGGGACTTATCTCTGATATATATAATATCCTAATGCGCTCAACGTCCCCAACACAGCACGACTACATGCTGCGATGGTCAGCTGATCTAAACGTTAATATAGAAAGAGAGACTTGGGAGGAAATCTGGCAGGCAGCCTCAGAAACTTCCCTTTGCACCACAATTAAGGAAAACATCTACAAAATCATGTTTGGCTGGTATCTTACCCCAGCACGATTAAACCAGATCTACCCTCTGGCATCAGACCAATGTTGGAGAGGCTGTGGTAATAGAGGGGACATGGCCCACATCTGGTGGACCTGTCCAGAAATTGTGAAATACTGGGCCAAGGTCCAAATTCTTTTAAAAGAGGTCACCGGCCTAGAAATTCCTATTGAACCACTGACCTTCCTGTTGGCTGCACCCATGCCGAATATAGTTCGGCCCACCAGGAAATTAATATCCGTCATTCTCACTGCGGCGAGATGCTGTATTGCGGCCTCCTGGAGGAAAACAGCTACGCCAGCGCTCAATACGATAAAGAAAAGGATTGGGGAAGTAATGACAATGGAAAGGCTCACAGCCAACCTCAGACAAAAAACCCAGGCCTTTGAAGATATCTGGGAACCTTGGTTCCACTTTACCAGAGCGCCCCGACCAGCACAGGGGGGTGGGAGTCTAACTCCCCCCCCCATAAGGAAAAAAAAAAAAACTCGTACGAATTTCACCAGCAACACCCTATCAGCCAAGTAGGACGACAACACCCTCACCTCCCCATCCCCCCCCCCCCTCACCCCTCCCTCACACCTCCCTCACACCCCCTCAACTACCCCACCACCACCCTCCTTCCTTACCTTCTCTCTATGAAGGCTCCCCCCCTCTTTTCTGGACAACTTAGGTTGCCTTTCTTTCCCCCCTTTAAAAAATATGTTTTGGATAATGTTAGGCAACAAAATATGTCAGAAACGTTGTATTCTCTAAAAATGCCTAATAAAAACATTGGGGAAAAAAATGGAATGGTACCAATTAATGTAGTGAGTAAGGTGAACTGAAAATAATATAGTGCTCTAGTCTAGGGTCTCTAAATGGCAGGTTGCCAAAAGTAGTCCAAATAGAACTATAACGTCAGCACTATGAAAATCCAGAAACACAGACACCTATGCCTGATGGATCGTGGCTATAGGGGCTGTTTCTGGTAAATGAAGTCACTGGATCACTGAAAAATCATGGCATTCACGATAAGCACTAGTGTGTGTGTATAGACACCTAACATGTGAAGCCACGCATCAATATGTATACTGTAGAAGTGATAACAAAAGCGGGCAAAACTGTGATGTAATGAACAGCAGTGTAAGGTATTGGTAAACCCATACACTGGCTATATTCCACACTAGTGAAAGCTTGCAGTGTTTAGCCATTCAGGTAAGTGGTCAAAAACGCTGGGATGTGTAGCAGTTTAACCCCACATAAACTCACCCTGACCGTCAGTAACTACACACAGGGACAGGGAATGAAAGTGGGAAATCCCTACACACCGATATATGCTAACCTTGTGGGGGGAGCAGTGCAGCAGGATCATGTAGTCCCCCAATCTGGCCCTCAATAACATACCCCTACAACACACGGGGAGGAGAGGGGTGGGGAGAGGACAGAAAAGAGGGAAAGAAGGCCCTCAAAACACTTATCTGTGCTTGCCCTGGGGACACGATCCTTGTGAAGCAAGCATAGTGAGTGCACAGCTGAGGGAGGCTCTGTCGGTGTTGCGATCAGGTCTGCTGGGAGATGCTGGCGTCCATGATGAAAATCATAGTGTGTGGCGTCATGACACCCACTGACGTACGTTTCGCAATAGCTTCATCCAGAGGGATAGATCTTCACTCCCCCCAGTGGCCAATATTTATAGAGCTCTGCTGGGAGGAACAAAAGAAGAATTAAAGCCACATAAGGAAAAAAGGGGATGTTTAGAGTGTATGAGATGAGATACCAATGTAATGTTAAAACATGGCGAGGATAGCCCCCATTTGTATGTGAAGTGATTAAAACTGAATGGTTGCAAATAAATATATAAGCCTGGCGCAATACTACCAATTGTGAGTGATCTCACAGATAGGGGGTAAATAGAAAGCCTTCGTTCAAGCCGTTTGGACTTAAAGTGTGGAGATCATAAATCCAATGGCTCTCCTTTTGAAGTAGAATGCGGTCCTAGTCTCCTCTTCTGGGTCCAATGATCACATGATCAATGCCACAGAATCGGAGATTACTGGTGTTACCGTTGTGTGTTTCGTTGACGTGACGTGCAAGTGGGGTCTCTAAATGGTTACGTATAGAACCAAAATGTTCAAGAACACGTCACCTGAACTCACGTCTAGTTTTGCCCACGTATTTTTTGCCGCATCCGCACGTGGCCAGATATACAACTCCAAAGGTCTTACAATTAAGAAAATGTCTGATTGTGTAGTGGCGAGAGTTATCCCAGTTGGAGAATGTTTTTGTAGGGGTTATGAACTCACATGCCTTTCATGTACCACACTTGTAGGTACCCATGGGGCGTTGTGGCAACCAAGTTTTATTGGCCACACTGCTCAGGTGGCTGTGTACCAGCCGATCCTTTAAATTCTGGGCCCTACGACTAACCAGTGTCGGATAGGGTTTCAAAACTGGCTTGAGATCAGAGTCCTCAAGGAGTAGATGCCAATGACGTTTAAGAATCATATTGGTACTATTCCATTTGTTATTGTATGTGCCCACAAATCGAACCAATTTATTGGCTGGAGTTTTCCGGTTTGTCCCATGTAAAAGGGCTGCACGTGGGGATCGTTTGGCTCTTAGATAGGTTTTTCTAATACATCCTTGGCAATGTACTTACTAGCGTTCTCCGTCAAATTCCCCAGGCCTGACACAATTGGTCGACCTGGAGGGGGTCTTTGTGTTTTATGAACTTTGGGGAGGCTATAAAATGTAGCTATTCGTGGTGTCTTCCCCAGGATAAAGTCAAATTCTCGTTTAGTTATAGAATAGTGAAGAGTTTAGCACGGAATATGGCCTTATGGTCTGAGGGAAGAACCCTATAACATGAATGATCCGACAGCAATCGCAGATTTTCAGTGACGTTGTCGTCCCGGTTAAGGATGACGACATTCCCCCCTTTATCAGAGGGTTTAATCACGATGTCCTGATTGCTTTGTAGGTCTGAAAGGGCTTTCAATTCATTATTGGTAAAGTTGGACTGAGTTATGGTTTGAGAAAGGAGCTCAGGCTCGTGTAACCCGATTGACAAAAACTTGGATATTAGGGCTAGTCGCAAAGGCAGGAGTGAAGGTAGAGAGGGGCCTAAAATCAGTGAAAGGTGCCGTACCTGGGTTACGTTCATTTTCCTCCAGGAGGTCAATGGCGTCTTGTAAATGCATCAGTTCTTCACAGTCGGTAGTTGACGTGACGGTATCTCATGTCTATCATGTCTGTTGATGAAAAACTTGTGCAAGAGGAGTTTGCGGGCGAAAAGGTGTGTGTCCTTAACCCAATCAAATCTATTGAAGCAGGCTGTTGGAGAGAAAGATAGCCCTTTCTTGAGGACCCGTATATGATCCTCAGATAAAGTGAGCTTAGAAAGATTAATGATTTGTAAATCATCCAGCTCACTAGGGCTATCTAATATCCCCCCCTGTATGAGTGCCTGCTGCTGTAATTGGTGCCCCCTCATCGCCGCTCTTTTGGCCTTGTGCCCTCCCCTTCTCATGGGTCTTTTGAGTTTGCACGAGTGTTGTACCTTGTGTTCCCTAAAAAAGGAACCTGGGGTGCAGAGGAGGTATGTGGCGCAGTCTCCTGTGTCGCCGGTGTGTGTGAGTAATCTCTATCACTTTCCTGCTCACTGCCTGAGCGTTTCCATTCAGTAGATGTTTCAAGGGGATTGGTGGATACAGGTTTAGGTTTTAAATTGAATTTAAAAATCTTTCCATCCTTGGAATCTCGTTGAAATTTTTTCTGTTTTCTAATTTTAAGACATACAGAACACCTACAAGCTCAAATTGAACCCCCAAAATACCCACAACATATATATAAGCATATAAGTTTCACAGAGGAGTGCTACTGAGCATGGCGATATGTATTTAAAACCAGAGACATAACATAAAACACAGACAAAGCTCAGTGCACATCCAGAAAAACTTATATACGGTACAGTGCCTAAATATACATGTATAAATAACTAATAAATAAAATGGTCTTTTAGTTTAACATTTTGGCCAAATTGTTGTAAGCCCTTGAGCCAAACTTCATGGCAGACTACGTTTCAAGGGTCCCTACACTAATATAAATTCTTAATAACCTGTGCATTGCCAGGAAGAATGATTTATAATAAATCTGTCAATATAAGTTGCAAAAGTTCTAAGTCTGATTGAAGCTTTTATTAACCTGTACATTACCAGGAAAAGCATTCTGTAATAGATTTGTCACAATCACACTGCATGCAGGCAAGTTCCCCTGATAGTTGGAGATGCCATGGAGTGAGCTTTTAACCATTTAAATGTGGGAGGGAGTGAGCTTCAATTGGATAGGAGGTTGCCACCCTCCAAAACAGCCAAGACTAGCTGCACAAGAATTATAAAACATACAGAACACCTACAAGCTCAAATTGAACCCCCAAAATACCCACAACATATATATAAGCATATAAGTTTCACAGAGGAGTGCTACTGAGCATGGCGATATGTATTTAAAACCAGAGACATAACATAAAACACAGACAAAGCTCATTCTTCCTGGCAATGCACAGGTTATTAAGAATTTATATTAGTGTAGGGACCCTTGAAACGTGGTCTGCCGTGAAGTTTGGCTCAAGGGCTTACAACAATTTGGCCAAAATGTTAAACTAAAAGACCATTTTATTTATTAGTTATTTATACATGTATATTTAGGCACTGTACCGTATATAAGTTTTTCTGGATGTGCACTGAGCTTTGTCTGTGTTTTATGTTATGTCTCTGGTTTTAAATACATATCGCCATGCTCAGTAGCACTCCTCTGTGAAACTTATATGCTTATATATATGTTGTGGGTATTTTGGGGGTTCAATTTGAGCTTGTAGGTGTTCTGTATGTTTTATAATTCTTGTGCAGCTAGTCCTGGCTGTTTTGGAGGGTGGCAACCTCCTATCCAATTGAAGCTCACTCCCTCCCACATTTAAATGGTTAAAAGCTCACTCCATGGCATCTCCAACTATCAGGGGAACTTGCCTGCATGCAGTGTGATTGTGACAAATCTATTACAGAGTGCTTTTCCTGGTAATGTACAGGTTAATAAAAGCTTCAATCAGACTTAGAACTTTTGCAACTTATATTGACAGATTTATTATAAATCATTCTTCCTGGCAATGCACAGGTTATTAAGAATTTATATTAGTGTAGGGACCCTTGAAACGTGGTCTGCCGTGAAGTTTGGCTCAAGGGCTTACAACAATTTGGCCAAAATGTTAAACTAAAAGACCATTTTATTTATTAGTTATTTATACATGTATATTTAGGCACTGTACCGTATATAAGTTTTTCTGGATGTGCACTGAGCTTTGTCTGTGTTTTATGTTATGTCTCTGGTTCTAATTTTAAGATCCTGTTTAAAATGTTCCGTATTCTCCTTAAGCTTCAGTTCCAATTCACTAAACTCACTATGAGCTTGCCAAGTGGGAATTTCTGCAAATGATTTGTCAATTGCCTCCTGTGTAACTGCTAGTCTAGTTTGCTCATAAGTTATGAGTAGTTGCATTAACTTTTTGGAACAATTCAGTAGGGTGCTCTCCCAAGTTTTATTGAACGACTCATCATTGATAAGATGTGAGGGTCCAAGGTTAATTCTAAGGCCTCGTGGAACCAAGCCTAGTTAATATAATGTTCCAGACTTGAAATCTCCCACCAGGACTGTGTTCTATGTAAAGCATCTAATGAGTGAAAAAAATTATGTATATCTGATGTTTTACTTAATTCAATGACGCTAGTAGTAGAGAACATGTCACAGGCTTCAGTATGCCAGGCATCAAAATCTGTCCTGTTGGACAGAAAAACAGTCATAATAGAAGGAACTAGGGAGCGGGGTGCAGGAAAGAAGACACAAGGTCTACTAGCTATATGGGAGACAAAGAGAAAATGCACCCGCTCAACCTAGTGTGACTGCAAGGGTCAGAGGGACAGACTGGTGCAATAGGGCAAGGAGATAATTATCAAACAAAGGACACTGTATGAGGTAAAAACACTGCACATACAGATAAGGCCCTATATAGTGCACTCGGAGTCCAAAAGGAGAGTACCCTGCTAAATATGCAGTACAGAGGAGAAAAACTAGACCAAACAATGATAGTGAGAGTGTTAAAATACTTTATTAAGGATTACTATTAAAATGGAATTGTACCTGGACAGATCACTTCCCTGTACATTCTAGAGGTTAGTTCCCTTGTGTGGAACACAGCTGCTCAAAGTTTGTTCTCTTGGGCCGACTTGGGGCTTTGTTGTAGAATGCTCTGATCTGGAGGTATCTAAAGAATTCTGTATTAGGTATATTTTTCTCCTCTTTGATGTGATCAAAAGTTTTGATATGCTGTCTCCCCTCCAGATCATTTAGTCTAATATATCCTGAATTAAACCATTTTGCGAAATGTGGACGATCCAGCCCTGGAGCAAAGTCCGAATTACCCCATATGGGCATCATCAAGGAGTTTAGTGTTGTGAGAGAACATTTAAATTTGGTAGCCTCCCAAACCTTCAAGGAGTTCGATATAGCCTGTAGCGGGGTCTGAATTCCAGACCAGCTTTTTTTAGGTAACCAGATAAGGTTCTGCAGTTCAATGGGCGCACAGCAATCTTTTTCTAGCGCCACTCATCTCCGCAGAACCGGGTCTGAGTGCCACTGTATGATTTGGCTCAGTTGGGCAGCTTTGTAATAGGCGAACAGGCAAGGCACCCCCAACCCTCCCCTCGAGGTCGGCCTCCTCAAGATATCTTTTTTTATCCGTGGGCTTTTTTTATTGCAGATAAACTTCATTATTCTAGACTGCAGCGAGAGGATATCATCTTTAACAGGGGGGTCGGGAGGGCCTGAAAAAGGTATAGCACCTTGGGGAGAAGATTCATTTTAACACTATGAATTCTTCCAATCCAAGAGATGCCATACTCCTCCCATCTTCTGAGATCCTCCCTCAGTGTCTTGAACAACCTGGGATAATTTGCCTTGTATAATGCTTTGACATCTCTTCTTATGTATACCCCTAGATATTTGATCATGGAGGGTTGCCAGTTAAAGTTTAATCCAATTACCTTTTCCATTGGTTTGGGTGAATTTATATTGAGGGCTTCTGATTTGGCTTGATTAATTTTGAACCCCGATATTTGTTTAAACTGCCCCAATATTGCAAACACATTGGGCAGGGAGGTGAGAGGTCCGGATAGAGTCAGTATCACATCATCCGCGTACAGCGCCACTTTGTGCGTCTGCTCTTTGACTGTTATTCCTGACACATCTGGACTTAATCTCAGGTGTGCCGCCAAGGGTTCGATACAGAGGGCAAACAGCAAGGGGGACAGTGGGCAACCCTGCCTCGTGCCACTGCGGATTTGAAATTGTCCCGAAGGGAACCCCTGATGTCGCACCCTTGCCGCCGGCCCTTCATATAGTGCCATAATGGCTCCCAAAAGGCGTCCCCCGAAGCCAAATGCCTCCAGTGTCCCCCTTAGATAGGGCCAATCAATCCTATCGAAGGCTTTTTCTGCATCCAGACTGAGTACCATTGACGGGATATTATGTTTTTGGGCCAAATCAATAAGATCGATTACTCGTCTGGTATTATCTGCTGCTTGCCTTTCTCCGATGAACCCCACCTGATCTGGATGAATCAACCCAGGGAGGACGTTACCCACTCTGTTAGCTATAAGTTTTGAGAATATTTTTATGTCCGTATTGATCAAAGAGATGGGCCGGTAGCTCTTACAGTCTGCCGGCTCCTTTCCTGGTTTATAGATCAGGGAGATGGACGCCTGGAGCATCTGCGCTGGGAACGAGGCCCCTTGTAAGACCAAATTAAAGAGTGTTAACAGATGTGGTGCTAATAATTTCAAATATTTTTTATAGTAGAGGTTTGAAAAGCCATCTGGACCTGGTGCCTTGGCTGGCTTGAGAGACTTTACAACTGCCATTAACTCTTCTAAAGAGAAGTCTGTCTGCAGAGCTTCCCTCTCTGCCCTGCTCAACTGCGGCAACTTTGCCCCCGTTAAAAATTCCCGAAGATTATCCCTCGTTTTCTGATTGTGTGTGACCTTGCCTCCATCGTAGAGCGCCTCATAGTAGGATTTGAATTCCTCTACAATGCGCCTAGGGTTCGAGGTAAGCTCCCCCCCCTGTGTACGAATTGATTGAATGTGGTGATTTGGTGCTTTATTTATAAGCTTATTTGCTAAAAGGGTGTCCGGCCTGTTAGCCTTCTCAAAGAACCTACGTTTAGTCCAACTCAACTCCTTTTCCGCTTGGGAGGCTAATCGAATGTTTAGTTGGTGTTTGATATCTGAGATTTCTTTTAAGGTAGGGTCTTGCTTTAGGGACTTATGCGTTGTAGTAAGTGATGCCAATTTCTCCTGTAATTCCTTAATCTGGCAATCCTGCTCCCTCCGGCGCCGAGCCGCCAGAGACATCAGAGATCCCCTGAGGGTAGCTTTATGTGCCTCCCACAACGTGGAGTGTGATGTCACGCTTAGTTATATGAGACAATGGGAAGCCGACTTAGGGGAGATGCTAGAGGACGAGGACTGGGACAGGATCCTGCAGGCAGCAGCCAAAAGCTCTATCTGTACCACGTTAAAGGAGAACGCATACAAAGTCCTGATGCGTTGGTACTACACTCCAACTAAACTGTCGAAATTTGTCAAAGGCTATTCACCGCTCTGCCCTAAGCAGTGCGGGGAAAGAGCGGACTTGCACCACATGCTGTGGTCTTGCACGAGGGTGGCTCCGATTTGGGCGGAAATTAGGGAATGGCTGCAAAAATTGATAGGCGTGTAGGTCCCCCTGGACCCATGGCTGTTCTTATTGGGCAGGCGGATTCGGGGGTTCTCGAACGCAACACATAAATTGATCACACACTTTGCAACCGCCAACAGGTGCGAGATCGCAGCGTTATGGAAGCAACAAGATATACCAATTATACCCAAAATCAGGAATAGAATTTGGTTTGTCTGCCGGATGGAACAGTTGACGAGTCTGGTCAATGACTCCGGCTCAAATTTGCTAAAAGTCTGGTCACCTTGGTTGGCCCAGACAGACATCCCGGGAGTAGATACCACCACAATTTTGCAATGATAGTTATAAATGCGTTCTCCATTGACCAAAAGGATTCTTGACCACACAGCGACTAGGAAACCCTGTAGTATGGAGAAGATCAATGAGGTGGGGCCACCCCTGGAGGCGGAGCCGTAGGCCCGGCAATCTAGTATAAGCAAGCTAGCAGAAGAGAGGTGGATGAAGTGAGCCGTAACCGCCCAGCAGTAAACGAGGTCGCGTTCTGGACCCCCCGCCCCTCCCCCCCAGCCCGTTACCCTGACGTCTCATTTGTTGGTCTGTTGAGTCTGTCATGTGTGTCACGTTAAGTGTTTGGAAACATGGAAATGGTGGAGCTATATAAGCAAATGGATTGTGTTTTAATGTATGCACCAATATACCTAATAAAATGATAGTTTTAAAAAAAAAATGGAATGGTAACAATAAATGTAGTGAGTAAAGTGAACTGAAAATAATATAATGCTGATGCCCCATAGGGGGTCTCTAAATGGCAGGTTGCCAAAAGTAGTCCAAATAGAACTATAACGTCAGCACTATGAAAATCCAGAAACACAGACACCTATGCCTGATGTATCGTGGCTATAGGGGCTGTTTCTGGTAAATTACGTCACTGGATCTATTTAAAAGAAAGTTAGGAATTGGAGACAGCTGTCCCCAGCATGAAACTACTCGCTATTGGCTGGTAAAGTCAGAGGAGGAAAGAGGCGTGCATCTCTGCCCAGCTGTCTGCTATTTATGCAGATCTGCAGCTCCAACAGTATCCAAAGACACATCTTTGTGTCTCCTGGAAGCACGTTTAACCCCGCATGGCGTCGTGATGTCACAGCAGGGCCATCCAATCAAAAGAATGCTGACTTCCGCAGACTGAGAGCGAGTGGTTTTGGCAGATGTTCTGGGGCGCTGAATAGCCTCTCCATGTCGCTATGAATCGAAGAGTAACACTTTTGATTGGATGGCCCTGGATGGATAGCCCTACTGTGACGTCACGACGCCATACGGGGTTAAACGTGCTTCCAGGAGATGCACGACTCCTTCCTCCTCTGACTTTACCAGCCAATAGCGAGTGATTTCATGCTGGGGACAGCTGTCTCCAATTCCTAACTTTCTTTTAAATAGTGAGTCTTTTCCTGCAGTCTCCACACTCCATGAAGTAGCCGCAAGGTGAAACAAGTGTAGAGTGGGAGCTGCTGCAGTGACCCTGAGACTCTAAATTGTGATACATATTCCCTTCCTGACTCTGGGACTCACAATAATATGGATTCTGATATCTGGTAGAAACTTCTGTCTGGCATCTTTGAGTTATACTACCGCACTCTGTAACTCAAGGGGGGATGAGTATATTTTTTCTTTATTCCCTATGCTACAATTGAGGGACTTTATATGCTATTCGTTTATTTAAGATTTCATACCATCCTGGATACAACTGGACATTTCTTCATTTTTATGTGAGGATTTTCTTTCCGACACTTGAAATTATTATTTTTTTGTGTTATTTTTTCAAACGAATTTATCCATCTCTACATAGTTTTCCTAGATTTCTGCACACTTCCCACTACGGTGGGTTAGCTTTACCTTAACGGTATCCATCTTGCAGTGTGTGTGGTTTACATGTGTTTGACATCAGTATATTCATTAGTGTGTCCCTTAGGTCTTTTTGGTATATTTTGTGACCGGCCGGTCTTGCTGATCCAGGGAACTAGTTTCCCTGGGATCTCACCTTACACTCTTCTTGCATTAACCTGATAATTGTGTATAGGTTTAGACTTTTTGTATTGACCATATGTTATATGTAGTCACTTTGTCTATATCAGGGTTCTGTTTTGGATTTTTTTCATGTTTTAGTTTGTTACATTTGAGGACATTAAAGTATCATTTTTTGGGGATTTTTTGAGTGCTCATCTTTGAGACTTCTTGTGTCTTTTCTGTATTCTATTTATCCCTGTCTTAGAGAACTGACTTGTTTCTCTCTATTATAGAGATTAGATTATGGTCTTATAAATACCCTAGTTATTATAAGGGTGGGTGCGGTTTCTGTTTGTGTAAATATGTGTGTGTGTGTGTGTGTGTGTGTGTGTGTGTGTGTGTGTGTGTGTGTGTGTGTGTGTGTGTGTGTGTGTGTGTGTGTGTGTATATATATACTATATATTATTATGATATTATTTGATTTTCAATATGAGAAATATTGTTGTATATATGGTATCTTTTAATGCTTAATATGACTTTATATTGTAATGCATGAGCCAATACTATATATATATGGTTTTTATCATTAGCTTTGCATATACTATATATATATATTTTTTACATATATCACTCTTAGTATTGTGATATAAGTCATATGGGTTGTGCTATGTGTTATATATTCTTTTTAGTCTCCTCCAATATAATTAGGCCAATTTTAATGTGTTTAATTGTTGTTACTAACCTTGATTGCACTAAGTACCTTTCAGCTCAGTAGGGGCGGTCCACGGAACTATCAGTATTAGTATGTGTATATAAATGATGGCCGTGTCACTCCTCCCTACTACCCTTTGAGAAAGTCACCCGTGAGTGAAGAAACGCTTCAGGGAGCGTCATCACGTCGGATGCATTGACATTACGTCATCACGGAGCGCTGGAGTGAACCGATCCAAGCGCTGGCACCATAGAGGCCTGCAAGCAAGGAGCCACTTTCCACAATCCTTGGACATTTTTACAACATCCACTGGCCCTGGACATCTGCTGGGACTGTGGCCTATCCTGTTTGTGATTGGGGTTTCCCCCAGGACAGAGCACAGCAACCGGATGGTGGTGATTATTATCACACAATGCTATTTTATTCTGTACTTTTGTGAGTGCATTTCTTACCCCCCTTCCTCCCCTTCCCCTCATTAAATATACAGTTTTACACTATGGGGCGTGCACTCTCTCCTCTTTTTTCTCTGTAGATTCCCTATGGACGTGGTTTGTCCATTCTGAGAGCAGCCGGAGACCCCTTGTACCAGCTTCCATTTTCTACATTGGACTATCATTTTGAGGACTGGTTTTTACCCTCTTTTCTTGCTAATATACGTTTATTCTATGTATATTTTACATGTATTTCATTTTGACTGTTATGCTACTGTTTGTTCATAGTTTCCCCTTGTTATTATGCACAGGCATCTAGTCAATCCATGTGCCATCACATTAGTAGAGTAGTTCATTATTCATTCACAAATTATCAATTTTAATTTTAATTTTCCTCCAATATTTATTTGAGTAATCACCAGCACTATAAATTTCTAGATATTTTAATCATACACTTCTAGAGGCGCTGCTTTTTTTCTTTGTTTGTCCTTTATATTTAACCCCTAAGCAGCAGCCTTGTTTCTAGAAGAGGCATTTAACTAGAACATCAATATGATGCAATCAGCAAAAGAGAGGCACTCCAGAAGGAGTGGACTCATCCCTTCAGCAGTTGTCAAAAATAATATGGACACTGAGAATAAAATTGATATTAAGGGCAACTTTTTTACACTAGAAACACTGATGAAGGTGGAGATGAGACATTGGTGGGACGCATGTTCCTTACAGGATTATATAGACCGCAAGATTATCCCTAGAGGTTTGAGGGTGACTACTGTAAATCCCGACATTTGAAACAAATGCAGATTTTACCAGGGAATGGAATGAAACACTAGACAGGTGTTCATTCTCATTGATGAAACTTTTAATTGATTTTAGAGACATGAAAGTCAAAGAATTGGAGTTAGAGATTGAGAATATTCAGGCTACATTGAAACCGTACTGCGATACTGAGGAATTTAAAGAATATGATGAGAAAACAAGTAGGAGAGTTATCACCTTTGAAAAAGAGGTTATTGATAGGAAAGATAGTAAACTCAATCGTGATAAGGAGGATTATGCCACGAATAAAGTGAGGGTCTGGAAACGGACACAAAATTACAATTATAGGAGAAGAGGGAGGTATAGTTCTGGTTCTCGCACACGAGGAGGTGGCTCCTACCAGCCAAGGGATACATCCAGCCACACCCCTTCTCGTCAGGCAGGTCAACAGGGAGCCCATGGTCCCTCCAGTGGCCCCACAGAATTCCATACAGGTGGGGGCTACATGGTCCTCGAGGTGGAACCCCTCCCCGGGGACAATATGGGAAGATCTGGGATCCCTGATGTGCCGGATGCGAATGGGGTGTCAGCTGATATTGGTAGAGGTGCCAGATCCAAAGAACCCAACACCACACATAGGTCTGCTCATTTTTTAGACAGAACTCCGAGACAGGAGGGGAGGGCGAAAGGGAGGGATCCAGACAAACATTACCCCCTTTGGGACCGCGAGGCCCCAAACAGACCATCTGGTCAGGGCAAAAGAGGAGCAGAGGAGTTAGGGCAGGCCGAGTCGTCCAGAGGAAGAAGGAAAACAGAAGAAGACTAATACCATCTGAGACTAGTAGTATATTTAACCTCTCATCAGTTTCATTGTCAGATTATGAAAAGTCTTTGTTAGAGAGGGGTCTATCTTTTGCTCCCAATACGGGTCCTAATTTATTTCAGCTGTTTATTGATTTAAATAGTTTTATTAGAAAAATTACTTTGAATAGACATTTCAATATCCAGAAGACTAATATTAAATCAACTAATCCTGTCAACACCTTTAACACACAGGAAGAAGTCTGCATTGAGGCACTTACTTCTTTGCTGAGAGAGTCGGGCTTAACATCGGGATCACAAGTCTCCATTGACAACTTTGAGCTGTCCATTCATCCCACCGGGTCTGTGGAGGTAGAATTAGAGGAAGATTTAAATATTATATACTCACCTTTTAAACCCAGGTCAGTCTTCTTCCCTTACCAATCCAAGGGGGGATTTGTGGACACATTCTACAATTTGGTACTTCGCGACTTTGAGTCATTATGCGCCAAACCTACCAAACTCACTCATAATTTATCTAGAGGTGAGCTGGACGCATTGAACAAGCTTAAGGCTAATCATGATATTATCATTCGACAGGCTGATAAGGGTGGGAGCGTAGTCATCCAGGACTTATCTGCGTATCTCTTAGAGGCACGCAGACTCGGGTGACTCGGCCTCCTACACCTTGTTGGAGTCTGATCCATTGGACATTTACCAATTATTGTTGAAGGAACTCCTCACTAGCGCACTGGGGGATGGTATCATTTCTAAATCGGAATTTAAATTTTTGTTTTCCTCACATCCACGCACTCCAATTTTTTATCATTTACCCAAGGTTCATAAGTCCCTGTTCAATCCCCCTGGCAGACCCATAGTTTCGGGTGTGGAGTCGATGACATCAGGTCTATCCCAATATGTTTATTATTTTCTCCAACCCTATGTAGCTAAGCTCAGGTCCCATATTAGGGATACACTCCATGTCATCGACTCCATCTCGGATATTAAGTGGAAATCCACTTACCTATGGGCCACATGTGACGTGGCATAACTTTATACTTGTATTGATCATGACAGGGGGATTGAAGCCATTAAATACTGGCTGGACACGGACTTATCGTTCCCAGACAAGCACAAACACTTCATTTTGCAAAGTATTCACTTTATTCTCACTCACAATTATTTTTTATTTGAAGATAATTATCACTTGCAAATCTGTGGAACGGCCATGGGCACGAGATTCGCTCCCAGCTACGCAAATCTCTTCATGGGTCACTGGGAGGAGTCTTTTGTGTGGCTGAATACCACACTTAGAGCGGGTCTCGTGTACTATGGCCACTTCATAGACGATATCATTATTATTTGGGTTGGTGAAGAGTCTGTTCTATCTGGTCTCTTGAGTTCCTTCAACGATAATTTGTTTGGACTTAAATTCACCTTTGAAATTGATGCAGTATCCACTGTATTTCTCGATTTGGCCCTCAGTACAGACACAGACTTCAATATTATCACCTCCACACATTTCAAGTCTGTGTCTGTCAATAGCTATGTTCATGCGTCCAGTAATCACCATAAGCAATGGCTCGACAATATCCCTTTGGGGCAGTTTCACAGACTACGTAGGAACTGCAGTAGAATCGGTGGATTGGTCAGCGCACGGGTTTTTTTGCTCACAGGATGAAAAGAGAAAATGAGGGACACGTGATTAGTGTTTAAACCAGACAGAACATTAAACAATAGTACAATGTGCTTGTCTAAAATAGTAAAAGATAGTAAAAAATACTCCAAAAGAATTTTTAAAATCTGGATTTGGGGCTTGGAACAGCCTAAAGTTGAAAAATAAAAACTACTTCATAAAAATTCCTAGAAGTGAAATTCTGTGGTGGATGGTGGGCTGAGGGATGTAAAATAAAAATGGAAATAATAATGTAAGGGATGTGGGGGTGGGTGATTAGCACGCTCTTGCGCAGCCTGCTGCAAAGCAGGGATGGTGATGCTGCTTATGCAGTACTACACAGTCTGCTGCCTGGCGAAGATAGTGTTGCTGGCTTGGCTTGTGATGCCAGAAGCAGTGGCTTCCTCCTCCTTCTACTGGAGGTGGTTTGCGGTGCTGATTAATAAAGCCAAATGGAGTTTCTGGTGTAGGGGTGACTACCTACTCCTCCTTATGGAGGTGGTACGTAAGTGACTTCTCTCCCGGGTGCCCCCCCTAACAACACAGAACAGATACCTACTCCTAGAAGGACAGAGAGAACAAGACTCCCCAAACACAAGGGCCAGAAAAAGACCACACGAGGAAAACGGGGAGGAAGAAGTCAGCAGAAAAAGACCAGCGACACAATAGACAATAGCAATATATTCAACCTAAGCAAAAAGAGTCTAAATGCCGAGCAGTGTAGTCTCATTAAAAAGGGCCTCAATTTCGCACCTGCGGCTGCAGCTAGTGGTTTCAACCTCTACATAGACGCACACAAATTCATACGACAACTCACACTAAAAAAATTCTTCTTAACTAAAGATGCACAGAGTAGAGAAATCATAAACAATAGTACACCCTCGGTATCAGAAGAGGATACTTTCAAACACACATCCCTCAAAGAAAAATCCAAATTCTACCCAAGCTGGGCTAAAAGCCATAATATAGAGACGTTTCATCAAAAAATACAGGAAGACTTCGACAAACTGACTAAAGATAACAGAAGTAAAATCAAACACAATCTAACACTCAAAGAGAAAACTGCGCTAAAACAACTAGAAGATGACAAATCAATAACGATTAAACAGGCAGACAAAGGGGGGGGAGTAGTCATTATGGACACCACTAACTACAGACAAGAAGCAGACAGGATCCTCGCGGACACTACGACATATGAAAGTCTAAAAATAAATCCCCACAAAGACTTTTGTACAGAATACTTAAATCACATCGATAAGGGTAAATCAATAGGGGTTATCAATCAAAAAGAATACCAATATCTAAATGTAAAATTCCCTGTGATGCCAATCTTTTACTTCCTACCTAAAATACACAAAAGCCTGACAGCGCCCCCAGGGAGACCAATCATCTCGGGGATAGGCTCCCTCACTTCAAAACTTTCAGAATACATAGACATCTCCTTACAACCTTACGTTGTGGAGATGAAGTCATACCTTAGAGACACAACACAAACTATCAATTTGATAGAACAGGTAACATGGAGCCCAGACTTTATACTTTGCACATGTGATGTGACATCCTTATACACATCAATCAATCACGAAGACGGCATCTCAGCTATAGATAGGACACTCAGCAACGACCCAAACATACACATAGAACAAAAAACATTTATCCTAGAAAGCATTACCTTTATTTTAAAACATAACCTTTTTAACTTCGATGGGAAACATTTCCTCCAAAAATGCGGCACGGCAATGGGTACAAAATTTGCACCCAGCTACGCGAATCTTTTTATGGATATCTGGGAACAAGACACTATTTGGTCCCCACACGAATTCAGCGCAGATCTAGCGCTATGCGAAGATATATTGATGACATCCTCTTCATCTGGAAAGGAAGCGAAGTAGATCTGAAACGCTTTCTGGAATATATCAACACCAACGAACTAAATCTAAAATTCACAGCTTGCACAAACAAAATCTCAATAGACTTCTTAGACCTCACTATCTATGTTGAAAATAACACACTCAAAACCAAAACATTCTTCAAAAAAGTCGATTGCAATAACTATCTACTGAAAACAAGCTGCCACCACAGAAAGTGGCTATCCAACATACCTCCAGGCCAATTCCGCCGAATTAGGCGTAATTGCAGTGACAATAATGTCTTTAGAGAGCAAGCAGGTATCCTAAGGGATAGGTTTATCAATAAAGGGTACAATAGAAATACATTAGAAGAATCCATTAATAAGACAGGCCTCCTGCGAAGTACTGACATTCTTAAACCATCCAACAAGCAACAAAGAGAAGATTTCAATGCTCCATTCTTAACCCAGTACAGCCAGGATTCGGGCAAAATTCAACAAATACTAAACAAACACTGGCATCTCTTACTAGGGGATGATACTCTTAAAAATCACCTCCCAGAAAGACCAAGGGTCATCTTTAAAAGAGCTGACAATATAAAAACAAAGCTAGCACCAAGTCTGTTCAGAACAGACAACACAAAGAAGGAGAACAATTGGCTATCAACAGAAAAAGGGTTTTTTAAGTGCAGCACCTGCAAAGCTTGCAAACAGGGCTGCAGCGACAAATAAATTTCTCATCTAATGTAACAGGCGAACAATTCAAAATCACACAGTTCATCAACTGTAAGAGCGATCACGTAGTTTATCTATTAAACTGCCCCTGTGGACTGCAATATGTCGGCCGTACCAGCCGACCCCTAAAGGTTCGCATATTAGAGCATATTGGGAACATTCGACGGCAGCTAATGACCCATAGCGTGTCTAAACGTTTTTCAATTAAACACCAAGGAGACCCCTCCGGCCTCACCTATAGAGCCATAGAACAGATCCCACCCCTCTGGCGAGGAGGCGATAGACTAACCAAACTAGCCAAGAAGGAAACTCTTTGGATTTACAAATTGAAAACGCTAGCACCCCTAGGACTCAACATTGATATAGATATTGGGGCATTCCTAGAGTAAAGATTGCGTTCCATCCAAGATACACTGTACTAATCATGTTTCTTTTCTTTTCTCCCCTTTCTCTCCACCTTCCCCTCTTTCCCCGCTCCTTCTTCCATATCTTATTTCTCTTCTCTCCTTCTATCTTCACCCTAATCCCCTCTTTTCTCTCCCTCCCCTTCTACTAGTACCGGCGCAACTGTGAAGATCCACCAATATTTGTGACAACTTACCTCTTAATGTACCACCAAGCATGCATCTAAATCTTAGCATCTGTGTAGCCTAACCCACTAAGCGCACAGATATAGAATGACTAAGAACTATGACCCTGGAACAGAATCCCCGACACAACACACAAAAGAACATTAAGGTATTTAAAGTCGGCAAATGACACAAACTCATACACCATAAAGGCATCAGTGAAATTCACAATTGCCATTGAACCACGGAAAACACATAATTCAGATATCTTATGTTTTATTCCCAATTTTTATACATTTTTGACATCTTTAAATACACATTTTTTAAATATACATTCTTATCAGTATTCATATTTTATATTTTACTATTCCATATCTTTTATAACGCTATAAATCATTTTTTAGTTCAAAGCATTCATGAAGAGACGTATAAAGTGACTCAATCACCACACATAAATTCTGTACTAGATTATATATTATACTTTGTATATATAATCTATACCAAATATCCCTTTAAACCATCTTCTGCAAGAGGATATAGATATGCATATCTACATGGGGATTCAAGTACAAGGCTCTAGTACAAAATAACTCTGTTATAGTACCCACTTTAAGAAACTTGTATAACGAAGTATGTATTTTTTCCTGAGTACTAAAGTGCACACCAACATGTGAATCAATCACCAGGCAATCTAATTAGAAGGAGTAGAACCACGTGTGCACGAATTAACTATCTGTCTCATTTTAAAGACTGTGTAAACTTTGTATCCATATTTCATTCACCTTTTTTACCCCCATTAGCCCATTCTAGCCAATGTATAAAATAAACAAGACCACCGATTGATGTACAAGCTGTTTTAATCCCAAAATTGTATAGAACATCAAGTGATTGCAATCAATCAATCAAGCAGCTTTTTAACCTATAAAAACGGAAGACCCAGGGCATCCGGCAGGAACCTGACGAAGCATCATTGCGAAACGCGTAGTTCCCTGCCGGAGCCCATTACCTGAAGGACCCAGCCAGCCTGCTGACATCCGGTAAGCCCTCCCCTTCCGGTTCCCGCCATCGGACGCGGTCACGGGGGATACACCGGTCGGAGGAGCGCCATCGAAAGTCTAAGCTGAAGCTGGGCTGCTGCCCAAGCTGTATTTTAAGTGTTTTTTTCCTGTTTGCTGTTGTATGCATTTAATAAACTTATTTTCACCTACTCACCGGTCTGGCCCTTTCTTTCTTTGAATCGGGCACCCGGGAGAGAAGTCACTTACGTACCACCTCCATAAGGAGGAGTAGGTAGTCACCCCTACACCAGAAACTCCATTTGGCTTTATTAATCAGCACCGCAAACCACCTCCAGTAGAAGGAGGAGGAAGCCACTGCTTCTGGCATCACATAAATTTAAAGAATACCGCCAAGCCAGCAACACTATCTTCGCCAGGCAGCAGACTGTGTAGTACTGCATAAGCAGCATCACCATCCCTGCTTTGCAGCAGGCTGCGCAAGAGCGCGCTAATCACCCACCCCCACATCCCTTACATTATTATTTCCATTTTTATTTTACATCCCTCAGCCCACCATCCACCACAGAATTTCACTTCTAGGAATTTTTATGAAGTAGTTTTTATTTTTCAACTTTAGGCTGTTCCAAGCCCCAAATCCAGATTTTAAAAATTCTTTTGGAGCATTTTTTACTATCTTTTACTATTTTAGACAAGCACATTGTACTATTGTTTAATGTTCTGTCTGGTTTAAACACTAATCACGTGTCCCTCATTTTCTCTTTTCATCCTGTGAGCAAAAAAACCCGTGCGCTGACCAATCCACCGATTCTACTGCCATTTCAAGAAGATTCCGGGCTTTATCTTCTTTCCAGGTCCAGCTGCAGAAAACAACAAGGGCAAGTATACACTATCCCTTATTTGGTTACACATTGCAAAACAGGCCACACCACAAGTCTAACAAACAAGGGAGCGCCCCAGCCTCTATTCCTTTTTGTTACGTAGGAACTGCACCAGGGATATTGATTTTGATAGCCAGTCCAAATCACTTGGGAATAAGTTTCTATCCAAAGGCTATGATCCTGATTTGATCTCCGACGCTCTCAGCAAAGCCAGCTCTCTAGACCGGTCGGTCCTATTAAGTAAATCGAAAACCAAATGTGACAAGGGGGTACGCTTGAGTAACGATGCTCCAGTGAAATCCATTAAGACTCGTGCGTCCACGGTGAGGTTCATAACCACATATAACCAGTCTTATAGATCTATAAATAAGATTCTTAATAATCATTGGAGCATCCTCAAGTGTGACCCCCATTTAGGGTCCATCTTGCCTGAAAGGGCAGCTGTAGTATACAGGAAGGCAAGAAATATAAAGAGCATGTTAGCTCCCACTAAACTTAGGTCGTCATCAACATCATCTAAAACCACGACTCATAAGGGTCCATTGGGTAATCACCCATGTGGACGTAGTCGGTGTATCACCTGTAGGCATCTCCTTATTAAGACACAATTTTGTTCCCCCGAGCAGAGGTACCACACATTCTATTACTAGTTTTATTAATTGTCTCAGCACCTATGTGGTATACCTTATACAGTGTGGGTGCGGTCAACATTACGCTGGCCGTACCACTAGGACGCTTGGCACTCGTTTCCTGGAACACGGAGGAATGTGATCAAGGGTCTCAACTCCCATAGTGTCTCTCGGCACTTCAAATTGTATCATCATTAGGATCCAAAAACTATGACAATAATGGGAATTGAGACCATTTCTCCGTGTGCTCTAGGGGGCGACCGCTTCAAGACTCTCTGCAGGCGGGAAACCTTCTGGATTCACCAGCTGGGTACTTTGAGCCCGGGTGGATTAAATGAATGCCTAGATGTCAGCACACTCGTTTAATTGGTCTTTTGGACGTCTCTCCCTGTCCTTGACTTCCTCTGCTGTTCTCTGTCATCTATTGTCTGGGTCCCTCTGTAATCTCTCCCCGGGTCCTGGAATAGTAGTAGTTGCAGTATTATTTTATATATGGGTTCTATTGTTAGATCATCTCCATCACATCATACAGTATAAGTTTATTAGGCCATATTTTTATCACATTTTCACACTTAGTTGACATTAGACACTTTTAGATCTGAAAATTAAAATATTAAACTAAAATTAAATCACCCACTTACACAATAGCATATTATTATTATATAATCATATTATTTTATTATTATTATTTTTTAATATAATTTTCATATATATATTCACACACACACACATTTATATTTTGTATCATAGTTCATGTAAGTTGGGGTTAGAGTTCATTTTTAGTTATGGTGTACACTTAATAATCTACCCATTTTTATTCACTTATGTATAGATTAAAAGATGATCACAGAATTCACAACACTGGGAATCTTACCCTCACCTTCACCACTTGTTATTAAGTTAATTGATCACATTCATAGGTTGTTATGATTATTGTCATTCATGTCAATTCATGGTTTAATAGAGGCAAACTATGTATTTATTATATCTGTAATATCTCGCTTTATTCGTGGCATAATGATCTTCACTCTACACTATGTGTCAATACATATTTAATGTTGACAATATTCTTTTATATTCTCTTTTGTATTCTTTTATATTTTATTATATATATATATTTTTTTGTATTATATGATAATTATTATGATATTATTTGATTTTCAATATGAGAAATATTGTTGTATATATGGTATCTTTTAATGCTTAATATGACTTTATATTGTAATGCATGAGCCAATACTATATATATGGTTTTTATCATTAGCTTTGCATATACTATATATATATATTTTACATATATCACTCTTAGTATTGTGGTATAAGTCATATGGGTTGTGCTATGTGTTATATATTCTTTTTAGTCTCCTCCAATATAATTAGGCCAATTTTAATGTGTTTAATTGTTGTTACTAGCCTTGATTGCACTAAGTACCTTTCAGCTGAGTAGGGGCGGTCCACGGAACTATCAGTATTAGTATGTGTATATAAATGATGGCCGTGTCACTCCTCCCTACTACCCTTTGAGAAAGTCACCCGTGAGTGACGAAACGCGTCAGGGAGCGTCATCACGTCGGACGCATTGACATTACGTCATCACGGAGCGCTGGAGTGAACCAATCCAAGCGCTGGCACCATAGAGGCCTGCAAGCAAGGAGCCACTTTCCACAATCCTTGGACATTTTTACAACATCCACTGGCCCTGGACATCTGCTGGGACTGTGGCCTATCCTGTTTGTGATCGGGGTTTCCCCCAGGACGGAGCGCAGCAACCGGATGGTGGTGATTATTATTGCACAATGCTATTTTATTCTGTACTTTTGTGAGTGCATTTCTTACCCCCCTTCCACCCTTCCCCTCATTAAATATACAGTTTTACACTATGGGGCGTGCGCTCTCTCCTCTTTTTTATCTCTGCTATATATATATATATATAATCAGAACAGATGGCACTCCAAGCAAATAAGTCAATGGACAAGGTGCATGCTTCATAGAGTAAGTATAGGTAACGGCTGCTATCACCAAAGCAACGGCAAAGAAACAGCACTCAAATTTCATCAAAGCAAAAAGTGTATTGACAAAACACATAAGCACAAATATAACCAATGTTTCGGTCCTCTAACGACCTTCCTCGGGGTGGTGCTGAAGGGTACTGATGTCCAGAAGACCTGTATACCCATAAACACCCTGTGTCACTAATTGGGGATCCACTAATTAACCAGCCAGAGGAGTCCACAGCGTCATTCTCCAGCGCTGACAGGCAGCGGCCACCTTGGATTTTCAGGGCAAGTGAAGATACAGCAAGAGCAGCCCTCCATGTAAGACTGCAATGCATCGGCGCCCTCTGGTGGCCTAGCAGTGTTTCTGACAAAACCATGTAGCTAGTCAACGTTAATTAAGTATGACTGCGCATGCATGGGGTTCCGTTTCACCAAAGGAAGGATTCACCTGCCAGTGCAAAGAGATAAGTCTGATGTCAGTGCGTGGACTCCCTGTGGAAATAAAAAAAATATATGTAAGACAAGTGAGGAAACACATAGTGAAATGACACACAAGGATAATTAAAAGCAATGTTAGACGGAAATGTGGGAGGCTGTATGACACAACCACCGATGCCTGCCAAATAGCAGTATATGTTGAATAACCATAATGAAGCCAAAACGTGTATAAATACACTATGCCTGGATAAATGAATATGAACACCAGACAGATTAACTAAAGGCTGAAAAAACACTAAAATTACTGCATATAGTGTAGGCATAAGTGTGCATATAGTGACTTGCACAGGTAGAGACAGTAGCAGAACTGGGTCCTAAACAAAAACATGATGAAACCCTGTTCTATAAGAAGCAACTGAGCTTAAAATCTTCATTTAAGCCACGTGGGGCTAAGGTTTCCAACTCAAAAATCATTCTCATTTCAAGTTGCAAAAGTAATTTACCCCTATCCCCCCCTCGGGGCCGTGCATGCGCCTGTATTATGGGCATGCACCTCAGGGTGGCCAAACGATGTTTACATAATTTGAAGTACCTTGCTACCGGCTGCATTTTGAGATCATCCATGTCATTGGCATCTTCAATGCCTTTCTGATGGCAGAGCGGTGCAAGGCCATGCGTTCTTTGAACATCCGTGTGGTTTTAGCCACATAATGGAGATCACACGGACAACGTATAAGGTATACTACAATTTTACTTTCGCAGTTCAGATAATCCCTGATTTTTGTACTTTTACCACTGTGAGGGTGGTGAAACATTTTGCCCAAAATTAGATGTTGGCAATTAATACATGCCTGACACCTATGCACCCCTGGTGGTCTAGTTAGCCAATTAGTGGGACTACTGTATTTCGACACAGGGCCTGCCTGTGTCAGTATGTCCCCGAGGCTGGAACCCCTTCTGTAACAGAAAGAGGATGGTTTTTTGAACAATTTGCCAATCTTTTTGTCAACTGCCAAAATGTGCCAGGGTCTAAGGATGCTTTGTTTGATGCCCCTGATGCAGTACTGAAGGTGGTATTAATATTGAAATGATCAGCTGAGTCAGTCCTTGAAGCAGGTTTAAGGAGTTCATCCTGAGTGACTCCTCTGGCTCTAGTAAGAGAATCTTCCACATCCTTGACATCATAGCCCCTATCCAGGAATCTTGTTTTCATGGCCTGTAGCGCACTTTCACACTCATCTTGTTCACTGGTGATACGTTGGAACTGGGAGTAGGGTAACCCCCTCTTGAGGGCTCCTGGATGGTGGCTGCTGGCCAAAAGAAGAGTATTACGATACGTGAAATTGTGATGTATTCCTGTTAGGAGCGATGTGGGGCCCTTGTACACTACTGTGTCAAGAAACACTATATCTGTTTTACTATAATTCATAGTAAACCGTATATCCGAGGGGATATTGTTCAAATAATCCACAAATTTGAGTAGCTCCTCAGCTGGACCCTCCCAGATGATGAACACGTCATCAATATATCTTTTGTACATAGTGATATACTGTACAAAGGGAGAGTCAAGGGTGATGTGAGTCTCCTCATATTGAGCCATGAACAGGTTGGCATAAGAGGGGGCCATTTTGGACCCCATCGCCATCCCTGTACATTGGAGATAATACCCCTTCTCAAATTTAAAATAGTTATTTTTAAGCATGATATCCAGATGAACTAGAGGAAGAGGGGAGGGGAAGCCCCCGCATCAGCTTGAAATTAACACATAAATGATAAGCAGTGTAGAGAACCATAAGGTGCAAATGGGGACAAGAGACTAGATAAACATAACAGACAAAGATACCCCAGTGAATGCATTCGAAATGATAAAGTAGGAATAATGATAATTGTAAAAATTAATTGTTTAATCTATATACAGTCGCGGCCGCCTTTACTCGCATGCGGCTTCTCCCCGGTTTTTTTTTTAATGCGGCGGCGCGCGGCTTTTTTTTTTTTAGTTTTCCCGCGCCGCGGGCGCTTCAATGATAAGCGCCATTAGCGCTTATCTGTTGAAGCGGCCGCCGCGCGGGAAACCGCGTGCAAATAAAAAAAAAGCCCGCATTTAGCCCGGCAAGCTTTAGAATAAGCTTGGCCGGGACAGTAACAAAAGTAAAATAGAAATATTTGTACAGAGAGATGTGGTAAGAAGATCCAGGGCCACTCCCTAAAGACATACCAATTGAACTCCAATAGAAAATAATGTAGAAGTTAACCTAAGGCAACACTAGTCTATAGAGAGCCTAATAATATACAGGCTAAATTGTCCGTAAACAAATCCTGAGGAATTAATAGTAACAGTGAGTATGTCACTACTATTAACTGAAAAACTGGTAAGGTATAGTGTAACCATATACCAGCACTGGTGCCAGAAGGAATAATACAGAACAAAATTAATGTACCCTATAGGTAGACCTAAGACAATAGAACTAGTGTGACTAAAATACTAGGATAATGTAACGATGTATGGTCACTAAACATACATATACCGGTGAAAAGAAAATATACTAATATACTGAGTTAAGACACATGGAAATGAAAACAAGGAGAATAGAATCCTGTTAAGGGCTAGCATAAAATATGCTGTAACATCGCCCAGAGGCACTGTTAAAAGACCGTATCCAGTTATAGCCTCTAATATGAAATAAACCCCTAGCTGTTAAACAGTAGTATGTATAGTGAACAGCATATATAAAGGGTTATTGCATAATAAACACAATACATATGTGTCTTAGAAACCAAACAGTGTCCTAAAGTGGTCAGTATAGCAGTAACACACAATATAAATGATGGTCTAGTGTAGATACTGTTAATCCGCATGCTGATGACAGTTTAAACGATAATCAAATGCAACCCACTGTATACACTGGCGACACACTTTATTCGAGCTTGGCTAGTCCCACGAATTCGGGTATACCCGGGTGTATTGAGGTTTGTGACTGTTTTCTGCCCGAGTGCATTGAGTTATTTTCCAAGCAGGGATTGAAGCATTTTATTCCCGCTGGCTGCAATACTGCACAGTATATATATATAAACTGCATTACAATTCATGAATTTATGCCATCTGGTAGACACGCGAAGCATTGCAGCCTATTAAATCCTAATCATTATCATTTAACAGATCAGCCGCCCATCAGCCAGGCATGAACCCAGGCTGGGAAGGCAAATGCAACGGGGCTTGTCAGAGGTTAGGAGCGGCGCATTCCAGGTATCTGCCAGGTACATACCGGGTATTTGCTCGAATAAAGTGTGTCGGTGCAGTATAGGATGTCCTGGGTCTAGCATTGTCAGTATACAACACAAACAGCGTGGAAAGAATGACCACAGCGAAAACAAATGATGGTAGTGACAAATATTGTAACTCATTAGAAAGAAACCTCTGTTTTGTAACCGCTGTGTATATAGTGATACACAATGTTGAGGAAAGTTAATAAGTAGCTAAGCGTGGTGTCAATGCAGTGAGGCTACCGCACCTGTATGTGGTGAGCAGCAGCTCAGACTGCATAGATCTGTAGCTCGAGAGGAAAACTCCTTAAAGTGTAACCACACATATAATAATACTTAGTATACAAAGAGGAGCTACAAGAAGGACTTAGTTTAGCTTAATGATGGTGCATCGGTGCTGCTGTTGCGTATAGAGGAAAGCAGCTCCGACATTCAGCGTGGATGTTAGGTGTATCCACCGGTATTGCTGAGTGACGTCATTCCGTCGGATCACCTGACGTACGTTTCGCGCTATGGCGCGCTTTTTCAAAGGTGCAAACGGACTCTAAACGTAAGCTATTTAAGGCAAGAGGTTGTCATAGCAATGAAGAGGTAATTAACCCATTCAGAGCGACTGGTTAACCTATAGCAAGTGCAAACTGAGTCCCAGATAACACTTATAAGTAGAATACATGAAGGGGAGGCAGTGAAGGTAGAACGCATGGAGTAGATAGCATGTGTCCAGTGTAATTATAAGGCTGGAAAAATAAGTGAATGCATCAGTATCACAAGATGATATACAGCATGATCTATAAGGAAGGTAAAATATAGTAAACAGAAAGGAATAATAAAAAATAAAAATATATATACAAGAGAAGTGGCCTCTGAGAGTCACCAGTGATGGTTAGAGGGGCTATTATGTAAAGGTACTGGGTTCAAAGGACCTAGACTAAAAATAGGTATAGTATAACGCCATGAATAATAGGGAATCAAGAGGGATATGTAGAGCAAATGTGATGTGTAGTTGGTAAAACAAATGCACGGCTCGTTGTATCAGTTATCCAGAACTATATGAAAGGGGAGAAAACAAATTCCTCGTTCAGTCCCTTAGGACTGAGAGTTCCGAGATTGTAAATCCAGCGTGACTCGCATTTGAGGATCTCATTGTCCCAGTCCCCCCCTCTCAAATGGCTAGAAACTGCCTCGATTCCAAAAAAGTGCAGAACAGAGGCTATGCCTTGATGGTGATGGTATACATGGTTGGCTATGGGTGTGTCACGATGGTTCCTGATATCCCCAAGGTGTTCCAGCACTCTATGCCGAAATTGTCTCTTGGTTTTGCCTATGTATTTCTTCCCACAGGTACAGACAATTTGGTATATTACCCCAACCGTTTTGCAATTAATAAATTGTTTAATGGCATAACTGTGACTATCATCCCAGTTGCTGAATCGCTTAGTCTGGATACATGATGAGCAGGCTCTGCAGTTGTTACACTTAAAATAACCGATCGATCTATTGGCTAGCCATGTGCCTGCAATTGGTCGCTGAAAATGGCTACGTACCAGCAGATCGCGGATGTTGGTTGCTCGTCTGCTAACAAGAGTGGCTCTATCATTGAGAACTTCTTTCAAGTCATCATCGTCACGGAGGACATACCAATACTTGTTGAGTATGTTGGTAATTTCTGTCCATTGATTATTAAATGTGCCGATGAAGCGAATGATCTGTTTGTCATTCTTGATATCCACTCTGTCAGCCAAAAGGGTGTCACGGTCAGTGGCTCTGGCTCTTTGATAAGCACTCTTGATAGACCTATGGCTATAGCCCCTTTCTCTGAATCTCAACTTCATAATCAAGGCTTCTCTCTCAAAATACTCAAATCGTGAGCAATTCCTTCTGGGACGAAGGAATTGGCCCACTGGTATACCATTGATTTGGTGTCTGGGGTGATGACTATCGGCTCTCAGGAAGCTGTTGTAGCCGTGTCTTTACAGTGGAGGGAGGTCTCAATAGTGCCCTATGGAGATCTTGAAATGGTGAGATCAAGAAAAGTAATGGACACACTGCTGACATCAGATGTAAGTCTAAGATTAAGTGTGTTCACATTGAGCAACCCGATAAATTCATCAAAGACTGAGCGTGAGCCCTTCCACAGAATAAAGATATCATCTATATACCTCATCCATTAGATAATGTGTGATTTATACAGATGATACTGCTCCTGGAAGACCACCTCCGCCTCCCACCAGCCAAGATAGAGATTAGCGTAGGTGGGGGCGCAGGTGGTCACCATGGCAGTGCCCCTGAGTTGGTGATACAATTTCTCATCAAATATGAAAAAATTATGAGTCAGGATGAACCTGAGCAAATCCAAAACGAGAATATTGTGGTTGCTATAGTCACAACTACGTGTCTGGAGATAATATTCCACTGCTTTTATACCGTTGTCATGTATAATTGATGTGTAAAGGGATTCCACATCTAAACTAATGAGCAGTGTATCATTATCCACAGTAACATAATTGAGCCTATTCAGGGCATCCTTTGTATCCCTTAAGTACGAGTGTAGAGCGGTAACGAAGGGGCGGAGAACCTGATCAGCATAAATGCTGGATTGCTCAGTGATATTAGAGATGCCTGAGACAATGGGGCATCCAGGAGGAGATTTAAGACCCTTATGAATCTTGGGGAGGTTGCAATCTTTGGGTTTTTATTAAGAAGTGCCTTGCTTTCTTTTTTCGAAAGAACCTTGGTATACACCCCTTGATCCAAGATAAGTTTCAAATCTCGCATATACGAGATGGTGGGATCCGTTTTAAGTAGTGCATAGCAGTTTCTGTCTGATAGAAGGCGTTTGTTTTCCCTTATATAGTCGGTAGTATTCATTATCACGATATTGCCCCCTTTATCGGAAGGCTTCATCGCGATAAGGGAATTGGATTGTAATTCCGTCAAGGCTCGCCTTTCGGTAGTCGTCATGTTGGGGGCAATGGGTCTCGGTCTAAAGCGCTCCAAATCAGCAGTGTCCAGTCTAATGAAAGTCGTAACATTAGAACTAGTTTCAAAAGCTGCCGTAAACCGTGACTTGAGTTTAAAATTGGAGAAGGGGCCTTCACCTGGTGTTCTTAGGCTTTCTTCCTCAATAGCTGACTAGTTCCTAATATTTTCGAGATACAAGTAATCAAATTCCTCTTGTCCAGCTGCCCTCAACTGATTTTGTTCTCTTCTTTTGAAAAAATTGTGTAACAGAAGTTTGCGTCCGAAAAGGTAAGTATCCTTGATCCAGTCAAACTTTTTTAAGTCCTCTGTGGGTGAAAAAGATAGTCCCTTATTGAGGGCCGCCACCTGATCCGAGAGATTAACAATATGCCCACTATCAGCTGTGTTAACTATTGTCTGCGTCGTCGCGACCGTCTCCTCGGTCTCCCCCTGTAACCCAAGTATCTCTGTCTTGCAATCCACCCCACCGTTCCTCTTCGGGTCTTACCCTTTCTAGGGGTAAGGGATAGCGGGGATCTTGATCTAAAAAAACAACTCTCAATGGTTCAACTCTCCCTACAGTGGCAGCCGCCTTTATCCTAATGCGACTGGATCCGCGGCGCTCAGATAATCGCGTGCAGATTCGTTTTTTTTTTGGTCCGGAGTGAATTGCGTTATTTTTGCGCTCGTGATATTAGCATTTTATTATCGCTGTCTGCAATACTGCAATACCGTCAAAAAACTTAGGGGGGCGTTCGCGAGCTGTTGTCTTGGAAGTCTAATACTTTAGCAGTTCAACATACGTCAGTACATAGTCTGCGTGTGCGCGCGCAGTAATTGTAAATTTGCATATTTGCTGTATGTCTCATTTGAAAATTGTTGAAACGCTTAGGCGTGTACAGTACTGTAACAGTATCACATTTCGGCATATACAGCGCTCTCCCCTCGCTTGCCCCCGCACACACAGGATAATTTGCTGCACTGCAAGGTATTTCAACTTCTTATCTTCTCTACAGTGCAGTACATCTCTCCCACACCATTCCTTTGAATGTGTGTCTTTCTGGTTTCAATCACATTTCTGCTTGACAGCAGATGATTACTGCGCATGCGCCTGTAACTTAACCCACAACTGCTTGCTTGAGTGAGTGACCAAAAAAAATATATATTTTTTTCTCCTCATTTTTTATTTTTATTTTCTCCACAAGCCTGCAAAAACCATCTTGATATTACGATATTCAATCTGTGCAGTATTGTAGCTTTTGACTGCGACCCTGTGCGTTTGACTGCACATGGTTGATTTGTGTGCTTTTTATGTACTGTATTTGGGGGTGTAGGGATCAAATTATTATGATGACCTGCCTTTTCAAATTATGTAATTTCTTTGAACTGCAGTACAACTAATCCTTCCTGCAGCTGTACCCTGTGCCCCCCTCCCCCACGCACACACACAAGGCTCGCTCAAGGATTTGAAACTCTTATCGACAGACACCTCCACAGAGTCATTCATTTTCTGAAGCTTGTCATTGTGTTTTTAATCCGTCCCTAGCTGAGCATCACCTCACTGCGCCTGCATGTAATCCTCCTTGAGATGGGAGCTAGCTGATTACTGTGCATGGCTCACCCAACCTCCCCACCCCCCAACCCTTTGTGGCTTTGTTTACAGTAACGCTTTGGAAAATCCCTTTTCGAATTTGATATGTAAATATGATTTGCACAGCACTGTGAGAATTGAGAGTTAAAAAAACATTAACTGATTCATGTTGTTTTGTCATTCATTCTTTTTCTTTGGTGTACTGTAGGTGTGGGGGGGGAGGTTGTTGTCAATGATTAGGATTATCAAGAATGTAAATAAATATTTATTTTATTTTATTAGGAACAAACAAAACAAATATAAAAGTAATCATTAATAATACATAATGCAGTCTTTATTAAGTTCTTCTGTCAGATGGAATTGAGGGCCGGTGGATAATCATGAATAATGCACATTGATAATAATATTAATTAATAATATATATATAGTAATATAATTTTTTTCCGTCTTTATCTTCCTCATTCTGTGTACAGTACAGTAGTTCATTGAGAGAGGAGAGGTTTTGTGTACATCATGACTGCATTTTAGATACTGTACACTTAACTGTACAAACATTTCACAGACTTTACACGATACCCCCCCCCCCCTCTCTCCCAGGCCATCCTTTTTTTCTGAAAAGACAAGAAAACAAAAAATTAGTGTAGTTATGTGCATACTGTATTATGGCATTGTGTGCTGTGTAGTACTGTCAAACTACTCTATACTTGCACTACTCTATACTGTGACTACTGTTAAATACTTTGTAACCAGATGGCTGGTGCTGCTCTCTCTGGAAAGGAAAAAATTGAGCAGTTACTGTAGGTGCATACTGTATTATGGCATTGTGTACTGTATAGCTACTCCATATTGGACTACAGTATGCAGTTAGTACTGTCAAACTAGTCTATACTGGAACTACTGTATACTCTGACTACTAGGAAAGAAAAAATCTGTGCCATACTTACCTGTATCATACTGTACTTACAATACTACAGTACTATACCATACTACCTTCCTGATGCTTGCCCATTACGTGCGATCACAATGGGCAACACAGTCGCAATATGGTCAATATATTTATTGCATCGTTCGACGGTGAGTACATCGTTCCAAAAACTCAGTATGCCTTGCGCCAACTCATCCTTTTTGGAGGGTTTCACGACTTTTCGGATATGGTCCTTCAGCTGATGCCAGACCATTTCGATCGGATTGAAGTCTGGCGATCTGACATTGGAGGGGGAAAAAAGGGACAATTTGTTTAAGAGATACAGTACACAGTAAAAACAGTGGGAAAAAATGAGACACGGTTACCGCACTTACTCCGCTGGCGTCTTCACCCAGTTGATATGCGCTGTTGACGCGGTGTGCTTCGGATCGTTGTCCTGGTAGAAACGGTGACCATCCGGGAACTCACGTGTGATGTATTCCACAATCTCAGGCACAATTTTGTCTTGGAAGAAAGCTTTATTCATGATTCCTGTAACAAGAAAAGAAAAGTGCTCAAAAAACTGCACACTAGTACAGTGCAGTGATATTTTATATATTTTACCTTCAAAGATGACAATGCATCCTGGTCCATGCCTAGAGATGGCACCCCACACATGCATCTTCACTGGGTGTTTTGGACGCGGCTTCATAGATATGCAACCTTTTTTTGTGGAATGCAAAGGTGGCAAATCTCTCCAGCGAAACAGTAGACTCGTCAGTGAAGATGCAATCGTGGAAAGTTTCTCCACTGTCGATCCATGCCTGGGCCTGGACCACTCTCTTGATTTTGTTAACGTCCCTTATCATGGGGTACGCTCTGTAATGACAAGGAATAAATAATTTTAGAGGTACAGTACAATTTCTTAAACAACACTTTTACCTCACACGTCCACATTTCCATCCAATTCTGCGTCTCATCTTCTTTATGCTGGTCTCGGATACAGTGAGATTTTGATTTTGCTGCAGAGTGTATTTGACCCTTTATGCACTCTTCTCATCATTCTCTTCACTTATTTTGTCGATCAGAAGAGTTGTCTCCCTACAATGTACAGAAAAACAACAATCCGGTAAGTTACAGTGCAGTAGGCCACAAGCACAGCACATCATTTGCAGTAAAAATAGTATACAGTGAGTTATTGTTCTATTAATATGCAGCAATTTAAACAATATATATACTGTTGTTTATAAATATACCGAAATAACTATAAAAGTAGATACAGTAGATCTACACAATATATTGTTCTATTAATATGCAGCAATATAAACAATATATATACTGTTATATAAATATACGAAATAACTATAAAATTAGATACAGTAGATCTACACAATATATTGTTCTATTAATATGCAGCAATATAAACAATGATAGATATACTGTATTATATAGTTATATAAATATGCTTACGCGTTAGTTACCGTTGCTGTCCTCGTGCGGTGTCTGGTTTTTCCGTGTGCATGATATCACACGGTGGTTGATGGGACAACAAGGCCAGAAGCAGCTAACCAGCGTTGGATATCTGCAATTAGTTGTCCGCTCGTGTACATCTCCTTAATTCTCATGCTGAGATCCTTTGAAATCTTTTTAACAGGCATTCCTGCGAGTAGAAAGAAATACAAACACAAGAATGTATATTCGATGTTTAGTCTGTGTATTCAATGTGCAGTCAATCCACAAAATGGATGGTGTATTTATACGTTAATGACTCACATTTGCGTACGCCCACTTTCAACACCTGTACCTCGTCGCCATGCATAAAAGGTTACACACTTTGCATAGCCCACCACTCGATGATCTTTATCTGAACTTGCCCTTGTCCAGATACTGCATTGTGCCATCTGCTTCCATGGATTAACCCCGATTCTACGGATGCAGGAACCACTCGCCTCTGCGTGTCTGTCATGCAGAAAAAGCGAAAGGCAGGAGCCGTTTCCAAGCCAAGGCCAAAGCGACAGGCTAAGTCTAATTAAGAAAACCTTCTGCTGACCCCAAAGGCTGAGGGTTTTAATAGACGTAAGCCTTAATTATGTCAAAAAGAAATATGGTGATGTACACTCAACGCAAAACAAATGGCAGCCAACCCATTGAACCCGCAGGCCACTTCCTCGTTTATGCTTCGACGATTTTGCCGCCGCTCTCCCGGAAATCTTCAGCCCGTCTTCTCCACTACTCGTCCTCGACGCTACTGCCGCCCTCCCGGAAACCCACATGCCCACTGCTCTTCGACGACGCTGCCGCTGGTGCCCCTTAAATCCACGGGTCACTTTCTCCATTGCGCTTAGACGACTCTGCCGCTTCTCGCCCGGAAATCCGGAGGTCACTTTCTTCATCCCTCTTCGACGACGCTGCCACTTCTTTTCTCCCGGAAATCCAGAGGTCACCTCCTCCACCCTTCTTCGGCGACACTGCTGCTTCTCTCCATGGAGCCCCCATCTCATCTTCCGTAGCACCCATCCACCCAGATGTCCACAGCACGCCATGCACAAGAACCAGCTCATTAGACCGGATGCTGAATGGGATAAGTGTCGATATCCCTGGGGACTCTATTGTGCTGGTAAAGATAGATCTGCTTCTGGAGACCATGCTAAATATGGATCAACGATGCAGAAGATGGATCGACGGATGGAGAAGATAGAGACTGACATAGCGGGATACATAATTTGCTCGGTGTTCATGTCCCTGTATCCCCGACGCCGGAGCAGAAGGGTGGCATGGATGTGATAAATGTTACCTTCGACCACCTTCCATCAGCAAGCGCACCAGAAGATTTTGTGTACATGTATGCCATTGAGGAGGATAACATGACAAACCCGTCAAGACCATGCCAGGAGACAACACAGCGAACAAGACAGGAGGAAAGATTCCTCCCAGACAACCTACCCTCGCCCGCCGCCAGAAGCACACCCGCTCACAGAAGAACACCCGCTTCCAGAACCCAACCTACATTCGCTTGCATCGATACTGTGCCCGACATCATCCTGCGCGATCTGCCACCGGCACTCAGGGAGAAGTATAGGGTGATGAGTGCTGGTTTACCCCACAAGTATGCTTTGTTAATTTTTAAGCACCACGTGTCCTACTTGGTGTACTGCGAGTGGGCGTTCAAAGTGAACGATGAAGGAAATCGCGAAAAAAAGGCGCTTCCTGACAATTTAAGAAAGACTATTCTGGAGGAATTGTGGCGCTTTTTTTCAATTACAGATCCTTTAATGAAAGGCGTTCGAGACTGCATTAATGACATTTTGCGCCATACAAGGCATCGGCCATGGAAGGACAATCTGGTGGGGTACTTATTTGCGTGAGTGTTCAACAGTTTTTTATTTTTTGTAAATGTTTTGTTCCAGTCCCCGAGGGCTGCACACAGGCCCGGTTTTCAATTTTATCCTGAAAACCGGGCCTGTTTGCGGCCCTCAAGGACTGGAGTTGCGCAGGCCTGACTGACTGTTCTGCACACCATCCTACCGTAAATGTTTTGACTTGCTGTTCTTTAATAAAGGAGATGTTGCGTTTTGTATATTTTATGAATAAAGAATTTTTTTTTAATAACGTGACTGTATACCATACTCACTTTCTGTACATAAATGTTTTCACTAGCAGTAAACCATACACCTGTTGATGTTTTGAATTGCTGTGCACTGAATTTTTTTTACATTGTACAGTATATGTAAATAAATGTTTTTGTACTTACTCCACCAATAAAAGAAAATGTTAATTTGTTTTAAATTGTTCCATTGTCTCCTTTTATACTGTAACAAAATACAGTGTTTCTAAAATGTACAGTACTGTCCAGGCATACTGTACTGTATACTGTAGGCATGCTCAGTACTGTACATCACAAGAGTATTACAACAATACATGCGGTATAGAATACACATGTTCTGGAATACATGTAGAATAAATGTATACTTTTTATTTTTTGGGTTTATTATACAGTATATATAAAAAAAGTATTGTATACGGTCTGAAAACAAAAGCATTCTGTTTCAGGTATTCTATCCTAATCAATAACAACGGTCACTAAACTGTAGACTCCGGTACGTGGTTTTTTAAATCCGATTCTGCAATGTGCAGGCAATGTTACACAAAGCGATATTATCCATCGAAATCCCTCCATTTGCCGTTTTCCGCATGAGATGACAAAAAGTTTTCTTTTCTGAGGAAAAATAAAATAAAAGTTTTACTGTAATGGTCAGTCCCCTAAAGAAGTTCCCAGTCAGTCCCACCAATAATTTTCTCGTGGGGCGTCTCCTGTTCGCATGCGCCTAGCTTTTCACCAATTGTGCAATGTCTACTGTTGAAGCTGCTCAGCCAATGATATTGCTTACAGGAGAATCACTTGACTTTTGAATCGCACTGATATTGATATTTTCAAAATAAAAAAAACAGAATAAAATACGGCAACATTACTCACCATAGAATTTCCCAATCAGCTGGCGCCGGACCACTGCCAGTCCCGTATTCTTGATCATACACGTCGTTGACAGGTGACAGCGGGACTACTACACCTGTAGTCAGCTGATGAGGCTGGAAATCGATTAGGTACATGCAAGCTTGCTCGAAACTGTACGAGAAATCCGTCTCAGGCTGCAGGTATCCGTGCGTGGACAGAGAGCAAGGGTTGTCACTGACGGTCGGACCGTTATTGGAAGCCGGTGCTGGTGCATTGCTTGCCAGCGACTTTCGTTTCTTAGTTGGTTTTAACACAACCTTTTGCCGTCTGCATGATCATAGATACAGGAAAAACCCGGTGATACACACCAATACCCTCCAATAAATTCGGGATCAATACGAAAAAAACATGGATCGCTACATAACTTTTTCCTTATTGCACGCTTCCACATATGAGGAGCTGGGGAAAATTTGTAAAACTCATAGTTTTTGAAAAAATACTGATAAATTTGAACAACTGTTGCCATCTTATCATCTGTTGCATTAATCGCGGCCCATATTAAATAAGCGTATGTTCTGTCGGGATTTTGGAACACGGGCTGCACTTGTACACTCATGGCGGCGGGACTCTGGACAATAAGAAGAACAGGATCTGGTGTTTGTCTTTCTTTAATATGAGAAGCCTAAATTGATACATTATTGTAACCTCTTCCTTCAGTCCCAAGGCCAATTTACAATAGACCACTGTGGTATTAAACGAAACACCTGCAAGTCGATACATTACTGAAGCGCATGTGCATTACAATTCATGAATATCTGCCATCTGGCGGAGACGCGAAGAATTGCAACCAATTAAATCCGAACCATTCTCAATAAACACATCAACCGCGCATCAACCTCGGCTGTGAATGCAGCATCCGTCACTCTCCTCGTTGGAGGTGTCCCAGTCTGTTGAGGATTCTGGATGATGAGACCGAACTTTTTTGGTTTCCTGTTTCTGTCTATACACCCTACCTTCCTTAAAATCTTTACTATCACGTATGTATTTACGTTGTTTGCGTTCTTTTAATTCTTGCGTAAATTTATCTATAGTTTTTTGGAGCTTATTCTCAAGATTAATGAAGTCAGAATTAATTCTCCATTTGTCGGCATCACTACGTTGAACTGCCAGTTCAGTATTTACTATTTGAAGTTTGGCATTGTTCGTCTCAACCAGCAGTTTCATTAGTAATGCTGAACAGATACCCAGAATCTTATTCCATTGGAGGAGGAAATCAGGGTCTGTGTTGGGAGAGGAAGGAATAATGGCAACCCATAGTCCTCTTGGAATGAGGTCTGTTGATAGATATTTTTCAAGACTAGCTATCTCCCACCATAGTTTGGCCCTTTGTTTGTAAATTTATCAAGGCCCGTAAAGTAGGTATTAATATTACTTATACTAGAATCCGTGATGTCCCCGCATCAGCTTGAAATGAACACATAAATGATCAGCAGTGTAGAGAACCATAAGGTGCAAATGGGGACAAGAGACTAGATAAACATAACAGACAAAGATACCCCAGTGAATGCACTCGAAATGATAAAGTAAGAATAATGATAATCTTAAAAACGAATTATTTAATCTATATGACAAAAGTGAAATAGAAATATTTGTACAGAGAGATGTGGTAAGAAGATCCAGGGCCACTCCCTAAAGACATACCAATTGAACTCCAACAGAAAGTAATGTAGAAGTTAACCTAAGGCAACACTAGTCTATAGAGAGCCTAATAATGTACAGGCTAAATTGTCCGTAAAAAATTCCTGAGGAATTAATAGTAACAGTGAGTATGTCACTACTATTAACTGAAAAACTGGTAAGGTATAGTGTAACCATATACCAGTACTGGTGCCAGAAGGAATAATACAGAACAAAGTTAATGTACCCTATTGGTAGACCTAAGACCTAAGACAAACTTTATTAGTAGTTATGGTTAAAAGTATGCCCTAACGAAAAAAGCATTTTTCTTCCACGTAAATGACAAAACTGTAAATAAAAAACTATGTGTCTGACACTACACCTCCTCAGACACAGATAGAATTACCACAAGAATGTTTCTCCCTATGAAAATATATGTAATTATGTAATCCATTACAAGTACTATTAATACTATTTTTATAGCAATAAGCCTGATTCCCTCAGTCTATCCATTTAGTCCTAATAGTGGTGGAATCCGCAGAGAGAGCCTACTACAAATTCATGCAATATTGGAATACCCATTAACAAATCTAAATCACACCATCTTATTCAAAATTTAGAGAAGAAATCCTAGGATTGCAGCGGTGCACAGCCAAATAGGAGAAGGGGACCAGCGAGGTGTGGGTTAAAAATATATATTTTTAATAATACTGCATGGTAACGGGGACACACACTCTGACGCGATTCGGACAAGGATTGTCCTTTATCAAAGAGCTGATTCGCGTCATTCGCCCTCACAGTCTTATAGAGCACTCCCCGCCCACCTACGTCATCGCGCTGCGTAATTTCGGCACGAAAATCACCGATGTACGACCTCATTGGTCGGAGCTATCAGCCAATGGGACAGCTCAATGCCGTGGGTGTGTAGCGAGGGGAGGGGAGTGACGCGCTTATCTCACCAGCACGCAGACCCCTCCGCTGACACACATAGCAACGCTGCCTGGTTACACTTCCTGATCCCTAACAAAAACAATGAACCTCCTGTCAGAGTACATAATTAGGTGTATATACAGATGAACGGGTAGGCGGGATGGAAGGGGAGAGGGAAGGGAGGGGGCGAGGGGTGGAGGGGAAGCAAAAGACTGTTGAGGAGGAAAGAGAAAAATAGATAAAATTAGCATAGCAATACATACTAGACTAAACACATTATAACATTTACATCAAATATTAAAAACAGTTAACAAATGGATTGCGAATCTAAGACTGAAATGGAGGCAATATATACAGTCAAGGAACAATATATAATCATGTCTTATTTCAATTGACTATATAATAATGATATTTGTGAAATCAATCTGTCAATTTTGTAATATATTTGTACCTGTGCGTTGTGTAGAGAAACATGTATTTCCCCTTTATATAGATATGACACAATGCACTATATGGGGAGACTTGCATTACCCCCATATATCTTTAAGTCCTTACTTGACAATTTTATTTTTATCAGGTGAACGGATAGACACAGGTGTCAAATGCAAGCTAATCATTTAAAACATATAAGAATTATAATGGATGCTGAGGTCCAGTTCGAACAGTAGTGTATGCAAAAGATATTTGTGCAAGACATTACGTTTAGCTTGTAGACCTATGTGGACACAGATATTAAATTTAGTTGGCATGTAGAGCAAGTAAACAGAGATGTTATTCACCATATGAGTCTAAATAATGGAACAGATAATTGTTTATTTATATATTTAATTAAGGAAGTGTTTGAGCTCCCAGTCCTGGTTCATGCCCTTGGGTGCCAATGTCCCAAATGCATAAATCCAGAACATCTCCCTACGATTCAATGATGCCTCCCTGTGCCCTCCCCTGGGGTGTACTGTATAGAGATGTTTTCTATTGCGCTATATGTGAAGGTTATGATAGATCCTAAGGGACATGTGTTGAAATGGCGCGCTACAGGAAAGCGATCATCACAGTTCCTGATACTGCGAATATGCTCAGTGATCCTGATTTTAAGTGCTCTAATGGTCCTGCCTATGTACCCACTCCCACATGCACATTTCAATAGGTAAATAACAAAATTCGTGTTGCACGTCATGAATGACTCAATACGGTATACATGACCAGTATGGATATCTTTTACAGATTTTATTGGTTCAGCATATCTTGCCTTTCTCCTTTACATGGGAATTGATGACCAGGAACAGTGTTGCAGCTAAGATGTCCTGCCCAGCGGAGTCAAAAATATTGATGGTATGCTAACCCTTTATTTACTCCAACACATGGACAGTTATACCTTATAGTATCATTGCTGCACTTCCAAACACTGGGTCCAATGCTCTATCTCTTGGCTTCATGTGCTTCCTCTATACCATGATATGTGGACATAAACTATTCAAGTGATATCGAGTTTGAATCGGATTGAGCACTGTTGTTGGGACTTGTGCCCCAAACTACCTTATTCAAAATTTAGATCATCATTTCATAACATATAGGTCCAATATTAAATCCTATCCCTCTTATATATACTGAGGCTGAATTCCGCAGAGGGGGGAAGGGGGAGGGGAGGAGGGAGGGAAGGTCTAGCTATAAGGTAACTCCATAATGTTAGACACCTAGACCATCAGAAAATGGCCCAAGCTCCATTCAGTATTTAAGCCCTCCGGTATTCTCGTCTTCAATAAGAATATCCATTGGGCTTCCCTCCGATCCAGGAATTTTTCCATATCCCCTCCTTGTTCTCTACGTATGATCCTATCAATTCCCATAAAGGAAAAATTCCCCATCCCTCCTTTCTCACATTCGCAAAAGTGTTTGGAGACGGGGTGTAGCAGGTCACCCTTTTTAACCTGTCTTATATGTTCTTGAATTCTTAACTTTAGACTCCATTTTGTTCTCCCAACGTATCTTTTCTCACATCCACAGGTAATCAAATAAATGATATGTGTGGAGATACATTTAATAAAATTATTAACTTAGTATTTTACGTGTGGATTGCTGGAAAAGAATACTGTGGATGGTCTCATATACCTACAGATGTTACACTTCCCACATTGGAAAAATCCCCTGTGATGAAAGTGTCTCTTTTCTTACTTCCCGATTTAATTTCACTAGGAGATACAAAGGAGGCTATTGTTTTTGCCTTGCAAAATATACATTTTGGACCCAGCCCAATATGGTCTCGTAAATCCATATCCATATATAGCAAATCCCAATGTTTATGTAGGATTGTTCTCACCTGATTACTTTTCCTATTGTATTGCTGTCATGGAACACGAACTACATTTCTGACTCACCCCCCTCTCTCCTTTGCAGCTTCTGCCTGTCAGATCTTATTCTCAGCTGCATGGAGTTTGCACACACATACTGTGCCTGTGTACTGTACATGCAACAATGTTGCATTTCTTGCCTCTGAGCACGTAATCAGTGAACTGCTACTGCAGCTTCTCCAGTCCTCCCAGTTAATGGACTTTCCCATGTTCTCCCCTGTCTTTTGCTGACAGTTAGTGCAGTCCCACTCAACCTTTAGTGTGACCCCTGCCCCTCACTTCCTTTTCCACCCTAGATCACAGTGAGTACAGACCTGTCTGCCTCCACCCCTGGTAAGGCCTTTCTCTCTTACCATAGTCTAACCTCATAGAAGCATCCCACATAGAGAAGCACTCTCTGCCTACACTACACCTACAAGTTCCTGTGTTTTCTACTCCTGCAATAAAATTAAGAAAGACATTAAGGACTTGTCATGCTTTGGAAGAGGGAGGACATGAGTTGAGCTTACTGGAATCATTCATACATCATTCGTGACCCTGGTTCCAGGAAAGTAAAAGAGAGACCGTCTATTAGAGGTCTACGCAGAAGCCATCACTCACAGCCTTCATGCTACAAAAGTGCAGCTCTACACAGCTATACAGCAAACTGCTACAGCTTTCTGCAAAACAAGCAGCAGTTTAAACAGAACAGTGAAAAGACATCTGTGCCTTACAGACACTTACAGGAGCTGCTACTCCAGACTCCATGACCACACAGAGCAGCCTCTGCAACTGCACACAGTCTGCAGCTTTCACAGACAACAAGTAGCTCAAACTGCACGGCATCCTTGCAACAAACAGTGCTTCTCTCACAATTACTAACTGCCTTTTTCTCTGTCTGAGTCCACCCGCTGCTCAGCCCCACAGTGAGGAGCCTACGGACACCTGTAAGTACAGCTACCCCAATGCTGCACGCTGCAGGACACCGCTCTGCACCATCTGAGGCAGACGCCCTTCGCTGACAAGGTAAAAAACCGCACGCCACACGCACTGGCAAAAGGCCTACACACACCTACAGCATGGCAGAACTCAGAGCCTCAACAGACATCACGCAGGAGAGCGATCACTCAAACACAGAGACCGCCGCGCAACTGCAACAGGCGCAGGCAGGCGCAAGGCCTAAACGGACATTTACACTGACACAAAAGGCCCGCGAAAAATATGAGACTGACATTGAAGCGCACCGCGCTAAATTAGAGTTGGCCTGGGAAACAACCACGCTGGGAATACGCAATGTCACTAGTATTGGCAACTATGCGCAGCAGCTCGAGCAGGCAATAACGCAATTAAGGACTGATCACTCACGTTATCAAGAGCTATCAGAGGCATACGTTACTTACCTGACCAGGGCCAACAGCAGCGAAAGCCTGCAAGAAAGAGACTTACAGAGCAACATTGACCTGGCACGAGACAGCCGCGTGCGTATCACTATCACGGAAGCTGAGAGTAGGAGAAAGGACCTTTTGCTGGAAACTGCATCACAGCGCTCCAGCATATCCAGGCATTCTTCAAGGTCAGCAAGTTCAGCGCAATCCAACGCGTCCAGCGCAAGCGCAAGCGCTACCAAGGCGCGAGCCACCGCAGAGGCCACACGTGCCAGGGCCGAATATGGTCGGAGAGAGGCAGCCATAAGAGCAGGAAGAGCACGCATAGAAGAGGAAGAACAGACAGCCACTGCTGCCGCCGCCGCTACTGCCGCTAACGCCGCCGCTACTGCAGCAACCACTGCGCGTAGGAAGGCCGAATTTGATGCGGAACTAGAGGCACTTAATCATGAGAAGGAAGCCGCCGCCGCTATAGCCCAAGCCGAAGTCCTAGAAGCAGCCGCGCGACAGGACGGCGGGGAGCAACCGTACAGACGGATTGCCTCAGAGGATCCGGTCCAACGCACTGAAGACTACGTAAGGAGCCTCTTCAGTGTAAACACCAGCGCACCATCTCAACACGGATGGAGCGACTCCACAGATACTGAAGACCTGCTAGGCCAACGAGGAGAAGATGCCATTCCTGCAATGGCACATGCTGCCTGGGATAGCCACAGCCACAAGAGTGATCCACACGCCAGCACGCACACGGATGCACCACAACGGGCTCGCCATCCAGGTACACCCACGTGGGAGAAAACAGCCCCTCACACTAGCCAGCAGCCATCACGCGTCCACGCCAAGGAAGAGGCGACCGCACAGACCGTCCCAGCAACTACCTCAGAACGGGGCAAACGCGCCGATGTCTCAGGTCTGACAGACATAGCCAAGTACATGATCCGGCGCGACTTGGTGCACGCAGGACTCATCAGCTTCGACGACCGCCCTGAGAACTACCGGACGTGGAAGTTCACGTTCAAAGACGCAATCGACAGCTTGGACTTCTCAGCAAGGGAAGAGCTCAACCTGTTAGTCATGTTCCTGGGGAACGTATCCAGGGAGCAAGCGCAGAGACTTCGGACGGCAAACGCGCATCAACCCCAAGTAGGTCTTGACCTAGTGTGGGAAAGGCTAGAAGAGTCCTATGGCAGCCCCGAAGCAGTCGAAGATTCACTCTTCAAAAGAATCGAGAGCTTCCCCAAGATCACAACTAAAGACTACTCGAATTTACGAGATCTTGGAGACCTGCTGCAAAAACTGGAGTTCGCAAGGAAAGACCATTCCTTAATAGGTCTCAACGCCCTAGATTCAGCTCATGGAGTGAGACCCATCCTGGAGAAGCTACCCTTCAACCTCCAAGAAAGGTGGCTTTCACAAGGTTCCAAATACAAAAGGTAGAAGCAGGTTGTCTTCCCCCCATTCTCATTCTTCGTGAGCTTCATCCGCGAAGCGGCAAGGACAAGGAACGATCCCAGTTTAATCTTAGGTGCGCAAACCACATACAGTGCGAGCAGCCTGAAGAACGAGAGACCAGCAACGAGATATGGTAACCCCCAAACACCCGTCTCGGCCCGCAGGACGGACATGCCTCCCACGACCCAAACTTCTCCCGATCAGTCGGTCGCCGGAGACAAGGAACCAAGGGACCCAAACAGGGAATGTCCCATACACAAGAAGCCACACCCACTCAACAAGTGCTTTGTGTTCAGGATGAAGTCCCTAGAGGAACGCAAGAGGTTACTTGGAGAATTCGGAGTTTGCTTCAAGTGCTGCGGTTCCACGACTCACCTAGCCAGGGACTGTAAGGAAGAGATCAAATGCACAGTGTGCGAGAGTGACAAGCACGTGACAGCGTTACACCCAGAGGCGATGACGCTCCACCAACTCAAGAACCCATCCTCCATAGCGGAGCATGGCGGGGAGAAAGAAGAAGGAGAGTCAACATCCGTCACATCTCAGCGCACTGAAGTTTGCGGAAAAGAAGGTGACAAAATGTCCTGCTCCAAAATATGCCTTGTCGCAGTGCACCCCCAGGGACAACCTGAGAAGGCTATTCGGATGTACGCAATCCTCGACGACCAGAGCAACCGATCACTGGTCAGGTCAGAGTTCTTCGACATGTTTAACATACAAGATGTTGCTTCTCCTTACACTCTCAGAACGTGCGCAGGGCAAATGGAGACCACAGGGAGAAGAGTGAATGGCTACACCATATGCTCAATAGACGGCAAAGTGAACATGCCCCTTCCCACACTCATCGAGTGCAACCACATGGCCACAAACAGGGACGAGATATCCACACCAGACGTGGCACTCCATTACCCCCACCTCAAAGGAATAGCCAACCACATCCGGCCGGTGGAACAAGACGCCAAGATCCTGCTGCTGCTCGGTAGGGACATCATGAGGGTACATAAAGTCCGTAAACAGCGCAACGGACCCCACAACGCGCCATACGCCCAAAGACTCGACCTAGGATGGGTGATAGTGGGCAACTCGTGCACTAACAAAGAGCACGGGCAAGACTACGTCGATGCCCGCAAAACGGAGGTGACAGAATGTGGACACACATCTCTCTCTGAACCATGTCTTGGCCATCTCCAAGTGACCGAAGGGCCAAGTGAAGAGAAAAGACATGGTCATACCCCTGAGACCAACAAAGACATCCTCACGCCGATGGGATGTGACAATGGCTTAGGATGCTCAGCAGTCCAGACAGCCAAGGATGATGAGTTGATTCCACCGAAGGAAGAGAGTAACCTCCCAAAGGCGACCGACAAAGGGATCGTCCTAAAAACAACAAACAATCAGACAATACTCCCGTGAGCAAGGGCACAATTAAGACGTACAGTTGTTCCTCCCCACAGAGTATCAAGCAACAGAGCAACCAATTGCCACGGCTGGCATAGCCGCAAAAGATTGCGCCCCACAGGCGAAGCCACAGTGTCAAAAGGACTGTTCGTTCAAACACGTAAGAGGGGACAGTTGCAGAGACATTTCCCAAAAGGATTTACAAGGACAAAAGAGACTGTTCTTCGTCATGTCCAGGGAGAAAACAACCTCTCGATGGCAGTCAACAAAGAAACACAAAAGCGTTTCACCAAACTACGCGGAGATGTTCTCGTGCAAGAGAAATGTACCGATAAACTACGGTGCACAGCGTTCCAGACAACAAGGAACGATGACAAGCAAACACCATCAAGGGAAGATAGAGGATTCCCGAAGTTAACAGCCAAGGAGCTCTCTAAAGACGGACTAAGCAGTCGGTTGACTCCGCTACCATTCCGTTCACCAAGGAGGCGCTTCCCAAACAATGGAGAACATGCCATCTCTAGGTTCACCTCGCACCTCTGCGGCCTACAAAGGGAACCAGAGACCAAAAACCACTTTGTGGTCTTCATCCAGAAGATATTCTTTACCGGCCATGCAAAGCCAGCACCTCTAATGGAGGAAGGCGAAGAATGTCGGTACCTCCAATCACCTGGGGCCTACCACCCTCAGGAACCCGATCAAATCCGGGTAATGTTCAACCCCAGCGCTCAGCTTCAGGGAGTCTCCCTGAACGACGTCCCCTTCATTGGATTACATTCGACAACCAGTTTTCCAGGGACAGTAATCCGCTCCCACAAGGAGCCAAAAGCCCTCTCCTTCTGCCAAACGCCAGGTGATAGAGCAACAGGCTGCCACGGCTGGTATACCTACAAGGGGATACACTCTGTGGGTGAAACTGCAGAGACAAAAGGACTGTTCTCTTACAAGACTAAAAGGAAACAGTGCCAGAGACTTTTATACAAAGACATTGTGGTGCAACCAGCAAACCTGGAGCTGTGCATCCACCCTGCATCCTTTGCCAAAGAACCTTGGCCAAGGGACCTTGATACCAGTGATACCGGCCGGTGTCACATCGCTATGTGGACATGGACTCTTGCATTGTTTGAGAATGTGATGTTATCTTTGTTATGCATTGCACACATGTTCCACATAGTCTGTTATATAGTGGTATCAACAGATACCAGACGGGGAGTGTCATGGAACACGAACTACATTTCTAACTCACCCCCCTCTCTCCTTTGCAGCTTCTGCCTGTCAGATCTTATTCTCAGCTGCATGGAGTTTGCACACACATACTGTGCCTGTGTACATGCAACAATGTTGCATTTCCTGCCTCTGAGCACGTAATCAGTGAACTGCTACTGCAGCTTCTCCAGTCCTCCCAGTTAATGGACTTTCCCATGTTCTCCCCTGTCTTTTGCTGACAGTTAGTGCAGTCCCACTCAACCTTTAGTGTGACCCCTGCCCCTCACTTCCTTTTCCACCCTAGATCACAGTGAGTACAGACCTGTCTGCATCCACCCCTGGTAAGGCCTTTCTCTCTTACCATAGTCTACCTCATAGAAGCATCCCACATAGAGAAGCACTCTCTGCCTACACTACACCTACAAGTTCCTGTGTTTTCTACACCTGCAATAAAATTAAGAAAGACATTAAGGACTTGTCATGCTTTGGAAGAGGGAGGACATGAGTTGAGCTTACTGGAATCATTCATACTGTACATCATTCGTGACCCTGGTTCCAGGAAAATTGCTATATAAATAAAGGTGAGTCATCACTTTTGCGGATATTTTCCCTTTCCACGTCGAGCGGACCCCTCCCTCTGTCTGTCAGAGTTCTCCAGAAGGGACTCCCTGTTAAGATTCAATACCTCCTCAAAGGCTTTGTTATTTTTTTTGTATCCCCTATCAATGAAGCGACCCTTAAGTTCCTTAGATTGTGTGAGAAAGCCCTGTTGTGTAGAGCAATTTCTCCTCAATCTGAGGAACTGGCCCTTGGGGATCCCTGATATCAAATCTGTCTGCCCTCAGGAAGGTGTTCCTTGAATTTTCCTTTCTGAAAATCTGTTTGGATATGCATGTCTATGTCTACAAATAAATGGAGGTCCAGAAAGTTCATGTGTTGTATATTATAAGTACAGTGGCGGCTAAACTTACTCTCAGGCGGCCTGCACCGTGGGTAATTTAAAACCCTGTGCAGACGCGGCCGTTTTTTTTCGCCGCTTCTATTGTTCAGCGTCATTAGGCGCTGATTAGAGAACCGGCCGCGAGATGCAGCTGGCGCGCAGCCAATTCCGGCCGGGAAAAGAAAAAGCTGCGAAAAAAAACGGGTAAACGTTAGATTAAGCTTAGCCGCTGCTGTATAAGTGAATTTCAAATCATAAGTGTTATTATTGACGTACTCAAAAAAGGTGTTCAGTGTTGTATTGTATTGTATTGTATGTCTTTATTTATATAGCGCCATTAATGTACATAGCGCTTCACAGTAGTAATACATGGGGTAATCAAATAAATAACAGATAATATAAATAACAGATCATGGGAATAAGTGCTTCAGACATAAAAGTAACATTAAGGAAAAGGAGTCCCTGCTCCGAGGAGCTTACAGTCTAATTGGTAGGTAGGGAGAACGTACAGAGACAGTAGGAGGGAATTCTGGTAAGTGCATCTGCAAGGGTGTCAAGCTTATGTATCATGTGTTCAGAATATCCACAGTGCTATTCATATGCTTCTTTAAGCAAGTGTGTCTTAAGGTGGGTCTTAAAGGTGGATAGAGAGGGTGCAAGTCGGGTACTGAGGGGAAGGGCATTCCAGATGTGTGGGGCAGTCAGTGAAAAAGGTTTAAGACAGGAGAGGGCTTTAGATACAAAGGGGGTAAAAAGAAGAACGCAAGAGTCTGGATGGTGCATAACGAGAAATTAGGGCAGAGATGTAAGGAGGGGCAGAAGAGTGTAAAGCTTTAAAAGTGAGGAGAAGAATGGAGTGTGAGATGCGGGATTTGATCGGAAGCCAGGAGAGGGATTTCATGAGGGGAGATGCAAAATCCGAGACAGATCTAGGAAAGAGTAGAGTGATTCTGGCAGCAGCGTTTAGGATAGATTGTAGGGGAGACAGGTGAGAGGCAGGAAGGCTGGACAGCAGGAGGTTACAGTAATCAAGATGGGAGAGAATGAGGGCCTGAGTCAGAGTTTTAGCAGTCGAGCAACAGAGGAAAGGGCGTATCTTAGTTATATTGCGGAGGAAAAAGCGACAGGTTTTAGAAATGTTTTGAATGTGAGGGGAGAATGTGAGAGAGGAGTCGAGTGTGACCCCTAGGCAGCGTGCTTGGGCTACTGGGTGAATGATGGTAGTTCCAACAGTGATGTGGAAGGAGGTAGTAGGGCCAGGTTTGGGAGGAAGTATGAGGAGCTCTGTTTTAGCCATGTTGAGTTTAAGGTGGCGGAGGGCCATCCAGGATGATATAGCAGAGAGACATTCAAAAACTTTGGTTTGTACAGCAGGTGTAAGGTCAGGTGTTGAAAAGTATATTTGTGTGTCGTCAGCATAGAGGTGATAATTAAACCCAAAAGATGTTATTAGGTCACCTAGAGAGAGTGTGTACAGAGAAAAGAGAAGAGGTCCCAGGACAGAGCCCTGGGGTACCCCCACAGAGGGATCGATAAAGGAGGAGGTGTTAGCAGAAGAGACACTGAAAGTACGATGGGAGAGGTAGGATGAGATCCAGGATAGAGCTTTGTTCCGAATACCAAGAATATGGAGAATGTGAAGGAGAAGAGGGTGGTCCACGGCGTCAAATGCTGCAGAGAGGTCGAGTAATATGAGCAGAGTGTAATGACCTCTGACTTTGGCAGCATGGAGGTCATCAGTTATTTTAGTGAGGGCTGTTTCTGTGGAGTGAGCAGTGCGGAAGCCAGATTGTAGAGGGTCTAGGAGAGAATAGGTGTTGAGAAAATGGAGCAAGCGAGAGAATACAAGACGTTCAAGGAGTTTAGAGGCAAAAGGCAGGAGGGAGACAGGTCGATAGTTAGAAAGACAGGTAGGGTCAAGCTTGGTGTTTTTGAGTAATGGTATGACTGTTGCATGTTTGAAGGAGGATGGAAAGGTTCCAGAGCAGAGGGAGGAGTTAAAAATGTGTGTGAGCATAGGGATTATAGTAGGAGCAAGAGGTTTTAGGAGATGGGAGGGAATGGGGTCAAGAGGGCAAGTGGTAGAGGGAGAAGAGGCGATCAACAGCGACACATCCTCCTCTGAAACAGTGGAAAAAGAGTCAAGGAAGGCAGGAGGAGAGTTAGGAAGAAGTGTAGGATGGGAGGAAGAAACAGAGGGGATGTTCTGCCGTATGGATTCCACCTTTTCCTTAAAATAGTCAGCAAAGTCCTGAGCGGAGATAGAGGAAGGAGAGGCAGCTGAGGGTGGTTTGAGTAGAGTATCAAAGACAGAGAACAGTCGGCATGGGTTAGACTTGTGCATGTTGATTAGTGAAGAAAAGAAGGCTTGTTTAGCTTGCGAGAGGGCAGAATTGAAACAGGATAGCATAAATTTGTAGTGAAGGAAGTCTGCGAGAGTATGAGATTTCCTCCAGAGGCTTTCGGAGGAACGAGTGGAGGAACGCAGCATGCGCGTGTGGGAATTTAGCCAGGGTCTAGGGTTAGGAGGGCGAGTGCGGCAGAGAGAGAGTGGGGCATGTAGATCAAGAGAGGAGGACAAGGCAGAGTTGTAGTTCCTGACCAGGTTGTCAGGGTCTGTAGCAGAACTGAGAGAGGAGAGGGACGAGCGTAAAGTGGACTCAAAGTCAGGTAAGTGAGTAGAGCGCAGGTTTCTGCAGAAACGGGGGGTAGATGGAGGTGGAGAAGGGGAGAAGCGAGATAGAGAGAATGAGATGAGGTGATGGTCAGAGAGAGGAAATGGAGAAATCAGAGAGAGAGAGAAGTTTTTAGTGAAAAACAGGTCTAAGTAGTGGCCATCCTTGTGGGTGCTGGCTGCAGTCCACTGTTGAAGGCCAAAAGAAGAGGTTAGAGAAAAAAAGCGGGAAGTCCAAGGGAGAGAGGGGTCATCAATGTGGCAATTGAAGTCCCCAAGGAGAAGAACAGGGGAGTCTGAGGAGAGAAAGAAAGAGAGCCATGATTCAAAGTGAGAGAGAAAGGCAGAAGGGGGATGAGTAGAGGTAGGTGGGTGATAGATGA